>NC_142742.1:18247500-18865000 GCF_051943395.1 Hippocampus bargibanti | reverse complement strand
ACATTTTATGTGCCGCAGTATTCAATGTTTTTTGGCAAAATGGGAGCATAGACTTCAAATAACATTTGAAAGTCAACATTGTCAATCATTCTGCATGCAAAAAACATAATGTGCACAGAAAAACATGAGTGACATCAGTGTGAATTGATTAAAAGTAATCAAGAATGAAGACATTATTATTGTTATTTTTTTTTACATTGGTATACTGCCATGCTTTTTCACCTGACGTCTCCTAATCTAATTAACCAAAAATGTTGTAGATAGCAGGATTTTTTCAGCACTACCATCTTTAAGCGGCCTTAAGCGTAATAAACTTTATGAACACTTTCTGTATGTCCCTGGTCAGGGTGATCGTTTCATCCATTCTACGCTTCAGTCTATCTGTGACAGTGACTTTAATATTCTTTACGTTAAAAACAAAAATTACACAGTTCAGAATTAACTTGGTCCAGTAACATTTATGTCAACCTCTATCTATACATCTATCTGCCAAACTATCCATCCATCCATCCATGCATATAGACAGACGCTACCCACCTTACGAACAAGATACGTTCCGAGCGGTCGTTCGAAAGGTGAATTTATTCGTAAGTTGCTTCAGTGCTATATTTTGTATGAAATGTATGTTTAAGTCACACTGAAGGGGGAAGTATGAAACACAGATGCTCTAACAGTCGTAAAATAAATTCACACCTATTGTAGTACGATAACATATATCCTTGGGTCTTCAGTAAGCCATTACTGAAGCTGCTGGCACACAATTACTGAATTATGTGCCAGCAGCCATTACTTTTTGATATGCATCACATCATCCTAGAGCATCAAGTGGGAAGAGGGATTTCCTACCCGCCCACATACTCTACGCGGCCAATCGTAAGCGAGCTTGGCGGATTGTGGACTGAACACGTTGGCAACACTTCAGCATAGCCGGGCGCTGATGGGTCAGCCTTGGTCTCCGTCTTGTAAACATCCAGCCCTTGAAACCTCTAAAGCAGGGGTGTCAAAGTCATTTTTTGCCGCGGGCAACATTGTAGTTATGGTTTCTTCTCGAGGGCCGTAATGAATTTGGGGAACCCATTAGAATGTTTAAATACCTTCAAAGATTACATATAGAGCAGACAGCAAATTAATGAATAACTCGTTTTCAAATCTGAAGTCAAGAATAATGACTTTTATTGTGGTTGACATCCAAAAATATGAAATTTTGCCTCAGATTTTAGCAATTATCATGGAATTTAACAAGTTTGATTTGCTTTCGCGGGCCGAAAAAAATGATGTGGCGGGCCGGATTTGGCCCGCGGGCCTTGACTTTAACACCTGTGCTCTAAAGTGTCTGTGTGCGTGGATCAATATATCCAGTAATCAGTCACATTTAAAGCACTTAGGGGTTCTTTACCTTGTGACGAAATTGTCAGCCAGCCTCAGTTCGACTGTATGCCTATCAATGTTTGGTGGAACAAATAGTAGACCTTTCTTGGCACAAAGTGTTGCCAGGTTGGGTGACAGGATCTGACAAACGCAACGCTTTGGGCAGATCTGAGCGCGAACAGCCATGGCTACTACCAACATCACATGCAGCAATAGCCTCTTCATGGTCCCTTCTTAATTGGACACCTGCATAGTGAAAGAGAGAGAGTGAGAGACTGATCCTCAACGATACATTCAAAAAGTATAGTATAGCTTTAGGGACAGAGGACAAGAATTTTTTTTTTTAAACTTGGTTTTTCGTCCACCCCTTTAATCATCCCGAAGCAGGTTAAGTATGTGGTGCCTGAGACATAACAACAAGGCCAGAGTGTACCAGTCAAACACTCTATTTTCTTTACAGGGTATTTCACAGTACAACCTTTTTCATCTCAACAGTCCTTTTAGAGTAAGATGCTAACTAGTGTACAGTTAGAGAACATAAAGTACGTGCAGACACCTATTTCACTCATGATCAATCCAGCCATTTCAGAAAGTTGGCTGTGTCTCTCGCTGCCCACTGACCAAGATGCTTCGGTCCCCCCATTTGAGGAACATCTTTCTGAAACATTTTATCTCACATTTGTTTTATTTTGAAATGTTAGGTAGTTTTGTGTTGTGAAGTATTCATTTGATTATGAGTAAGGCCTTGGAAATATCAAGAAACTGATTTTTTTTGTCATTGATGGCCAGTCTTTTCTGCAGCAGCCAATCACGGTGTGACTGAAAAATAAATGTTCATTAGGCAGGCATATATGCAAAATTTCAATGTTTGCATTTGAGTGTCCTGCAAATATTTCCGATTGGCATTTTGTATTGTGGCAAAACATGTCATGTGTTTTGTATTTTATGGAAGATGCAGTGTTTCACAAAGTAACATACGCGTTGCAGTGAGTGTCTCTAGGAAATGGAAAACATCATAAAACTCTCATACGTGGGAAATCATTCTAATATTGTTATAGGTTGGTGTGAGCTTTAAAGGACAACCGACGTCACTTTTTTGTTTTTTAACTGACATCAGAAAAACGTTTTATAGCATCTAAAATACCCAAAACACCCATTATGATATTTTTAGTCAAATGCAAAAGACCAATATAAATGACTTAAAGTGTCCAAAATCTGCAAAAAATGGAGCTGCGAATTGGGCATTTTCAGAAAGTCCCGCCCCCAGTTCGTGACGTCACGCCAAGATGTCTAGCATTGCTAGTGAATCAAAACAATTGCTTCAGATTCAGAGAATATGCTTTCTTGTTACACATCCAGTTATGAATATGATTCAAATAGTTCTGAAGAGGAAATCATACATGTTTGCAATCGATTAAATAATTTATTTGTGCCATTTTGAGGCAACATTGGGGGGAAATCTCTCACCAAAAAAAAAAAGAGGCACAAAATGGCGACCTCCTGTGGCCACCTCCGTTTCCACAGGCTGATAAATTCCTTATATGGCGCTTGGGCGCCCTCTTCTGGCGGCTTTTGGGTGCAACACGAGGTCCTCAGACCAAACAAGTACAGCAAAATACATTGACGTGATGGAAGGATCGCTAGAATGCATCTTTTTTACGGTCAGGGGACGTCCTTTAGTGAAGTCACGTACGGACTCGTCACCAACTCAAAAACAAGACTTCCTGAATATTCAGCGCAAGTCTTAAAACGTAAAATATAGCTATATGCGGTGGAATCTTTGTAAAATACGCTCAGTAGAAGTCATATAAAGCTATTTTACAAATTATGGACACAACTTGTCCGGAGACGTCGGTTGTCCTTTAAGTAACAATGTAGACATAAATTCTGGTGACCATTGATTGTGGTTTTAGCACATTAAGGGGCATTTTGATTTCCCCATTACAGGTTGAGACTGTCATGTCGCATCACTGCACGCCAACCAGGAAAGGACATACGGCAACAATTCAATACTAAATGCCATGGAAGCCGTTGAGTTGAGTTGGATTGTTATATACAAAAAACAAGAGAAAATTCTAGGTTGGACATGCATCCAACCTACGTCTTCTTTTCATATCTGCTATCATTAGTTAGCAATAGTGAATGTTGTTTATCTGAACAGACGAACAGAGGGAGAGCATCTTTCACGAAAGCCAGAAAACCTACTCATTAATGACAATTGACCTTGATCACGGTTTTGAAGGACATGGCAGAACCAGGATTAAAGGGATCACAGTGCAAAAGCCTCGCCATGCATGCTTATACGTCAGAATAAAGCCTCAAATAGACATTCAATCCAGCCCAAATCTGACAAGGCCATTTCATTCGTTCAACTCTAATTTACTGGGGACATTTATATTTCTATTTTTTTTTTTTGTTATTCAGGTTGGCTTTAATAATGAACTAATTTGTAGCTTCCATTAAATGGCAAAATAATGTGAGAAAAAAAAGATTAGCTGGTACATATATGTATTGTATTATGGTTCAGGTAAATTATACTGTTACAACCTATTTTTTGGGAGAGTTTGACAAAAGACAATGTGAAGTGCAAAGTTGAATTTCAGGTTGTCATATGGGTCAAACAAATTAACATAATAATAATAATAATAATAATAATAATAATAATAATAATAATAATAATAATAATAATAATCGGATGATGTCACACCAAAAATATTTTTTAATTGCCGCTGTAAAAAGAGACCGACAGCTGTAAGGTGGGCAAAAATGAGCAGAAATAGATTATGAGTAACAATCCCTATTTTTTTGTCTCTATCTGTTTGAAAGAGAATTATTTCACTGGAGTACTTTCTAACTCACATGCACTTGCACGACACAGAGAATGAGAGGAGGCTCATGACCCTTATGACATGACAAAAGATAGGCACTCATTAATTACCCCAAGAAAGGGCTTTAATGAGAGCGAACAAGGAAGTGAGAAAGAGACAGCGAAAGAAAACTACAGACAGTGAGCAGTGAGAAGAAAAAGAGAGCTTCGACAACGCGCTCATTAAAACAAGCGCTGAGGTGTGATTATGGATGTAAGCGTGAATAATTTCATTGATACCCGATCAGGTACAGTCATGCCCTGATCACACAGTTCCCCTTACTTCTTGATAAACTATAATATATAAAAAGTGCCATCATCGCCTATACAGCCTTAGAACAAAGGACTCAGTAGAGCAGTTCTGTTTCACTCTGTCACACACATCACATAAAAACGCACTTGGACTGACTTCAGCAAGTGGTGACATGCAGCATGACTTGGATCTAAAAGAATATTGAATTAACCAAAGGGATTATGTATGTGAAAGAAATTGTATGGGATGTTTGTCGTGTTGCGTAAAATATGATTCCGGTTCAAATATGTGCATGCAGCCGCATCCATTTCTTTGAAACCTTTTCATGGTGACAGCCATGTTCTCTGGGGAATCTACCATCAAGCCAGTTTTACTCATGGCTTGTCGACCGATGGCTGCACAAATGGATTTCCCACATACTGAAACAAATCTTACTCTGCATTTAAATCTCAATGTGATGGTAGGTGGGGAATTCGCTATGCGATAACCGAAAGACTTGGCAGCTAGAAATGGCAGTTTGGATGTACCCAATCTGATTCTTCTGAAGCTCTCTTTAAACCCAGAATTGGAGATTTCTGTCGAGTTTACAAGCTCCCTTGCAGATCTTTCCACAGTTTATTTTTTATCTAATTTTATATGCTGGCGTACGTAGCAATAAAATGGCCTTTTGGTGTCAAAATATCCAACTCAAAACAAATACATTCGTAGGCCATTTCAAAAGAGAACAGATGTTCTGCAGCTTACTTTTCACAGCTGTGTTTGAATTGCAAAATCGTAATAGCAATTCCTCATTTGTTTGTCACCCTCTGTTAAAATAATGTTCCAAAGAAATAAAAAAAACAAGATGGACAGACTAACAAATGTGAATTATTGTCATTCTTGTTATTTGTGCAAAATGAGCATTTATAGTATTGCAAGAAATCACTTCCACGTGTGACTGTTGCACAGTCGCGTTCATAAAAAATGGACTTGATTGAATTTGTTTTCAAGCACTTTTGAGGATTTTCATTAAGCAGGTCAACAGACAAAACCACAAACGAAAAAAAAGACTCAGTGAAACTAAACTTGAGCAGATGGGCTTGTATGACCGCATTTCTGTGGTATCACTATCGAGGAAATACAAAATCCTACTCAATATATTACACATTAAAGTGTCACAAAACACAGTCCTGTAATAGCTGGACTTGGATTCAATATATTTTGGAATGTAATTTAAATATTTCAGTCTCCGAAGAGGTTCACTGAAGCGGCAAGAGGGAGCAAAAGATGTCCTGAAATAACAGTATTGATTTACTGAAATGAAGTTCATTTCACTCCAATTTTGCCAGCATCGTTTGACTCCAAAGCATCGTCAACTGAGTATGCAGTGCCGAGTACTTGTTCATAGGTGGATTTAAAGATGTCTGAGTTGGGAAAACACTCCATGTGTCAACGTATCCTCCGATGGTAGCAAAGTACCAGACTTGCTTTGGAGGGAAGCATTTTTGTATTTCACATTTGTGTCAAGTAAGACATCGCACATCATCTTGAACCGATCCGAACTCTAAATATTTATTTAACATGTGAATATTTTGCCAATTGGACAAAGATGATTTGAGACAAAGCGGCTCCTGAACACACTAATCATGAAAGTTATCCATGTTGTAATACCTCGGTGTCAAACCCAAGGCCAGGAGACCAGATTCAGGTTGCCCACATCATTTTATGTGGCCTACGAAAGCAAATCATGTATGTCAACTCCAATGATCACTGCTCAAATCTGGACTAAAATGTGAAATTGTCATATTAAATAAATAATGCTGAGATGTTTCAATCTTGTTTCTATTTACCCTGTATACACTCATATGGACAATAATTGAACAAATAACAAACAGTTGACTGATTACAAAATCAAAAATATATCTATTTGATTTGTACAACTGATAATATGAGTCAGTCGTACAGGAGTGGGACATCGATGAGAAGGTTTCTTCAGTCGTCATCTGTACTTTTTGAAGGTGTCGGACGTTTCGCCTCCTATCCAAGAGGCTTTGTCGGCGTCGCCGAAATAAATCACAATTACTTAATACTTAATTACTGAGCTTGCATGAGCTAGTTAAACACGCAAACACAAAATCAGTCATCAGTGTCAACAGACAATACTCATGATTTATTTGGTATTACTGTATAATTCCAGTGAGACATTGATTGTATACAAATAAGACATTGTCAATTTAACAAGTGGTCTTTATTCCTGTACATATACTGTCATGACATGCATCAGTTTCAACGTTTCACATCACAAATACTGGTGTATTTCCCTAGTTTAACATTTATAAGTCATACCTGATTATAAGCAGCAGGAGCCCATAATGTGAGATGAGGTTTTCACAAAGAAAGAACACTTTAACAAGTTAACATACGTTAATTTTTCTTAACAAATATTGCATATAACATGGCAGCACAACAACACAAAAACAGCACTCACATTGCTAGTTCTGAAAAAAACCACCATTCTATGTAATGATGATTTATGTTTTTTTTTTCATGAATAAAGTCCTCACCTGCCATTACAGTACACTCGCTGAACCATTCCTTAATTAGGTTTTCTGCCATCCACGCTTTTGTGTCAACTTTCACGACAATGTCTTTCGGTAGGTTATCTTTATGTATACTGAACGATACTATGACCGTTGTAGTGAACACCGTCTCGTTTAAGAAATAGAGCATTGCCCCTAGAAATGAGCGTTGGATAATCTCATAGGAAATCTCGTGAGAAATGGACCACAAAGTGAAGTGAGATGAAAGCTGGCTGAACTGTGCTTATTCAGACCTAATGCATGTGCAATCGGCATTGTTGGCCGACTGATATTCAGAGTCAAATATCGTCCTTTGGGAGTTTGAATGGTGTTGCACGGTGGGAACAACTGTGAATCAGGGGCGCTGAATTGTTTTCTGTGTGTTTTAGGCAAGTACAAAATGACAGAAAGTGCTCACTGGTCACAATGCTTGTCTATTTTTGCACAGTTTTCGATTTGTTCATTCCATTGGACACATCTCAGTCTTTTATTTTCGTAATGTTGTGAATGTTCTTTGTTCACTTGGGAATAAAGCAAATTCTATTTTTTGTTCAGTCAAGTCTGTCATAGATCCAGTCACACACCTTTCGGATTGCATTACAGCTCAAAACGCAGGTGAAATACACCTTTTCATGGCGGTCTGTTTTCACTGTGAGACATGAGAGCGTCTCAGTTACATTTTCTGTTCAAGCGCTATAAGGCGGCCAAAGGAAAAATCTTTAAACAGAACAGCCCATGAAATAAGACGAAGAAGCCGCAGGGTTAAAAGCCTGTGACAAAAGTAGCGGCTTGTCGTACTGAAATGATGTTAATCTTTTCAGGTTCACATGGGGTTGGAGCCTCAGGTAGCTGATTTTGGGTGAAATATAAACAAGGTTCTGCACTGATTCTCAATCAATCCATGAGCATACAACAGTCAAATGCAGGTATATATCATGCACAAAGTATGGACACACACAAATAGTAGGAGGATACCATATGTCAACATATGAAGGCTTCTCAAATATTGATTTTCAATCCACCATGAATCACAGTAAAGTATGCATTTTTGTCTAAATGGAAAAGCAATCGACCCAGCAAAACAGGAAACAAGAAACATGATAGTAATTATATATTGCAATGAATATTGGCCACAATGTGATACTTTAAGTGCTGGAGCTTTCTGCCTTTGAATTTGGTTTCCATATCGCTCAGTCTGAGAGGACAGTAATTTCATCTGTGATGTATGTCATGCATATTAGCATATTTGACAATTAAGATGACTTTGACTTTGATTTGATAAGGATTATTTGAGAATGATGTCCTCAACACATTCAGCGGACAAAATTCAAATTGGTCATGTTCCACGCATGTGTGACAGTCTAACACTGAGTAAAGAGACTTGAGAGAAAAGAGTCCCTGCTCGTTGTGTCAATGTGATCATTGGATTGGATTGGATTGGATTTGCCTTTATTAGTCTCGCAGTGGATAAATTTACATTTCACAGCAGCAAAGTTATGAAAGAAATGAAAGTAGAAAAGCAAAACACAGGAGCTGCTGGAAAGGCAGCCACTCTCGCGGCGCCGTCTTGAAGTCAAAAGAACAAAAAAAAAAACTAAATAACAAATAACATGACAATGTTGCGTCACACGAGTGTATGATTTTGAAGTGCGCCTTTCAACACTTTCATGTCTTTCAATTTCTTGATCTCCTTGATGTGCGTATCACCCTGACGCATAGCACACGCTTGTAAATTGTATAAAAGGAGCTGTCGCGGGACAGAGAGATGGGGCGAACCACGGGGCAGAATCATATCAGACTCATCTCGGACTCACGCCCGGCTCACGCCGGGCGTCGGACGGATATCACGGCACGACTTGCTCGACTCCACGCCGCGATCAAGCTCTGCGCGTCACCTGCCTGGGAGATCTGACAACGAACCTACTTAAATAAAGAGAACCATCAAACTCTTTATTGGCGAGCTAGCCAGGAGCATTTTTTTCCCTCCTCCTCAGTCCAATCAACTCTCCAAATGGAAATATCCAGATTTCCCAGCCGCCCGTGAACCCGGCATCTTCACAGCAAGACCCCTCAAGCCGAGCTCCCGAAGGGCCGCCACCACCCGTGGGCGCCCCGACCCCACCGTGAAACCTGCCGCACCCTGATGGCCAACATCGTCAAATTCGCCTGGCGACTCTGCAACTAGCTGCATCGTATATGTCCACGATCGCACATCGTCGGACATCGCTTAAGTCCACGATCGGACATCGTATATGTCCACGATCGGACATCGTCGGACATCGCTTATGTCCACGATCGGACTTCGGGAAGACGCTTCATGGCCGACACGGCCGCCGACGTCAGCGTGCTTCCTCAGCGTCCTGCAGAGCGCCATGGCAGCGCGATCATCGCCACCGTCGCCGATGACCGGCCTGTCCGAGCCCGGCAGCATGGCCAACCCCATGCACCTTCGTCCTCACAATCCCTCATCGATTCTCCGATTTGACCGATCCCAGCCGAACAACTCACGGTGAGAAGACCTTCCGGCATCGACTCGACGGCCGCGAGGAAAGTTTCCATCGATCGTCTCAAACTGGCAGTCGTAGGGCACTCTTTGCCGTGCTCCCGTACAACGACTTCAGGCACCACAAAACCTCTTCGGAAACCACCCCACCGACGCCTGCCATGCCCGGTGACCGTCATCTTGCCTGGCCTCACCATGTCGCAGAATTACTTTTGTTTTTATTTCTTTTTCCTTCATCGTTTTCACCGACTTCGGATCCAGGAGGGGAGCCCTGTTGCGTCACACGAGTGTATGATTTTGAAGTGCGCCTTTCAACACTTTCATGTCTTTCAATTTCTTGATCTCCTTGATGTGCGTATCACCCTGACGCATAGCACACGCTTGTAAATTGTATAAAAGGAGCTGTCGCGGGACAGAGAGATGGGGCAAACCACGGGGCAGAATCATATCAGACTCATCTCGGACTCAGGCTCCGGCTCACGCCGGGCGTCGGACGGATATCACGGCACGACTTGCTCGACTCCACGCCGCGATCAAGCTCTGCGCGTCACCTGCCTGGGAGATCTGACAACGAACCTACTTAAATAAAGAGAACCATCAAACTCTTTAACAACACGAAGACACAGAGAGACATTCATTCTTAAGTACTTTCTGTACCCTCTTTGTTACATAAAGCAGTTCCAGATGAAAGAGGACAGGATCAAAGAGTCTCTTCACCAGCGGATCAGGGACATCATGGTGGAATGTGCACGTCGACTACAAGCTAAATGTTGAAAGCAAACACGCAGCTGTCGCATCCATTGACGAAAAGAGATTGTCTCACATCTCCTGTCCCACATAAATCAGCTTCAATTCCATCCCGCGACAGTTCCATATACGCACCGGCGCTCTGTACTGACGCTCCTTCCTTCATATCGCCGGCTCCTCAAGCCATGTATCCATCCAGCCGCAGACTGTCGAACAGCACCGACCTTCCACTGAACAAAGCAGGGCTGTGAAGATGCTGCCCATTACAGGCGCAAAAAAGCACAATGGCCCCAGAGCTGTCCAGCGATGACAGTCGAATGGCACCGACATTCCTCCCGTTCAACACAGTACTGGCATATCCATGCTGCCGAAAATGCGCAACCGCTCAGCACAGTCACCTCCTTGATGAATGTCGTGGTCAAAAATGCTGAAAAACAATCCGTATCCGTTCCACACGACGCACAACAACACAAAGTGACAAAAGAAAACACAAACATGAGACAAAACCAACAAAAAAAGCAAGGCTCAACAGAGCACTTGCTGACGGCTGCCTACTCGGGCGCCATCTTGGACTTGGATTGTTAGTCATTGTTAGTTTCCTTGAGAGTTTTGAAAGGCGCTTATAAATGAAATGTATTATTATTACTATTCTGAAAAATATTGCTGTGTTTGCTGTTGTGAAGACAAGGGCAAAGAAAAAAAGAAAAATACAACTGACTGACAATGGTATGTCTGGTTTTATTAGATTTGAATGCAGCATTTGACTGTGGATCACAGTACTCTCATGTCCCTTTGTGTTTGCCTTGGCTGCTCTGAGTCATGTACAGCCACTCTGTCAGGTGGTGTTCCGCAGGGCTCAATTTTGGGGCCGATGCTGTTCTCACTATACCAGCTCCCATTGGGTTCCATCCTCAGGAAACATGATATTTCCTCCCACTGTCATGCAGATGACTGTCAGATCTAGGTCCCACAGAGCAAGATAGGAACTTTTTCATTAAGGCCACTTTTATCCTGCTTGGAGGAAATCAAAACCTGGATGGCACAAAACTTCTTGAACTTCAATGAAAATAAGACAGAAGTGATACTGTTTGGTCCCAGCAGCCCATGTACCACCCATCCTGTAAACTTGACTTCTTCTTTGAAGTCAACAGTCTCAAACTTGGGTCTTAAACCGGACAATGACTTTGAATTTGACCTACAAATTAGTGCTGTTGTTTAATCTAGTTTATTTCATTTTTGGCAGCTGGCTAAAATAAAACCTCTCCTTTCTCATGAGCACATTGGACCAGTTATTCATGCCTTTGTCACATCTCGGCTTGAGTACTGTAATGTGCTTTACTTTGGAGTCAGCCAATCCTCCATGAGGCGATTCCAGCTGGTCCAGAATGCTGCTGATCCCCTCTTAACTGGTACTCGTAGGATGGATCATATAACTCTGCCATCCCTTCACTGGCTCCCTATACATTTCAGAGTTATTTTCAATATCTTATTATATTGTTTTCAAATATTTAAATGGCCTCGTTCCTCCTTACCTCTCCGAACTCATCCACTCCTACACACCTTCCTCAGGCTGACCAGACATTATTAGATGTGCCAAAAACTAAATGGAGGCTCAGAGGGCATCAAGCCTTTTCCGTTGCTGGTTCCACTCTCTGGAATGACCTGCCACTGAACATTTAGCATGCCCCCTTGCTGCCCATCTTTAAAACCCGCCTCATTGGCATTTGACTCAGCATGATTCAGACTTGACCTTAGTTTTACTCCCTGGTGTGTTCTACTATCTTTGTGGCTGCTTTATTTCCTGGATATGATATCTGTCCATGTTAATGCAAATGGTATATCAACACAATAAATGAAAGACAAAAGTTATGAAGACAATTGATTCAAAAAAACCTTGTGGGCTCACATCCACAATGAACTAAATATCATTACTTGTCCCCTGCCTTTGTTTGGTCAGGGGTTAACTGCTTTTGTTATTGATTGACTTTGTTTCATAATTGCTGCATCGGCCTTAGTTGTCTGTTTGAGGCTGTGTTGGCGAATGCACATGCCAATTAGTGTCAGGCAGAGAACCCTTGTAGGTTACACTTGCTTTCGGCGAAGAATCACCTCAACATGGCATAGGAATACGGACAGGTAAACAACTTAAACGGGGAATAAAACAAGAGTTTTTGTCTCTTTATGTTGGGTACATCTGATTATGAAGCACATTGTCAGCTTTTGAGACAATCTAATTCTTTATAGTTCATAAAATACGGTACAAAGATCAAAAATAAATAAATAATGCATAATGATCATGGTAATCTATTAAAGGAAACGTTAGCGTACATGCATGCACATGTCAATGTGCAATCTGACAAAACCAATTTAAAAAAGGAAGATGCTCACAAATAAAAACAATCAAATGATATATAGAATGTTTATTTTCATGATGGGCTCTCAGTGGTGATAATAAGAAACTTGAACATGAATTGGGTGGGGGCTATGAATATTTAATTTGAGTAGTCGGAATTGGGTCACAGATTTTTGTGTGGAAATCTATCAGACACTGCAAGTGGCAGTAATGGACGACTGCACAATCACTAGAAAAGGAAGCTCTTGTATGACTGACAAATGCAAGCATATCAAATTTGAATATATCACTTCAAATTCAGTGACAATAGCTTTAAGGGCTCTGTATTGGCTCTAATGTGTTGACTCCAGCAGCAATGCAAGAAAACATAGTTGTAAATTAGTGTGATTAATTTAATAATTTGATGTCGACTTCCTAAGTACACAGGTGCCATTTAGTAAGGGATTGTTTCAGCTTCGATGCAGATGACGGTCACCCTAAAATGATGACTTTCTTTCAAGACAGTAGGTTTGTATTTGTGTTTAACATATTTAATCCATGATTACATCAGTCCTTTTTATTTTGTTTCCATACAATATGGTCTTCATTTTGCGAACAAAAGTTGAAAGAACGGTTGTTTACTTGGAGCTCCCATTGACCAGGCTAAAGAGCCTCGTCACACTTAGTTGGATTGCAAATTCACCATCTTAAGCTGAATAATCAATTGTTTATATCTCGTAAAATATCAAGTTTCTGTCATCACCACTTTATCTTAACTTGGGTTATTCCAAATTGCAGATCTATTGATAAGCAGTGACAAAGTGTGAGCATAACGTGATGTAATTAGTATGGGCAATGTGTCAGTAAGAAATATACCTGAGACAAAGTAAGGAACTTGTGGGAGTGACATGAGACACAAGATAAATTTAAAACAGTACTTCAGCTTGATGGTGGAAAAATATACAAATATCTTCTTCTTTTCCTTTCGGCTTTTCCCCTCAGGGGTCGCCAGAGCGAATCAATGTCCTCCATCTATCCCGGTTTTGTGCATCCTCTTCTCTCACACCAGCTACCTTCATGTCCTCTTTGACCACATCCATAAACCTCCTCTTCGGTCTTCCTCTCGGTCTCCTGCCTGGCAGTTCAAGACTCAGCATTCTTCTCCCGATATAGTCACTCTCTCTCCTCTGGACATGTCCAAACCATCTCAGTCCAGCCTCTATGACTTTCTCTCCAAAGCCTCTAATATGAGTTGTTGAAAAATATACAAATATCTATTTTGGCAAATTCAACAATTGTCTCTCAATGCATCCTGATCTCGTGTACATAATCCCTGGCAAACCAAAACATAAAACAAAACACTTCCAGTTCCTTGAGATGATTGAAGGAAATGATTGGATTATTGATTCCATTTCTTTGTCAAAGCCCTCTTGTGCACTAACTACCAATTCACATTTGCCGGTCTGAGTCAAGATTCCACAATTGCCTAGCCCTAGCCTGATGTAGCTCCTGGGCCATACTTTGTCCAGGTCTGAAGTTTAGTGATACCAGCACAAGAATCACAGATAGTGGAGTGGAAAGATAAAAACATGGGAACTAAGGTTAAAAAAATAAAAGAATAATAATAAAAGTAACACTGGTGAGTAAATATATTGATTGGCTACTAACTCGAGAGATTTATCTGGTGATTAAAAAAAGGTAATTTAGAACGCGGATTATAATGCCTCAATTAAAAAAATATTATTTGTTGTTTTACATGTTTTACATGAAAAAAATAAAACATATCATTTGATTTAGGCCAAGAGGTTCACAAACAGGTCTGTCCCTTTTTGAACTGGAAGGTGGCGATAGGCACATGCCCAAGGTTACCTCATCAATAGTGAGCAACGGCAAAACCTTTTCGCAAATTAACTGTCGCACTGAATTCAGCTCAAATGGTCACCTCAGCAACAGTAAAACATGTAGCTTTATGTCTTACATAAGGTTCTTTCCTTTCTCAACAATACCGATGTATGGAAATGTGCAGTGGAGATTGTTAGTATGTACTACTGAAGAGTATCACACTCAATTATACAAGTGTCAATCAGTCCTTGAACATTCTGTGAGCATTCTAGATGTAATATGAAAGCTGTGACAATCCTTCAGGAACGTATGTTAAACATTTTCCTGTTTGTGGCCAACATAATTCATTTGCCTTGCACACTAACATTGCACTGGAAACGTCTCGCTTTCCAGTGTGACAAAGATTTTCACAGTTGAATGGTGGAAAGAGAAGAGGAGAATGACATAAAGTGGTGGGAGTATGACAAACAGTTTCCATCATCATCCTTGAGGCATGACGAGGCCAACAAGCTTACATAAGAACGCACGCGAAAAGCCCGGTGCACATATGCGCGTTTCCACAAGCGCGTACTTTCTTTGTCTTGCTGCATAATAGTCAAAGCAATTGGTCATACAAGTCTAAGGTAAACATATTGGATTGGATTTCATTTTGCCTTTATTAGTCTCGCAGTGGAGAAATTTACATTTCACAGCAGCAAAGTGATGAAAGGAATGAAAAGTAGGAAAACAAAATACATGAGCTGCTGGAAAGGCAGCCACTCTCGCGGCACCGTCATGAAGTCAATAGAACAAAAAAACAACAACTAAATAGCAAATAATATGACAGCACAAAGACAATATGACAACACAAAGACACAGAGAGTCATTCATTCTGAAGCACTTTCTGTACCCTCTTTGTTACATGAAGCGGTTCTAGATGAAAGAGGAGAGATTGTAATTGCACATTCCTTACACATTGGTTGAGAATACAGCTGGGAAATATTTTGTTTGAAGAAGCAATAAAAAGTGTGGGAAACTATCTCACCCTTTCATGTCAATCCAAAATCACATTTTCTACTGTACTGCACAGGTGCCTCTGACAGCCAATCTACAGCGAATGCGTGAACAGGAAAATAGATTATCCTAATTAATTAAACCGACAAGTGCAAAAAAGTGATGTCATGTGCGTGATGGAAGTTGAACCCCCCTCTCAAAAAAGGATGGTGGGGGTAAGTGAATGAGGCTGTACTGAATAAAATAAATTACCAAAAAACATTTACAGAGAAACCCTAGAAAAAATGGTGAATTCAAATCACATAATCCCGAAAAGGCTGAAAACTGAAGTAACAAACGGACAAACAATAGATCAGTACAGAAGGACAAAACAACGCAACAGAAAAAAAGGACTGTATCATAACAATTCACCCCTAGTTGTCGATATTTGCAGTCCTTTTAAGAGAAAAGAACTAATGACGTGATGAGCAACAGGTGCGAAAACAAGACGCAGGTCATGCCCCGCCATTATAGGAACAGACGATGGCCGCAGGCTATTGGCCGCCAGACAGGAATGAGTGGTAGATGTAGGGCATGGGCCGATGGAATAGGATGGGGTAGCAACCACAGAGAAGGGCCAACATTTTTCCTGTTCAAGGAAAATAACTAATAACTTGATGACTAGCAGGTGTAAGGTGTAAGGTGGATTGAACACACAATCATCATGCCCCACAAGGTCCTCAATGGCCAGCTCAGAGGTGGAAAGCGCTCTTGTGGAAGGCAAAAGCGCCGCCTCAAGGACTACAACAGGGACCTCCTAAAGGGAGTCAACATCAACCCCACGCTACTTGAAACTATGGCACACAACAGACCAAACTGGCAGATCACTTGTGCCACTCGAGTCTCTCGAATACACCAAACATACCAAGACAGATGAATCGAGAGACGCATTCAACATCATTAGCGGGCAGAGGGTATCCACCTTCCTGATATCAGGGTTCCCTTGTTCCATCTGGGGGCGAGTCTGCACCTGAAGGGATGGACTCTATAGCCATGAGAAGTGGCACCAGTGACAGGGTGGCTACCACCCTTCGTCCCCACTCCAACACCCACCCAGCAATCCTCTCTTCCCTTGGTGCAAGCATCATCGTTAAACGTGATAAGTCATCTCTGCATTTTTATACATCATTTTCAAAAATGGTATCCTTTATTTTTTACTAGTCCATGTATTTAAGAGTCCTGAATAGGAGCGGATCACGTGTTGGCTGTTGGTGCACAAACATTTATGTTAGAATTATATAAGTATGAAATGGCATTTTAATAAGCCCTTAATTTCTAAATCTGTATCTTCAATGATAATTTGATGATATTTTCCGCACTACCAGCTACTTTAGATTATACAGTGCGCTTTCATATATATGTGCACAAAATTATAGTGCATACAATACATGGAAGCTATAATAGTAGCTGCAGTTGCACTATGCATCCACTACATGGAGCTCTGCTAAATAGAATAAGATAAAATGCAATGCAATACAGCTTTATATGTGGCAACTGGAAGAAAGTCATGAGAACAAGGCACAAACACGGACACGAAACAAATAAAAATGGCATTATGAAACAATAAATGAAAGATAAAAGTTATGAAGGAATTTAGACTTGTTTGTCTATTTTATTTGTTTAGTCAGTAGTTAACTATGCATTTGGGATTATTGTATTGATTATTGTTTGGGATTAGAGCTCAGAAATAAGCTGTCTGTTTGAGTGTGTGTTGGCGAATACACATGTCAATTAGTGTCGGGCAGAACCCTTTTAGGTTAGAATTGATTTCACAACTAGATCGGATAGAAACACTAACAGGGAAACACCCCAAAGGGGAAATAAAGCATATGTGGAGCTAATATATGACTTTTTAGAAAAATTGAATGATTTCGGCTATGCCTTACAGTGCAGAAAATACTACTCCATGTATTTAAGAGCTTTGAGTCAACGGAACCAGCAATTTATTGAACCAAAACTGCTTTTTCTAAATCATTTGAACACAATACAGACAAAGTTGCGGTTAACATGTTGCCTTGGCCCTTGGCAAGCATTCGAGTTTGTCATGTGGCACCTTTGCAAAATTAATTGCACTCTCTTAAATTCTTAAGTGCCAGTTCAAAAAGGGCTGCACATACCCACTGTGAGGCACCAGAAGAGTGTGGTTTCAAGCTTTCTTAAATATTTACCGGATAACATTCATCATCTTTTTATTAGTAGAGGTAGAAGTCTTTTTGCACAATGTGCAACTACAGGGAATAAAACTGCACCACGTGTATGCTCTGTGACAAAGAATAAGAAACCTGAAGATTTCTATTATTGATAAGAGTTTGTTTAAAACAACATATTAATAAAGTCAACCTAAAATGAGTCAGGATTTTGGTGCAGTTAAGAAAAAAAGAAATATATTCTGTGTATTTTAATTAGAAGGGAACATTTTAATTGGCCGAAAATGATGTTGGCTTTCATGGTGACGCCATTTCAACCAATGGTATCCAACACATGTGGAACACATTTATTTTTGTTTTATATATTTGTTATTATGATTTTCCATTGTCATTATTTCTTATTGTCCATTTTTACCTGACTCCGCAGTGAGGCTTTGTAGTTTTGAGGCTCCACTGAGGTTTACTCCCTTAACCTAATCATTGGGTATCGACAATGACAACAATAATTGTGATGTGTTGAAAATTAAGTAAAAATTGCTTTATTTGTAGAATAACATTTGATCACTGGTTTGATTCAATTTAGAAAGTAAGAAGCATTGAACTAGCACTGATCAGGATAAGAATCAGAAATCATCAGAATCAGAAAGCCATTAATCGTACCACAATTGGGAAATTTGCAGTCCACAGCAGCAATTATAAAGGGGAAGGGGGTGGGTGGTGAAAAGATAAAAAACAAGATATTCTAAGCATGATGAAAAATGTCAGAAGACTGAGGTGTATACTATAACTGTGCAAAAATGTTCCATAAAAAAACTGTACATAGTGCAAGTATAAAAAAACATATCCGTAACTGTTTTGCATCAACATAGGTGGCCGTGCTATTTACAGTAGAAGAGTCCAGGATGTTTTTTTTTTTCATTCACGTGATTATTGAGAAGGGTGACAGCAGTCGGTAGGAACAAGCGTCGGTACCTCTCCTTCTTGCAGGACGGGTGTAACAGTCTCTGGCTGAAGGAGCTACCCATGCTGTCAGGGTGGGCAGGAGGAAGTGGGGGGGTGATCGAAACTTTGCATGATTTCTTTGCAAAACTTTTTCAGGTATCCATTCAGCGCTGAGAAACAAAAAACTCATTGGTGCAGTTGTTTGGGCTTGATGTTTTCTAAAAAGGAGCTGAATGGGAAATTTCATCATAGATGGCGGGCCTGTTACTTTCTGTGACACTTCCAGTTTTGTATCTACGATCTTCATAACACCGTTGCAACTTGCCAATAACACTGTGACTGTTGTTCAAACAAAGCCTCACAAGGACAATGTATTGCAAATCGATTTTGTGGTGCCGTTGTGAAACACATGATGAAAAGGACTGTTTGAATGCAAATTGTATCTGAAAAGAGAAATGTATTTGCTGATTATATACCTAACACCTGTGGTGCACTTTACCATTTAGCTCCATTGGAGAACAGCTTGCTCACGGTTTATTTAAATGAAAAGCTATGTTATGACAAATATTGAGCAACAGAGGACACGACTACCGTAAAATATACATGAACGTGTTGAGGGCCCAAGAGTGTGTCCTCCATTGAACTTGCTTTTTGTGTAGTCCATCCTGTTGATATCAATGTATAAATAAAGAGCGTCCTAACTCTACCCTATGAGCTAGCTACAGGGTGTGCTTCCATCACAGTCATCATTTGAAACAGATGATGGCAAGTGTTGGTCCTCAGCCAGCCAGGGGAGATGTGGACTGGCTCCAAAAAGGTGCTTTAACTATTACAGTAAAGTCTCGTTATATCGATATTCAAGGGAGTCCGAAAAAATATCGATATAACCGGGACTATCGATATATCCGACCCTGTTTGCATGTAATTTTCTCCGTGCGTGCATAGAAATAGTATCGATATAACCGGGACTATCGATATATCCGATATCGATATAACGAGACTTTACTGTATATATATGAATATTTATGCAATATTTATGCAAAAAAAAGAAACTCAACAAGACTGCGATACAGGGAATATGAGAAGTCAAAAAGACAAACAGAAGGTAACTGATCCAACTGTGGCATGTAAATAGTGTGCCTATGAATAATATACAATATCAACCAAGCACAAGGCAAACGTAGTCGAATCGGCAGTCAGCAAAAAGGTCAATACAAGTACAGTCCTCTTTCTTTTGACTTAGCCTTTTCAAGGCCATGGAGGGCCATATTGTTCAATGCCAGTTGACTTACAACAAATGTTGAACAACACTGTATTGAATATCAAACAATCACAATGCAGTTGTGAGCAGTGCATGGAGAGCGAATTGGTCACACACCAGTCGAAAGGGGAAATTTGCTGATAAAAAAGTGATAGCAAGATCGAATGATTAACTTCAATGCTTCCTTTCGCACTCGAGCCTCTGTCCAAGGGCCTAACGTGAACATGCATGGAATGTGTATGCTAAAAATGTGCAAATAAAGAATCCATTATTGAGTCATATTGCTAGTGCGACTTATGCATTATCGATTATCGTATTTCTTCTCTTTTTTCTTCGGAGGCACAACGGAGGGTGTGCATAAGGGTTGATTTTTCCGAAGATCATTTAAGTACCGGTAATATCCTTATATTGGCCGACAGGAACTAACGCGCTACCAACGACCAAATGCTGCAAATATATGAAGCAAACGCATAAAAGGACAAAGACACTAATGTAGACTAAAAGCCACACAAATCAAATCCAAAACAAATACAGTGCAAGTCAGAAATTTTGCAAGGGGACAAATGCTGCTTTCATAAACGTGGAAAAGAAAGAAGCAAAAAACAAAAACAAAAAACAAAAAACTACAAAACAAGTAAAAAAAAAAAACACTGCAGAAGTTGAAAACATCTCCAATTCAAAGACGACGGCAGGAAAAGTTCACACAACTAAATGGATGTGTATGCCTGGCCACTTAAGGGCACCGAAGGCCCAATTGTGTAAAAGCATATTCTCTGGAAAGACCTGAGCAGGATAATTACTTTAATTACTTGTGCCTGTAATAGACCATCTTTTGGGGAAAATAAAATATGATTTATATTATATTATATTATATTATATTATATTATATTATATTATATTATATTATATTATATTATATTATATTATATTATTTTATATTATATTATATTATATTATAATAAAAGAGCAGTGTTGTTACACTGTGATCCCTGGGTCAAATTCCAGAGTCTTGGAATCTTGGCTGACTGACTTTGAACATTTAGATTAAAACTATGGGACAAACATTTAGAATGGTGTACAGACAAGGTCACTAAATATTTATTTGGTTCCTTAATTTTGAACTTAATGGATGGGCACATACCCCAAGGACCTCTAAACTATTTACGTTTAACATAATATGTTCCAATTAATATTACTGCAGAGTATTTACATACATTGCACGCAGAAAAAAAGAACAACAACAACAACGTTAGCAATGACTGTGACATTGCAAGCATTACTTATTAGTGCGTGGGTGTGATGTACTATAATAACAAAAAGATGAGTTAATGTCGTGAAAAGTGTCAAGCTGAAATGTTGCAACTTCCATTTCAGTTCTAAATCCTTTCTGTTGCCCGCGGCCTCTCTACCTCTAAAAGGAAGCTTCCATGTACAACATATGTGAGCCTCACTCCCCCAATACCTCAAAGAGAGGGTGCTGACTGGTAGGCTGGCAGCTTGGGTATTTAGCTGTCAACTGATGAGGAAGGGGGCGGTGCATATGCGACATGGATCATCTGGTGCAATCCTCACTGAGGAACTCACATGGCCAATGTACTTTGGGTTGAAAAGTTGACTGCACCGACGTCTGTTTAAAATTGAATTTGTGGTCTAGTTCAACCAGCTATTTTATTATTCATCATTATCATTATCATTTTATTTATGGTTTTATTGTTCTGTGTATTGTTCCTTTGATTGTAAAGTGTCCTTGAGTGTTCAGAAAGGCGCCTGGAAATTAAATCTATTATTAAATATTAAGCCAAAGGTGCTAACATATCAGCAATCACTCCTTTTTCTGCTAATGCTTGGGCTAATTAATGCTTGGGCTCAGAGAACGTCACTCCTAGGACGGGTCACAGCAGCAATGTGACAAAGGTCATACAATCATTTCAGCAAAACTCCCAATGCTCAAGCGGAAAAGGCTATGCAATTGGCAAATGATCGACAACTTGTCTTTCATACATTCCGATTCTTAGAGGATGTTGTTCCTTGGGTTTTGTAGTTTATGAAGGCAAAAAAAAAGCAAAATTTGCCTTCAAGAGTTTCATTAATAACAAACAATAAGAATTTACTGTCATAACAAAAGTAATCCCCAAAAAATAACATTATAGCTTTATAGCAACATGATGTTAATATTAAGAACTTTTAGTAATTGCCACTTTGGGTGAATTAGACCTTGTGTTTTTAAATATCAGTCTCCCAATGAGTCTTGTGGTTTTAATAAAACTAAATAAAATAATACACCTATGAAAAACTAAATATATTTAGGAAAAGTGTCTGAAGTGGTAAAAAGACCAATTTCATTCATTTATTTAATGTTCTGTAAAAGTGTGAACGTTCCGAAAATAAATCAAATCAGCTACATCACATAAACTCCACATAAATGGCAGAATCAAAGTGCCATGCTTGGGGTTTGTTGCTTTTGATGTCTGACAGCCACAACAGCCACAGGCTAATCACCTGAGTATGTAGGTTAAACACAGATCATCACTTTGCGTGAGTGTGACCACACAAATACTGAGCTAAATGCAGCTTGTGTTCTGAGTATCAAGTGCAATGTGTGCATGCACATGGATTGTCCTTCGCTACAAACTACCTGCATGCCGTGCTCTCTGATTGCTTATAAATGCCTGACATAGTATCCTATTTGACAACCAAAAGGGAGTTGTCACATCAGACCCAAGGAATCTCATATGCATCAAAACACTGCAATGTTTCATTGGATCTCAATTGTGTCTTGAAATATTGTTAATGCCGTGATTAATGTCCACCGAGCGAAAGTTCCTCAATGACATGCCTCTGCCACATGTCCTCACATTTCCCGTGACAGAAAAAGTGTGACCACAAATCTCAATTCCAGTAAGCACCAATACTATGAACAAGATCGTTCATCCATCCTGCAGGAAAAACAAACAAACAGCACATGGAGACGTGCAAACTCCACACAGAAAAAGCAGAATAAAAAAAAATTCAAATGCTGAATGTGACCAATTAAGATGGATCAAAACAACCAGAAACCCCTGCTGATTAACAACTGGACTTAGTGCAAATACATTCCCTCAATAACCTTTTTCCCTCTCTCAATTTAGTGCATAATTCAGTGAGTGACAGGTGTTAAGCCAGTCACATGATACGATGCAACCGATCACGGTAACGAGAGTACTTGTGCATGTCCTCTGCTCCTTCATGATAATAGTGCAGCGGTGATAAGTGATGCCCATGCTAATGTTTTATCATACTGAAGTGACCGGGCAGCGAGTGCGATACACACCAAAATAAGAATGAAATGTAGTGCTTTTAAGTTGCAATGGCTATCGGAGTCTGTGCAAATGGAAGAACAATATTTCCTTTTAAGTGAGAAAAGTCTGCTCCGCAAAACATTTGTAGGCAAAATTTTCTATGCAAAAATATGGAGTGAATGGAAGTTGGACAACCTCAAACGACACATTCAGCAGAAAAAAAAAATGTGAATAATATTGAACTATACGAAGACTCAAGATGAAAAGGGATTGATACAGAAGAAAAATACCACCCAGACCAAGTTACAACGTCACGTTATTTTTCAATGTTAAAAAAATGCTTCTAATAACAACATAACAATTAATTATTAAAATAAGCTTTTCCCTAACTTGAAGTTACTGATGTGCCATGTGAAAGAAATGTGCCTTGGTCAAAAAAAGATTGAAAAACAGTGCCTTAAAGGACAACCGACGTCTCCGAACAAGTTGTGTCCATAATTTGTAAAATGGCTTCAAATGACTTCTACTGAGCGTATTTTACAAAGATTCCACCGCATATAGCTATATTTTACGTTTTATGACTCGCGCTGAATATTCAGGAAGTCTTGTTTTTGAGTTGGTGACGAGTCCGTACGTGACGTCACTGAAGGAACGCCCCTGACCGAAAAAAGACACATTGTAGCAGTCCTTCCATCACATCAATGTATTTCGCTGTATTTGTTTGGTCTGAAAACCTCGTGTTGCCCCAAAAAGCCGCCAGAAGAGGGCGACCAAGCTCCATGGAAGGAATTTATCAGCCTGTGGAAACGGGCTGATTAATTCCTCACAGGAGGTTGGATGCCATTTTTTTGCCTCTTTTTGGGTGATACATTTCCCCCCAATGTTGCCTCAAAATGGCACAGAATAAATTATTCAATCGATTGCAAACACCTATGCTTTCCTCTTCAGAACTATTTGAATCATATTCATAACTGGATGTGTAACAAGAAAGCATATTCTCCGAATCTGAAGCCATTGTTTTGATTCTCCAGCAATGCAAGACGTCTTGGCGTGACGTCACGAACTGGGGGCGGGACTTTCGGAAAATGCCCAATTCACAGCTCAATTGTTTGCAGATTGTGGACACTTTAAGTCATTTTTATTGGTGTTTTGCATTTGAATAAAAACACCATACTGCGTGTTTTGGGTATTTTAGATGTTATAAAACGTTTTTCTGATGTCAGTTAGGAAACAAAAAACCTGATGTCGGTTGTCCTGTAAGGTACATGAGGGATCTCCTCAGGCTACATGGGATTTTAACCTGCATTTCAATCATAGCATACATGCAAAAATATTTTCAAAATAATTTGCTCAATTTGTCAATATTCAGAAAGTTGAAAAAATGGAATTACATTAAATATTCAGAAAGTTGAAAAAATGGAATTATATTCAATCAGTAGGGTATACAAATCCATCCAACCATCCAGTCTCAACCACTAATCCGAAGTCGGGTCACAAGTCAAGAGCTTTAGCGTGAAAGCCCAGACTTCCCTCTCTCCAGCCACTTTTTCCAACTCTTCCCGGATAATCCCAAGGTATTCCCAGGCCATCTGGTAGACATGGTATATATCCAGTGCGTGTTGACTCATCCCTGCGGCCGAGTACAAGGGAGGCATCAAGCAGATCTCCTAATTAAATGCCCGATCCACCTCCTCTGTTTCGCCTCGGTATAAAGGAGACGTGGTTTGACGATGAGACTATCACGGATGACCGAGCTTCAACCTTTTCTCGAAGGGAGAACTTGTACACTGAGGGAGTCTCAGTTCGGCTACATGTATTCGTGATCTCATTCTTTCAGTCACATACAAACCGGAAAATTGAGTGCTTCCTTATTTGGGTCAGCTCCTTCTTGGGGTACGACAGACTGATACAACGTATGCCTCACAGCAAACGCTGCACTGATTTGCCTGTCGATCTAGTCCTCCATGCAGCCCTAAATTTGTGATAAAGACCCAAAGATACTTTAACTCCTCAACTTGGAGCAAGATCTCATCTCTGACCCGGAGATCAAACTCCATCCTTTTCCAGATGAGGACCATTTCATTAGATTTGAACGTTTTTATTTCGGTCCCAACCACTTTACACTGCAAACTGCTCCAGGGAATCTGTGACAAAGGGCAGTCTTGGAATAGACACAGGAAACAATTCTGACTTACTGCCACCAATGCCATCCAAATTCTGACATTGGTGGAACAAGGACCGAACAGTCCACAACCAAATAACGAAACACCCCGAGGTACACAGTCCAAATTAATTATCCTAAAATCCTCAAGTCTCCCTCACACTAGTTGGTTCGACCCAACCTATCATATGCCATCTGGCATCACCTGTCAGTCAATTTAAAAACTTTATTTAAAATTAAGTTAAGGATTTCTTTTTACCAGATCCTAAAGGAGGACATTTATTATTTTGGTATGCACAAAGCTTTACTTATAATTTAATGTTATTGATTTCATTCTTATTTTTTCCAAATAGTTCAAGAAAGATCACTTTACAAATCACATGGCATTCTGTTTTCAGTCTTTTCTTTTAACCACACCTAGAATGAATGTGGCGATGTGTAATCTAAATGCCCCCCCCGCTTTTTTTTCCAGGCCACTAGAGTGCACTTCCTGTTTGAATGTTCATAAATCATCTGGGCCAGTGCAATACAACAACCGGACAAGAGGCAGTGGGGTTCGTAAATGTGACAAGAAAACAACCAATCGAACAGCACAACAGATGAAAACAATGCACAATAGATAGAGTGACACTGGTTGAAATAAAAAGCGAGTGCAGTGTCTCTGAACAATTGATTATGAAGAGGATCAGCTTTTTATTCTTTTGGGAGACTGGAGCTTTTGGGAGCTTTTTGGGAGACTGATGAAGCCGCTGGAGCGTAGACTGTGAGAAATATGATGGATATTTAACAATGACTGTAAATATAGAGATGCATTTTTCCAGTTAGAGATTTGTAAATGATTAAAAAACAATTAATTTATCTACCAGAGTAGAGTGAGGGCCAATGTAACAGAGAGTGCAGCTGGTATTGGTGAGTATTAAAGGGAGTTTCAGTCACAAAACGCATGGCAATAATGATACAATAACATATTTTTCATGAAGGCCGCCATGCCGATTGTCACCATAATCAAAGTAACATTTTACCTGAAGAAGTTTGCAGGACATTTTTGTTTTTTAACAGGAAAGAAAACTAAAGGCATGATTGACACTGCTGAAGCTTCACTGTAATGCAGAAAATGCAGTCGTCAAGTAGATGAATGCATAGACCAAATCTTTTTGACTAAATCTACTTTTTAAGTACCCACACTCCAGCAATCTTTTTTTTTAAATCGATGAGAGGGAAGCGTGGCAAAAGGGGTGCACATTCATCACAGGAATGCACAGTCATCCATTATTGGCAGCAGATATGTCAAGCCAAGGGTGTTTTAATCTAGAATAGATGATATCCACACAACTCTGAGATCGAACTTACATTACCACGTTTCACGTTTCTTTTTTAAAAGAACTACAGTATATATTTTATTTTTGGGTGCGAGACTGATATATATATATATATATATATATATATATATATATATATATATATATATATATATATATATATATATATATATATATATATATATATATATATAGTTTCCTCAATAGTCAGATGCGAAGAAAGGCATCTCTGCAATTGAACTCTCACCGTGAAAGTGAAAATCGAGATGGACTGTTGGAACGAGCAGCTCAATAAGAGATGAGGCAGCATGAAAGAGAAGGTAACTGATCATAGGATGAGAGACAATGAAAAATGATAGCATCAGGGAGAGGAGACATGAGCCTGCAGTGCGAGTCACGTTGTAAAAAGAACCACTTCGCTTTGGGCCAGGAAGGGTACCGGCTACAAGTTACCTCACAAATGTTAGTATCCAAAATAAAATGGGGGTATTTCAGGATAACAGTTGTTGAAATGAAAAGCACATCATGAAATATTGAATAAAGTGTTAAGTAAAATTCATGAGGATGAATATCAGTGTCTTTTAGATAGGACCACATAATTAACAACATTCAAACCATGACTCAAAACACCATTTTTTTCCTCATTAATCCTCTCATTTCAACTACAATCAAATCTGCTTCCATGGTCACATCCTTTATTCTTTTTTCAATCCAAATGACTTCAGGAAATAGCGTACCTGTCTTGTAATGCCTTCTTTAATGTATATGACGATAAAGGAATATATAACAAATTGTGCTACTTTGTGCGCTGGCTGGTAGTCCAGTGGTTAGGACGCCGACTTCACAGTGCAGAAGTCGTGAGTTCAAGACCCGGTCCGGCCTCCCTGTGTGGAGTTTGCATGTTCTCCCTGGGTCTATGTGGGTTTTCTCTAGGTCCTCCGGTTTCCTCCTCCATTCCAAAAACACTTAAAATTGTCCCTAGGTGTGAGTGTGAGAGCGAGTGGTTGTTTGTCTTTGTGTGCCCTGCGATTGGTTCAGTTCAGGATGTTCCATAACTTTACCCTGAGTTATGTTCCAAATGTGGCATGCAGCTATTTACATAGTTATCAAACGCTGATACTGCAATACTTCATCAGGAGCAGATGGAGATCTAGTGTCTAGCTGCTGAACACAGTGACACAAGCGGGCAGCTAAAAACCTAAATGAGTAAAATATGGCATAAACATGAACACAAATAAACAGTATAATCACTCACGAACTCGTGATGCCCCTTTCAGAGGGAGTCAAGCAAGCCCAAGCCATAACAATACCTCAGCTCAAATAATCGAAAGGCCAGATCAAACAGTACAGACATAAGTCACAAATGTTTTGGAACAAAGTTTTAAAGATTGATGTGACCTCTACTTCTTTGTACAGACAAATAAATCTCAGTCTGCTTATGATTCAAAACAACCAGGCTCATCTGTGAAGGACAGTGGAAGTAATGTCATGGCTGCTTTTGGAACTCATCTTTATTGACAGTGAACTTCTTTCACCAGCCGGACATGGCCGTCCATCATCATCAGTCATTATTTCGGGCCGGTCGACCCTATCAATCTGTCAGTGTTATTTTTAACTTGCCTTTTTTATTGTTAAATTGCTATTCGTCACCACTATTCTAGGACCATCATTTTTAAAGCGGTTACTCACAAATTGATTCATTTAGAAAATGTTTTGAGTAATGAAATCAAAGAAATATAAATACTACTGCTACCTGTGCCCTAAACTGCCCAAAATATTTGCTTTTCCGGTTTTATTGATGCTGTATTGACTTTCCATCACTCTTTCTAAGCGTCATCAGTCTTCAGTCCGTCAGGAAAAATGGAGTCTCTCAGTGATGGACCAGCGGACCGGACCTTCCATTGGTACTGACGGACACGTAATGCCCACCTTGGTTTTTCATGATGGGAAAATCAAAATGGAGTCCCCCCCCCAAAAAAAAGAAAAAAAATAAATAAACAAACTGGCAAGCTAGAGGAAAACAACAAGAAAGGACTACATCAGTGGGAAAAAGTGGAAGGTCAATCACTGGACCTTAACTGAATCGAGCATACATTTTAGTCTCTAGAGGAAACTAGTGAGAAAAAAATGCCAGGAAAAACATTTCAAATGAAAATGGAACAGTTGGGTGACGTCAAAGGATTGATGCAGTTTTTGAAAGTAGTTGTTATGCCACCAAATAATAAATGATTTAATAACGTCCATTCCAATACCTTGCCGCTTGAAAAGTGGGTAGCTTCAAACAAAAGGCGCTCTGTGCTGAGTTGTTTCATCAATTTCGAAGTAAGAACCATGAACTAAATAAAAGCTGGAATTATGAAGGCCATCTGATATTCATCTTTTGATCTGAAACTTTTTTTTCCGTGTTTTGAGTATACGAAAAAAATATTTGGAGGGGACTTCAAAACCTGCTCTGGTATGGCAGTCAAGTTTTCAACATGTTTAACTGAGGAATTACACAACGGCAAGGGTATCCAAACTTTTTGCCAAGGGGTCCAAATTTGGTGTGCTAAAATGTAGGACGGCCAACCATGGCGGACATTCTTTATATATCCAGTAAAAGCAATTAATTGAAATACATTTCAGCGAGCCATTTTGTGTGCCACGTTTGCTTTTTATTTTAAATTCAGCTATATTCAGCATATGTATTGATTCATTGAAAACATGCATACAGTATACAATACAGCTACATATATCAATATACCTTTCTTGATACTTGCACTATGTACAGTTTTTAATGAAACGGTTTTGCACACTTACAGTATAGATCTCAGTCTGCTGACATTTTTACTCGGCTTAGAATATCTTGTTTTTCAATCCTTTCACCGACCCCATCCCCAGAGTAGAGTGAGGGCCAATGTAACAGAGAGTGCAGCTGGTATTGGTGAGTATTAAAGGGAGTTTCAGTCACAAAACGTATGGCAATAATGATACAATAACATATTTTTCATGAAGGCCGCCATGCCGATTGTCACCATAATCAAAGTAACATTTTACCTGAAGAAGTTTGCAGGACATTTTTGTTTTTTAACAGGAAAGAAAACTAAAGGCATGATTGACACTGCTGAAGCTTCACTGTAATGCAGAAAATGCAGTCGTCAAGTAGATGAATGCATAGACCAAATCTTTTTGACTAAATCTACTTTTTAAGTACCCACACTCCAGCAATCTTTTTTTTTAAATCGATGAGAGGGAAGCGTGGCAAAAGGGGTGCACATTCATCACAGGATGCACAGTCATCCATTATTGGCAGCAGATATGTCAAGCCAATGGTGTTTTAATCTAGAATAGATGATATCCACACAACTCTGAGATCGAACTTACATTACCACGTTTCTTTTTTAAAAGAACTACAGTATATATTTTATTTTTGGGTGCGAGACTGATATATATATATATATATATATATATATATATATATATATATATATATATATATATATATATATATATATATATATATATATATATATATATAGTTTCCTCAATAGTCAGATGCGAAGAAAGGCATCTCTGCAATTGAACTCTCACCGTGAAAGTGAAAATCGAGATGGACTGTTGGAACGAGCAGCTCAATAAGAGATGAGGCAGCATGAAAGAGAAGGTAACTGATCATAGGATGAGAGACAATGAAAAATGATAGCATCAGGGAGAGGAGACATGAGCCTGCAGTGCGAGTCACGTTGTAAAAAGAACCACTTCGCTTTGGGCCAGGAAGGGTACCGGCTACAAGTTACCTCACAAATGTTAGTATCCAAAATAAAATGGGGGTATTTCAGGATAACAGTTGTTGAAATGAAAAGCACATCATGAAATATTGAATAAAGTGTTAAGTAAAATTCATGAGGATGAATATCAGTGTCTTTTAGATAGGACCACATAATTAACAACATTCAAACCATGACTCAAAACACCATTTTTTTCCTCATTAATCCTCTCATTTCAACTACAATCAAATCTGCTTCCATGGTCACATCCTTTATTCTTTTTTCAATCCAAATGACTTCAGGAAATAGCGTACCTGTCTTGTAATGCCTTCTTTAATGTATATGACGATAAAGGAATATATAACAAATTGTGCTACTTTGTGCGCTGGCTGGTAGTCCAGTGGTTAGGACGCCGACTTCACAGTGCAGAAGTCGTGAGTTCAAGACCCGGTCCGGCCTCCCTGTGTGGAGTTTGCATGTTCTCCCTGGGTCTATGTGGGTTTTCTCTAGGTCCTCCGGTTTCCTCCTCCATTCCAAAAACACTTAAAATTGTCCCTAGGTGTGAGTGTGAGAGCGAGTGGTTGTTTGTCTTTGTGTGCCCTGCGATTGGTTCAGTTCAGGATGTTCCATAACTTTACCCTGAGTTATGTTCCAAATGTGGCATGCAGCTATTTACATAGTTATCAAACGCTGATACTGCAATACTTCATCAGGAGCAGATGGAGATCTAGTGTCTAGCTGCTGAACACAGTGACACAAGCGGGCAGCTAAAAACCTAAATGAGTAAAATATGGCATAAACATGAACACAAATAAACAGTATAATCACTCACGAACTCGTGATGCCCCTTTCAGAGGGAGTCAAGCAAGCCCAAGCCATAACAATACCTCAGCTCAAATAATCGAAAGGCCAGATCAAACAGTACAGACATAAGTCACAAATGTTTTGGAACAAAGTTTTAAAGATTGATGTGACCTCTACTTCTTTGTACAGACAAATAAATCTCAGTCTGCTTATGATTCAAAACAACCAGGCTCATCTGTGAAGGACAGTGGAAGTAATGTCATGGCTGCTTTTGGAACTCATCTTTATTGACAGTGAACTTCTTTCACCAGCCGGACATGGCCGTCCATCATCATCAGTCATTATTTCGGGCCGGTCGACCCTATCAATCTGTCAGTGTTATTTTTAACTTGCCTTTTTTATTGTTAAATTGCTATTCGTCACCACTATTCTAGGACCATCATTTTTAAAGCGGTTACTCACAAATTGATTCATTTAGAAAATGTTTTGAGTAATGAAATCAAAGAAATATAAATACTACTGCTACCTGTGCCCTAAACTGCCCAAAATATTTGCTTTTCCGGTTTTATTGATGCTGTATTGACTTTCCATCACTCTTTCTAAGCGTCATCAGTCTTCAGTCCGTCAGGAAAAATGGAGTCTCTCAGTGATGGACCAGCGGACCGGACCTTCCATTGGTACTGACGGACACGTAATGCCCACCTTGGTTTATCATGATGGGAAAATCAAAATGGAGTCCCCCCCCCAAAAAAAGAAAAAAAAAAAAATAAACAAACTGGCAAGCTAGAGGAAAACAACAAGAAAGGACTACATCAGTGGGAAAAAGTGGAAGGTCAATCACTGGACCTTAACTGAATCGAGCATACATTTTAGTCTCTAGAGGAAACTAGTGAGAAAAAAATGCCAGGAAAAACATTTCAAATGAAAATGGAACAGTTGGGTGACGTCAAAGGATTGATGCAGTTTTTGAAAGTAGTTGTTATGCCACCAAATAATAAATGATTTAATAACGTCCATTCCAATACCTTGCCGCTTGAAAAGTGGGTAGCTTCAAACAAAAGGCGCTCTGTGCTGAGTTGTTTCATCAATTTCGAAGTAAGAACCATGAAATAAATAAAAGCTGGAATTATGAAGGCCATCTGATATTCATCTTTTGATCTGAAACTTTTTTTTCCGTGTTTTGAGTATACGAAAAAAATATTTGGAGGGGACTTCAAAAACTGCTCTGGTATGGCAGTCAAGTTTTCAACATGTTTAACTGAGGAATTACACAACGGCAAGGGTATCCAAACTTTTTGCCAAGGGGTCCAAATTTGGTGTGCTAAAATGTAGGACGGCCAACCATGGCGGACATTCTTTATATATCCAGTAAAAGCAATTAATTGAAATACATTTCAGCGAGCCATTTTGTGTGCCACGTTTGCTTTTTATTTTAAATTCAGCTATATTCAGCATATGTATTGATTCATTGAAAACATGCATACAGTATACAATACAGCTACATATATCAATATACCTTTCTTGATACTTGCACTGTGTACAGTTTTTAATGAAACGGTTTTGCACACTTACAGTATAGATCTCAGTCTGCTGACATTTTTACTCGGCTTAGAATATCTTGTTTTTCAATCCTTTCACCGACCCCATCCCCTTTCAAATTGCTGCTGTGAAATGCAAATTTCCCCATTGTGGGACGATTAAATGTTTTCTGATTTTGATTCTGATGAAATTTGAATTTACATTGAAAACTGAAATTGAATATTCACTAAAACTAACTTTTTTTGTAAATCAGTTGAGCAGAAGTAATTGTTCTTTTCCTGTTTGACACCATATTTTTTTTTTTTTTTTAATATTAGAAAATTTACATTTTAGGAACAAAAGGGGAGGTCATTCAGTCAATTACTCATTACAAATTGCTGTTCCTAATTGAGCCTCTCGATGGCAGAATTCTACATGTGGGCCAAATGTTACTGATTTTACGATGGAGGTTGCAGGACGGATGGAAATTGACCACGGGCCGCATTTGGCCCGAAAGAAAGACGGTTAAAAATAAATGAATGACTGAGCAAAGGTGAATGTACTACCACGATCATTGATTGTCAAAACAGGATTTACAGAGGTTAGTAGGGATTTCACTGAGTGTCAGTATAACCTTATTCCATGAAATGTCTTGGTGTTTCCGTCATTTGAAACAGCAGAACTGGTTGTGAAATGGCATTCATAGTAATGAATGCTGGAAAAAAAACGGCCAAAGTCACTGTCCTTTTCCATTTCTGTCACTCATACATGATTTGTCTAGCATGCTGAGGGGCTTTCAGTGTAAAGCAAACAAGTATGGCTCGCCTCACATCCTGTTTCATACACTTCATTTGCCGCCGATGCCTAGAGTATGTAAAACAACACGGCGTAATAGCGTGTAGAGTCGGGAACTTTTTAGTCAGAAATGATAAGACAGTGCGCAGTGATGAGCTAGCAATAGAGAAAGACATGTCCATAACAAAACATTATAGCATCCCTAGGGACATTGTTAAAGCAAAGAACTACAGGATCGTATCAGAAAAGGGAAGAGTATCCAGCAGAAAACATTAATATGGTATTGTATGTCTGTTTACTTGTGAATATATTTTCACCACCGGTAGTTTGCAATTCTAATCCCGATAATTGACAATGGATATGAGAACATTTTTCTTCTTGAGGGATGATCATTGTTCCTCCAATTCCTTAGCTGCCATTTAAAGGTGTGTGGAATGCGCAAATAAATATGAACATTCACAAGCATCAGTCTTCCAGTCTTTGGATGACAATGAGCTATTGTTATAATATAACTTGATCATGGCTCTTTGTTATTTGGGACAATTAAGATTTGTTTGTCTCTATAAATATTTTTATTGTCCAGAACAAGCTGTTAACAGGACCTATAAATGTAGTTTGGGGGTGACTGCCCTGAGTACTCCGACCATCATAGGCATGACTGACACCTTTATGTTCCAGGCTCTCCCCAACTCCTCTCTGACCCTCTCTTTAGTTTCTCGTGTTCCTTCTTTCAGAATTTTCCATCACTTGGAACCGCTACATCCACGACAACGGCTTTCCTTTGCCCTTTATCTATGACCACAATATCAGTTTGGTTCGCCATTACCATCTTGTCAGTCTGTATCCAGAAGTCAAACAGAATCTTTGCTCGGTCATTCTCTACCATCTTTGGTGATGTTGACCTTGGGGTTTCCAGTCCATATTCCGCACCAATACTTAAGTAGACTATGCAACAAACGGGTTATGGCCATCCATGTAGGCTCATTCCTGTAGAATATCTCATCACTTGCGGGGCATAGCTGTTTGTTGCCCGGGTCTTGTTCTTGCCACTGATCTGGTTTCTTAGGACTTGCATCACCCGCTGTAGGTATTTGGCCGTAGCTGCTTTCCTTGTTGCCAGTTCGAGGTTGCCATTGGCTTGTGGTATACCGAGGTACTTGTAGCAGTTTTCAATATCTGCTATTGTTCCTTCAGGGAGTGAGACCCGTTTGGTGTACAAGGTAGTACTTGCCTCTTATAGCCACCATCCACTACGTTTCTCAAGCCTGAATGGCATCCCAATGTTACTGCTGTAGTTCCTGGTCGCGTGGATCAGAGAGTCCATGTCCCTTTCACTCTTAGCATACAGCTTTATGTCATCCGTGTAGAGGAGGTGACTGATTGCTCTTCTCTCTCTACACGAACGACTGCACCTCAACGCACCCAGCTGTCAAATTCATAAAGTTCGCAGACGACACCACGGTCATCGGTCTCATCAAAGACGGCGACGAGTCTGCGTACCGCCAAAAAGTGGAGCAGCTGGAGCTCTGGTGCAGCCGTCACAACCTGGAGCTGAACACGCTCAAGACAGTTGAGATGATGGTGGACTTCAGGAAACATCCATCACCACAGCTACCCCTCACACTATCCAACTGCCTGGTGTCAACCGTTGAGACCTTCAAGTTCCTGGGAATCACAGTCTCCCAGGACATGAAGTGGGAGGTCAACACCAACTCTATCCTGAAAAAGGCCCAACAGAGAATGTACTTCCTGAGGCTGCTAAAGAAGCATGGCCTGCCACAGGAGGTGCTGCAACATTTCTACACGGCTGTCATCGAATCCATCCTGTGTTCTTCCATCACCGTTTGGTTCGGGGCCGCCACAAAAATGGACAAAATCCGACTTCAACGGACAGTTAGGACGGCGGAAAAAAATCATTGGCACCGCCCTACCCACTCTCGAGGACTTGCACACTGCAACAATCCAAACTAGGGCGCGGAAAATCCTACTGGACCCTCCGCACCCTGCCCACCACCTTTTCCAGCTACTCCCCTCAGGCAGGCGCTACCGATCCATGCGCACTAAATCCAGCAGACAATTAAACAGCTTCTTCCCCCAAGCCATTAACTCTTTGAACTCTTTCAACAGTAGCCAAAATGGAACTGTATAGTGCCACTTAGCAGTTTTTTTGACAACGATACTAGTGCAGCGTGTTCTACCGGAAACAAATTCCTTGTGTGTTCTACATACTTGGCAATAAAGATGATTCTGATTGTGATTCTGATTCTGATTCTGATTCTGATGGTAGCTCCATTTTTGAGAGCGTCCCATTTTAGCGTCCTGATGCAGGAATTGGCAGCAGGTAGTGGAAGCGGGGAGGCGCAGCCCCGCCCCCAGCTGTCAATCCGAACGTGGCAATGTCGAACAAGTACAATGTTTTTTTGCAGAAGCACCGAGAGCAACCGCTTCTCTCAGCATTGTATAAGAACTATTTTTATAACGCTGTCAAAGGACCATATGTAGCGTTCTGGCTCGGTTGCCAGATCCGCTCAACATTCAGCATTATGTCTCATTTGTCTTAACAGAGAATATTACAGCAATGCACAAAATGAGGACACAAAATAACTGCCGGGGAGAAGGAAACCGGTATAAATTTTTTACTTCGGCGTCCGCCTGAGTTCGAGCGTGTGTGTTGGGTGATCTCTTCTGGCTCCTCCGTTTGCATGGAGAGTGATTTTTCAACAGCTCGCATGCGTGGCAAGCCGTGCGTATTTGGGTCAGCAGAATGCGTGTGCGCCGACATTAATAAAAATCGATAATATGAAATATAAAATGATTAAAATGACACTAAAAGTTATAAGATTTATAAATCGTATAAACCTCGCCATTTTGAATGCATTCCGACTTACGACCGGAAGTCAGATGTTACCTGTATATTCATGCATCGACTATACAACTTTTGTTTTCAACTTTGTCCTGTCCTTCATTGGACCGATTGCACCAAAGGCAAAAGGGGGGGGGGGGGGTGTTAGCTTCGCTGCCCCAGCCTGCCTAGCCTTCTGCTGACTTCAACAGCCAAACTGCCCCCAGAGATCCAGACAATGTGCTAACTGTATGGGAAAGTCTGTGCAGATTAAAAAAAAACACACATTCACACATAAACTCAAGCAAGTGAGGGGAAAAGGGGAGGTCAACAGAGAAAAGATGACATGCGATAGAAAATGTCCCATGGGATATAGCAAAATTTTGGCCCAACAAAAGTATGGAAGAACACAGGATGGATTCGATGACAGCCGTGTAGAAATGTTGCAGCACCTCCTGTGGCAGGCCATGCTTCTTTAGCAGCCTCAGGAAGTACATTCTCTGTTGGGCCTTTTTCAGGATAGAGTTGGTGTTGACCTCCCACTTCATGTCCTGGGAGACTGTGATTCCCAGGAACTTGAAGGTCTCAACGGTTGACACCAGGCAGTTGGATAGTGTGAGGGGTAGCTGTGGTGATGGATGTTTCCTGAAGTCCACCATCATCTCAACTGTCTTGAGCGTGTTCAGCTCCAGGTTGTGACGGCTGCACCAGAGCTCCAGCCGCTCCACTTGTTGTCGGTACGCAGACTCGTCGCCGTCTTTGATGAGACCGATGACCGTGGTGTCGTCTGCGAACTTTATGAATTTGACAGCTGGGTGCGTTGAGGCGCAGTCGTTCGTGTAGAGAGAGAAGAGCAATGGAGAGAGGACGCATCCCTGCTGAGGGTCCACTGGCAGATCGTGGGGGACACACCAAGCTGGAGAAGTTTGGGCATGAGGAGTTCTGGGATGATGGTATTGAACGCAGAGCTGTAGTCCACAAACAGGATCCTTGCGTAGGTTCCTGTGTTGTCAAGGTGGTCGAGGATGTGATGCAGTCCAATGTTGACTGCATGCCCTCGGCATCGACGAAGTACCTGGAGCGAGAAGTTCGGCACTTGGACTACCTCTCGCAATTTGACCTTGAGTTTCGCCACGTCCAGGGGGCTCAGAACGAGGTCGCAGACGCCCTTTCTCGAGTTGAGATCAACGCGATCCAGTTTCCCGACGGTCTTGACTACGATGAGATGGCAGCAGCCCAGGTACGAGAAGGTCTGGCCGACCATGCCAACGACTCCAACATCATCGCAGTCCCTCTCCATAACTCTGGCTGCACAATCCTGTGCGTCCAGTCCGACGGCGTCCCGCGACCACTGGTTCCCGACTCCTTCCGGCGAAAGGTGTTCGACTCTCTGCACAGTCTCTCTCATCCTGGAATTCGTGGCACGACCAAGATGCTGGCGAAAAGGTTTTCCTGGAGGGGGCTGCAAAGAGACGTGCGAGATTGGGTGCGCGGCTGTCTACGATGCCAACGCTCAAAGATCCAGCGCCATACGAAGTCACCCGTGGGAATTTTTGACACGCCGGACGCCCGGTTCAGTCACGTCCACATAGATCTTGTCGGACCCCTTTCCCTCTCCCGTGGTTTTCGGTACTTGTTGACTTGCGTTGAACGCTTCACCCGGTTTTCGACTTACGACCGGAAGTCAGATGTTACCTGTATATTCATGCATCGACTATACAACTTTTGTTTTCAACTTTGTCCTGTCCTTCATTGGACCGATTGCACCAAAGGCAAAAGGGGGGGGGGGGGGGTTAGCTTCGCTGCCCCAGCCTGCCTAGCCTTCTGCTGACTTCAACAGCCAAACTGCCCCCAGAGATCCAGACAATGTGCTAACTGTATGGGAAAGTCTGTGCAGATTAAAAAAAAACACATTCACACATAAACTCAAGCAAGTGAGGGGTAAAGGGGAGGTCAACAGAGGAAAGATGACATGCGATCAGAAAATGTCCCATGGGATATAAGCAAAAAAAAAAAAAAAAGCCTGTTTTGTAGAAGCAATCACGGTCATGAAAGAAAAACAAAACATGTTTTTTTTTGGGCAAAAAATACAGTATATGTTGCGGAGTAATAGACCACATAACTACATATTCTCCCTTTGATGGAATTTGTTTCAAGAAGGTGGTGGAAAGGTCAGACACATCATTACTTGCACATTACTTATTTCAGCCGGCCCATGAGCTTTCCACCTATTTACAGCATGTCACGATTACTACTGTTCATTGATCTCTGCTTTTCATCCATCCATCCAGGCCATATTTCATTAAAGCAAGGAGGATGTAAGAGAAATGTTAGGCTTTGATCTAAACTTCCCATATACTCTATTCCAGTAGGTGGTAGATTTTTTTTTTTAATCGCAACTCCACAACACATTTCCGAATGGCTGTGATTTCCCCTCATAGCCTATTTCAATTTCTGTAAACATTGCCATGTTCGACATGGTAAATAAACCGTGTCATATTTATTTCTTCTTCTGTGTTTTCTATTATTTCCTGCTTGGAATAGTTTTCTGGACGGATGCCCTCCTTGACTCCACCCCTCCCAATTCATCGTGCCATGCAACCAAAACTAAATTGGGCTTAAACTGGCCCTGGGGAACATAGGTGGGATCAGAGTCCCTGGTTGGTTTCCCAAACAAGTGTTAACTTGACCTAACTTGACCTAATTTTGAGCATTCTTACACAAATACAGCTGCCATTCGGCAAGTGGAAAACTGCGGGCTGTGCATATCACCCCTGGGCCTTCAGTAGTGCAACATCTGAATCAATCCAAGCTGCAACTGTAAATAAAGTGTGGTGTGATTTACTCGAGAGTCCCAGTAGCCAGGAAATAACATATGAAGGAAGAAATAAATACTGTCATTAAAGTGTTCGAGTTTTTACCATGAACGTGTGGATTCATAATATGGGGTCAGAAGTCATTCTTTAACACTGCAGAGAAGATTGAACATTTCTTAATGATATCCATTTTTTTTCTTGAAAAGTACGTCTTGAAAATGGCTATACCAGTAAATCTGCAACCAAATCCATTTCTTGTCCTCTTTCAGCTATTATGGGTTGACAAAAGCACAATTATATCAACAATGCAATTTATTAGATTATGCAGCTTGCTCTGATACAGTGTGCTAGCTCTTGCCAGTCTGCTCTTGTCACTAGGTCAAGTGATACTGTGATTGACTGGTGACGAGCCAATCATAGTTTGCGACAACTCTGACGTTACCCAGGCCTGTGAGCATGCCCTGCGCGTCACCAACTCAAAATCTGATTGGTTAAAGGAACAGGCATTAGTTAAAGCAGCAGAGTCATCTGCACCGCATGTAATGCGACAGGGCCTGCGGAACTGATTGTGAAGGTGTCCAGGTAGATTTCTCATCTTGGTAACAAATGATGGCTGAAATGTGATTGGTTGAATGCTTAAATATGTAAATACAGCACAATAGGGGAAAAGAAATGAAAGGAATCTGAAAAGCATTTCGGAAATTATTTAATAATAATGTATGGGCAAAATATAATTATTCAGTCGTTGATTCAGATATTTTTAGGGCAGTAAAGAAGGCCTTGCATGCCCTGATGGCCCACCACTGGGAAAACGTTTCTACTACATAAACAGGACAAATATTAGTTTTATCAGTTCACATGGCAAGAGAGTGAGAGGTCAACAAGACACATAAATTATAGCATGCACAGAGAGAAAATGAAATCATCATCCTGCAGACTTAGCTATTCTTCATTCATCACTTCAGTCATGGATTTTTTTATTTATTTATTTTCTTGAACCATGTGTGCACAGCACTGAAGCCTATCCCAGCAGATTTTGGTCCAGCCGTGGTAACCCATTCAAATTTTTAAAATCATGGGTCCACATAACTATTGGGATTGTTGTTGTTTATGTTTTTGTTGCCTCCTTTTCCTTGATATTTTTGGGAGGATGGAGCCCAATGGAAAGTGAGCAATATATCACTAATTTCCAATGATTATTTAATAAGAAAACAAGTGTTCCTGAAGTATGTAACGAAGGAACCAAATATTCCACGACCATGATTGGGCCTTTGGTGGTTTTGGTATTCTTGGTTTTAAATATATATATATATTCTTTGGCCGGGAACTTCTTGGTGTCTACCTCAGCGTGAAGCACTTCCGGCACTTCATCGAGGGTGGACGCGTCATCATATATAATCATCATCTATACCGACCACAAGCCACTCCTCTCCGCCATCAGAATCAGAATCAGAATCAGAATCATCTTTATTGCCAAGTATGTAGAACACACAAGGAATTTGTTTCCGGTAGAACACGCTGCACTAGTATCGTTGTCAAAAAAACTGCTAAGTGGCACTATACAGTTCCATTTTGGCTACTGTTGAAAGAGTTCAAAGAGTTAATGGCTTGGGGGAAGAAGCTGTTTAAATGTCTGCTGGATTTGGTGCGCATGGATCGGTAGCGCCTGCCTGAGGGGAGTAGCTGGAAAAGGTGGCGGGCAGGGTGCGGAGGTTCCAGTAGGATTTTCCGCGCCCTAGTTTGGATTCTTGCAGTGTGCAAGTCCTCGAGAGTGGGTAGGGCGGTGCCAATGATTTTTTCCGCCGTCCTAACTGTCCGTTGAAGTCGGATTTTGTCCATTTTTGTGGCGGCCCCGAACCAAACGGTGATGGAAGAACACAGGATGGATTCGATGACAGCCGTGTAGAAATGTTGCAGCACCTCCTGTGGCAGGCCATGCTTCTTTAGCAGCCTCAGGAAGTACATTCTCTGTTGGGCCTTTTTCAGGATAGAGTTGGTGTTGACCTCCCACTTCATGTCCTGGGAGACTGTGATTCCCAGGAACTTGAAGGTCTCAACGGTTGACACCAGGCAGTTGGATAGTGTGAGGGGTAGCTGTGGTGATGGATGTTTCCTGAAGTCCACCATCATCTCAACTGTCTTGAGCGTGTTCAGCTCCAGGTTGTGACGGCTGCACCAGAGCTCCAGCCGCTCCACTTGTTGTCGGTACGCAGACTCGTCGCCGTCTTTGATGAGACCGATGACCGTGGTGTCGTCTGCGAACTTTATGAATTTGACAGCTGGGTGCGTTGAGGCGCAGTCGTTCGTGTAGAGAGAGAAGAGCAATGGAGAGAGGACGCATCCCTGCTGAGGGTCCACTGGCAGATCGTGGGGGACACACCAAGCTGGAGAAGTTTGGGCATGAGGAGTTCTGGGATGATGGTATTGAACGCAGAGCTGTAGTCCACAAACAGGATCCTTGCGTAGGTTCCTGTGTTGTCAAGGTGGTCGAGGATGTGATGCAGTCCAATGTTGACTGCATGCCCTCGGCATCGACGAAGTACCTGGAGCGAGAAGTTCGGCACTTGGACTACCTCTCGCAATTTGACCTTGAGTTTCGCCACGTCCAGGGGGCTCAGAACGAGGTCGCAGACGCCCTTTCTCGAGTTGAGATCAACGCGATCCAGTTTCCCGACGGTCTTGACTACGATGAGATGGCAGCAGCCCAGGTACGAGAAGGTCTGGCCGACCATGCCAACGACTCCAACATCATCGCAGTCCCTCTCCATAACTCTGGCTGCACAATCCTGTGCGTCCAGTCCGACGGCGTCCCGCGACCACTGGTTCCCGACTCCTTCCGGCGAAAGGTGTTCGACTCTCTGCACAGTCTCTCTCATCCTGGAATTCGTGGCACGACCAAGATGCTGGCGAAAAGGTTTTCCTGGAGGGGGCTGCAAAGAGACGTGCGAGATTGGGTGCGCGGCTGTCTACGATGCCAACGCTCAAAGATCCAGCGCCATACGAAGTCACCCGTGGGAATTTTTGACACGCCGGACGCCCGGTTCAGTCACGTCCACATAGATCTTGTCGGACCCCTTTCCCTCTCCCGTGGTTTTCGGTACTTGTTGACTTGCGTTGAACGCTTCACCCGGTGGTGCGAAGTCCTTCCCTTGTCCGACGGCGGGTCCGAAGCTGTTGTCGGTGCCTTCCTCCAACATTGGGTCGCCCGCTTTGGTTCACCGAAGACCATCACCACTGATCGGGGAGCCCAGTTCGAGTCTGCACTATTTGGCAAGCTGTGCAATTTTCTGGGATGTGAACGAAACCGGACGACTGCCTACCACCCATCTGGAACGCCTCCATCGCCAACTGACGGCCTCCCTAATGTCTGCCGCCAATGCCGAACACTGGGTGGATAACCTGCCTCTGGTGTTGCTGGGCATCCGTTCCGCGCTAAAGCCCGACATCAACTCGACTCCAGCGGAGCTGGTATATGGCACCAGTTTACGCCTGCCTGGTGAGCTGCTCAACCCGACCGACCCTACGACCGCTGACGTCAATGATCTGCTCACCCGCCTTCGGCAGTTTGCGCTGGCTCTGCGGCCCCAGTCACCACGAACATCGTACCAGCCGACTCCTAACATGTACGCATGCCTTCCTGCGGTATGATCGGGTGCGTAAGCCCCTCCAGCCCCCTTACGATGGCCCGTATCCGTCCTCTCCCGTGGTGAGAAGAGGTTCTGGATTCAAATCAACGGCCGCGAGGATACAGTCTCCATCGACTCAAACCGGCAGTCGTAGAGCCCACGTTGCCGTGCTCCCAAACACCGACGTCGGCCACCCCACCAACAACGCCCCCCCATGTCCGCTGATAGACCTTCTTCGTGCCTGGCCTATCCGTGTGGCCGAACGACCCGGAGCGCCAGACGTGTGCATTTCCCAGAACGTCTCACCTCCTACCGGCTCTTCTGAGTGCGTCCAGCTCGTTTTTTTCCTGCGTCGCCTTCCCCGACTTCAGATCCAGGAGGGGAGCCCTGTGGCGTCACCGGTGCGCACCGCCGCTTTAATGTCTTTCAATTCCTTGATCTCCTTGATGTGCGTCTCACGCTGACGCATATCACACGCTTGAAAATGGTATAAAAGCAGCTGTCGTGGGACAGAGAGACTCAGACTCATCTCGGACTCAGACCCGGACTGACACACCGCTCGCAGAGACCTGCTCAGCATCGCACGGAGTTTCACAGCACGACTTGCTCGACTCCACACCGCGATCAAGCTCTGCGCGTCACCTGCCTGGGAGATCTGACAACGAACCCACTTACAAATAAAAAGAACCACCAAACTCTTTATGTACATCTATTTGTAAAGAAATTAAAAGTTTATGCTCTCTCCGTTTGAATTGTCAATGTGTAGAGCAAATGTTAGTCACAACACAATTAAAAATGATACATATTCTATTGAAGATTTACAGGTCGAGTTAACTCATCAACTGTGCCAGCTTCTGCATGAACTGGGAGCTCTATAAAGCATAGCACTGTTTTTATTTTTATTCATCAGATAAACCACAGTCTTTTGTTTGATCTCTGCTCGTTTCTGTCATAATATCTCTTGCAATTCCACTGAACTAAGACAATTACCTAAAAATAGGGAGAATCCAAATGCGATGTCTTCCCATTTCAGCAATGTTGTTAGTTCATTCACAAGACAGTTTGACTGACAGGCAGTCAAGGATGAGCCAAGTGAACCAAAATGTCTTGTACTAATACAGAGCATTCGGGAAGTAGTCCCAGGACCTCCAAAATTTGACATGTTACGGCCTCAAGCCAAAATGGAAAAAAAAAAATATTTTCCCCAAAAAAATTCACACACAACTCCCCCGAATAATCTGCTTTTGCAAATGTATTAATGCACATAATTAATTATTAATAGGACAAAATAACACAAAAATATGACATGGAGCTAGTGTAAATGAGTATTGACAGCCTTTTCCCCAAAGCTCAAAATGTCAAAGTCATCATGTTTCAATTGATCACCTTTGAGCAGGTCTGAAAACCCATCTGTAAAAAAAATGTTTATTGGACATGATTTGGAAACACACACACCTGTCAAAGGTTGTACAGGTCATAATGTTTGTCAGACCAAAAGCCAAGTTTAAAGTCAGAAGAAAATGAAGGTGAATCTTGAGGAACAATTTTGGAGAAGAGTGCAGTAAAAAATCTGCTGCTGTGAAGGTTGCAATGACCACAGTGACATCAATCATCGGTAAATGGACGTTCTGACCCTACAGGACTCTCCCTTGAACTAGTCATCTGTCTGATTCAAATTTGATTAAAAATCTGAATAGTCTCTCAGAAAAAAGGCTGTTGTACACCCCGGAAACATATTTTTCCAAACAAAGAAAGAGCTTATGAAATTATCCGAGCAACACAATAAATATATACGTACGTACATTCTTGACTGACTAGCATGATTCAAAAAGTGTTCATATGTCCATCCTTCTATTTTGTGGAGATGTGGCCTTCAAATGAAAAGGTTTGAACAACCCTGGCTTAATTGGTCACAAGAATATCCGTAAATGACACAGGAAAGTAAAGTTGAATGTTGCTTTGTCTTTTATTTCTCTTGCTCAGCGTGCATAGTTTCTGTAAATACCAAATAAATTATCCTGTTGATAAACATAAATGGATATTCTAATTCACATGGTCCATCGGTCCATTGGTCACAAGATTGTTATCTGGCCTCAGGTGTGATGGAGCAGGCCGACATGTAAAACATCCGGGATACTGGCCCTCGAGAATCCTAGTTGCTTAGCATTGGCTTTGGCAACAATGCAATGCATGCCTGCGCAAACCATCAATAATAATACATGTTGTCATAGCATCCACAACAATGGCAGCACGAACAGTTGGAGCATGAGAGGGATTCCAGTTTTTGTGTGTGTGCGTGTCTGTGTGTTTGTTGTGTGTATTTTGCGTGTGTGTGTGTATGTTAGCATGTGTATGTGTTTTGTGTTGAATGTTGACTGCACCTGCTCTAGGGTTTTCCTAACAATGTGTTGTAGACATATAGAACTGATACTTTCGGAAATTACAGAGATGAGGGTATGTGTGATGAATGTAGCCACAAGTGGGCACAAGCCAGTGTCTTATTGTGCCGATCCCAAGCCCGTATAAATACAGAGGGTTGTGTCAGGAAGGGCATCCGACGTAAAAATTTTTGCCAAAACAAATATGCGAATCAAACCTATGAATCCCATACCGGATCGGTCGAGGCCCGGGTTAACAACGGCCACTATTGGTACTGTTGACCTTCAGGGTGCCAGTGGAAAATGGACTACTGTTGGTGGAAGAAGGAGAGGAGGGACGTGTGCCCGGGGGAAAAGAGAGAAATGGAACTCCAAGAGTATAGAACTAAGAGTAGGAACTTTGAATGTAGGAACAATGACAGGTAAAGGTCGAGAGCTGGTTGACATGATGCAGAGAAGGAAGGTAGACATACTGTGTATCCAGGAGTCCAGGTGGAAAGGGAGCAAGGCTAGAAGCTTAGGGTCAGGGTTTAAGTTGTTCTATCATGGTGAAGACAGAAAGAGAAATGGAGTTGGGGTTATCTTAAAAGTGGAGTTTGTTAGGAATGTCTTAGAAGTAAAAAGAGTATCAGTTAGAATGATGAGTCTGAAGCTAGAAATTGAAGGCGTGATGTTCAATGTTGTTTGTGGGTATGCCCCACAAGTAGGATGTGAGATGGCGGAGAAGGAGACATTTTGGTTGGAGTTTGATGAAGTCATACAGAACATCCCGAGAAGTGAGAGGGTTGTAATTGGTGGAGACTTCAATGGACATGTTGGCGCAGGAAACAAAGATGATGAGGATGTGATGGGCAGGTTTGGACTCCAGATGAGGAACGCTGAAGGACAGATGGTGGTTGACTTTGCTAAGAGAATGGAAATGGCTATTGTGAATACTTTGTTTCAGAAGAGACAGGAACATAGGGTGACCTACAAGAGTGGAGGCAGAAGTACACAGGTAGACTACATTTTGTGTCAACGGCGCCACCTAAAGGAAATCAGTGACTGCAAAGTAGTGGTTGGTGAGAGTGTAGCCAGACAGCATAGGTTGGTGGTGTGTAGGATGACGCTGGCAGTGAGGAAGATGAAGAAACCAAAGGCTGAAGTGAGGACAAAATGGTGGAAGTTGAAAAAGGAAGAGTGTTGCATAACATTTAGGAAGGAGGTAAGACAAGCACTGGGTGGGCAAGAGGTCCTTCCAGATGACTGGCAAACTACAGCAAACATAATCAGAGACACAGGTCGGAAAGTACTTGGTGTATCGAGTGGAAGAAAGGTAGATAAGGAGACTTGGTGGTGGAATGGGGAGGTGCAGGAGTGTATACAGAGAAAGAGGTTAGCGAAGAAGACGTGGGACACTGAGAGGACAGACGAGAGTAGACAGCAGTACAAGGAGATGCAGCGCACGGTTAAAGTAAAGGTGGCAAAGGCCAAACAAGAGGCCTATGATGACTTGTATGCTCGGCTAGACAGCAAGGAAGGTGAGACTGATCTTTACAGACTGGCGAGACAGAGAGACAAAGACGGTAAGGACCTGCAGCGGCTTCGGGTGATTAAGGATAGAAATGGCAATGTATTAACAGGTGCCAGTAGTGTGATGGCAAGATGGAAAGAGTACTTTGAAGAATTGATGAATGAGGAAAATGAGAAGGAACAAAGAGTAGAAGACGTGACTGTTGTGGAACAAGACATAGCAAGCATTAGCAAGGATGAAGTGAGGAGGGAGCTGAAGAGGATGAAGGGGGAAAGGCACTCGGGCCTGATGATTTACCAATCGAGGTATGGAAGTGTCTTGGAGAGGTGGCGGTGGTGTTCCTGACTGGGTTATTCAACAAGATCTTAGATGGTGAAAAGATGCCTGAATAATGGAGACAAAGTGTACTCGTGCCCATTTTTAAGAACAAAGGAGATGTGCAGAGTTGTACTAACTACAGAGGAATAAAGTTGATGAGCCATACAATGAAACTCTGGGAAAGAGTAGTTGAAGCAAGACTAAGAGCAGAAGTGAACCTTTGTGAGCAACAGTATGGTTTCATGCCAAAAAAGAGTATGACAGATGCAGTGTTTGCTTTGAGAATGCTGATAGAGAAGTACAGAGAAGGTCAGAAGGAATTGCATTGTGTCTTTGTAGATCTGGAGAAAGCGTATGACAGGGTGCCCAGAGAAGAGCTGTGGCATTGCATGAGGAAGTCTGGAGTGACGGAAAAGTATGTCAGAGCGGTGCAAGGCATGTATCATGACTGTAAGATAGTTGTGAGGTGCGCTGTCGGTATGACTGAGGAATTCAAGGTGGAAGTGGGACTCCACCAGGGGTCCGCTCTGAGCCCCTTCTTATTTGCTATGGTGATGGACAGGCTGACAGATGATTAGACAAGAATCTCCTTGGACCATGATGTTTGCAGATGACATTGTGATCTGTAGCGAGAACAGGGAACAGGTGGCAGAGAAACTAGAGATGTGGAGATATGCCCTGGAAAGGAGAGGAATGAAGATCAGTCGCAGCAAGACAGAATATATGTGTGTGAATGAGAGGGATCCAAGTGCAAGAGTGATGCTACAGGGGGAAGAGATAAAGAAGGTGGAGGATTTTAAGTATGTGGGGTCAACTGTCCAGAGCAATGGAGAGTGTGGAAAAGAGGTGAAGAAGCGTGTCCAGGCAGGCTGGAGCGGCTGGAGAAAAATGCCAGGTGTGATGTGCGATAGAAGGGTTTCATCTAGGATGAAAGGAAAAGTGTATAAAACAGTGGTCAGACCAGCCATGATGTTTGGACTGGAGACAGTGCCACTGAAGAAAAGACAGGAAGCAGAGCTGGAGGTAGCAGAGCTGAAGATGTTGAGGTTTTCTTTGGGAGTGACCAGGTTGGATAGGATCAGGAATGAGTACATTACAGGGACAACTCATATTAGAGATGTTGGAGAGAAAGTCAGAGAGGCCAGACTGAGATGGTTTTGACATGTCCTGAGGAGTGAGAGAGACTATATTGGGAAAAGGATGCTGAGCCTCGAACTGCCAGGCAGGAGACCGAGAGGAAGACCGAAGAGGAGGTTTATGGATGTGGTCAAAGAGGACATGAAGGTAGCTGGTGTGAGGGAAGAGGATGCTCAAAACCGGGATAGATGGAGGACATTGATTCGCTGTGGCGACCCCTGAGGGGAAAAGCCGAAAGGAAAAGAAGAAGAAGAAGGGTATGTGTGATGAAAGGGGAAATCGACCCCTGGCAAAACTGTCTATGTGAAGTGTATGACGATTGCTACAGACGGACATGATTTTATACTACTTGATGCAAGAACCCACACGGTATTTCATTGAATCACACATGCATAAAGTGGACTCTGCCATTGTTTTTTTTCTTTCTTTTTTCCCTTTTTCTTTCAAGCTGAGTTCAGTTGTCAAGAATATCCCTGAGGGATGTATTAAGGTTTGTTTGAACAACCATGTTGAGATGAAAAAGAAAAGCACAATTCTAAAAAGAGGGCACAGCAACGGGGGAGAGCAATTCCGCCACACACAGAGGTAATTTATTGTATTTGGAAAAAGATAAAGATATCAAGGTTGATGGATTTTCATAAATATTGAGGAAATTAAACAGGGTACACGGTCAACATGTATTTTGGGAACATGGAATCAAACAAACATTAGCATGGCATTTTTTTCTGATTAAAAACGCAAGAGCGGGCCTGCACGTTTTACATAGCCATGACTGATGAAATAGTCCGAATTCAGGATCAATATCTAATTTGGCCACTTCTCTGCCAGCAGTTCACTAAGGTACATCCCCACTAAGTAAGAACGGACAAATTCCGTCAGTCTCATGGTGATTAAGAACATGCATGCATTTTTTGTGCAAAAAAATAAATAAAACAATTCAAACAAATATATGATACAATTTTTATTATATCTGGCCTGTGTTATATGTTGTTATATGTTGACAGTTATTGACGAAAATACCCTTTCAGCTACTCTTATGGTCTCTCGAATTACATTTCTTCAAGCAACATAATAAAGAGGACAAGTAATATTTTCTTCTTCAGCATCAGGAATGAGAGAAAAAAAAACATGCTTACCTTGAAAGACGATGTGGTGATAATCTGCTTCGGAATTCACATGATACAGTATATTGTGATTGAAGAGGTTACTAGTTGAAAATCTCTCAGAGTCTGTCGTTCCTAGAAAGTGGAGGGAAAAATTGGCAATTTAGAAGTCTGGAGTACTTTGAAATGCTTGGAAGTGTCGTCAGCAGTTTGATATCTTGTTTGGCTTCTAACTTGCAACTGAAGAGCAGTTATTGTTCAATGAGCTAGTGGATATTGAGAGCAAATATTTTGAAATGTAGCAAAACCTCACAAAATGCGGATGTCAATCAGTGGAACATTGGTTGCCATTGATCTGACATTCCTCCTTCAAACTTCCTTTACACTGTTTGACCTGTCTGCATCTACATTCTCTTTATGCTTGGATTTCCTGTCCCTGTTTGCCCTCTCTGTGTCTGGCTTTGAGCCTGGATATTTGCTCTTTCCTTTCAGCTTTTCGCCTTCAAAGCATTGAGGACACTGGCGCAACAAAGAATGCTTCTATACTAGCTGATCTGGCAGGGTGAATGGAAGGATGGGTTAAAATATTTGAGCTCATTCACTCACAGAGAAGGAAGCTGAGCCAGATGTAAGTTAAGGTATCAAAATGTAAGCAAAGAAAAACGTGAGGAAGAGTATCAGGGATTATATCAGCTATTGGAACAACCGTTGGAATTGGGAAACAGAAGAGAAGTATCAGAACATGGTTCTCACCATAGAGTCTATAAGTCCTCCACTATCCCTAATAATTTCCTGACTATAAGCCGCTACCTTTGTGACACTCTTTCAACTCTGCGTCTTATTTAATGACGTGACCTGTAGAAAGAGTTTTCCTAGGAACGCCAGGAAGTGCCCGATCAGAAATTTTAACAGTGAGATGCTATCGTGTGTCACAATGAAACCATCTGGGCATTAGAGGGTGGATTTCACCCTTGTTTTGAGATGAACTTCAATCCATAAACTCTGTGGCTGAGTCTATGATACCATTAAAATACACCATTAATTGGGGGTGCGGCATATAAACGGGAAAGTATCGTAATTTAAAGTGCATGATGGCTGAATGAAATTGCTCTCTGAAACATCAATAACAATATCCAAAGTGAACATCACAGACAAAATGTACAATTGTGATCAACTAATTTGACAGATAATTGGCCTGGATGATTACTAAGGCAATTATTTGGCATTTTGACATGATACAGTTATACAGTACTCTCTCTCTCTCTATCTTTCTCTCTCGGAATAAAGCTCGACTCAGAATTACTAGTCAAAGCATTATGAGCCTCTCAACAGTAGATAACCACAAGTGGCACCTCAGCTCGCTAATAATAGATCACTAGACGAGGGTGTTAATCATGAGAGGTTGCTAACAATAATCTCATCTCATCTCATTTTCCGTACCGCTTATTCCTCATTAGGGTCGCGGGGGTTGCTGGAGCCTATCTCAGCTGTCTTCGGGCACGAGGCGGGGGACAGCCTGAATTGGTTGCCAGCCAATTGCAGGGCACACAAAGACGTACAACAGTCACTCTCACACTCACACCTAAGGACAATTTGGAGTGGTCAATCTGCCTGCCATGCATGTTTTTGGAGTGTGGGAGGAAACCGGAGGACCCGGAGAAAACCCACGCGGGTCCGGGGAGAACATGCAAACTCCACACAGGGAGGCCGGACCGGGACGCGAACCGGTGACCTCTGCACTGTGAAGCCGGTGTGCTAACCACTCGACTACCGCCAACATAAATAAAGCCAAGCTTCCTTTAGGGTAACACTGGTTAGTTGACCATGGGGAGTCGTTTGGTCACATGCTAACATGCTAACAGAGACAATTTGAACCACTTGAAATGTAGTTGCTTGTAACACTGAGGGGGAAATAAAAAAGAAAGCAAGAAAAGTCAGTATGGTGGAGATAGCAGCAGCATGTCAGACACATCAGAAAGACGGAACACCCACAAAAGGAACCAGAGGCAAGACACCCACTTCTATAGCTATGTTAATGAAATGTTCATTTATCTGCTGGCTAGCAGCTCTGTTTAATTTAACTTTAGAAAACACACTGCTGTTATTCAGTGTCTGAAAGTCATGACAAAACGTTAGCGGACACCCGGGCAGACAACTCTGAAAAGTTGGCTGCCCGCCCATACACTTGCCTGCACCATTTTTTGAACTTGAAACACAACCAGACAACTAAAAAAAAAAAAAAAAAAAAAACATTTTTGCGAAGTATAAAGGATTTTGTTAAATTAAGGAAGAACCTACCACAAATGCTCACTTGCTTAATTTATGGTCATCCGTTGCTGAAGTTTTTGCTCCAATTGTCGTTTATCATGCCAGTGCCGAGTATGCACAATACATTTGCATACTCGGCACTGGCAGCCAATCAGAAGCCAGTTTCGTGCTCGGACTACACCTTGACTGAAAAATGTACTTGATAGTTTTGAAACCCGCTAAGAAAGAGGAGTCCACTTGCCTTGTAGTGGTTTGTGTGCAGCTTGATTGAATGAAACAAATGTTTGATTTGGAAAAAAATAGCTTTTTTGTCTTGAAGAAGTGGTTGGCCATCCGGGCTGAGATGGTTTTAAAGTTGTATGCCCTGGGCCACTGGGCACATGCTATTTCAAACACTGACATATTGCAAATCTGAAAAGTCAATTGTTGGAGTTTTTATTATTCAAATTTTGATGCAATTTTTCTTTTTTTTTCGTGAAAATAAAATCACTTATAAACCTTCCTGACTAATAATAATCACGATCAATCATGGACGTACGCACAGTATTCATTCAATCATGGGCATTGTGTTTTCATTCACGTTACAAAATGATGAACACATGTTTGTGAATTTGGTCGAAGGTGCTGTGGGTCACTAAATGTTTTGGACGATCAAGGGCAATTCTTTTTTGACACTCTCCTGGCAATTTAGTGAGAAAAAAGTAGGTTAAACTTTGTATTTCCTAAAAGGAGGTTAAAATGTTGGCATTATGCTTCGGGATGTAAATTCATGTTTGATGTGGGCCACATTATTGTTATGGTTTTTGGGAAACTGTATAAATGTTTCATGCCATTCACATATTAAATATACAGCGGATAACACATTGATGAATAACTAGTATTCATAATCTGAAGTCAAGAAGAATGGGTTGTATTGTGAATTATACTGCATATGACAATTTGAAATTATGGTTCAGACTTGAGCAAGCAGCATGAAACTTGGCAGGCTTGATTTGCTTTTTTGGGCCACATAAAATGATGTGGCGAACAAGACCTAGCCCCTGAGCTTTGACTTTGACACCTGTAGTGTAAAAGCATTTTGGTGGATTTGATCGATGTGATGGCTGCCACATTCGATGCTCCAGAAATGTTTTGTGCTGGGTGTCATCATATTTAATGTATAAGTATGAAAACATTGCGGGAAAGTCCTTCTGGGTTATTGCAGAAATCAATTAATTGAATAAATTATTACATATTTTAATATCACACCACCTTCTTGTAATCCAAAAAGTTGCTTGCTAGCGCGACACCAAAGATTTATTTTCATGTCTTGTCCGGCATGCCAGTGCTCAAACTCCATGTGTCGCTGTGTTGCTGTGTGGTCAGCAATGAAGTGCACTCAATGCTTAACAGTTTAATTTAATTCCCAAAAGCTAGCTAAATTTTCCTCCACACACAGTTGGGATCATTTGCTGCTAAGTCAGCAACTTTGATGGCTTGGAAGAGGGAGGTTTTATTTAAATGGAATCATGCAGCGCTAACTGGTGTTCATGATATTGGATTAGCTCTGTTGCTCGGATTGGCGTAATCCGAGCATTTCACTCTTAAACCATGACCATCTGATTTCCACTCGATGTAAATGCAACACCAATGTAAAAGTTTGGTTATTATTGGTTTGTGTGGTTATACCAGGACACTGGAGAGACACTCGAGAATTGCATCGCGATTCCACTGTTCAACACTGTAAACCCGAACAGTACTACTGACTTAAAGTCATTAAGGTCAGTCAACTCAAAAGCCGATTTTGTTTCAAAAACTCAAACGTTTTGAGTTTTTGAATGAGTCCTGCGTTTTTAATTTGCAGTAGATCAATACTTTTGAGTTAATGGCAATCGTTTACTCAAACATTTTGAGTTCACGGCAGGAAGCTGTGTGATGACGTCACTGCGTGCTCTCATTGGACGCCATTTGAATTCTCAACGGCTGAATCTGGCAGAGACCGACGGATGATTTCTTTTAAATTAGAGTGGAAAGACAAACAATCGTATTTAATATCAATGTCATCCACCGCTCGAGCCAAGGACTTCTCCTAATGTTACGAGCTCTTCTGTGGTAAGTACGAATTTTTCTTAAACGTCTCTTGTTTGTAGAAAGACACAGCAATGTTATTAAGAGAATTGTACCGCGCAGGTTTGTTTGGGTGGTGGTGGAGTAACAACTATCACGAGGTGATAAAAAGTTTTGTTTGTGTCGGCGAAGGTCTGAGAATAATCGTCAAATGGGTGTTAAATTAAGTTGTATATGAACTTCCAAAGTTATAAGGGTCACCCGAACGCCTGCAACGGCAGCAGGTTGGTGCTTTGAGTGAACTTTGTTTTAAACGGCAGCACAATAAATCATGCTAATTCAACGTGCAACAGTTGTGCTGCCGTTTTAAGAAGACACCAAGTAAATATAATGCTAGCCAAATGAAATATCACGCTGTACAATTGGTGTAGTTTTAAATGGTCATTCATGTGTAAACATACCATTTTTGAAATGTATTTTTGATACTGCAAACACCATTTTCAAACTGCAAACACCTGACTGGCTTGAAGGCATCATTAATCTGGTAAATTAGATTATGTATTCAATTTAAAAAGTAAACATGGATCAGGGTGTTTTATTAAATTAAATGATTACATTTGTTGTCCGTTTTTTCTATTCAACCTTTTAGCCCCAGGGTGGAAATTGAGTAACACCACCATTATCTAAGGTATGTTTACATTTTTATTAATGCTACATGATTAATTACCCGAATCATATTAAAAATAATACATGTATGTATTTTTTTATATTGAACAGTATTTTACCTAAACTTAATTCTCCATAGGTCTCAATAGGCCACTGTCTTGGGTTTGAGATGCCGAACACAAGTACTGCAATGTTAAGCTCCTGTCGCTTTCCCCAAATTAAAACTTGGCTTTTATCTCCTCTTGCTTTTGATAAAGAACAACATGATATACACGAGACGCAGTCTGGCCCTTCGTGCTCTCCATGCATATCTACGAGAAGATGACTCACAGTTCTTCAAAACATGCAATGTATGTATTGCCTGACTTAACACAAATGTCTATTGATGTATTTTGCAGTGGGAAGAGGATCCAGACATTGAAAACATTCCTGTCGCACTTCTCTCCGTGACAACTGACAACTAGTGCCATCTTGTTTAACCCCAACAGCATTTCTGTTGTGATAGAAGCTGGCATTATTGTGAGATGTCTCCCCAGGTTGGCTGATACACACCTCCTCTTGTTTGGTTTAATGTATGCACTGCATTTAGATTCTCCCAAAAAATTAATCCACACATTCACCTTCATTCAGAAAATACTGCTGTGTCTTGATGATAACAGACCACTCAAACCACGCCTGCTAAGTTTGAAAAATGTTTTGTTCCGCAATATTGAAGGCCTTCAATATTACGGAAGAAAGCAACACTGGATAAGTAATTTCATAGTTTTACCTTGCTTTGTATACCTAAACATTGATGTACTGTGTGTGACTGATTTTTTATTCATAATTTGATGTGTAAACCTGGATTTCACCAAAATTTCTTTTTTCATTTCATGAATACTGTTTGTTTTTAGTAAGTTTTACTTTGATTTGCACCTTATAACGAGTACATTGAAATGTATTCTCTTGTAATTATTCAAGTATATGCTTGTCAGAGAATTTATTTTTTAACAGAACAGCAGAGTATAATTTGGTTTTTTTTCTGTTTTGTTTTGTTGTGTTTATTTCACATCTTTATCACGATGTTGTGTTAATTACTAAAAAAGAACTGATCATGGGTTTATTTGTTGTTTTGGTACGTGGACATGCTGTGCATTTGATACTGTCATCATGAATGTTTTATCAAAGGTTGTTTTGGATTGGATTGGATTGGATTGGATTTGCCTTTATTAGTCTCACAGTGGAGACATTTACATCTCACACCTTAATAAAAAACCTTAATAAAAAAATGTGCACTAAAACAGACATGTGAGGTGGGTTTTTGTTTTTAGACATAGAAGGCAAATGTAAGTACAGTATACATGAATATATTTTTTCATGTAACATAAATTTGAGTTGGTTACGCTTAAATATGAAACCTAATTTTAACTTAAAAATTAAGATAACAAGAAAACATTAGAGTAAACTGAAAGTACATATTTTAAGTTCATTCAAACTCATAACATTTATGTCCAAACAAACGCATTACATTTAAGTTCAGTCAAACTCATAAAATGTATTTCCACTACTCAAAAATTTTGAGTAAACTGTACTAACAAATTTTGACGTAATCAGTTGCCCTAAAAATTTTGAGTACTTTCAACTTGTTGGGTTTTACAGTGAAGTGCAATTAATTGTTAAAATGTCAAGAGGAAACACAACCAAGCATCACAAACAGAGAAAAAAAGTGCATATCAAAATACCCCACAACATATTTTAGCCTTGTTGCTGAACCTGTTTTCTTTTCATCTAAATAATTTCTAAAAAATTTTAAAAAAGTATGTTTGTTTTGTTTTATTTTTTTCTTTACTCTGTACTGTATTTTTTTTATTGTATTGTACGTCCTCAACAAATTTCATTTCACAGCAAAAAAGCATTCTAGCTGTCCGTAATAAAAATATTAAATACTTCATTTTATTGGTTAGAAGCATTTTACTCTGATTTGGAGTAGCAACCTTGAAAGAAAATCTGAACATCCTTGCATCAGTAAGGCTGATATCAATATAGTTGTGTGTGATTGTGTAAAATACGAAAGTAAGTGAACTTTATTTTCGACTAGTATTTGGAGGACACTCACAACAAAATAAGTGCCATTCCATCAACAGAAAACGATCTTTTATTATATAACATCAGGCATCTTATTTCACACCACACTGCACACATGTTCAATTTGCCTTGATACTGGAATTATGCATCAGAGGTTACAGCTGGTTTATTATTTAGTGTGGTCACAGCATAGGCAATGTGCACATACTCTGCACATATTCATGCTAGCAAAAGGGTGAGGGGTTTGGGGGTCTGTCTCAACTAAAAATAACAACCATCAGGGTTTGAACAAATCAGAATGTGTAAAAGATCATGCCCCCGTCACTTGCAGCTTGGTTGTTGGTCTTGCTTCTTTCAGTCAATTAAATAAATGATCGTTTAGTTATTTTTTTGCCACTGATGTTGAATAATATGCTGTATATTAAATGACAATATGTCTGCAAACGGACATCCTTAAAAATTTTACCTTACAATGTAGAGTCCATCAATACATTGATTCACTCCACACTTTATCATATTTAGGGTGATGAAAAACTGATTTTACTTCCTAAACAAATTTGAGATTTTAGCAAAACTAAAATTGTGCACATAAAATGTGTGGCAGATGCACCTGATAGACCAGGAGTGGGCAAAGTTTTTGACTCGCGGGCCACAATGGGTTCTAAAATTTGACAGAGCATTTGGAGGGCGTGTTTGGGCTGGATATACTAAAGCATTAAAGGCCAACCGAAGTTGTGTCTATAATTTGTCAAATCGCTTCAAATGACTTCTACTGAGTGTATTTTACAAATATTCCACGGCACATAGCTATATTTTACGTTTTAAGACTCACAGTATTTTAGCATTGCTGAAATGGGGGACAGACACCACCCATGGTGGGTGAGACGAGGATTTTTTTTTTTAGGATTATATATATATAATATATGCCTGGTACCAAACCTGGTAAATCAAGAGTGTGGAAAACTCATAGATACAACCAAGTTCTCAGTGGCAGGCCAGACAACAATACCAACAGTGTCTGAGCAACCAGTCAAAAGCTTGGGCAGTTGGTATGACCACTCAATGACAGACAGCAAACAAATCAAGGCCATGGAGGAAGCAACCACAAAAGACTGGAATTGCAGGGAATGTTTAAATTGTGGATTCTGCAATTCCTGCTCATTCCAAAACTCCTCTGGCCTCTGCTGATCTATGAAGTAAGTTGCAGTACAGTAGAAAGAATGGAAAGGAAGATCAACATGTATACCAGAAAATGGCTAGGGATGCCCCCAGGGCTCACCTCAGTTGCCTTCTACTGCAAGAAAGCTAAACCTAGGTTACCACTGAAGTCCTTGGTAGAAGAATACAAGATCGGCAAGTGCAGACTCCAGATGATGTTGAGCAACTCTGGAGATTATGCAGTAAAGACCTCCAATGTAACCCTGAGAACTGGAAGAAAATGGAAAGCTGGTGCCGCTGTTGAACAGGCTGAGGCAAGCTTGCACTTAAAAGAGATCATGGGTGCTACTCAGATGAGCAAAGAAGGCGTGGGTTACAAGGCAGAGGAAAGGCCTCCATTGTAGAAAAGAGGAACCTGGTGATATCTGAGATCAGGCAACAAGAAGATGAACTGCAAGTACATACAGCAGTACAGCAGGGACAGCAAGGTCAGTGGAGCTCATGGGAAGATGCCCTAACGATCAATAGGATGGTCAGATCTGTGGCATATGTCGCCCCTTCACATCAGCTTCCTTGTAAGATCAATCTATGACCAGCTGCCTACAGGAGCAAACCTGGCCAAGTGGTATCAGTCTGAAGATCCAGCATGTCCTCTCTGTGGAGGTACGCAGAATCTGGATCATGTCCTATCAGCATGCAAAGTTGCCCTAGCAAAAGGAATATATACATGGAGACCTAACAATGTACTCCAACGTCTTGCTGCGGCAGTAAATGTTGTAAGGTGTAGGGCAAACAGGAAAACAAAGCTGAGTCAGATCCCAGTAGTCCGCTTCGTGAAGGCAGGAACACCTAGCTGTCCAAGAGAAGCAAGACCTCAGTCTCTACCAGACAGCAGCCTTCTAGACATTACTAATGATTGGGAAATAGCAACAAGGACATGGTAAATACCCGGACATGATTAAAAAGACAGGAATGCAACCAGATCTTGTGCTGTCTTCAAAAGAAAGAAAGACCATAATTGCCATTGAACTGACTGTTCCCAGTGAGTCAAGGATGATGGAGAGCCACGAGTACAAAGTGGCTAAGTATGAAAATATGATGCAAGCAGCTAGGCAGGAAGGCTTCACAGCCAGGCTGTTTGCGGTGGAAGTAGGAGCAAGAGGGTTAGTCAGCTCATCGGTATATGGACTGTCCTCCCAGCAGAAAGCTAGAGCATTGAAAGAACTCGCTGAAACAGCAGTGAAAGCATCTAGCTGGATATGGGCAAAAACAGCTGACAAAGATTGGACAGCTAGCCTAAATATACCTGATAAGCCTATACTATCATAGTCACCTAGTTGGCGGAGAAGTAGAGGTGTCGGCTGTGAACCAGGACACCTAGCTTCATATCCCGACCCAGGCTTAATCTGGAAAGTGGGCTCTTTCCACCTGAACCACCAAGGACAATATGGAAAACCACCAGGGGAACACCTGGCAGCCTGCTGTGTGTGGCCCGGCCCCCTAAGAGTGTAAGGAAGTTAAGGGCCGAAACACTTGGTTGAAGGGGGTTCTCTTCCTCTGAAGATCTCCTTGTGGTTTATGCTCTAGAATGAAATAGTAAAGAAAGAAATAGTACTTAATCTATATATATACACAGAGAGAGAGAGAGGGAGAGCGAGAGAGAGAGAGAGAGAGAGAGAGAGAGAGAGAGAGAGAGAGAGAGAGAGAGAGAGGCTTTCAATTACATTTTCAATTAAATTTAAACTACAAAGCACAGCACTGCACACAAACTACAAAGCACAGCAAAAACTACTGTATGTACCATACGATTAGTTTACATGATATTTGGCTGAGTCCATAGATTAAAACCACTGTCGGGGAGGCAGTAAGACAGTCTTTTGCATTATTAAAGGATGACCGACATCACTTTTTTGTTTTTTAACTGACACCAGAAAAACGTTTTATAGCATCTAAAATACCCAAAACACGCAGTCACGAGGTCCCCAGACCAAACAAGTACAGCAAAATACATTGACGTGATAGAAGGACCTTGATGATGGCGGTCCTTTAGTGACGTCACGTACGGACTCTTCATCAACTCAAAAACAAGACTTCCTGAATATACAGCGCGAGTCGTAAAACGTAAAATATAGCTATATGCGTGGAATCTTTGTAAAATACGCTCAGTAGAAGTCATTTGAAGCCATTTTACAAATTATGGACATAACATGTCGGTTGTCCTTTAAAGAAGGCCAGGAACTAGGGGGAATGCGTGTTTATCTGTTCATGTGTGTTTTAAATAGTTTATGGGCACAAATGCATCCCTCCATTGTATAACTGTAAAATTGAAAGGATGTCCAAATATATCAAAAGACAGAACGGATGACTGTTTGGGGCCCAGACAAAATATGATTGTATAGTTACAGTTTTCACAATTGTCCAGTCCGGCAAACTCAGCATCACATATTTATGCCCATGATACGCCTTTGTCGGTATCATCACACTGGGAACTTCACCAACAAGTAAATCATGCTTGTCAGTGTATTAAATATTGCATGTGACCACAGAGTATTGCATGCAACCACAGTTTTGCAGGTGAGCTCCAACTCTCACTTCTTTTCATATGTTTTGGGTGGTTGTTCAATCTCAGAAGTAATCAGAGGCTAGAATGCATTTAAAGGAAGCCAGACCAAAGACATAACAGGCAGCGTAGACATCCATTAGTGAGTGCAGTGATTTCCAACCACTATGCCGCGGCGCACTGGTGTGTTGTGAGAGACCGTCAGGTGTGCTGCGAGAAATTATCCAATGTCCCTTTTTAAAAATGTATTTTTTTAACATTTATTAATCCATCCATTTTCTGTATTGCTTATTCCTCATTAGGGTCGCGTTGGGTGCTGGAGCCTATACCAGCCGTCTTTGGGCACCAGGCGGGGCACACCCTGAAATGGTTGTCAGCCAATCGCAGGGCAGGAAGGTGGCGGCGTCCAAATCCAATTGTGCCTGGATGGTAGCTTTTTAACATCAGATGCCTACAGGCCAAGACCAAGGCCCTGATCAGCAACATCCATGAGCTACAATATGCAGATGATTGTGCTTTGCTGGCCCACACACAGCCCAGTTGCCATGCAGCAATCAGCATGCCCTGGATACCATGTCCTCTGTCTACCGATCACTTGCTTTCATGATCAATGTCATCAAAACGGAGGTCATGACAAAAGAGAGTTCTCAATCCCCCATGTTCACCCTCAGTGGCACACCCCTCAAGGTTGTCCAGCAATTCAGCTACCTCGGCAGCATTCTAGCAAGCTCCTGTCAAATTGCTGATGCCGCTTTTGGCAGATTGCGTACTTGTGTGTTTGAAAACAACCAACAAAAGTTGCAGTGTACCTGGCAGTGTGTGTGTCAACACTGCTATATGGCTCAGAAACCTGGACCATCTATCTGTGCCATGTCAGACGCCTTGATCCATTCCACATCAGGTGCCTCCAACGCACCCTTGGCATCACCCGGCAGGATCGTGTCCCACACACTCACATCCTTTAACGCACTGACTCCATCAGTATCGAGGCCACACTAGCAAAGAGGTAACTCCGGTGGGTTGGACATGTCACCGGATGCCTGGTTGCCGTTTGCCTTAACAGGTGCTTTATGGACAACAGTTGTCAGCAAATAAAAAGCCTGGTGGTCCCAAGCTGTGATACAAAGACCAGCTTCAACAGACTCTCAAGAGGTTCAACATCAAACATCAAAGTCTGCTGCAGCCAACAGGCCACTCCGGCATTCCTTATGCCACAAAGGGGTGAGACATCTGTAAGATAAACCCACCCAGTGGAGGATGGTGCGGCGCCAGCAAAGACACATTTGTGCTGTTCCAGTGCCACCTCTGGGCCTCACATGTCCTGAATGTGGCAGAATTTGTGGCTCCAGAATCGGGCTTCATAGTCACCTACAGTGGCATCGTCGCCAGCATCGATAACCACTGTCCAATACACCACAGAAGAAGGAAGCTACGCTCTCCAACTCCAATGGACTGCCAAGGAGGAGTGTGTGCGTGTGTGTGTGTGTGTGTGTGTGTGTGCGTGTGTTTGTACGGCTATACTTGTGAGGTCCACAATGATTTTATACCATACGTAGTGAGGACATTTTTGACTTGTGAGGACCGTTAGGTCGGTCCTCACAAGTTTTTCATTGAAAAGGCTTCTAGAAGGTCTAATATGCATCTCTCAAAGCTGCTCACCGTCAGAATAACTTAGCCTGTGACTGTAAAGTGTCCTTGAGAGTTTTGAAAGGTGCTCATAACTTAAATATATTTTTATGATTATTTTCAGGGAGGTCCTCACAAACGCATCAACATTCATTTTGTGTGTGTATTTTTATTTCACTTGGATACACACACTTTGGACTCTCTACCGCCATCTTTTGGATTTTTAGATATTTATGTTCCAGCAAAATTCAAACTGGAGAAAACAGTCTCATGGGGTTATTAGAAAGTAAAACTGATTCATTTTCATTACATGTAATATTTGTCTAAGTTTAATTAATTTTTTAACAAAACATAATGTTCTGAAATAGAAGTCGTTTTGTGAACCCAACATTGGAATATGGCCTCAGACCCATCCAAAATTATACCTTAAGTCAAACCACTGAAAAAAATACATTGAATGAACAGGTTTAAAAAATTAGATAGAGTGGAGAAATTTACATTTGCTTCATGTTCATTCCATGAATGACATACTGAGCAAAGTTTATGTTGTCATTTTATAACTCCACATTTGTAATTAGAAGTGTACATTTCTAACAGTAAGGTAAGACCTATGTGAGTATTTTACTGGGTTTTATATTCTGATGTATGAGTGATGGAACTATTATTTACCCTTATATTTAGGGCATCAGTCTCATCTTTTGCAAAATACATACAAGGACAGAGGTGGCAGAATAAATGTGTACTCAACTGTCTTGTTACTTTTAAAAAACATCACAGAAAAAAGGGGCACTTGAGTAAAAGTAAATACATACATCGTGAAAGAAGCACAAGGACTGAGTCATTGGTAAGTAACTTCTTGTTTGTATTCAAATTAGCACATTAAACAGAAATAGTAAAGTGATATTCTATTTCAAAAGTTGTCCCTGGGTGCGAGTGCGGATGGACCTTAAAGCAATAAGTTAAATAAATAAATAAATAAATAAATAAATAAATGGATGTGTGGGGCGTGTGGGTCGATGGATGATGAATGAATGAAGTGACAGCTGTAAGCATATTTACACCCTTTGGCGGTCCCAATGATGATCATGTAGTTCTCTTGGTCAACAAGATTGGGGCCAGAGTTGAGGGAGCATTTGCTGACATGTTCAGTTGGGTCTTCTGCGGGTTAAAAAAAAATATATAAGCGAGAAAGTTGTGATGAGATTAACATGATAAATAGCACAATACGTAATAATACGTTTCAAAATTGTACAGATGACGGCTGAAGAAACCTCATCGATGGACCACTCCTGTACGACAGAGCTTACATAGACGTAATAATACGTAATAAGTAAAGTGGTTAACCACCTCTCCCAGAACACACAATAATATATTTTGGCTGTTAAAAGAATAATTTGCACGTTTCAAGCAGCATGTGTGTGTGGTACTTGTCGAGCCATTCAAAATGAAATAAAGACTTACCTTCAAGATAAGCAAGAGGGCCTCACCTGCATTTCCCAGCTTCTGCAAAGGTGCAACAGCTGATGGTAACAACCCTGGCAAAAACAGCATATTCAGATGTTGGGGGAGGGGAAGAAAAACTATTTGAACTATATCATGTTAGTCCTACATAAGCATGATTTGTGCCAAACAGCAATACAGACCATTACTGGATGAACTGCATTTTTTTATCAAGACATTACGACTTTCTTATGACAGTACAGTATATATAACCCGACTGCACTCAAATAAATACTGATATATTTATTCACAATGAATGTCTTTTGTGGTGGTTTTAAATTGATTTAGCAGTTTTCATAAGCTAGAGTGCCTGACAAAAGTCTTGCTGCTTATCCAAGTTGTAGGAACAACAAATAAGAACTTGACTTGGAGTTCATCAATTGGAATCACAAATGGCTTATATGAAAGGCAATGCACATTATATCAAAATAAAGTTTTGGACAGAAAGGTCAGATTTTGCTTGGACAAAAGTCTTGTCGCATACAAAAATAATGTAGAAATTATACATATATTTCATTTTGAATACACAAATATGCTACAATAACGTCAGAACATAAAGTCTTGATGCATTAGAAAAAGAATTCATATTGTGTATGGCTCTTGTGAGCTTGGAGGACTGCATACATACGTCTCGGCAAGGACTCAATTAATTTATTGATGAAGTCATCTGGAATGGCAAACAAAACAGTCTTGCAGGACTCCCAGAGTTCATCAAGATTCTTCGGTTTCATCTTCCAAGCTTTCTTCATCTTACCCCAGACATGTTCAATAACATTCATGTCTGGTGACTGGGCTGGCCAATCCTGGAGCACCTTGACCTTCTTCGCTTTCAGGAACTTTGATGTGGATGAGAAGGAGCACTGTTGCAGAATTTGCCCTCTCTTGCAGTTTGGAATGTAACGAGCAGCAAGAATTTCTTGATTCTTCATGCACACCCCCATACTGGATGTAACCCCAAACCATGATTTTTCCTCCACCAAACGACTGTTTTCTAGGTGAATCTTGGATCTAAAGAGTTTGATGTTTCTCTTTATTTGTAAGTAGGTTCGTTGTGAGATCTCCCAGGCAGGTGACATGCAGAGATTGATCATGGCGTGGAGTCGAGCAAGTCGTGCTGTCAAACTCTGTGCGATGCTGAGCAGGTGTCTGCGAGCTGCATGTGTCTGGGTCTGAGAATGTTCTTCTTCTTGTTGCCAGTCAGCGAGTTTAGTGGCAGGGCAGCCTCGGCACAGTTCGGGATGAAGCGGCGGTAGAAGTTTACCATCCCGAGGAATTGTTGTAATTGGGTTACCGTCTCGGGTGTGGGAAAGTCACGGATAGCCTGCACCTTGCCAGGTAGAGGACGTACTCCTTTGCCATCGACTAGGTGGCCGAGGAACTTGATCTTGGGTTGCCCAGAAACGCACTTGTCGGAGTTGACGACCAGGCCGTGCTCGTCCAGACGCTTGAAGACCGTTTTCAGGTGCTGCAGGTGCTCCTCTTGGGAGTCGCTGGCGATGAGGATGTCGTCGATGTAGGCACAGCAGAAGTCAAGACCGCGGAGGACAGAGTCGATGAAGCATTGAAAAGTCTGAGAGGCGTTCCGGAGGCCGAATGGCATGGGCAAGAACTCCAACGAGCCAAATGGGGTGGTGACGGCCGTCTTCGACACATCCTCTTTCGCGACAGGGATGTGGTGGTAGGCTCTTACCAGATCGACGGTGGAGAACACTGTTTGTCCGTGGAGGAAGGACACGCAGTCGTGGATGTGAGGAAGAGGGTAGCGGTCAGGAACTGTGACGAAATTCAGCGCACGGTAGTCACCGCGGGGACGCCAGTCGCCCACCTTCGCCATGGGGACCATGTGCAGCGGGGAGGCCCATTTACTGTCCGATGGACGGATAATACCGAGCTGAAGCATGTGGTTGAATTCGGCTTCAGCAATCCGTTGTTTCACTGGGGCAAGGCGGCGAAAGCGTTGAAACTTCGCGGGACCAGCGGTCACCATGTGGTGAACAATGACGGGGGCAGGTAGGGTCGTCCGACTGGTGTTGGTTAGGTCGGTTGCGGCTTGGGCTGCACTCTCGAATGGTGATTACGGCAGCGTTCTCGACTGTGGCTGTATTCCCGGATTTCGGTTCGCAGGGCACGCATCTCGTCGATGAGCAGTTGGAGAGCATCAGTCGAGGGCCCTGGCATCGGAGGAAGCTGCATGGCAGAAACGGTAGGCTGCCGCGCGTACGCCTCTGCAACTTTGTCGGCGAGGGCGACCAACTCCTGCAAGGTGGAGTCAGGTGATGTTGTTGCCAGGACTGCTTGGATCATCGGGGGCAGCTTCTCTATGAAGATGTTCCGCAGGAAAAAACGAGCCGGATGCGCTCAGAAGAGCCGTTAGGAGGTGAGCCGTTCTGGGAGGTGCACACGTCTGCCGCTCCGGGTCGTTCGGCCACACGGAAAGGCCAGGTACAAAGAAGGTCGATCACCAGACATGGGGGGCATTGTTGGGAAGGTGGTCGACGTCGATGTTCGAGAGCACGGGGCAACGTGTGCTCTCCGACTGCCGGTTTGAGTCAGTCGATGGAGACTGTATCCTCGCGGCCGTTGATTTGAATCCAGAACGTCTTCTCACCACGGGAGAGGACGGAATACGGGCCAACGTAAGGGGGCTGGAGGGGCTTGCGCACCCGATCACACCGCATGAAGACATGCGTACATGTCTGGAGTGCGGGATCCACCTGCGTCGGTCGGTACGATGTTCGCGGCGGCCAGGGCCGCAGAGCCAGCGCAAACTGCCGGAGGCGGGTGAGCAGATCATTGACGTCGATAGTCGTTGCGTCGGTCAGGTTGAGCAGCTCACCAGGCAGTTGTAAACTGGCGCCATATACCAGCTCCGCTGGAGTCGAGTTGATGTCGGGTTTTAGCGTGGAGCGGATGCCCAGCAACACTGGAGGCAGGTTATCCACCCAGTGTTCGGCATTGTCGGAAGACATCAGGGAGGCCTTCAGTTGGTGATGGAAGCGCTCAACCATGCCGTTCGCAGCTGGGTGGTAGGCCGTCGTCCGGTGTCGTTCACATCCCAGAAACTTGCACAGCTTGCCAAATAGTGCAGACTCGAACTGGGCTCCACGATCGGTGGTGATGGACTTCAGTGATCCAAAGCGGGCGACCCAGTGTTGGAGGAAGGCACCGACAACAGCTTCGAACCCACAGTCGGACAAGGGAAGGGCTTTGCACCATCGGGTGAAACGGTCAATGCAAGTCAACAAGTACCGGAAGCCACGGGAGGGGGGAAGGAGTCCGACAAGATCTATGTGGACTTGACTGAACCGGCCGTTCGGCGTGTCAAAAATTCCCACGGGTGACTTCGTATGGCGCTGGTCCTTTGAGCGTTGGCATCGTAGACAGCCGCGCACCCAGTCTCGCGCATCCCTCTGCAGTCCTTTCCAGGAAAACCTTTTCGCCAGCAACTTGGTCGTACCACAAATTCCAGGATGAGAGAGACTGTGCAGAGAGTTGAACACCTTTCGCCGGAAGGAGTCTGGAACCAGTGGTCGAGGGACGCCGTCGGACTGGACGTACAGGATTGTGCAGCCAGAGTTAGGGAGAGGGACAGCGATGATGTTGGGGTCGTTGGCATGGTCGGTCAGACCTTCTCGTACCTGGGCTGCTGCCATCTCGTCGTAGTCAAGACCGTCTGGGAACTGGATCTCGTTGATCTCAACCCAAGAAAGGGCATCTGCGACCTCGTTTTGAGCCCCCTGGACGTGGCGAAACTCAAGGTCAAATTGCGAGAGGTAGTCCAAGTGCCAAACTTCTCGCTCCAGGTACTTCGTCGATGCCGAGGGGATGGCGGAAGGAGTGGCTTGTGGTCGGTAAAGATGATGACACGGCCACCCTCGATGAAGTGCCGGAAGTGCTTCACGCTAAGGTAGACGCCAAGAAGTTCCCGGCCAAAGGTGGAGTACCGGCGTTCGGCCGGCTGGAGGGCCTTGGACAAGAAGGCGATGGGTCGAGAGTCACCATTAAAGCCGTCGTGGAGAACCGCACCGATTGCAACCGTGGAGGCGTCAACCATGAGAGACAACTGACCATCGGGGCTTGGGTGAGCTAGGAGTGTTGCATAGGAAACGAGATCCTTCAGCCGTTGAAAAGCCTTTAATTGCTCGGAGAGGTCGACAGCAATGTTCTTCTTCTTGTTGCCAGTCAGCGAGTTTAGTGGCAGGGCAGCCTCGGCACAGTTCGGGATGAAGCGGCGGTAGAAGTTTACCATCCCGAGGAATCGTTGTAATTGGGTTACCGTCTCGGGTGTGGGAAAGTCACGGATAGCCTGCACCTTGCCAACTAGAGGGCCTACTCCTTTGCCATCGACTAGGTGGCCAAGGAACTTGATCATGGGTTGCCCAGAAACACACTTGTCGGAGTTGACAACCAGGCCGTGCTCGTCCAGACGCTTGAAGATCATTTCCAGGTGCTGCAGGTGCTCCTCTTGGGAGTCGCTGGCGATGAGGATGTCGTCGATGTAGGCACAGCAGAAGGCCGGAGGCCAAATGGCATGCGCAGGAACTCAAACGAGCCAAATGGGGTAGTGACGGCCGTCTTCGACACATCCACTTTCGCGACAGGGATCTGGTGGTAGGCTCTTACCAGATCGACGGTGGAGAACACTGTTTGTCCGTGGAGGAAGGACACGCAGTTGTGGATGTGAGGAAGAGGGTAGCGGTCAGGAACTGTGACAAAATTCAGCGCACGGTAGTCACCGCGGGGACGCCAGTCGCCCACCTTCGCCATGGGGACCATGTGCAGCGGGGATGCCCATCTACTGTCCGATGGACGGATAATACCGAGCTGAAGCATGTGGTTGAATTCGGCTTCGGCAATCCGTTGTTTCGCCGGGGCAAGGCGGCGAAAGCGTTGAAACTTCGCGGGACCAGCAGTAACAATGTGGTGAACAACGTCGGGGGCAGGTAGGGTCGTCCGACTGGGGTTGGTCAGGTCGGTTGCGGCTTGGGCTGCGCTCTCGAATGGGGCCGCGTCCGTGATTACGGCGGCGTTCTCGACTGTGGCTGCGTTCCCGGATTTCGGTTCGCGGGGCACGGATCTCGTCGATGAGCAGTTGGAGAGCATCAGTCGAGGGCCCTGGCGTCGGAAGAAGCTGCATGGCAGAAACGGTAGGCTGCCCCGCGTACGCCTCCGCAACTTTGTCGGCGAGGGCGGCCAACTCCTGCAAGGTGGAGTCGGGTGGGTTGTTGCCAGGACTGCTTGGATCATCGGGGACAGCTTCTCTATGAAGACAGGAAACTCTGGTCCTTGATGCTGTTGCCCGCCACCGTCTCGAGGCATTGCAGGAGCTGGGAGGGCCGGCTGTCTCCCAGCTCGACGTCATGCCTCAAGGCTGTGTACCTCATGTGTTCCATGAGGGTGGTGTGCCTCAGGATTTCCTGTTTCAGGGCCGCGTAAGGATTCTCGGCCGGAGGGTCAAACGACCAGCCAACTCCGGAGTGAGGGCTGCGACCACATAGTGGAATTTGCTGGTCTCCTGGGTGATGGCACGGTTGACGAATTGGGAGTCAACCACTTGGAACTCCAGAGCTCCATGTCATCGTGCCTGGGGGGAAGGGGGGGGGGGGGGGGGGGGGTTTGAGGGAGACGGCGGAAATCTGGTCTCTTTCCATTAGGAGAGTTGATTGGGCTGAGGAGGAGAAGAAAAAAAATCCTCCTGGCTGGCTCGCCAATAAAGATGTTTCTCTTTATTTGTAAGTTGGTTTGTTGTCAGATCTCCCAATCTCCCAGGCAGGTGACACGCAGAACTTGATCGTGGCGTGGAGTCGAGCAAGTTGTGCTGTGAAACTCCGTGTGATGCTGAGCAGGTCTCTGCGAGCTGCGTGTCTGTCTGGGTCTGAGTCCGAGATGAGTCTGATTCTCTCTGTCCCGCAACGGCTACTTTTATACAATTTTCAAGCGTGTGACATGTGTCAGGCTGAGACGCACTTCAAGGAGACCAAGGGCTTGAAAGACATCAAAGCCGCGGTGCGCACCGGTGACGCCACAGGTCCATGTGGGTTCCAACAGGTCTTCTGCAGTATTTGCGGCGATTGGGATGCAGTTCAATGGACGATTCATCAGAAAAATCAACCTTCTGCTACTTTTCCACTGTCCATCGTTTCTGCAAGCTGTGGGCTTGAGCAAATGCAACACGATTGTTTCGTTGTCTTCTGTTTAATGCTAGTTTCTGAGCACAAACTAGGCCATAGAGACCACTGCGTGAGAGAAGTCCACAAACTGTCCTTGTAGATCAGGGGTGGGCAAACTTATTGACTGGCGGGCCATAATGGGTTCTAAAATTTGACAGAGGGGCCGGCCAGGCCAGGAGCATATGGAGGCAGTGTTTGGGCCGGATATACTAAAGCATTAAATGCAGTGTGTGCGAACCTCAGCACAGTAAGCACACTACAACCCAATTTATTAAATGTCTTTCTAACGTGGAAAATAGCCCTTAGCAGTTCAAACATTTGCCTCATGGAATATGCAAGATATGGCATTTACATACTATTTCGCGGATACCTGGAATATAAGGCCAGCAACTTTTCAGAGTTGTCTGCCCTGGTGTCCGCTAGCTTTTTGTCATGAGTCAGTTTTTACTATAATTTGGCCAAGTTCGGTGGGCCGGATTAAAAATCCTGACGGGCCGTATGTGGCCCGCGGGCCGTCGTTTGCCAATGTCTGGTATAAGCCATAATAATCAAAATTCTCACAAATAAAACCTCAAAATATCTTGCAAATCATGTTATGAGTAAATAATATATTCATTTCACCTTTTAAATTGAATCACTTAAACGAATGAATGTTTTCACAAGATTCAAATTTTCTGAGTTTTACCTGTATATGATCAACTTCTCTGAAACAAGAATATGCGTCAAGGATCCTCAGTCTTGGGCTTGACCTTGCATATTTCTTGGAGTTTGATGTGGTCTTGTTGGCTCTCTGTAATTTGTGAAGCTAGAAAAAACCCCAAGCAACAAATTTAACCATCAAAAGATGCAGTGTCACTGGCCATTGTGTCAATTACTATTTGCCACTTAAATTTGCTCATGCAACATTGATACTAAGGCCTACATTATCCAGGAAAATTAATTCGTAAAAAAAGCTTCATTGTCAACAATCCACAACATTGTTCAATTATGCAACACTGTTCACAAACTATGTAACACAAGTAAATATTAGATTTAGATTTAAGGCTAGCGTTGGGCTGAAATCCTAAAGTCAAAACGTAACTAACATTCACGTCTATTAGACAAAAGTACTATTGCACTCGAAAATACTAAATGAAATCCAATACACCTCTCTATAAAGTGCTATTGTGTAGATAGATATGCATACACACTGCATAGATAATGATGTAACTGTTAATGCTAACGTTAGCTGAACACACGTTTTTAGCTTGCATGAACCTAATTTGAATGTCGAACTTAGCGTTACCTAATATAGCAACGCGGGTGTCAATATATCGCAAAAGTTAAACGGAAATTACCTTTTAATATTCCGGCTGCGATGTGATCCAGTCCATCTTCTTTCATGTTGATAGTGATTCTTTTCAGGAGCGAATGATGTGTGTTGTGTTCACCAACGAGCCGGCTCTCTGTGCGTGAACGACGGGGAGGCGGCTAATTTTTTTTCAAATGAAAGTGAGATGGGGCCTGTGTCCGAGGTTCATGATCTACACCAGTGGTTGTTAAACTCAAATTCAAAGAGGGCCAATATTAAAAAAAGAAAATTGTCGAGGGCCAGACCATTTTTTTCAAAATTAATTTGTTTGTTTTTATTATCTTTAACATACAGTCAACTAATGTACTTTATTAACTATCCTAATAAATTACAACTGAATTTTTGCTTAAATACTGAAATCAGAATAGGTTTAAGAGAATAATAAAAACAAAAACTGAAAAAAACATCAGGCTTCTATATCTTTAACTTTATTCATTCTAATTGTAATTTAAATCATTTCATCACAGACATCACATCAAGGCCAACACCTAAACTATATCTCTTTCAACTTTGAATAGACGATGCCACCAGTAAATAAAATAATATTTATCCATTTTAGTTTTTTTTTCACTGCTCAGTTACTCTGGTGATGCACAAGTATACAAGCTGAATACTTGGCATCGCTTTTACATGCAAGTGCATCAATTTCTGGAGTCTGGCTCTGCACAGAGAATTCAAATTGTAGACACCTTTCGCGGTACATGTGCTGTAACATGGGGCGGCGGGCCAGATGTAATACATATTTGAAATCATTTCGCGGGCCAAATATAATTGTAGTGCAGGCCAAAATTGGCCCGTGGGCCTGAATTTGACATGTCTAATCTACATGATTTGTCTGCAAAACTGAGGGATTGCCTATGAAATGAATGTGCAAACCATGCTGTTGCAGACAAATGAGTTGTGCTAAATGGTGCTAAATGTATTGAATGGTGATGTGGTAGAATTTGGACTGATTAAGAACATGTATCTTGTCCATTTTATGCTGTATTGTTTTGAATATCAAACATTTGAAACTGTACGCTTTGACAAAGAGTTCATGGCAGACAAAGTTGAAGTCTTGCTCAGGCCACCGAGTTAGTAGATGTAGAAAACCTTGTTAATTTCAACTCATACTCCACATTCGATACTTGTCAAATATTATCTTGGGATATCATGGCATATTAGATGTTCAAATGTGGTACAAGTTATGAGATGAACAATGATTTTCAACCACTGTGCCGCGGCACAGTAGTGTGCCGTGAGAGATCAAGAGCTCACATTTGAAAACACATATTGATGAAAAGGTTTCTTCAGCTGTTCTTCAGCATTTCGCTTCATGCCGGACGTTTCGCTTCATCTCCAAGAAGCTTCGTCAGCTTCTTGGAGATGAAGCGAAACGTCCGACACCTTCAAAGAAGTACAGATGACGGCTGAAGAAACCTTTTCATCGATGGACCACTCCTGTACGACTGAGAGCTTACACAGACATCTCATCTCATTTTCCGTACCGCTTATTCCTCATTAGGGTCACGGGGGTTGCTGGAGCCTATCTCAGCTGTCTTCGGGCACGGGGCAAGGGACACCCTGAATTGGTTGCCAGCCAATCGCAGGGCACACAAAGACATACAAAAGTCACTCACACTCACACGTAGGGACAATTTGGAATGGTCAATCTGCCTGACATGCATGTTTTTGGAGTGTGGGAGGAAACCGGAGGACCCGGGGAAAACCCACGCGGGTCCGGGGAGAACATGCAAACTCCACACAGGGAGGCCGGACCGGGACGCGAACCGGCGACCTCTGCACTGTGAAGCCGGTGTGCTAACCACTCGACTACCGGGCCGCCCGCTTACACAGACATAAAACACATATTAATCATTTTCTGCAATCATTGTCATTGTCCAGTGTCCATGCTGTAAACACTAGGGGGGTAATTAAATATTTGTCCATGTGGCAACATGTAGCCGATCGTCTCGTTCCTCCGAGAAACTTAATGATGCATGTGAGAGGTCGTGGTGACAGTCAAGGAGTTAAAGGAGTTAGGAGTAAAAAGGGCAACTGCAAACTCCGAATTGGGTTGTGTACAAGATTCTGACCCGGATGAAGGCCCTAGTATTAGTGTTGGGGAAAATAAAGCAAAGACGATGACCTTAAGGCAACATAGTGAAAGCTATCTTTCGTATGGATTTATTTTGATCGGCAATGAGACAACACCTTCTCCATTATGCCTGTTGCGTGGCGAGAAGCTGCCTTTCCAGCAGCTCATGTATGTTGTTTTTCTACTTTCATTCCTTTCATCACTTTGCTGCTGTGAAATGTAAATTTCTCCACTGTGAGACTAATAAAGGCAAATCCAATCCAACAGCGCCATGGTGCCGAGCAATTTGAAAGAGTAGTTGAAACTAGCCAAAGAGTAGAGGTGAGCATTTGTGAACAGCAGTATGGGTTCATGCCAAAAACGAGTACGGCAGATGCAGTGCTATGTGACATTGTTGTTACGAGTTATTAAAAGTTGATATTGAACACAATTTATCATACCCCCCTTCAAAACAGACCTCAATCAAAGTTTAAAAAAAGCTGTGGCAATTTTGATCATCAGTTGAGGTCTGTTCTCACGCTCTAACCTTACTGTCTTCCCCTACGCCACTCCCGCCCACTTTCTGCAACTGTGTCTGTCTCTAATTCCCATCCCCCACTCGTTTAGAAATCAATGAGCAGACTGCCAACAAGCTAAAAACAGTCACTGCTTTGGACATTGAAACTGTATCTTATGAATTGCATCTTATAAATAAATATTTTCATTGCACTTCCATCTTAGCGTTGGATAATTATGCTGCTCTAAGAATAATTATACATTTTCATGTGAGTTTTTAAACCATGATATTAAGTTGAAAAAATGTGTAGATTATGTTGTGGGTCATTTTTACCTGTATTTCTACAGTCCAAACCATCTCAGTCTGGCCTTTCTGACATTCTCTCCAAGGCCTCTAATATGGCTTGTCCCTCTGATAATCTCATTCCTGATCCTATCCAACCTGTTCACTCCCAAAGAAAACCTCAACATCTTCAGTTCTGCTACCTCCAGCTCTGCTTCCTGTCTTTTCTTCAGTGGCACTTAAGGACCAATTATAATTTTCCATGTTAGTTTAATACATATAGTTTTATTTGCTGTACCTATGTTAGAGGTATGTGACATTGGAGTTCATATAGTTTAATTAAAACACGATGTTGCTCAAAACGTATCGTTCTCAGCCTTAAAATATACCTCAATCAAAGTTGAAAAAATACCGTGGGAGAATTCTCAGTGAGACTTGGTGACTGTTGCACTACCCCTCCCCCACTTAATTAGTGACACAGAGACTGTGCGCGTCTCCCCGCCTACGCAGCGCGGATGAAGAAAAAAAAGATTCTGCACTCTATTGCAATGCCGAAATAGTAGTTGAAACTAGCCAAAGAGTAGAGGTGAGCATTTGTGAACAGCAGTATGGGTTCATACATCTTATGAATTGTCAAGAATAATTATAAATTTTCATGTGAGTTTTTAAACCATGATATTATGTTGAAAAAATGTGTTGATTAAAGAAAGAGTAGTTGAAACGAGACAAAGAGTAGAGGTGAGCATTTGTGAATGTGTTCATGCCAAATGTGAATGTGTTCATGCCATAAAGAATACGGCAGATGCAGTGCTATGTGACATTGTTGTTACTAGTTATTAAAAGTTGATATTGAACACAATTTATCATACCCCCCTTCAAAACAGACCTCAATCAAAGTTTAAAAAAAGCTGTGGCAATTTTGATCATCAGTTGAGGTCTGTTCTCACGCTCTAACCTTACTGTCTTCCCCTCCCCCACTCCCGCCCACTTTCTGCAACTGTGTCTGTCTCTAATTCCCATCCCCCACTCGTTTAGAAATCAATGAGCAGACTGCCAACAAGCTAAAAAAACAGTCACTGCTTTGGACATTGAAACTGTATCTTATGAATTGCATTTTATAAATAAATATTTTCATTGCACTTCCATCTTAGCGTTGGATAATTATGCTGCTCTAAGAATAATTTTTTTTTTCATGTGAGTTTTTAAACCATGATATTAAGTTGAAAAAATGTGTTGATTATGTTGTGGGTCATTTTTACCTGTATTTCTACAGTCAAATAATAGTTGACATCAGCAACAACTGCATCTGAGATCTTGTAAATATACTTGAAAAGAAACAACATATTTTCTATCCTCTTCTTTTCCTTTGGGCTTTTTCCTTCAGGGGACGCCACAGCAAATCGGTGTCCTCCATCTAACCCAGTTTTGTGCATCGTCTTCTCTCACACCAGCTATCTTCATGTCCTCTTTGACAACATCCAGAAACCTCCTCTTTGGTCTTCCTCTCGGTCTCCTGCCTGGCAGTTCAAGGCTCAGCATCCTCCTCCCGATATAATCACTGTATCTCTCCTCTGGACATGTCCAAACCATCTCAGTCTGGCCTCTCTGACTTTCTCTCCAAAGCCTCTAATATGGCGTGTCCCTCTAATGTACTCATTCCTGATCCTATCCAACCTGGTCACTCCCAAAGAAAACCTCAACATCTTCATCTCTGCTTCCTTTCTTTTCTTCAGTGCCACTGTCACCACGGTTTTATACACCTTTCCTTTCATCCTAGCTGAAACCCTTCTATCACGCACCACACCTGACAAATACTGAGGAGAGATCATCCCCACAGCTTCAGAAATTTACTGGGAAGTTCTCCTGAAGTTTATCTACACATGGCGGTAAATTGAATTTGTCACGTGATATAATGACTTTGCAGTCTTTCATTCATCTTCACTACCATTCATCTTCAGACTTTGCAGTCTTTCATTCATCTTCAGTACCACATGCGTCCTCTGATTCTTCTCAGATGCTCCTCCAGGTAGTCTTCCAGGATAGACTTGCATATTCCATGCATAACTACATTTTACATCATAGGCTGCCCACATTTTCATGGCATATTTGCCAGGTTTATTGAGCAAGTGCTGTCTGAAAGTTGTCAAATCAGATCACATGAGATGTGTGGAATTTCTTTTGAGACATTGTTTCTTGAAAGATTGGCTTTACATACTCTTCATCCCACAGACATTCAGTTGCTTCTCCCCATGACCTGTGCACTCTGGCTAATAACTGAATTCCAAGGTATGCATGCAAGTCAGTCTGATCCAATGGCTTCAATTTCTCTTGAAATACATGCTTCCCCTCCAAATTTGTCTTTTCCTGGAGAATCTTTTCTATTGGTGAGGACATGGACAGCTGAAATGCTGATTGAAGAACATCAGGTGTAATTTTGGTCACAACAGAAGATGATATTCTGCCTTGACTTTGGTGTGGTGATGTTGCATGACCATTTTATCTCACCATCCTTGTCCCCTCTGCGGCTGATGATTCCCGCTTTCCTTGGTTTTTATCGAGGAGAGAGACAGCAGTAGAACTGTCCTCTGTCATCCTTGTCGTTGGATGCATTACGAAACTTATTCAAACTCTGCAATGTAACTTATTTTGCTGTACATCTTGTGAAGCTTGTTTTGGTGTGTTGGTCGAAGAGATAACATTGGATTGGATTGAATGTACCTTTATTCGTCTCGCAGTGGAGAAATGACATGAGGATGGTGACACGTCAAATCAGAGAATGTTCCTGCTCTCTATACATCTGGCTCTCTGGCAGTTAAAACAAAGTACTGTTCATCAAATAGACATGATTTTTGGGATATGAACAGCTGCTTGCTCACATTGCAGTGGATGGGTCAAAATGCTTTAAGAAAAGCTGTGTCAATTTTGATAATTATTTTTACCATTGGTCATGAATGTGAGGCCTATTTTCACACTGTAAAACCTTCGGTTCAACTGTGTGACTGTCTGCAATTCCCATCCGCCATAAAACTGCACATACAAAAAAAGTCTATTGTTTTATTTTGCCTTGGACATTGAAACTATGAAACTAACTACTATGTATATCTTATGAATGGCATTAAATAAGTAAATAATTGTGTTTCATAACACCCCCATATCAGCGTTTGATAATTATGCTTCTCTAAGAATAATTATTCTTTTTCGTGTTAGTTTAATACATATAGTTTTATTTGCTGTATTTATGTTAGAGGTATGTGTGATTGGAGTTCATACAGTTTAATTAAAACACAATCTTGCTCAAAATGTATCATTCTTAGCCTTGAAATACAATAGACCTCAATCAAAGTTGAGTTGAGTTGAGTAAACCTTCACTGTTAGACAGAGTGACTCTGCATACCCCTCCCCCACGTATTAGTTGCTCTGAGACTTTCTGCAGGATGGCGCCCACACTTTGATCAAGCAATTAAGAGCGCTCAGGCTCCAGGACGCCATGCGCACTGCGCATGAACAAAGTTTTGCAGCCCTCCCCCCTCGCCCAGGACACTGACAGTGCGTGTTCATCAATTTAATAAACTGCGAGCGCACAACCAGCCCATCAGCCCAAAGGAAAAGTGAACAGTGAGCGAATAAGATTTCGGAATTAAATCAGGTAAGGAATTCAAGTTTTGAATATTTTTCTTACAAATGTGTCATTCTAAGAAATTACTACAGGATTCGAACTTTCGTGTTTTATCAGAATGACAGTGAAAGCGTCGTCATGTTAATTGAGCAGAGAATAAAATGAAGCTGATGTAACTGATGTAGTAATAGTGTAATACGTATTGAGTGAGAAGCACGTAGCAACGTAAATCGAAACTTAAGTCCGGTCAGTATTTCAGAAGTGCCCATTTGGTCCCAATCGTTGTCGCGTCGGGCCAGCCAATAGAACGTAATTTAAACGTCACACATAAATGTAGCACAAGCGAAAAAAACGCACAGCCAAATTTGGAAGCACGATAAAAAACAAATGGCACACAATAAAAACAAAAGCACAGCTACGGTGATACCAAATGACATTTGATTTATTTACTTTGACCACCCCTGGTCACGTGTAGAGGATTTCTTTGTATTATGAGTTTTTTTTAAATACCACGTGAAGGAGCGTTATTTGTTAGATCACATGATTCACGTTGAATTCAAATGATAACCCATTTGAGCTGTACTGATGACTTTTTTTAATCCCACCACCTGAATTTTTTTAGGTTATCAAAATATCTTATATTATTTTGGATAAGGACCTGGAGAATAACATCAAGAAAATGACTACCCAGGTATGTTTCAGGACAATTTCGCACACTTTTTATTGGAATTGATAGTTTAGTGTAAATTAAATGCACTATCAATTTGAACGTGACCATCATTCTTATTTTGTTTGTGTTCCGTTAACTGACATTGTTTTTCTTTAGCACCTGAATATTAATCTATTTACTTTTATTGCATTAGGCCCAGCAAGATGATGTCAACACAGCAATTCAGGTACATTTCAGTATTACTATTTTGTTGCACACTTCCATTTAATGTGTATCTACTGTGTATCTAAGTTTTTTTACTTGTTGTAAATGCTTAATACAGTAAAGGAATGTTTTCTTGGACCAAAATATTAACGACAACAAAAACAATTCAAAATACTTGAACACATGCACTATTGGATGAATTTCAAAGTTTTGCTAATAACAAAAATCACTCCATACATTCTTAACAATAGCTATGACGTTTTACTGTGAAAAATGGTGTATTTGAGTATTCCATGCTATCTTTTATTTCAGTGATTCACTTAATACACTTTTTGTAGCACCAGACATGAAAATGAAAATGAACATAAAGAAAACATGGTGGTGTCAAATTTTCTTCCATGGCTATATGCGCCTGTGGTTACAGCCAAAGACAGTGTCTTACCATCTATGTAATGTAACGTTGCAAAAACACAACGTAAAATACAAATCAATTTCCAGAACACAAAGTACTTTGGACAAATTACTATATTGCGACCCCTTATCAACACAAAGGTTATATGGATCAACAAAAGCTCTGCATTTAGGCTGAAAAAACTTATATTAGGTGAGATGCATATTGTCAAAGTCAAAGTCAGCTTTATTGTCAAACGTGCTAATATGCATGACATACAGCACAAATGAAATTAATGTCCTCTCGGACCCAGCGTGCAAGACATGCAAGGCACTTATAACGTGGCTAAAAGACATACAATTGACAACAGACAATACTTATAATTTCCTTATGTAAAGTGAGGTAGTGTCGTCTAGAAAGTGAGGCAGTGACGTATGTAAAGTGAGGTAGTGACATATGTAAAGTGAGGAAGTGACGTACATAAAGTGACGTAATGTCGTAATTGCAAAAACAAACAACTAGAAAGGGTTGAAGTGAGGTCTTGTCTAATGAGAAATAACAAAAAATAGAGTTCAGGATGATCGTACAGCATGTAGCGTGTAGTCAGAGTTCGGTGAGTGTGGCAGTGGGAAGGGGCAGGCTGGGCAGGGCTGGGAGGGAGTTGAGTCTCCGGACTGCCTGGTGGCAGAAACTGTCCTTGAGCCTGCTCGTCTTGGCTCGGAGACTCTGCAGTCTCCTACCCGATGGCAGCAGGCTGAAGAGGCTGTGGGAGGGGTGTGTGGGATCGCCAGCGATCCTGATGGCTCTGCGGGTGAGGCGGGTGTTGTAGATGTCCTGAAGGGGGGGGAGAGAGACACCGATGATCTTCTCAGCTGTCCTCACGATGCGCTGCAGAGTCTTACGGCAGGACATGGTGCAGGCGCCGTACCACACGGTGATACAGCTGGTCAGGATGCTCTCGATGGTACCGCGGTAGAAGGAGGTCATGATGGGGGTCGGGGCTCCAACCCTTTTAAGCTTGCGGAGGAAGTACATGCGCTGGTGGGATCTCTTGGTGATTGATGCCGTGTTGTGGCTCCAGGACAGGTCTTCGGATATGTGCACTCCCAGGAACTTGGTGCTGCTCACTCTCTCCACTGCAGCACCGTCTATGGTTAGTGGAGCATGCTGGGGGCGCACTCTCCTGAAGTCCACAACAATCTCCTTCGTCTTCTCCACATTCAGACGGAGATTGTTGTCCTTGCACCACGTGGCCAGGCGGCTGACCTCGTCCCTGTAGGCTGTCTCCTCGTCGTTGTTGATGAGCCCCACCACAGTCGTGTCATCCACAAACTTTATGAAGAGGTTGGAGCTGGGTGATGATGGTGAGCAGTCGTGCGTGAGCAGAGTGAAGAGGAGGGGGCTCAGCACACACCCCTGGGGGGCCCTGTGTTCAGCGTGATGGTGCTGGAAGTGTTGTCGCCAACTCTGACTGCCTGTGGTCTCCCCGTCAGGAAGTCCAGCAGCCAGTTGCACAGGGAGGTGCTGATCCCCAGTTTGCTCAGTTTATCGGTGAGCTATTGGGGGATGATTGTGTTGAATGCTGAGCTGAAGTCGGTGAACAGCATTCTGACGTAGGAGTTTCTGGTCTCCAGTTGGGTGAGCGCTGTGTGGAGAGCAGTGGAGATGGCATCATCGGTCGAGCGGTTGGGCCGATATGCAAACTGGAAGGGGTCATGGCTGGGGGGGAGGGCAGCCTTGATGTGGTTCATAACTAGCCGCTCGAAGCACTTCATGAGGATGGGAGTGAGTGCGACCGGGCGGTAGTCATTGTGGCAGGTGGGGGACGACTTCTTAGGGACCGGGATAATGGTGGTGGCTTTGAGGGAAGTGGGCACAACAGCCTGGCTCAGAGATGTGTTGAAGATGTCCGTGAAGACATCTGTGAGCTCCACAGCGCAGTCTCTCAGAACACGGCCAGGAATGCCGTCGGGACCCGGGGTTTTTCGTGGGTTGGTCCCTCTGAGGGATCGCCTCACGCTGTCCTGGGACAGTGTCAGCACCTGTTCGCCGGGAGGTGGTGCGGTCTTCTGTGCTGGAGTGCTGTTGTCTGCCTCGAAGCGGGCGAAGAAGTCGTTCAGCTGATTCAGCAGAGTGGTGGAGTTCTCACAGGTCTGTGGAGAGGGCTTGTAGTCTGTGTAGTCTGTGTAGTCTACAGTATATGTTTGTTTAGCTTTTCGTTCTTTTCTGGCATCTTTTTAATGATAAATTGCAGTTGTGGCACTCTATTGGCCAGACAGAAATGAACATACGCTTTAATTAAAAACAAGACATAATACGCTGAAAGAGTTAAAATAAATATTGTAATTATATACAGAAATTGCCGATTAATAAATCTATGAAAATATTGCCCTGAGTACAGCTCACATGGAAAATTGTTTCCTCCGCAATCCATACCAGCCATCATTGTTATTTGTTTGCAGAATACTTGGAAATCAGTCTCTTATTGTGACGCAGCTAATTCGCTAAATGTGTAGTGGCAACTAACTACCATGGAGGACTTGTTAATATATACGATTAATATTTTATCCCACAGGCAGTCCTCATTATGACCTATCTCATCATATAAACATAAATCAGTACTACTTAGTAGTATTATTTGCAATGGTATTTTCGGATCTTTTTACTTTTTTATATTTATAACAGATGGACAATCCCACTGAAGAGAGCGATTTTTCTGACTTGGACAGTCATTCTGGATCAGATGTGGAATACAAACCTACCTATACATCATCCACTGATTCGAGTGTTGATGAAGAGATATCCCTTCCAAAGGTAAAAAATATGCCCTGTCATGACACATACAATGAAGACTCTACAAGTCAACAGACATATGGAGCAGACCAGCGTAGAGTCGCGTCTGCAATTAGAAAACAAAGTAACCCATTAACCTATGTTCAACGAAAAAACAAAAAAACAAAAGATGAGCAAAGAAGATCCATCTGTAACCATAAAAACGTGTTCAAGAAAAGAAGGCAAACGCGTTTGGGACAAAAGGCATTATTGTTTCTACTGTGGCCAATCAAATTTGAAGATGGCAAGACATTTAGAAAGGAAACATATGGAATTTAAAGAAGTTGCTTTCACGTTCAGCTTTCCATCAGGATCCAAAAAAAGAAAGTCCCTATTGGAACAGCTTCGGAACAAGGGAGACTTCAAACATAACAGCACGGTTCTAAAAGATGGACAAGGGGAACTTGTCACATGGAAGCAGCCAACCGATGCCGCCTCCACCGATGATTATTTGCCCTGCCCATCATGTTATGGGTTGTTTTTAAAAAATGTCTGTGGAAACATCATTCAATTTGTAGAGCAAGAGAGCTATGCAAAGACGACAAGCGAAGGAAAGGAAAGAGGGTCCAAAATATTGCTGCCAGTCTCCTCCCAACAGCCGCATCATCAGAGGGATGTGAAACAATTATCAATAACATGAGACAAGATCCTGTATCGTTTCACATACGAAAGGATTTCCTAATTTGCAAGTATGGCGAATCACTGTATTCCAAACATGGCCGTGTCAAGTCCAAGCACCAGTACATTGCGCAACGAATGAGGGAATTGGGACGGTTCATGCTTATTGCTAAAAAAATGGATAAGACCATCGCGGGTCTGCAGGATTTGTGTACGCCTTTAAAGTTTAACACTGTTATAAATGTCGCAAAGAAACTCACTGCGTTCAGTCCAGGGGAAAATGAATATGGGAAATCCTCCACAGCTCTTAAATTAGGATTTTGTTTGAAAGGAGCAGTGGAAGTCCTTATTGGACAGACTCTGATGGAGGACCTGGCAGAGAGAAAGGCAAAAAAATTTCTGGAACTCCTCGAAAAAAAACTGGAAAAACCATGTATCAGTCAGTGCTCATCAAACAATAGATGAAAAAAGATGGAATAAACAAGATGATATTCCTCTTACCAAGGATGTCATCACACTCAGGGACCACCTTAGAGTGGTTGAAGAGGAGGCAAAGGCCGAATTGACCCAAGGGATGAGTTTAGGTGCTTTTCGTAAATTGAATGAATCTGTTCTGGCACAAATGATTGTTTTTAACAAGCGGCGTGAAGGGGAAGCATCACGTTTGACTTTCGAGACCACCAAAATGCCAGCACAAATCCAGTCAATCAGGACATTTTTGAAACACTTTCACCATTGGAAAAAGAGTTAAGCAAGCTCTTAACTCGCATTGAAGTCCGGGGCAAAAGGGGCAGAAAGGTCCCAGTGTTTTTTACAGAAAGAATGTAGGAGTCCATCAACGTTTTAATTCAAAGGCGACAAGATGCAGGGATACCTGCTGAGAATCCTTATCTTTTTGCAAGACCAGGTGCAATGACAAATATCCGGGGATGTGACTGTCTGAGCAAATTTGCGAAAGAAAGCAACGCAGAAAACCCTCATTTCCTAAGGTCTACCAAACTGAGGAAACAGGTTGCGACACTGTGTCAGCTGTTGGAGCTTAGTGAACAGGAATTGGAACAAGTCGCAAGGTTCATGGGACACGACATCAGAGTGCACCGAGATTTTTATAGACAGACTGATAAAACTTTTCAAATTGCAAAAATCAGCAAGCTGCTTTTTGCAATGGAGCAAGGCACTGGAACACTTAGTGGAAAGAATCTTGACACCATTAAATTATCTTTTTCTGGTAAGCATTCACTGAAATGTCATCATATTTAAAAAAAAAATCATTTTGAGACTGGCATATGACTGTTCGTATGCCAAGGTAAAAGTTTCAAAAATGTAACGTTCGTAAACCGAAAATTGAAAATGTCTTTGGTTTATTTCAAATGGTTTTGTATACTTTGGCAATCTAGTTAAATCAGGCCCTATCAATTTTAGATTTTGACCCCTTTTCAGACACAAGGGGGCCACTTTTTTTAATTTCCCAGATGCATCCCTGTAGAATTCCAAATGATTCCTTTTGAAATGGCTCCCTGTCCCACCATAACAAGTGCAAGGTGTCATTTTGCTTGTTTTACTTTAAGGTGACGTGACAAAAAAAACGAGCAAAGCGCTGTCATGGCAAACGGAATAGAACTTCTGACTCAGATGGTAAACTGGAAGCTTTTTTTGGCTATTAGTCTTACCTTGAGGTATTGGTTCGCACTAACTTTTAATTTTGGATCCAGAAATATTTTTTTTTTCTCCATAATTTAACAAGTTAAAATGCATGCACCGTATTTGCCCATGAGTGTCAAATTAGCAATGTCTCCTTTCTTTGTAGATTTGAGTCCAAGAAAAAAAATTGCTTCCAAAGAGCATGAAAAATCAAAGTCAGAGAAAAAGAAAGGTAAGTCTATTTATTTTATGTATATAATCCACACTGTAATGCTGCCACAAGTGGTCTTTGTGAGTATCATTAAATTGCAATTGTCATCATATTTAGGGTCTCCCAGAGTAAATTTGAGGAGACCGTGGAGTGAAGAAGAAAAGGCTGCTGTGGAAAAACACATGAAGAGACTGATAAAAGGGCATCAAGTGCCTGGGAAAGAACAGTGTACTGACTGCATTAAGAAAGAGCCGCAGACTTTGGCTCAAAGATCCTGGAAAGACATAAAGAACTTTGTCCACAACAAAATTGTGACACTCAAAAGAAGATCCACTTCTCGGGTTCTTCAGTTTTAATGATACAACAAATTTGTTTTGATGTGCATGCCTTTTTCTTCACAAATATGCACTTTAGTACATGTTCTAGTTTCTTACAAGAGTATTTAATTTTGTATTGTATTCCCTTTTACTGTTGTTAAAAATGTTTTGCTTCAGGACAGATTTCATGTTGACATCATGTTAAAATAAAGTTTTAGTTTATTTGATTTGGTTATGGAAATTCATTGAGCAAAAGCATGAGTCACTTTACCAAAGTAGTTATGATACAGCAATCGACCAGACCAGCTTCCGATTGATATGAACATATAAATAAGGAATTCCATTTATTTTAAGTTAAAACTATCAAGTTATTCATTAAACAGTCTCTCTCTCTCTCTCTCTCTCTCTCTCTCTCTCTCTCTCTCTCTCTCTCTCTCTCTCTCTCTCTCTCTCTCTCTCTCTCTCTCTCTCTCTCTCTCTCTCTCTCTCTATATATATATATATATATCGATACTATTTCTATGCACGCACGGAGAAAATTACATGCAAACAGGGTCGGATATATCGATAGTCCCGGTTATATCGATATTTTTTCGGACTCCCTTGAATATCGATATAACGAGACGTTACTGTATATATATACACACAATTAAAATACAAAATGTCTGCCGTGTAATTGTAGGTGATAATGAGAGGTAAAAGTTGACACAAAAAGTGGTTTGAAAACTGAACTGAATCAACCAAACAAAAAAATTAAATAAATAAAACGATGTTTCGAACATAATTCACTATATGAGTGAGGTCCCGGGATTTACCCATTCGGACCTCACTTGTCTAGTGATTCCACTCTCAAGTCCACTTCTTATTGCTTTGTTTTTTAAACAAGTTGAAGTGGGAAATGCAGTTAGGGGGACATCTAGTGTTCAAATATAACACTGGTTCTTCTCTAAACTTATCAGAAAGGGTGGTCCTCACTCCTGATGTGGAGTTACCCGGACCTCACAAAGTCGTTCAAACAGGAATGCGTGTGTGTGTGTGTGTGTGTGTGTGTGTGTGTGTGTGTGTGTGTGTGTGTGTGCGCACGCAAATTGTCGTGCGCATTGTTTTTGTGTGTTCATATATATGTTTGTGTCCTGCTGGTCCATTTTCCATCCTTGCATCTGTCATTATTTCTATCCTCACACATATGCTTGTCTTTCCACTATCTTTGAAGCCTATCAATTTTCCACTCCAACCGAACTGGTTCATCCAATCATCATCCGCTCAGTACATCTGGCTTTCTCCTTGTGGTACAAAAAAAGGGATTCATGTTTTCTCTCTTGGTCAACAATTGTTAAAATGTGAGAAGGAAACACAAGCAGGCAAGCATGGTTGGTTGTTTCTGTGTGCACTGCGATTGGCTGGTAACGTGTTCATGGTGTGCCCCGCCTATTGCCCAAGGACAGCTGGAATGGCCTGAAGAAGGCCACTCTGACCCGTGCGAGGGTAAATCGTGAATTGTGCTGATTTCCACACCCATGATTTACTAAAATGTGCACTCGTGCTAGCAAGTTGCAAAAACAAGAAAATAAGTGCATACTTTTGTGAATGCCTTTCACATCTACTTCTGCATAAACATTAGGGATTTTCAGAAAGGAAAAGCACACCGTGGTTCACCACTGTGAAGTTCCTGCATTGAGCAGCTATAAAAGTGAATTGCAAATAAGCCCTGCGTCTGCTGAATGAACACATGTACTGTACAGAAAGCATAATGACATCTCTGTGGGAAGCACAGTAAACACCAGCTGCAGCCTCACTCAAATCTAGCAGCTATGAAATATGAAAGGAGGAGAAAAGGAAATGTTGACAATCTTGAGATAAGATTTTGTGAAAATAATGGTTAAATAGTTATGAAGACACTCAACATTCAGGATCACTCACTTTTACTATTATATGGAAGATGATTAGGGCCAATGAAGAAAAAAGTACAGTTTGCAAGATTCTCACTTTCATCTCAAAATTCTGACTTTATTCTCAGAATTCTGACTTTTAAAATCAGAATTTTGAGATTAAAATCAGAATTCTTATTTTAAAAGTCAGAATTGTACTTTTAATAGTCAGATTTCTGAGAATAAGGTCAGAATTCTGAGATAAAAGGAAGAATCTTGCAAACTGTATTTTTTTCTTCATTGGCCCTAATCCTCTTTAGTACCTTCACAGAACATTCAAGAACAATATTTTCACGGTGGCTGACGGTGGCTGACGGTGGTGGCGGCTGTAGTTAGCATGTCAGGCTCACTGTGCAAAGGCTCATGATCTGATTTGGGCTCCAACCTTCCTGTGTGGCATTTGCATATTTTCCTTATGCCTGTGTTTGTTTTCTCCAGGTACTCTGGAGAAAGATCAGGGATGCGCACCTTGCAACCCTACCACCGTCCAAAAACATGGATGGAAGGCTGATTGAATACCCTCAATTTTATGTAAGTGTGATTGTGAGGGTGAAATCTTGTTTGTCTCTGTGTGCCCTGCGATTGGCAAGCAACCAGTTTACAGAGTACCCTGCCTACTCCCCAAAAACAACTGGGATCGGCTCCTGCACAAATGTGACTGTTGTGAGGATGAGATGGATCGGAAAATGGGTGGATGAATGTCAAGTGTATGAACTGAAATTGACCCAAACTTTGGCTGAGAGGGCTGATTATCAGTTTATTTCACAGCATCACACCTTTGTCCAGTCAGACCGCCATATTTTGACGCTGTGTTTTCCTCTTGCAACTACCTAATATCTTGCTGATTTCTTGCCTGACACCGCTCTCACGAGCACGACTGAAACTCTCTCGTACACTTCTGATCTAATGTTGACCTAAATGGCTAATATTTATAAAGAGAGTCCACCTGTTTAAATATTTCACCTTGAGTGTAAATGTAAGATGCTCTGTGAATATATAGAAATGCAATTAGCATTATTGGATTGGATTGGATTGGATTGGCCTTTATTGGTCTCGCAGTGGAGAAATTTACATTTCTCAGCCGCAAAGTTATGAAAGGAATGAAAGTAGAAAAACAAAATACATGAGCTGCTGGACACCAGGCATATCGGTCAATGATTGGTCTGTCACTTTTTTGACCTTTTCCATCATTAGTCAAAGTGGGGGTTGTTAGGCCATGAAATTTGCATCAGAATCAGCACTTAATTCATTAATAACATCTACAACAATCCAGGGCAAAGCACATTTTAGTATTGGGCAACATAAACCCTGATGCAAGCTCAATGAAGTGGTGTCTGGCATCTAGTGGTGAATGGAGATATCACAACTTCAAACTATACAGTCTACTTGTGCTATTCAAGGATGTTAGAGACAGAAAAAGTCCTCTAATTGATGCACATTTATAATGATTGGTATTATTATTTTATTATTTTTTTATGTGGAGGGGAAGGGGTTGGCGGAACATGTTTATTGCGCCCCACCCCACTTCAATGTTTTTCCTTTCAGAGTTAGGACAGGGGGTGCATGTGGCTCGTGGGTTGCCAGGTGCCCATCCCTGATGCTATTTGTTTGCACACTGGAATCTGAGTGTGACTGGCTGTTTGTCTCGCTGTGCCCTGTGATTGGCTGGCAACCAGTTCAGGGTGCATCTCACCTCTCACCTAAAGTCAGCTGCCTCCAGCAAACCGGTAACACAACATAATGCAGATCATGAAAGACTGCACAAATATTCCCAAATAGAGTGAGGATTTCAATTCATCAGTTAAAAAAAATCTCACACCCTGGATGTTGTATGGAATGATGCGAGAAACTACATGACCACAACAGGTGACTGAAATGAGACCAGTGGTGAAGAAAAAAAAAAAACATTCAGGTGAAATGCAAAGTTCAGTATCCCATTATGTGGTTGTGAGTCTGTCTTTGTGTGTGTGTGTGTGTGTGTGCGTGTGCGTGTGTGTGTGTGTGTGTGTGTATGCGTGTGCGTGCGTGTGTGTGTGTGTGTGTGTGTGTGTGTGTGTGTGTGTGTGTGTGTGTGTGTGTGTGTGTGTGTGTGTGTGTGTGTGGTATACAGTATAGAGATCCAGTGAGTTAATATACCATCTGTTTACGACCATAGGGCGCACTACATAGTGTGTGTCTGCATTTGTGCGCATGATCACATGCAGTGTTTTCGTGTGTTCATGCATGTGTTTTGGAGGTGTTGGTATCCAGATGGACCATTTTCCATCACTGCGTCTGTCATTATTTATTTCCCCACACCGATGCCGGTCCTTCCACTCCAGTGGTTCTTAACCTTGTTGGAGGTACCGAACACCACCATTTTCATATGTGCATTCACCGAACCCCTCTTGATTGAAAAATAAAATATGATTTTATTCAAATTCAAGACAGATATGTGTTTAATGCTACACAAAATTAGCGCTGCATGAACATCACCTTGTTCAAAGAACACAACCAACACAATGCATAAACTTTGCTAAAAGGTAAAAACCAAGAGCAGGCAGGGTGGCCCTTTCATCGAATCTAGCTTCCTTCACCTTGTGTTGTGTGTGTGTGTGTGTGTGTGTGTGTGTGTGTGTGTGTGTGTGTGTGTGTGTGTGTGTGTGTGTGTGTGTGTGTGTGTGTGTGTGTGTGTGTGTGTGCGTGTGTGTGTGTGTGTGTGTGTGTGTTGTGCTGTATTCCTGTATTCCCCGTCTCCATGCAGCATGAAGGAGTGTTCATTTAGTTTTGCTGGTGCTAGACTAGAGTAGCTCCACTTGGCGTTGCAAATCATGCAGATCGCTCATTCCCATCACGTTCCGTGATACATGAGGATCTTGTCGTACATATTTATCCGACCACTTTCTTCTTTTGCCCGACATAGCTAGTATGGATAAAATATAAAAACAACATACGACAATGACATTCACACATTGATTACTGCTAGCTACTGGCTGTTCATTCGTTGTGAATGGAGGAAGCAGCAGCAGTCTATCTGGCCTCTCTTATGTTCTCTCTGTATTCATTTTTCCGATTTGGTACGCTTCTGACTCTATACTGCCCCCACGATTTCGTGTGGTATTTCTCCGTTTTGTCCGGAGCTCTACCGATTGCTAAACGGACATGACAAGGGACGAAACGACCCTGGGGCCGGACGAAATGTTCCGTTTCCGTAATTAATGGAAGTATGGCAGCGATGGACTTACTGAACCCCAAGGGATCGATCCAACCCAGGTTAAGAACCACTGTTCCACTCTCTTTGAAACCTTTCTGCTCTTTACTTCTACCCCACTGACTCATCCCTTCGTTCCTGAGTACATTTGGCTTTCTTGTACGAAAAAAGGGATATGGGTTTTTGCTGTTGGTCAATATAGCTAGCCAATATATCATCTGATTGCACAACAGGAGCTAAAAGTACCAGGGTGCATAGTGAAAGAAAATGTTGCATGAATGAAAATATCAAAAACAGTTTTTCTGCATTGCTTGAGAGAACCTTAAGTCAAAAAGTCAAAAGTCAAAGTCAGCTTTATTGTCAAATATGCTAATATGTATGAAATATAGCACAGATGAAATTACTGCCGCGACAGTTGCACATACGCATCGGCGCTCTGCGCTGACGCTACTTTCTTCTTATCGCGGGCTCCTCAAGCCATGCATCCATCCAACCGCAGACTGTCCAACAGCACTGACCTTTCCGCTGAAAAAAGCGGGGCTGTGAAGATGCTGCCCATTACAGGCATAAAAAAGCACAATGGCCCCAGAGCTGTCCAGCGATGACAGTCAAATGGCTCCAACATTCGTCCCATTCGAAAACAGTACTGGCATGTTCATGCTGCCGAAAGGCGCAACCCCTCAGCACAGTCACCTCCTTGATGATTGTTGTGGCCAAAAATGCTGAAAAACAATCTGTATCCGTTCCACGTGACGCACAAAAACATAAAGTGACAAAAAAAAACACAATAACAAGACAAAAACAACAAAAAAAGCAAGGCTCGTGAGAGCACTTGCTGATGGCTGCCTACTCAGGCGCCATCTAGGAAAAAAAAAAAAAAAAAAAAAACACCAGTTGCAAAATTTTAACATGCGCAACGGAACTCGTACCGTGAACCTCAGTGTTTATCCCAGTGTAGTCCACTGGAAATGAAATCAACGCTGATCTCGCAGTGCGCCTTTAAGCTCATAATACTCACACAATAATACGATACAAGATGAGAGGCACCCTGGGAGTTTGACACTCCTCAGAGGCCTGCCTGTTGAAGTGCCAAACTCTGATCTCAGGAAAGCAAAGGCATGCATTTAGACATATCATTAAATATCCCACCGCTGATGTTTCAATAAATGTCCCAGGTGAGTGGCTGAGTGCAATCAACCTCCTGGTTAAAACTCACCAAAGGATAAAAAACACTTTTTTTACATAAAGCAACAAATGTGGAAAATATGTAAAGTTTCGGGAATTGAAGTACAGTAAAGTCTCGTTATATCGATATCGGATATATCGATAGTCCCGGTTATATCGATACTATTTCTATGCACGCACAGAGAAAATTACATGCAAACAGGGTCGGATATATCGATAGTCCCGGTTATATCGATATTTTTTCGGACTCCCTTGAATATCGATATAACGAGACTTTACTGTATCTCAATTGCTCAAATGTGTCAGTGTCAGTAATAATGTTTGTTGTCTATATTGTATGTGCCCTGTCATTGACTAGCATCCAGTTCAAGGGTGACCACCACCATTGTCTTTAGTCAGCTGCGATAGGCTCCGGTTACACAACCAAAAAAGGATGAACGGTATTTGAAATGAATTAGATGGATGATTGAATGATTCCTATGAAAAATAAATCATCAGCGAAATTGAAAAAAAATGATGACTGGGTAGCTGGAAATGTTCCCCTTCAACAGGTACTGAAAACCACAAGGTACCTTAATCTTCTGCTTGTTTTATACAACTGAGACTCTATAATCCCACTTTAGGCAACAATGCACGATATAAACAATCAGAATAGCAACAGGCAGCTCAAAAGACTCACTGTAATATTCCGTTTCGCTAATCAATGCACAAAATGAATCATCCTGCTGAATATTTTCACATCAACATCAAGTATTAAATTATTCAACAACATTTATTGCCATTTCCATTTACTTCCAATATAGTGCAATATAGTGAAACAACATTCATACAGAGTAATCTTACTTTGCATTTTTTCTGCCACAGTGAGGATGTGGTTTTCAAAACACGAGCAAGATATGAAGCCTCACTTGAGTCTCTACCGGCCCGCAGCCTGATAATGTGAAGGCATGGCATCTACATTGCAAACCTGACTTATTTATCATGTAGTAATACCAAACATGAAATATTGCTTAATGATTTTTTCGGAATGTAGAATATAAGTGTATGATCTGTGAGAACGGTGAGATTGCCGTTTGTAGTTTGAACTAGAGTTGTCCAATTCCTTCTTTTAAAATGTTGTTGCTGACCATTGTTAAATAATCAAGCCTTAGCAAAGACCTGTGTATATCCACGAGAGACCGAATGAGCAGCTCCGTACGTGAGAAATTGATTGACACATCGCCATGTCACACCTTTTGTCGTTATAGTTTCTGATGAGCTTGTTTTGTCATGCCATGACATCTTTTAAAATTATAATTAAACATCAAATTAAAGGCAAAATATGGAGCCAGAGGTAATTATGTTTTTTTTCTCAAAATATCATTTTAACTCATTCACTATGATTCACAAATTTATTATTTAGCGACCAGGTTAGATCGGATCAGGAATGAATACATCAGAGGGACAACTCATATTAGAGGCTTAGGGTGTCACGATCTGCTGTCGCGCCCCCCCCTGCAGCTGCACAGGGGTTGGTCGGTCCAATCAGTGGCAGTTAAAAGGACTCCCAGCACCACCATTCGTTGTTGGGTCATTGCATGTGTTTGCTTCACCCTGTCAGGTTTGTTTCATCTTGACAGATTTTTACTCATTGTTTTCTTTGCTACTTTGTACTTCTGATGATTTTGATGTTTGAGATTTTTTCCTGCTGACTTTATTTTAATGCAATTTGTCAATTACACCCTGCTGCTCCCTCCTGCCTGCTTTTTTGGGGGGGGATCCACCACTATCAGCACCTTGCAAACCGTGACATTGGAGAGAAAGTCAGAGAGGCAAGACTGAGAGGGTTTGGACATGCCTAGAGCAGAGAGAGTGACTATATCAGGAGAAGGATGCTGAGCCTTGAACTGCTAGGCAGGAGACCGAGAGGAAGATCAAAGAGGAGGTTTATGGATGTTGTATAGAGGACATGAAGGTAGCTGGTGTGAGAGAAGAGGATGCACAAAACCGAGTTAGATGGAGGACACTGATTTGCTGTGGCGAGCCCTGAAGGGAAAAGCCTAAAAGAAATTATTATTATTATTATTATTATTATTATTATTATTATTATTATTATGCAGATTATAAAATGCCCATGTTTTATATACCGCTAAGATAACAGCACAGCTGACATGAAACGTGCCAGGATGCCGATCCAATGCAAATATGCAAAGAATGTGTCAGATATTGTTATTGTCCACTGCTGCAATTGGCATGAAAGGAGAGTAATGTGATTTTTAATTTTTTTTTAATGACAGTGCACCGTAGAATAGCAGGTTTAAGGTCGTGAATGAATATATTCATGATCACGTAATGTGTTTATTTGTCAGTGACTATGGTTAAAAAAATGGGAGTTATTGTAATTCGAACTGTCATGTTCATATTTTCGGCAGCAGTTGGCGGGTTTGTGCTTCCTTGCCAATCTCATAATTATTAACCGGGGTATTTAAGGAATGTCATTCTGTCATTTTTGCCGGTGAATTATTCTGCCTTGCCACTGCTTGTGACCCAGGTTTGGTATTTCACGATTTTGTTCTTGTCATAGTTGTACTAGTAGCTCGGTCTGTTGTTGTTAATTAGTCCGATTCTGATTGTTCTGTTTTCTGTGCATTCGCATTTTGGGTAGGTCTAATTTTGTTTTGTAATCCCTTGTTTGTTTTTTCTCCTAGCCTTGGTGCAAGTGCTTTTTGATCTCGCATAGTTTGTACTTCCTGGTCCTTATTTGGATTGGATTGGATTGTATTTGCCTTTATTAGTCTCACAGTGGAGAAATTTACATTTCACAGCAGCAAAGTTATGAAAGAAATGTTCAAATTTGACTAGCGGTTTGAGTTTAATTTTTGCCGGTGTGTTTTTAAGTCACCAGATTAAAACTTTTTATACGGTACGCCTGTCTTCGTCTGATATTTTTGGGATCCAACTACTTACTGTGTTCCAAATAAAACGTGACGTATCCCCGCTTCATTTCGGACGTGACAGGTAGCAGATGATAATACGGCCACTTCAAAAACACCAATAAATAAGCATAGAGTATTTTTATAGAGTTATTTTTACAATTTGCAACAATTTGAAAACTGATCCGAGGTATCCGAGGGCCTGCTGTTCAACACACATTTTATTTTGTCAATCACACTTTGAAATCCAATATGAAGCAAAAAAAAGATTGTTTTTTCTTTCACTCACAACAAAGCAACACAAGTGTGAAGCATTTGGCACTCTGAGAAGATGAACTTCATTCATCATTTATGACAGTTACAAGCTGTGGATGGAAAAAAAAGTGAAACTGTGATACCCTCTATACACGCCCAGCATGGCTCAAAGGTAAAGTGGGTTAGTCCAGTTATTGGATACAACCCCCCCAAAGGCCATGTCAAATTGTACTGATGAGAAAGATTACTCCATGCTGCTGAGCTGTCTCGTCTGTTAAATGAATGAATGTAAATAAGATGTGAACTGTTGAGTTGAGGAGCTGTTTATTTCATGAAAGCAGACATTTGAACATTTACAGAGAAGCTCTCAAACAAACCTTAATTATTTGAAATGACTAAATTGTAAGAGGGCATGGCAGCAATCGAGGATCTTCCATGCATTCGTCCATTTTATGATCCACTTCATCCTCACAAGGAGGGGGGGGGGGGTTGCGGGGGCCTATCCCAGATGTCTAGAGGCAGTCGTCAGGGTACACCCTTAACCGGATGGCAGCCAATCACAACGCACACTTCGACGAACAAACATCCACGCTGACTCTTGCACAAATGGACAATTGAGTGTTCAATTAGCCTGGCATGTATAATTTTTGTGATGTGGGAGGAAACCATACTCTTCTTTTCCTTTCGGCTTTTCCCTTCAGGGGTCGCCACAGCAAATCAATGTCCTCCATCTAACCCAGTTTTGTGCATCCTCTTCTCTCACACCAGCTACCTCATGTCCTCTTTGACCACCCACATCCATAAACCTCCTCTTCGGTCTTCCTCTCGGTCTCCTGCCTGGCAGGTAAAGGATCAGCATCCTTCTCCCAATATAGTCACTCTCTCTGCTCTAGGCATGTCCAAACCATCTCCAAACCATCTCAGTCCGGCCTCTCTGACTTTCTCTCCAAAGCCTCTAATATGAGTTGTCCCTCTAATATGAGTTGTCCCTCTAATGTACTCATTCCTGATGCTATCCAACCTGGTCACTCCCAAAGAAAACCTCAACATCTTCAGCTCTGCTTCCTGTCTTTTCTTCGGTGGCACTGTCTGCAGTCCAAACATCATGCCTGGTCCCTTCTATCACGTATCACACCTGATATTTTTCTCCAGCCGCTCCAGCCTGCCCGGACACGCTTCTTCACCTCTTTTCCACACTCTCCATTGCTCTGGACAGTTGACCCCAAGTACTTAAAATCCTCCACCTTCTTTATCTCTTCCCCCTGTCGCATCACTCTTGCACTTGGATCCCTCTCATTCACACACATATATTCTGTCTTGCTGCGACTGATCTTCATTCCTCTCCTTTCAAGGGCATATCTCCACATCTCTAGTTTCTCCGCCACCTGCTCCCCGTTCTCGCTACAGATCACAATGTCGTCTGCAAACATCATGGTCCAAGGAGATTCTTGTCTAATCATCTGTCAGCCTGTCCATCACCATAGCAAATAAGAAGGGGCTCAGAGCGGACCCCTGGTGGAGTCCCACATCCACCTTGAATTCCTCCGCCACACCGACAGCACACATGAGAGGAAACCAGAGTATCAAGAGAAAACCAACGCAGACACGAGGTACATGCAAACTCTACACGGAACGGCCGGAGCCTGGAGCGATCTCTGCACTGTGGAGTCAATGTGCTAACCACTTGGGCCACCAATCTAGAATCTTGATAATGTCAAAGGATGAGAAGGAAAAAACAGTGTGTACAAAAAATCTTCAAATTCTGGAGATTTTATGAAACAAATAAGTGGTTGTGGTCAATAAAAAAAGAAAAAGAAAATAAACTGGATATAGACCCACATGATCTCAACAAATTCTGAAAGTGGCTCACATACAGGGAACTTCTCTTCATATTTGGTGCCTTTTTTAGTGTGTGTTTATGTATTTTTTTGCTTGGAAAGCAGACTTAAACTCATCAGGGTCTTCCGAGTTTGGGAGTCCCCTGTTAACTTATTCACTACCATTCCAGAATTTATTTGGGAATTGAAAATATGACATAGAGCACGATTCCCAAATTTGTCCGGGTTTTGTTTTTTCTTGTTTGGGTGCCAATAAAGCACGTGCCATGACCTCTGGCGATGTTTTTTCTTTCTTTTCCACAAAGGGGCAATATTTTCCATTTTTCCATGTTAGCACTTAGTCCCAAATTCAGCTTTTGGTAAAGCGCTATATAAACCAATATGTCCAGAGTCTTATTGTGCTGGTCCCAAGTCCGGATAAATACATCGAGTTTTGTCAGGAAGGGCATACATCGTAAAAGCTTGGCCAAAACAATATGCGAATCAAAGCTCTGAAGATGGAGGACACTGATTCGCTGTGGCGACCCCTTGAAGGTAAAAGCCGAAAGGAAAAGAAGATGTATGTATTACATTGTATTTTGGACAGCCACCCTCATTTCAAACTCATATAACGCCAGACCAATATAATTTAGGAAATACAGTGATACCTCAGTTTAGGAACTTAATTGGTACCCAGAAAGTGTGTGTAAGGCAAAAAGTTCGTCAGGCAAACATGTATTTCCCATAACAAACCATAAAAAAAATTGAATAATCCATTCTCAGGTCCCCATAAAACATAATTTTCTACTACACATAATATACCTTATTTTATGTACAGTGAGACCTCAACTTACAAACACCTTACATCTTACGAACTTTTCGTCTTAAGAACCTCTAATTTATGAAAATTAAACCTTATAATAAGCACTATTTTCATAATACACACCCACCACGGCTAGCGGGGTGATCTTCGGCGGAAGCACACGACCGAACAGAGCTCCATCCGGTGCTACTTTGCACACCCCCTCTCATTGAATGCACACGTTGATCGCCTACTTGGAGCTTTTTGCTTATAATTTTATTATGATGGGACCGAAAAAAAAAAAACACCACAGGCTCGTGTTCAGCCCAAGAAGACACAAAATAAAATCACCGTTGCTGAGAAGAAGGAGCTGATTGAAAAACACGAACAAGGTGTGCGCTTGTGTGATTTAGTGGCCGAGCACGACTATGCTAAGTCAACCATTGCTCCCATTCTCCGGAACAGAGAAGCCATCAAAGGTGCGTCTGTTGCAAAAGGTGATTCCGTGATCTCAAAGAGACGGTATCGGGCAATCGAAGAAGTTGAAAAAAACTTTATTTTACAGCACAGTTTATTTCTTTAATTACAGTCCTCATGTAATGTGCCTCTCTTTGTGACTTTATGATACAATGCAGAGTATTTCTTTCATTACATTACAATAGCACATTTATTATACATAGAATAAGGTATGTTGTCTGTAGTTTTAAGGCTTAGTTCGTTAAAAACTATAATTTATGGAAACCCGGGAACGGATTATTCCCATTTTAATGGTTTCCTATGGGATTTTTTTTTTTGGAGATACACACTTTTCGCCTTACACACTCTGTCTGGGAACCAATTAAGTTCGTAAGTGGAGGTCTCACAGTATAATAAATGTGCTATTGTATTGTAATTAAAGAAATAAACTGTACTATATAATAAAGTTGTCTTATACCTCTTGATATCCGAGTGAAGTTGCCGTGCTTCCTCGGCAATAATACCCTCACTCACACTGTCCCCTGCGAGCTGCTTTTTGTTAATCCAAATCAACAGAAGTTTTTCAACCTCTTCTATTGTCTGACACCGTTGCTTAGCCACACGTAGCAATGGTCAACTTAGCACACTGGTACAGGGACGCTAAGTCACACAAACGCACACCTCATTCATGTTTTTCGATGATCTTCTTCTGCTCGACCGTAATTTTCTTTTGTGTCCTATTTGGCTTAACACTAGCCTGTGGTGAGGTCTTTTTCGGTACGATAATAGCAAAAGTACGCCACCCGATAACAAACCATGTCAGCAAAGAAAGGGGTTGAGGAAAAGTAGTTCGCCAGCCACTGTGGCGCTGTTGGACCGTGTGGTTTGGTGTTCCTCCGCCGAAAACTAGTCCGCCAGCCACCGTGGCGCTGTGGTTTGGTTAGTTAGTTAAAACAAGTTCGTCAGCCAAGACTATATGCTTGCGAATTTAATGTTCGTGAGGCGAAAAGTTTGTGAGCTGAAGCGTTCGTAAGCTCGGTATCACTGTAACTCTTTTTCCTGATGAAAGAAGAGGGTTTAAGGTTTCTTACGCTGCATTGCAAGTTTATATAGTCCTAAAACTAAAACAAATCGAGTGACAATGACAAAAACCCTGGCACTGGAGGGGACATACTTTTCAACGTCTGGCAGTGAATGATTTAAATGACTATTATATAGGACACATTGGTGGACCATCAGAGCCTGCAGGGCCTTCTCCTCTGGCCTTAAAATATCAAAATTACAGATTGATGTTAATTATATTTTGGACATTAATTTGCCGCTTTGTATTGATTCAGGCTACTGAAGGCCCAGGTATGAAATGCACAGCTCGCCACTGATAGAACGACCAATGCTTCTGCAACCTCTTGAAGGAGATGGTCAGGACCTCTGACTCTTTGTGGATTGTTCTTGGTCGGACCAAGCTTGAAAAGAAGAAAATTGAAAGCTAAAAAACGCCCAACGAGCATGGCTAAAGAGACATTAAAAATGTTGCTTTCTCTCCAAGATGAGTTTCATAAAAAAAATAAAAAATAACAAAAAAAAAGCACAGCCTACATTCTTTCTCGGACTGTAGCATTGGATCAAGCACAGTGATTTACAATACAATGCAATGTAATCTATTTTTATGTCACACTTTCACAACAGACTTGGCGAAGACATCCACACAAGTCTCGGTGATGAAGTTAGCACCGCCCTCACTATAAACAACAACCGTAAACCTGGTAAAATCAGAATAGTTGTCAAATTCTTTAATTCATACTATTTTACAGTTTCCTCAAGTCAATGTTGGACATCATACAAAAAAATCCAATGTCAGGCAAATATAACTGAAGTAATAATAATTACAATAGTCACTGTGTGACCTCCAATTGGATCAAAATGGCAGCCCATCTGATTGCGAACACACCACAAAGTCACCATCTTACCTCACAATCTTCCAGCAATACCTGTTAAAAATATATTCTTTTAGATGTTCTGCACTTAAACTTTACACCTCTTTTCCAGCTATAACTTAAACTATATTCCTCTTTCGATAACTAAACTGAAAACATAACTGACCTCACCCAACCTCGATTACTTCATGACCTGCTCAGTCAAGAAATCACCTTGTTAGAACCTGTCGGACAAAACAAAATCATCCAAAAGACCTCAGAAACCTGCGACATAATGCCAAGGACAGAAAAAAAGCAAAGTTATTGACCTACCAGTTTGAAAAGGTTTACCAAGCCATTTCTAAAAGCTTTCTGATTTTAGCAAAACCACTGTGTGCTATTATCAAAAAAATAGAGAACATTTAACAGTGGTGAACATTGACCAGCCTGAACAAAAAATTACCCCAAGAGAACAATAGCCACTCATATACAGGTGGTCACATGGAACCAAGGACAATATCAAAAGAACTGCACGTCTCCCTCGCTTCAGTGAAGGTCAGTGTTAATGTAAAAAAGAACAGGCAAAAATGACACCCATGGCAAAGCACCAAGGTGAAAGCTAATCTCACAGTGTGTGCCAAAAAGCAGTGGAACTATCTATCTTTCGATATATCTATATATTTTTCCCACCATAAATCCACCTGCAAACAGGTGTGAAAAAGGTATGAATGAGGTGGCTCCTATTTTAGGATGTTGAAGCCAGCACAAGTTGAACATGCATGGAGTAAAATAACAACTGTTGACCATGCCTCACAGATGTGAAGCAGTTATAAAACACTGTGGTCATGCAACTAAATACATGTATTAGGATTGCTAAATCCTACCTTTTTTGTCAAATACAAAAGAGTTTTGAGTTTGGACCGTAAACAGCAGACATCACTATTTTTTTAATAATAATCACTGCACCTACTGATAACTTGTCTGGAATATAACAATGAAAAATATACAAAAAAACGGGGATATTCTGGTTAATCACATTACATTGCATTGCTATTATATTAATAATAATAATAATAATAATAATACATTTCGTTTCTAAGCGCCTAGATGAGTGGTTGCAACAGATCCCGGGAACAACATAAGATATCTCGGTCCAGAAAAGCGCATTGCTAGGAATAGCACGGATACTGCGCAGAACCCTCAAGCTTCCTGGCCTCTGGTAGAGGACCCGAGCTAAAATGGGGGACAGACACCACCCATGGTGGATGAGACGAGGATTTTTATCTATATTATATAATATAGATATATTATTTTTAGACGTTGCTCTTGCTAAGTACAAGTCAGTGTATTTTCTTGTGGTAAAATGTTAATTTGTGTATTTATATTTTCTGTTCAGTCGCATTTACTTTGAGATTAATGCCGACTTGGATTTTCTGAAATAGGCGGCCTGAACATGTGTTCAGGTAATCCATTGAACATAATACTATTATTTGTTACAGACAGTTAAATCCGTTCAGCTGTATTTTGGTGATATGTCAAGGCAAATGCACTTCACAGCTTCACTGAGCAGCTAAGTTGTTCTACCTAAAAAAAAAACGAGGAATAACAGAAAGCTGAATAACAGTGTTAAGCACCAAAGAGGAGCCTCTTTTTTCCCCTCCAGGAAGTTAACAGATGTTTTCAAAGTGAAGGCTGAGAGCGGCTTTGAAACTGCAGCTCTTTGCTCGAATGAGAAACATTTTATGAGGCTTCAGATTTTTTATGTCAAATGAAAGTAAATGACATTGCAGAGTCACCCGCATTTTACATTTTACCTACAGCGTTAGCGCATTCTTCCTGCTTTTGTAGAGATGTACAGCAACACAAAAAAATAATACTTTTAAATCAAAGGTTTGTGAAAGATAAAAACCAAGAAGATTTTAACTCTAATTCTTGTTAGTTGTAAGCAGTTTTGTCAAATCAGGATATAGTTCTCTCAACTTTCATTAAAACAAATAATAATAATAATAATAATAGCATTTGTATTTAATGAACAAGTCTTTTTTCCCGATTTTACTTGGTTCACTATTTTATTAGTTTTTAATGAATTACAAGAAACATCCATCCGTCCATCCCTCCATTCTTCCCAGACCTCGTTCTTTTGGTTATGTGAAGTACAGTGCCAATAGCTCTAAAAAAATCATATGACAGCAGGATGATAAAGTAATCACAAGGGCTGTGTTTCGCAATTAAGAGAGTGACCCCGCACCAATTATGCGAATTTCATTTTGTCTCGCGAGATGTGACAATGCTACACAACACGCACATTAGTAATCAAAGGGTGCTATGCAAGCACAATGACGTGCCGAGACAGGCCCCTGGAGGAGGTCGTAACTCTGCCACACGTCCTCCACACATACCACAACAAGCCTTACTTTACCAAATAATTTGCTGCTTCTTATGAAACATTGTGCCCTTTAATTGCACTTGACTGGGAGGTGTTCTTCTGTCACCAGATAGATTGACAGATTCTTCTGAAGAAGAACAAAGTTTTAAGTGGGTGGTTGAGACATGTTCGGTGGAGACTGCATTTAAACTCAACTAAATGCAAATATATATATATCTATATATCTCTATAGCGCATCTATAACTACATCTATATCTACATCTATATCTATATCTATATCTATGTCTATGGCTATGTCTATGTCTATGTCTATATCTATATCAACATCTAAATCTAAATCTATATAGATATATACAGTGATACCTCGGCTTACGAACGCTTTAGATAACGAACTTTTCGTTTTACCAATGGCAAATTTGCGAGAATATAATCTTGGGATACGAACTATTTTTCAGGAAACACGGAGCGCCACAATGAGTGATGTGTCATTCGCTAACAAGCCGGTTCTTGGAGATCCTAACAAGGAGCTGGAAATTGCAACTTTTTTGTCCTCTATACCCTGCCTCCAGTCTTCGGTTAAAGCCGCACGTGATTGGTCAAGATCCGTGGTAGAGGAGGGGGGAGACAGACGCAGCAGGACACACACATCATTGAGGAGGAGGCGGGGTTAGCGTGCACACAGCAAATTGCTGCTGTGGAGTTGAAATGTCCCCATTGTGGGACGAATATAGTTTTTCATATTCTGATTCTTTATATATATATATATATATATATATATATATATATATATATATATATATATATATATATATATATATATATATATATATATATATATAAGAAGAAGAAGATTGGAAACATGACTGTTTTTAAGAGCTCATCTGAACTGTCGGAATTTGCACATAATGAACGCATATGCAAACAAGCACATATAACAGCCAATGCATGCAATAATTTTATTCACATGTGACATATGGAGACAAGGTGAAATCACAAACGCCATTGACCTGGTTTCCTGTTCTCAGCTGCATATGTGCCTCTTCACACGTTCAATCAAAAAAGCTCTGATATGTCAGCTATATTTCATGTACGTACTATTTGACCGAACTGTGTGGGAGCTGTTTTTTTTCCTGTGAATGTTAACATCCCAAAATTGATGCCAAAGTACACAGGCACACCCGGGCAAACCTGGAAACTTTCCCGATTCCGGAAGTACTATAAATTGCTGACACTGACAATGTTATGCGCGTAGGACTGGACTGATATCCATTGCGCCTGATACGTTTTTCTCCCTCAGGACTTCTCAACAAGTCTGCATTATCTCGTGTCGGGCTGAGATCATTACACTGTTAATGGCCCTTCTGTCAAACACCTGAAGGAAGCACGTCGGTCATAGTTTGCTCCCTTTCCATGCCATTACATTTCATGCACCTCTTGCAGGCAATGTGACTATTTAATGATAGACTCTGATTACATTTTACACCATTCCTGCGTATCGCTACGTCGGGCTAACATAGCACATCCTATGTCATCGAATCCATCCTGTGTTCTTCCATCACCGTTTGGTTCGGGGCCGCCACAAAAATGGACAAAATCCGACTTCAACGGACAGTTAGGACGGCGGAAAAAAATCATTGGCACCGCCCTACCCACTCTCGAGGACTTGCACACTGCAAGAATCCGAACAAGGGCGCGGAAAATCCTACTGGACCCTCCGCACCCTGCCCACCACCTTTTCCAGCTACTCCCCTCAGGCAGGCGCTACCGATCCATGCGCACCAAATCCAGCAGACATTTAAACAGCTTCTTCCCCCAAGCCATTAACTCTTTGAACTCTTCAACAGTAGCCAAAATGGAACTGTATAGTGCCACTTAGCAGTTTTTTTGACGACGATACTAGTGCAGCGTGTTCTACCGGAAACAAATTCCTTGTGTGTCCTACATACTTGGCAATAAAGATGATTCTGATTCTGATTCTGATTCTGATTCTGATATGCATCTTTAATGCTAGTCTAGAAAAATGTACAGATTGTGCAAATGGGGGGAGTTTTTCTCCTTTTATCATTCTTTTAGACAGGCACAGTTAGAAATGGCCGTTTGCTGTGGGATCGAACACAGCTCATTTGCCAACCGAAGCACCTCCAACCAAGAGATTAACAGGCACAGAGTATTTTTAAAAGGAACTGCAAAATCTCCACATCAGGCTTCATTCTAGATCACAGGTGTCAAAGTCAAGGCCCGCGGGCCAAATCCGGCCCGCCACATCATTTTTTTCGGCACGCGAAAGCAAATCAAACTTGTTAAATTACATGATGATTGCTAAAATCTGAGCCAAAATTTCATATTTTTGGATGTCAACCACAATAAAAGTCATTATTGTTGACTTCAGATTTGAAAATGAGTTATTCATTAATTTGCTATGTGCTCTATATGTAATATTTGAAGGGATTTAAACATTCTAATGGGTTCCCCAAATTCATAACGGCCCTCGAGAGGAAACCATAACTACAATGTGGCCCGCGGCAAAAAATGACTTTGACACCCCTGTTCTAGATGGTCTGTCTATTTGGCCCCCCAACCCCTATTCACACAAGCACACACACACACACACACACACACACACACACACACACACACACACACACACACACACACACACACACACACACACACACACACACACACACACACACACACACACCCGTTGAGCCACAGTGAGAGTGCTTTAAAAATATATTAAAGAAGATAATAATTCCCTGTGATTGGCTAGCAACCAGTTCATTGGGTCCCCGCATACTGCCCAGTTCGAAAAATGAATGAATGAATGAATACATGAATGAATGATTTATATGATTCAGAGCAGTTGATGTTGACAAACACCCATAAGAAATTCAATCATAGCCAAGATAGATATCGCTGGTGTGCAGAATTTGTCTGCCTTTGCCTGTCTCAAATCCACCAAAATCGCATTGAACTCCAGCGATACAACTTAGAGCTGGTTTTATCTGGCCTATAGTCGACTTTGAAACTGTGAGGTGCACTGCAATCATGTAATTGAAGACTTCCTTGATCTGCCAGAATTTTCAAGCCAAGCTTAGCACGGTCTGCAAAGTTCCCAAAATAGATTTCCCCTTGCACAAAAAATGAAGATGTGCCAGTTTTTGCGCATTCCCAAACTAGGTCCCAAGATATAATTCCAGAACGTCTCTCAATTCATCATTTTTCTAAGCTAAAACATAAAAACATTTTAAGATTATTTGTTTGAATTGTGTGTAAATGTCCCGTTGTTCAGTGACTTCGCATCAGTATCAAAACTGTGGCATACCAACCTCTAAGTACTATATTGAATAATCATCCGAAAGTGAGTGCTGCAAAATGTTGTTGGAAAACCCATTTCCACACCAGTAAGACCGTACACTGTATTTCAAGAAGAGAGGGCACTGGTAGGCACTACTTTCATGTATAATTAGCTGTCTTTGAGACGTCAATAGAAAATCAATTCATCTTCTGGACCGCTTTATCCTCATGAGGGTTGTGGGGGTTCTGGAGCCTACGCCAGCCGTCTTTGGGCACTCGGCGTAGTATACCCTGAATTGGTTCCCAGCCAATCACAGGGCACTCAAAGACATTTCACTGTAACACTCAGACCTAAGGACAATTTGGAGTGTTTCAATCAGCCTGCCATGCATGTTCTTGGAATGTGGGAGGAAACCGGAGGACCCGGAGAAAACCGACGCAGGCCCGGAGAGAAAATGCAAACTTTACACAGGGAGGGCAAAGTGGGATCATTGGAAAATGTACATGTAAAATTTGATTCTTCTGTAGTTTCATCACTTCAAAGAAAGAGTGAAAAGTCAATGAACACTCAAGCAAAGCCAAATATGTAAATATTATGAGGAAAGAAGAACATAGACATCGGAGGTTAGGCTGGGGGTGAGGGGGGGTGGACATCTTGGAGATGGAAGAGACCTGACAGAACAGCAGGAGATATCACGGTGGTGGCTTTGGTCACTGGCAGGGGGTTGTTCAGTCACCCGCTCCGAGGTCTTTCGTGTGCACAAAAACACATGATTTTTCAAGTCCTTTTTAGAGAATCTTGAAATTGCTAATTCCTGATCAATTGGTTAAGGGACCGGTTTGCGGTACCAAAGATGAGGGTCTGACTCTCACTTGGGGCAATATGATCAGATCACACTATCCTGTGTGAGTCCTTGAGCAGGTCTCTTCAGGCGAATGCTTCCCTCATACAATGATGAGAGACAATAAAATGATGTCTATCATGTATTGATAGACGTCACCCGACGAACCAAGGTCTGAGTCATGTGCTGGGGAAACAGCACCTTCATAAAAAGTTGTCATATGGAACAATGCGGAGATGGAAGATTTTGCATCATATATAATAGCCTTTTTGCTTTACTGAAAATAGCACCATGTTATGTTTGTAGCCCTCTCTCAAGTGCTGCATGCATCACTGAATGAGTTACTGCAGATGAAATATTGATGAAATATATATTGCCGACAAGCGCTGTCCACATGCTTTTTCCACTTTCTAAAAAGAAGGTTTAGAAAAGTTTTGCCAGATCAAAGGAGATTCCCAAGTGCATCATGCACATCATTTTGTTCCCAAGGAAAGCGAATTTGCTGAGAACAGCTAAAAGCGCCAATGCTGACAGGTTGGTTAGAATGTATCTGTATTCGTATGAGTATTTGTTTGTGTGTGTGTGTGTGTGTGTGTGTGTGTGTGTGTGTGTGTGTGTGTGTGTGTGTGTGTGTGTGTGTGTGTGTGTGTGTGTGCGTGTGTGTGTGTGTGTGTGTGTGTGTGCGTGCGTGTGTGTGTGTGTGTGTGTGTGTGTGTGTGTGTGTGTGTGTGTGTGTGTGTGTGTGTGTTTCCAGTCCCATCATTGTCATAGAGCTGCTCACTAAGCATGTCATATGTCACAACCACTTTCCTCTGGCAACAGCTCTCATGCAGTGGTGGATGTCATGGTATGAAAGAAACACACCCTCACTTACCCACCCATTGATCAAAATAAAACCTAATCATTTCGACTAATCTCTTATAAAAGTACACATTTCATAAGTAATGTAGTACTATGTACTGATTTACTGTTTCAATGTCATAATAGAGCAGTGGCGGACCGTGCATTTCACACCTAGGCCTTCAGTGAAGTCCTACTTAGTGCGACTTGGACAAATATCCCTCGTAATACCATAATTTATGACACAACGGCCTGAGATATCATTTACAAAAGCACACGCATGCAGTACTGGGCGTGGCATCACCTTAATCGTCTACAACACAGGGTATTTTCCGGAGCAATTACACATCAATAAATCTGCATCAGCAATTAGAACTTGTCACTATACGTGATACTGCAAACACTTAAAAATAAAAGGAAATTTAAAATCATTTGTCCACAAAGTTTAAGTCCACCAAGAATATGCAGTCTTTAACAAGATTTTACGCTAAATTACAAAATGTCAGCTTAATATAAGAAAAACAACAAGACGTTCACAAAACAAACTATTTGTTGAAAATAAAAGTAAACAAATATTTTTCATTTGTTCTTGAGAATAGGCCTACATGCGACAGCGAGTTGTCCTCTCCTTCAGCCATTGTGGGTATAAAAGCGAGTAGATATACTTGTTTTTTTTTTGCTGAAGTTTCCGTGTCTGATCTGTTGTAGCTTGGTTGATTTGCATAGTGCTGCCTCCGCTGAGGTCTGAGGTAAAGTGAGTATCCAATCACAGGATGCGTACATGTCATGTTCAACGCGAGGCCCTCTAGCTGGCCTTACTGTGCCAACTTGTGATCTGATTGGCTATCGCAACTATATATCAACTACATGTGCCCGTTCATGTACAGCGCACAGACGCCCTCACTGTTGATTCTGAAGGCGTCGGTCAGATTTCATACAGCCTGGCGACACAAGCTAGCTGAATTCTGATTGGATTAAAAACTCTGACCTAAAACTACAACACTGAAAGGAGCATAACCAAATGGATATAACATCAAGAAAACAGTATGTAGAATAATTATAGATATACAGTAAAGTCTCGTTATATCGATATCGGATATATCGATAGTCCCGGTTATATCGATACTATTTCTATGCACGCACGGAGAAAATTACATGCAAACAGGGTCGGATATATCGATAGTCCCGGTTATATCGATATTTTTTCGGACTCCCTTGGATATCGATATAACGAGACTTTACTGTATATATATATATATATTTATATTTTTAGAAAAATACTTTTTTAATGAAATTGACTTTTATTATGATTATGATAATGATGTCTGATAAAGTTAGGCCAGCAGAGAAGGTCTTATCATGGAGTTTGAGCTTAGAGAGAGAGAGAGATAGATAGATAGATAGATAGATAGATAGATAGATAGATAGATAGATAGATAGATAGATAGATAGATAGATAGATAGATAGATAGATAGATAGATAGATAGATAGATAGATAGATAGATAGATAGATAGATAGATAGATAGATAGATAGATAGATAGATAGATGAGTAATTTTGTTCCCATGGTGGTAATGACCCTGTAACAGACACACATGTTCCCAATGCATACACACAATTTCACTGTATTTGAATTTGTATCTCCATCAATTTAAACAGGATGACAGACAGCAATTGCAGTTGTGCAGGAAATTCATGTTTTTGCTCAATTTGGAAATTTCTCATTCCACTGAATGCAAAAATATTTGGTGCACGATGAGAAAACACAAACAATTGTTTTTGATTTCAAATGATCAGATGTTATCGATTTATTTTTGTATTATTTTTTTTACAGAATACATAAACTAAAACATCCAAACTCTAAACGTTATTGCAAATGTTTGAGGTGTCGGCCTTTACCTTCCTTGACTCCCAAGTTATTCTCGATGAGATGCTGGAAATAGTAATAATCTATTGTCAACATTTCAATCTAATGTGCTCAAAACCTCTTGGATGGAAGATTAGAACATATGGGCACAAGCCTGTACATATACTGGACAGGCATTTAATGCACCCCTTATATACCTGGGGCCGCAGTTGTGGTGGAACCTATGCCGGCAGACTTGCTTGCCGGCGAGTTGCTGAGTACACGCTAAACTAGTCGCCAATAAATCAAACGGCACAAACAAATGACTCAGACTTGCTCTTAGTTGTACTCCCTCCTGCTTTATACTGTCTTTGTGATTATTTCTCTTCTCTCTCTACACGAACGACTGCACCTCAACGCACCCAGCTGTCAAATTCATAAAGTTCGCAGACGACACCACGGTCATCGGTCTCATCAAAGACGGCGACGAGTCTGCGTACCGACAACAAGTGGAGCAGCTGGAGCTCTGGTGCAGCTGTCACAACCTGGAGCTGAACACGCTGAAGACAGTTGAGATGATCGTGGACTTCAGGAAACATCCATCACCACAGCAACCCCTCACACTATCCAACTGCCTGGTGTCAACCGTTGAGACCTTCAAGTTCCTGGGAATCACAGTCTCCCAGGACATGTAGTGGGAGGTCAACACCAACTCTATCCTGAAAAAGGCCCAACAGAGAATGTACTTCCTGAGGCTGCTAAAGAAGCATGGCCTGCCACAGGAGGTGCTGCAACATTTTTACATGGCTGTCATCGAATCCATCCTGTGTTCTTCCATCACCGTTTGGTTCGGGGCCGCCACAAAAATGGACAAAATCCGACTTCAACGGACAATTAGGACGGCGGAAAAAATCATTGGCCCCGCCCTACCCACTCTCGAGGACTTGTACACTGCAAGAATCCAAACTAGGGCGCGGAAAATCCTACTGGACCCTCCGCACCCTGCCCACCACCTTTTCCAGCTACTCCCCTCAGGCAGGCGCTACCGATCCATGCGCACCAAATCCAGCAGACATTTAAACAGCTTCTTCCCCCAAGCCATTAACTCTTTGAACTCTTTGAACTCTTTCAACAGTAGCCAAAATGGAACTGTATAGTGCCACTTAGCAGTTTTTTTTTGACGACGATACTAGTGCAGCGTGTTCTACCGGAAACAAATTCCTTGTGTGTTCTACGTACTTGGCAATAAAGATGATTCTGATTCTGATATTACTTTAATGTTTAATATATGATAGTTGCTCCATATATAGTGCTTTGTATACACTGTTGGCTGTTTAAAAGTGCTATATAAATACAGTCCAGAGAGCTGACATGAAAATTTCAAATACTCAATGAACCTTCCATGTGTGTTTGGAAATGTGCGTAAAAAAATCCACAAAGGTATGTGAAATCTAATTTATTATTTACTATTAGAGATGAAGCCTAACCATGTTGTGTGTGTGTGTGTGTGCGTGTGCGTGTGCGTGTGCGTGTGTGTGTGTGTGTGTGTGTGTGTGTGTGTGTGTGTGCGTGTGTGTGTGTGTGTGTGTGTGTGTGTGTGCGTGTGCGTGTGTGGTGTGTGTGTGATATGTGTCTGCGTGTGCGTGCGTGTGTGTGTGTGTGTGTGTTTTCATATTTAGGACCTCGATTAAATGGGCTAATGGAGTGGAGGAGTCATTAAAGCTGATTGAGAGAGGGACGTATTTTTCTGGCTTCAAATGGCCCAGTCCAAGATGAAATATTTGGATTAAATTTTAAAAATGAAAACAGTTTCAAGCTTATTTCAAACAGGCTGACACTTGAGGTGGTGGACGAGGGGATGGGGGTAATGGAGTTCAGTTGGTCACTTTCAACAGCTGCGGGGTTACTGTGCTTAATTGTTTAACCTTTTGATCCCTGACAGAGAGGCTGGGCAAAAAAGCAAAAATAAACCGGACAGTAAAGGGCTTCGCTAGAGTTTTAATTTTTCATAGGAGCACAGTGGTGGTGAAAGTCAAATATTGAGAACGCACAATGTAAATCAACTTGCCTGTAAATCAACTTGCATGCATTACGTTTGACGGCAATATAGTCGGTCAACTTGATGTCAGTGGGATCTAGTCGGTACTGCTTACGACTACGACAACAGCTGTATAACCCAGAGATCGAATGAGGAACCGATGAGAGAGAGAGAGAGAGAGAGAGAGAGAGAGAGAGAGAGAGAGAGAGAGAGAGAGAGAGAGAGAGAGATAGATAGATAGATAGATAGATAGATAGATAGATAGATAGATAGATAGATAGATAGATAGATAGATAGATAGATAGATAGATAGATAGATAGATAGATAGATAGATAGATAGATAAGGATAGTTAAGCTATACCAGATGAATGTACAGTGTGTCTGCGATATGTCACCATAGATGGATTCCCTCATGCGGAAAGAGCTTAATGTTGCTCCTGCTCGTGCTTTTTCAGGCCAATGTTAGTGTTAAAGGATGTTGGGAGGCTGTTATGTGGGATCCATTAGTCCATTGTTTGTCAGGGAGCACAGATGAGTGCAGTGCTCACTGCCAGGACAGTGGATTGTTATATAAGTGGACAGAGACACATGGACGTTATCCATTTGCTTTTGTAGAACTTTTGAAAGCTTAACTTTGCCAAATTCAATAATTTGAGCTTGGGTATTATTTCCAAATGACTGCACGGTACTGACAATGTGGCTGTTGGTGACAAAAAATGCACTTACATACAGAGCCATTTGAATGTCTTTAAATGATCTGTCAGCTTGCTGTTTGACAGGTAGACATTAGATCAATTGCTTTAAAAAACAAAACCAACAAAACCACTGAACTCCCTTGTCCACTTGGATGTATGCAAATTGATGTCAGTTAGATAGGTTGATTATAAGATGTGTATTCAGACAAGATATTTAGAAAGCTCGAGATAATAATGAATTAAGTGATCAAGTAAAAGTTGTTCTTTTCAATGTAATTGCCTTAGAAGCATCATTGACTTTGAACTTTCATTTCCTCCCTATCCCGATGCATGCATACTGTGCATAAGAAGAGGCATTAATGGGATCATTAGAGCAATGGTGTTATTGTGTGCTCAAGCACTTCGTAATAAGTTTGGTTGCATCATTCTTGAAACTGATAGTCAAAATTATTCTGTCAATTTCTGAGTGCATTTTGCTACTGCCATGATGTAGGTTCATTCGCAAACATTAGTGAGCCATTAGTGAGCCCGCTCCAGAACATCAAAACGTGAGATTGTATGTTGGCGACCAGAAGCAGATCCTTTCTTGAAGCTTGAGCCCCCTCCACCATTGTGGTCAATGATCGTCTTAGCTTTGGAAAACTTTAACTGGGCTTTCTATTTTTCTTGCAAATAATTGTGTACACATGCTATTGTAGCATCTGTATTTGTGTTTATGTTAATAACTCCTTTACTCTGGAGGTTTGAAGCTGATCACTTATCATCAACAACGGTTTTGGAGCTTTACTTACTTAGAGATGACAATGGACTTTCCTTTAAAAAAAAAGAAAATAAATCATACGTGTCAACTTGCTAAAAGCTATACCGAAATGTCAATGTGTCATGTGTAATAAATAACATTAAGATTTTGCAAAAAATGTATGATGCTGTTTGTATTCAATTGAACAGTAGTTGAACAATATACACTTTTAGACATACAGACAGACAGACAGATAGACAGACAGGCAGACAGACAGATAGCTACAGCAGATAGATACATACATTTATTTTTAATGTACAAATTGTCCAGTAGCAAACGATCAACATACTGCAGCTGTTAGTTTGGCCTATATATAAACAAACCATTTTCGTGATCCTTTCGCATGCTCACTCACTTGTTAGCACAAACCTGATCTCGCAGGGAAAACAGCCGACGAAAACAATCTCCGAAACAGAACTTTAAATAACTCTAAACACATTCAAACCACAGCCACTGTTTTCGAAAGTGGACAGAAAAGGAATGAAACATAGCAGGGCCAATTCGAATTACCACAGACAGGCTTTCTGCAGCAAATAATCTGACCCAAACACCAAGTATGGTTCCCACAATATATTGTGATCACTAATAACAATTTCAGAATAAAATGCCATTATACAAAAATCGAGTAGATGAAGATTATTTTAAACACAATTACCTTTTTGCATTTTACAACATCAACTATGATGTTTCAAATCAGGAATTTTTATGAATCGCTTCTGTTGTTGTTTCTGTTTTTTTAACCTTGAAACACCTTTGAAACTATTACTACAGGCAGAACACTTGTCATTAGGTCCAGTGTGAACCAATCAGTATTTGACAGCTGAGAACAAATCTGTGAACCATAAGGATAGGTTAAGGGGCAGATCTAGCCCACCATGTTATTTTATGCACCCCAAGAAAATAAATAATCTGTGTCAACTTGATAAAATCTAAACCGAAACATCATTTTGTCATGTATAATAAATAACATTGAGTTTTGCAAAAATTTTGTGACCCTGCTTATATTCACTTTTAAAATTAACTTGACTGATTTCAAAACTAGCCATCTATTTTTGGTTTGTGCACAAGTAATAATTTTGGGGTTTCACTGTCAAAATGGTCCTCCAAGGCAAGAAATAACTCCAAATTAGCCCAATACTAAAATTAAGTTGACACCCCTGGCTTAGACTTTGTCTTTGTTGTTTGTTTGTTGTTTGTTTGCTTGTTTCCAGCATATCATTCCATTGCCCATGACTGGCTAATTGGCATTGGAGCAGCGTTGCAAAACTGCTGCCTGTCAAGAAGTTTTTTTTCTGTCCCCCGCAGTAGTCTGCGTCAGTTTGAGAAGTTTTATGGCTGTCACACCACTTCAACAGACTCCAGTATACACAGTATGTTACACAGGCAAAAGTACTGGACTCCAATTCAATCTATGTTTAAACCACAGGGATGAGAATTTTCCGCCGATCTGCGGATTTCCGACTTTTTCAAACCAAAATGACAATTCTTGAGAAAAGCGCAAATCATTTGAGAAAATTTCAGGGGGGAGGGGTAGGGTATGTACAGTGTTCCAATCGCCCGCCTTCCGCGGCGTCTCGGTTGGCGTGTGCGTGGGAGGGGGGACTCCACGTTAGAATCTAAGTCAGGGGGCGGGAACCTATGGCTCTTTTGATGATTGCATTTGGCTTGCAGATAAAACTCAATTTTCACTTTTTTTGCTGTTCATTTCCTGTTTCAACTTGTGTTGGCGGAAAGCGCAATTTTGATTGGATGATACGACACGGTTGGCGGAAAGCGCAATTTTGATTGGATCCTGATTTAGGTGCCGTTGATGTCGAAACAGGTAAACACCGCTTTTTGAAGAAGCGGACGAGTAAAAGAAATCAGGTTGAATGGACCGAAGGATTAACCTTTGTGGAGAAAACGGGTTCTAATGTGACAGAGTCTCATTTGAAATGAAACAATACCATCGATGAAACAATCGAATGTCAGTGGCACTATGACAAGCCCCAAGCTAACATTAACATTAATATACTTCTGTGAGAGTCAGCAGAAAGTAAGCGTGCAAGCTAATGAGCAGTGTGCAGGATAGAGAGCCTTAACCTGCGTATGTAACCGGCAAGTTGAGTTGTATTCCGATAGTTTGGCTAGATTTTTACCAATCATGAGGAACAGAAAATCAGTCATATTAATAAAAGTGAGTCTTGTCACAAACCTTAGAGCAGGGACCTATCATAGCAGAGTCCGGCACCGTCATGTATGGACAGTAGGGATATATATAGGGCCTAAACTACCAGTAAGACTTTAGTTTGCTGACGAAGTTTCTTGGATAAGAAGCAAAACGTCCGACACCTTCAAAGAAATACAGATGACGGCTGAAGAAACATTTTCATCTCGTCACAAAGTTTAAATCATACATTCTGACATTTTGTTGATTTCACATACAAAGGGACATTGGCTTACGAACTTAATTGGTTCACAGACAGAGTGTGTAAGGTGAAAAGTGTGTATCCCAAAAATCAATTTTCCATAGGAAACCATTAAAATGAGAATAATCTGTTCCCAGATCCCCATAAAAAATACTTTTCTACTTTTTAAATTTCTAAGCCTTAAAACTACACAAAATATACCTTAGTTTATGTATAATAAATGTGCGATAGTATTATGATTAATATATATATATATATATATATATATATATATATATATACAGTAAAGTCTCGTTATATCGATATCGGATATATCGATAGTCCCGGTTATATCGATACTATTTCTATGCATACACGGAGAAAATTACATGCAAACAGGGTCGGATATATCGATAGTCCCGGTTATATCGATATTTTTTCGGACTCCCTTGAATATCGATATAACGAGACTTTACTGTATATATATATATATATATATATATATATATATATATATATATATATATATACACACTGTATATACCAATGACAGGTCTTTCACTGGCTGTAACAGAACTCAAACCATGGAGCATCTAACAGTTTTGGTCAACCTTGGCACGTACTTGTTCACCACTAAACCAATAATGAAAAAACAAAATAACAACTGAGTGACATGGCGAAACAGCTATTTATGTGTGAGTGGTTTCCCGGGCTTCCATAGGACGAGGATGACAGGGTTGATTTTCTGGAAGGTGCGTGCAAACAAATGATAATGAAATGCTTTCAACTTATCAAGAGCCACACAGGAAAGATGTCCAAATGCCAAAAAATACTGGCCAGGACTCTTCTTGTCTACCCGGTTTGATTCGATTAGTTTCATGTGCCGTTTCATGTGCCATTTCATTTTTTTGTGGATTTCAAATGTTATAAGGATGCTACATATGATGATACCCCCAAAATATATGTGTGCTGACGCCGTGGTTGTACATTATGACATTGAAGAGGCTCAATAACTGTTTTTTTTTCTGATATCCAACAAGACAACTGATTCAACTGATTCAGAAGATGACTCCACTCATTGAAAGAAGGAAAAATGTTCCTGGCACTGAAGCCTGAGTAGCAGTGGTGAAAGCTATTCAGACTGCAGGAGCTCCTGAGAAAACGGAGGATTCCGACGAGCTACCACAGTTAGTTCCTAAGCTCGGCAAGTAAGAGAAGAGACGCCAGTTCTGTCCTGAAAGGAAGGACTATAAATACATACTATGTGTTGCTGGTGGAAGAAATATATACACAAAGGCTGTGCACTTACACGTTGCACTCCATCTGCAATCATTTGAATGCATTAACTTTCATATTTTTGTCTTGTAATGTATTGTTCTGTATTGTTCTAAATTCTTCATTGGAGGGGAAAAAAGAACATTTCGTCATTGAAATGCAGAATCAAAAAGATCCAAAAATCATTTTCACACAAATGTTTTCTTTGCTGAAGCTAAACAAATACAAATGAGGAGGGAGAACTATATCACATACGCTCGCAGTGCATGTAAATGTGTGCGTGTGCATGGTCACGTGTGTGTGTACGTGCATGTGAATGTGTATGTGAGCGCGTGTCTGCAGAGCGTGTCTGCTCTGCACATGCGTGTGTGTATGCGTGTGCGTGCGCGTGTGTGTGTGTGTGTGTGGCTCTTTACAGTAACATAGTTAAAAAGTATGGTTCTTCGTCTGTGAAGTCTCTGACTGGTTGGCCAACGCTGTGCTTACCATTTGAACTATGTGCTGACAGTCCTGTGGTTGTTAAATACGGAATAGTAATTTTTCTGATCAGAACTCTCTCTCTTTTTTTCCCCGACATGTCACAAACAAGGCTGGGAAAATAAAGTCGCTTGCACATGTTTTATTTCAGAAATATTGCGTATTGTACATAATACATTGTATTGCATGGCCATAGAAACTGCCGTATGATCGCAAGCGGGGCTGCACCAGGGCAAACACGCTTCTCTTTAGGAAGCTGCTTTATACATGTGAACGCACCACAAAATGTACACCAGTGTAAAATATAGTGCAACAAAATGCATCGGCGCAGCACCGATGCAAATGTGTGCCGTGTGAACACCCCTCAAGCGTGTGCATGAAAAAGATTGCATGACTGTCCGTGTCTTATGTGATGTGTTGTGTTATATTATCAGATTTAATTAGTTTCTGTTTACTGTTATTTGCAGTGCTTTGTTTCAGCCACAGATGTTGTGAAAGTGTTGTATGAATAAAGATTTGGTGTATTGAGGTGCAAGGTTTGACATCTTGTGTGAAGTTTGCATGTTCTCCTCGTGCCTGTGCGGGTTTTCTCCGGGGACTCAATTTTCCCCGTCTTCCAAAAAAATGCATGGCAGGCTGATTGAGCACTCCAAATTGACCCTTGTTATAAGTGTGAGTGTGGCCGTTCCTCATATATATATATATATATATATATATATATATATATATATATATATATATATATATATATATATATATATATATATATATATATATATATATATATATATATATATATATATATATATATATATATACCCATATATATATATATATATGTCCCCCATATATATAGGGTTCTGCGCTATATATATATATATATATATGTATCCTAGCAGTGCGCTTTTCTGGACCGAGATATCTGATGTTGTTCCCGGGTTCTGTTGCAACCACTCGTCTAGTTTGGGGGTCACTGCCCCGGGTGCTTCGACCACCACAGGCACGACTGTCACCTTTACCTTCCAGGCCCTCTCCAGCTCCTCTCTGAGCCATTGGTATTTCTCTATTTTCTCATGTTCCTTCTTTCTGATGTTTCCATCACTCGGGACTAACCTTGGGGTTTCCAGTCCATACTCCGCACAGATGTTTCGGTAGACTATGCCAGCCACCTGGTTATGGCGCTCCATGTAGGCTTTCCCTGCCAGCATTTTACACCATGCAGTTATGTGTTGGATTGTCGCAGGTGCCTCTTTGCAAAACCTACACCTTGGGTCTTGGCTGGTGTGGTATATCCGTGCCTCTAAGGCTCTGGTGTTCAGGGCCTGCTCTTGAGCAGCCAGGATGAGTGCCTCTGTGCTGTCCTTTCGGCCAGCGCTCTCTAGCCATTGCTATACATCCCGTGTACTTCTTGATTGTCCCTCTTCCATCATCCTCTGTTCCACTTCTGTTATGGTTCTCTTTGGTGGTATATCCCTCAGGGTGCTGGACTTGGGATGGAACCCTCCGTGCATGGTGAGGAGTTTTCGGGTCTTAACATCCGTGTAGGGTTCTTGCCATTGAGCTTTCCTTGTTGCTAGTTCGAGGTTGCCATTGCCCTGTGGTATACCAAGGTACGTGTAGCTGTTTTCAATGTCTGCTATTGTTCCTTCAGGGAGTGAGACCCCTTCAATGTGGACAACCTTGCCCCTCTTAGTCACCATCCGACTACATTTTTCCAGCCCGAATGACACCCCGATGTCAGTGCTGTAGATCCTGGTTGTGTGGATCAGGGAGTCTATGTCCCTTTCGCTCTGTGCATACAGCTTTATGTCATCCATGTAGAGGAGGTGACTGATTGTCGCTCCATTTCTAAGGCGGCATCCATAGCCTGTCTTGGCGATTATTTGGCTGAGGGGGTTGTGCACTAAGATGATGAAATTATGATGTAAGTGACACAACGGCGCACAGTGTGGCACTAAGTCCCGTCCATAGTTTTCAGAACTACTTGGGCGAGACTTATGGTGAGTCGCATTTCTCTGATGGTCTGGATTAACACACATTTTCATGACAATATCTTATTTTGTTTCCGCTTTTGTACTGTCTAGTGTTATCTAATTAGTTTCCTGATTCCTTTCGAGCCCAGATTACTCTTTGTGTCATTATTTAATTAAAGTTTTGTCGAGTGGAACTTTGAAGAAAATGTGCTTCATAGTGCTTTTCTGTTGCGCAGTTAATCACAAGATGAAACCCATGCGACTTCACCCATCCCTTCTGCCATACTGAGTTGCAGGTAATAATTGTTTCATTTCATTTTTATTGTATAGTATTTAGTTTCTTGTGTCGTGTTTCATTTGGCCGTGAGTGTTCGTGGGGGGTCGAACTGTGCCGCCATTATCCAGCGCACCGCGTGTTTGCGCCGACGTCTCCGCATGTGATGCGTTCAGAGACATCATGTAAATAACAGTGAACTTGTGTTGTATTCTCTTTTTCTGTAAATAACCACTATATGATCACACGTTGTTCATTCTGTTTTATGTAAAATGTTTTGCATATTCAGAACTACTTGGACGAGAATTATGTTAATCACAAGACTTCACCCATTCGACTTCACCCATCCCTTCTGTCATACTGGGTTGCAGCAACAAAATAAATAAATAGACACGTCCACGCGTCTGGTTTTATTAAGACGGTAGCAACATGGAGCTCAAGACAATGTTGTGAGACCCGTCACATTCGCGCCATGACGCGTCATATATATATATATATATATATATATATATATATATATATATATATATATATATATATATATATATATATATATATATATATATAATAAACAACAGTCCATTTCATCTCTCTCTTTCTTTCTCCCTCCCTTTCTTCTCCTTTCTGTTTCTTGTCTCATTTCCTCTCTCTACTCTTATCTGACGAAGTGAATTATTCATGTCTGCTCTTCAAGGAGGCTCTTTGTTCTCCTCCCTAGTGTTTTCTTCTTAAGCACTTGGGATGGTGTGTGCATTTGAGTGTGGTGTCTGTGGGGTTGAATGGCAGTGAAGTCATTCCAGTCTTTGGTTTTCAAAATGTTCACACGAACACACACAGACCAGTCACGCAATATTTTGCAAATACATCATGAAGTGTATTTGATGTGTGTGTGAGTGTGTATGTGTGTATGTGTGTATGTGTGTATGTGTGTGTGTGTGTGTGTGTGTGTGTGTGTGTGTGTGTGTGTGTGTGTGTGTGTGTGTGTGTGTGTGTGTGTGTGTGTGTGTGTGTGTGTGTGTGTGTGTGTGTGTGTGTGTGTGTGTGTGTGTGTGTGTGTGTGTGTGTGTGTGTGTGTGTGCGTGGAGTGTATGTGTGTGTGTTTACAACTGCTTCAACCGGATCCCCAAACGTAAGACATTTTAAAACGACATTCATTTTCCTGATTCCATTTACCCAACCATTATCTGGACCGCTTATTCCTCATTAGGGTCGCGGGGCTGACCCTGATGGCGGTTATCCCAGCCATCTTCAGGCACTAGGCGATGGACATCCTGCATTGGTTGACAGCCAGTCACAAGGCACACAAAGACAAATAACCATTCACTCTCACACTCACACCTCAGACAAATTTTTGTGTTCAATTAGCTTGCCATGCACGTTCTTGGAATGTAGGAGGAAGCTAGAGAACCCGTAGAAAACCCACACTGGCCCGGGGAGAACATGCAAGCTCCACACAGGGAGGCTTGACCGGGTCTTGAACTCACAACCTATGCACTGTGAAGCCGGCGTGCTAACCACTCGACTACTGGGCCCCCCATTTTTACAGAGCTCTCAGTAAAAATTGACAAATAAATAATTATTGTGACATTTCATAAAAAATATGTAATTTGGAGTCTTTACATTACAATATGTATACAAATACAGTGATACCTCAGTTTACGAACGCTTTATCTAACGCACTATCCGCCTTACAAACATTACATTCGGGAGAATATGATCTTGGCATACGAACTAGTTTTCGGGAAACACACGGAGCGCCACAATGGCTGGCGGACTAGTTTTCCACACACACTTTCTCTGAGTGCATACGTGGCATATGTGGTTTGCTATCGAGTGGATACTTTTGCTTTTTTGGAACCGAAAAAGACCCCACCACAGGCTAGTGTTAAGCCGAAGAGGACACAAAATAAAATTACGGTCGAGCAGAAGAAGGAGATCATCTAGAAACACGAACGAGGTGTGCGTTTCGTGTGAATTAGCGTCCCAGTAACAGTATGTCAAGTCGACCATTGCTACGTGTGGCTAATGGTGTTTCTGTGTTGTTTAAACAACGGTCTCAGGCAATAGAAAAGGTTGAAAAACTTCTGTTTTTCTGTGTTCTGGATTTGGATTAAGGAAAAGCAGCTTGCAGGTGACCGTGTTTGAGGATATTATCACAGAGAAAGCACGGCAACTTCACTCAGACATCATCAAGAGGCAACTACATCAACGACCATCACAAAGGTAAATAAAACAACTTAATTATACAGTACATTTTATTTCTTTAATTACAATACAATAGTACATTTATTATACATAAAAGTAGGTATATTGTGTGTAGTTTTAAGGCTTATTTAGGAAAACATGTTTTATGGGGACCTGGAAATGGATTATTCTCATTTTTAATTGTTTTTTTATGGGAAATTAATGTTTGGAAGACAAACTTTTCACCTTACACACACTTTCTGGGAACCAATTAAGTTCGTAAGATGAGGTATCACTGTAATTATGTTCATCATGAGGATATAAACAGACTGCAGTTGAGGATGGTTGTATCAGAAAAGTCAGAAAGCACTGTTAATGGTTGTCCTTGAAGAGCTCTAACATGGTCTGTTGACAATGAAAATAATGAAATTCCGAATTAATTAGTTTTGTATTTCTACAAAACCGAAAGCTTTCTTCAATCAATGTCTTATTATTTGCCATGCACCAGGGCTGAAATACGACAAGACAATCCAATTCTATAACTTTCTGTGGGAATATAAACTGTAATTGACGGTCCAGTATATCAGTGTTTTTGTTTGACAATTTTAAGTAATCCGTTTTCATTCTTCCACATACATGATGATTGGTATATATACAGTATATGTGTTGCAAGTACTCAGCCCAGCATCACTTAAATCAAATCCAATGTAGTTGGCGAGACAGCTGTCTGGGCAACAAAATCACGAGTGACACATCATTGTTGGAAATGGGGATCAATTTGCATCCGATTTTAAACTGACATTTTGACGTGCCAGTGACAAAAAACTTGAAACAAATGATTCATAATAACACAGGCAAAAAGTAACTGAGATTCTGGATGCAAGAAAGGAGACATTACTTCTACCAATATTCTGTTTGGTAATGTGGTTGAAAAATATCTCTATTCTCAAAGCAATAGAAGCCCATCTGGAAATAAAAATCATTTCCAATTCTGTGGTTATGCAATTGCCAGAAATGGGGGTATGCAATGGCCAGAAATGGAGGTCTGTATGGAGTATGCCCTGTTTGACTTGTCACCATCAGGCGCTGTGGTACGCTGTTGTACGCTGTGGGAGATTAAAAAAAATATCCACATATGACACGCATTGTTTGCACACGGTCACATTTTCCTCAGTGACTTTGCAATTCCATTTTTATAATGGAATGTGGTCTAATCCAGCAGACCAGTATTTACGTGCTGCTGACACCTCCTCTTACAAAAAGTCTCGACTCATTATGGCCACTTGTGTACCCTTATAGGGTAATCGAACCATAAAATTTACAATCATAAATTCTATGCTGCCCCGCCATTTGAAACAGAACATTTTGATTAATATTGTTTTTGTGGATATGAGTAAGTGAGTTGTGGATATGAGTAAAGCAGTAAAATTCACCCATCCATCTCAGCGGGTGGTCATTTTGCCACTTGCTCTAAAGGTCACTCTGAAATTAGTGATGTGCATAGATTATAGACCATGTTTCTGTAAAGAAACATTTAGGGTTCGCCTCCCCTTCATAAAAGGCTTTCTCAAAAGGTTGCAGAACACTCAGTTGACATGAAAAGCTGTATCATTTAATAACAACCTTTCGGAATCTCTGAATATTTATATATTATTTACCGTAATTTCTGGGCTATAAACTGCGACTTTTGTCACAAGCTTTCAACCCTGCGGTTTATGCAACGATGGGTCCAATGTATGCATTTTATTTCTAACGGCCGCCATGAAGCGCTCGAGAGGTAAGAGTGAGACATGGTGAATATATGTGCCGAGGAAGATGCAATGTAACTACGGAACTACGCATGTGAATTGTAAATTTAAAGTGGTCCTCCGAGTTCAATTGGAAGCTTGGATAACCCGCGGAAAGAAACCGTTTCCCAAAACTGGCCGTATGTGAAGGGCAACATTTGCACAAGTCTGCTAATGTATTTCTTCCTTGTATGTTTTTGTACCCAGATCTGTTAGCGAGTGCTCACGTGTTGTTGCCTTATCTCACTTGTACCGGCATGGTTTTTTTTTTTTTTTACCAGCCAATTTTTTTTACCAGTTCGGGCTGTGTTACGACCGTAATGTATGTTATGTTGCTGCCGCGTAACAGGCACAGTTTTGAAAGAAAAGTTAAGGTATATCATTCGAACTTTGAAAACATTTTCTGTGTCCCATCTTTTTTATAAACATGTGGTTTATAGTCTGGTGCGGTTTATGATTGTACAAAAGGTTTTGTCCTTTAAAAATGTAATGGGTGAGGCTTATAATCAGGTGCACTTTTTAGTCCGGAAATTATGGTAATAGGACACATTTTTGTCACACATTAATATGCCTCCATAACATTGAAAAAAATCATATATTTGATGTCATTTTCTATAAATCGACTTTCATTATTGTTTTTTTTTTCTCATTTATTGATCCGTTTATCCTCACAAGGGTCATGGGATGCTGGACCCAATCCCAGCCGTCTTCAGGCAGGATGCTGGAGACACCCGGAACTGGTTGCCAGCTAATCGCAGGGCACACAAAGATGAACAACCACTCACACTCAACCTGCTTTGCTTGTTTTTTGGAATGTGGGAAGAAACCGAAGTACCCGCAAAAAAACCCATGCGGGTATTGGAATAACATTTGAACTCCACACAAGGAGGTCATAAATCCCTTTGAGGTGATTGCGCTAACCACTGGGCCGCACATAGATGTACAGTGTACTCCTTTTTTTCTTAATTTATTAAATTAATTTAATAGGATCCTGTGTCCTAACCCCTCTCAACAGATGTACTATTCCCGTCGTGTTTTTTAGTTTAAGTTTACCTGCAAGCGGAATTCTTGAGGTATTTGTCAGTTCACAAAATCTGCAGAATACAGTGGAGAACTCATTTGATTCACATTTTCATTCTGGCTCTTGCCATGCTAATTAACATGATAAACGGTGAAAACGGTGTTTGACTTCAAGACGGCGCCGCGAGAGTGGCTGCCTTTCCAGCAGCTCATGTATTTCGTTTTTCTACTTTCATTCCGTTCATCACTTTGCTGCTGTGAAATGTAAATTTCTCCACTGTGAGACTAATAAAGGCATATCCAATCCAATCCAATCCAATCCAACTGTGAAAACTGCAAAACAGTCATCGATCATCAAGAATTCCCTTCATTCCCATCCGTTTCATTTGAAAATCTATTATCAATTTAGGTCACAGGACAGGTCGTGATTCTCGTGGGTAATTTGGTGATGTGGGTCAATACTGAATAGAGTATTGATAAATAAATCAGTCTTCCTATGCTTGTTTGCGTTTATTTTTACATTAACACAGATTTAACCAATGTTATGTGTTTAGCTGAATGAGAGCTAATTCTGTGAATTAACATTCTCGCTGTGAATTGTTGACAATAGTTATTATTATATTGACTTAGTTTGTGATGTTAATCATGCAAATAGATGATATTGTTGTTATATGAATGATAAATACGAAATTGACTGTCATCAAAAATACATTGCTGTGAAAACTTGAATTGGCCTCGCTCCACCTTACCTACCTCCTTGCCATTCCTCCAGCCAGACACACTTGCCGGTGGATCAGATTTGTTGGCAAGACACTATTCGAGGTACGGAAAACTTAGCGGAGGTTCAAAAGGGATCAAGCCTTTCCTGTTGTTGGTCCCTCTCTTTGTAATCGCCTCCCGCTAAATGTTCAGCAAGCCCCCTTTTTCATTTTTATTCTTCAGCTTTTGACTCATCTTGCCTTTGTGCCACTGTGCCTTTGGTTTGACTATTTCTGTGCCTTCTACTGTTCTCATGATTAATTGTTTATTGCTATTGTATGAATTATTTTTGCTCCATGCACAGCACTTTGTACAGCACAAAGCTGTGGTTGTTTAAAAGTACTGTAAAGTGCCCTCACATGTCCTGAATGTGGCAGGATTTGTGGCTCCAGAATCGGGCTTCATAGTCACCTACAGTGGCATCGCCGCCAGCGCCAATAACCACTGTCCAATACCCCACAAAGCAATGGAAGCGACGTCATCCTCGACTTCGATGGACTGCCAAGAGAGAAAGTGTCCTTGAAAGTTTTGAAATGTGCTTAGACATAAAATGTATTATTATTATTATTATTATTATTATTATTATTATTATTATTATTATTATTATTATTATTATTGTACTCGAGAAATGCAGTTGAGTTGAGATCTAGTATATTTGTCATATTCACAGAGGATAACACAAGGCCTACAGTCATTATCAAGCATTCTCGTCCGACACACCAAAGGTTCAGCAAATCTCTGTTCTGCTAATTGTAATACCAGCATCTCCTTCAGTCTTTGTCCTGGATGCAAAATGAATATTCATTCCAGTTTAGACTTTTTGTCATGAATATTCACAATGGTAACGTCAAATATGCATATTAGCTAGCCCAGATGGCCCATGACAACATAATGATCACATACACACACATGCAAGCACAAATTATTTCATGTCCATTTTTTTTTTTTTTTTTTTTTTTTTTTTTTTTTTTTCAAAAAAGGCAAAGGTAACATTTTTATCCACCATCAAAAATACAATTCAGTGAATTCAGTGTCGGGACATGCTCCACTCACTTCTTAGGCACAATACAACACAACGATGAAGATTTCTTCAGTCGTCAGCTGTACTTCTTTGAAGATGTCGGACGTTTTGCTTCTCATCCAAGAGGCTTCGTCGCAAACTAAAATTTACTAGTAGCTCTGGCCCTATATATTTCTCTACTGTCCGAGGTGGCTACAAAATGAGCTGAGTAAGATATCAGGTGGTTTTCTTTTCATTCGCAAGTATACAGTAGATCCCTGCGATCAACACATATCAGAAAACCTTTAATCATCCCACAATGGGGACATTTGCATTCCACAGCAGCAATTTGAAAGGGGATGGGGTGGGGGTGTTGAAAAGATAGAAAAACAAGTAATTCTAAGCATAGTAAAAGCACATGACAGCATTGCTCAGCTGATGTTGCGCACAAATCTTTGAAGGTTTTTGATGCTCATAGTTAGCACCGTAGGGCTCACCTCCTCTCTTACTACCAGTCTAGTTTGCCAAGGTTATTAACACAATAACAATGAACGCATTCCAGGAAACGTGCGAAGTGCAAGTGCGTTGAGCTTGGATATTGCCAGAATCGGACTGAATCGCTTCCTTGTTTTTCAAAATCTTGTAGATTTGAGCCTTCCCAACTCCACGTGTCTCCTGAATGCTTCATACTTTGTATACCGCTTCGCATAATCAGATACATGACATAAATGTAAATTCATTAAGTTCGAAACATTCGCAATATAGGGATATCTCGGTTTACGAACCCCTTGGCTTACTGGGAACCAATTTCTGGGAACTAATTAAGTTCCTAAGCCATAGTATCACTTTACTAGTAAAACACATTGCAATCAAGAGTCACTTGCATGTGACCATTTTGGATCCAATGATAAGAAATAGCGGGGCCAACACTTTTCCAGTCGTTTAGGGATGGAGTTTCTTTGGTTAAATAGGATTTCTTCCTCTATTTCCCTTCCTCTCTCTTCGTCTCTCCCTCCCATCCTGTGCTCTGCAATTTCAACTAACTGTGCAACCCAGGTTTGAAATGCTGTCATTACAAGTCCAAAGGAAATGAAAGTACAGTACAGCACCGGTAGTCATTCACATTGAACCTCAGTTGTGTGCCAACCTTTGTCAGGCGGAATTAAAAACACCAACGGGCCGGATCCAGCCCGCAGGCCGTACTTTGCCCACCTCTTATGTAAGCCCACTCGTCGGAGATGGCACCATCAACAGGGACACGTTGCTTTCAGGGTGGTTCACAGCCTTGACTAGGTACCCTTCTGTTGCTGCGTCACATCTTTTAAGAGTATTACGTTTTAGTTTTTATATTATTCCAACATGTCTTGATGCCATTTCGGCCTTAAATCTCTAGTAGCCATGTTAACCTAGAACTATGTCAAAAATGAAAAAAACAATCCTGAAAAAAATAAAAATGTGTCCGTCATATTCAGCAATATCCAAGAATTACCTGGACAATGCAAGAGAAATTATGCAAAAATGTATTTTCAATGTATACCAGATTAAAAATGTATTCATATGACCCTTCTGTGTGAGACGGTCATGTTCAGAGATGCACCGGCCACATTTTTCATTCTACCATCAAGAAGACACCACTACCTTTCTACCCACAAACACACAGACACACACGCACACACACACACACACACACACACACACACACACACACACACACACACACACACACACACACACACACACACACACACACACACACACACACACACACACACACACACACACACACACACACACACACACACACACACACACACACACGCACATGCACGCGCGCATACACATTCACATACACACAGAAAAGCGCTGCCTCCATATTTTCAGCACAATCACACACTTCCTCTGAGCCAAAGTCTTGCTAACAAGCTTACAAGACTATGTGTGGTTTTGTGAGAGCTTTTGTGCTACATATGACACATCCGTCATGCCCATGCCCCCCCCTCTACACCCCCCCCCCCCCCCCCCCACACACACAGACACACACACACACAGACATACACAGACAAAAAATGACAGAGCTCCACTTGTGTTCTGATGTGGGGTTGAGACCGACTTGCCTTTTGTTTGTAAGCTTGGCGTTACCTGCAATCACATGTATACACATTGATGGCCAAAGAAAACAGCTGCGGGAGCATTAGATTTGTTTTACTGCGCAGTCATAATGGGGTCATGTGAGCAGCAAAGCTCAAATGGGTCACAGGCTGTGACTCACTGCACAATGCGATATACCTGCAAAACCCACCACCTAGCAAAGAGCCATCAAGAAAAAGCCACGGGGCTGGTTTAAAAATTTAATACTGACTCAATCGCAATAAAAACATACTGTCGCTCTTTAGTCATCTGACATTTCATCGAGGACAATAGCCCAACATTTACAAAATCAATTTTACTTTGAGCATTTGCTAATGTTTATATATGTAATCTAATGTAATGTAATGTAATGTAATGTAATGTAATGTAATGAATGTTTTTATTGGACACATCATTCAGAAGAAAGTGACACAAATTTAAATGAGCATTGCGCAAAAAAACGGGGAATTTCAGATATTTTTTTTTTAATTACAATTACATTAAGGTGGCCCAGATGAACCTCACAGTGCAGAGGTACCAGGATGAATTGCTCCATGTGTGGAGTTTGCAAGTTTTCCCCATGCCTGTGTGGGTTTTCTCTTGGTACTGAAGCTTCCTACCATGTTATAAAAACAAGCAAGGCAGGCTGGTTGAACACTCAAATTGTCTCCTGTGTGCGCCTGTGTCTGTGTGGATCCCGCCTACTATCCGAAGACTGCTGGGATAGAGTCCAGCACCCCGCGCGACCCCTGCGAGGATAGGTGGATCAGAAATGGATGGCTGAATGGAAATATTTACATTACACCATATAGAGTTTGCCGTTTCGTTGGACAAAAGTTCCAAAATTAACCATGACAAAGGGACACTGACGGGCATAAAATATATTTGACTCAGTACAATTTTTAAAAAAGTCCGCTCATGCCGACATGAAATGGACCTCATTTGACTGTCTGTAGGTACATGTGCTTGAATTATTGTTCAAAAAACATAACTATAAACTTGCGGTTCTTAACCTGAGTTCGATTGAGCTCTAGGGGTTCAGTGAATCGGTCTCAGTGTTTCGGTGGATCCTCCGCCACAGAGGTCTACCCCTCAGTCTAGATAGAGTGTAGTTAGTCGGCACAGTCATTGGAAGAAGGGGTTCGGTGAATGAGCATATGAAACTGGTGGGGTTCGGTGCCTCCAACAAGATTAAGAACCACTGCTCTAAACTGTAAATCCTACAGTGCATCAATGCAGTAAGGTTAGAAGATTAAATCACTAATGAGATTAGGCTGTCGTAAAGTTTGACTTTAGAGTAAGTACAGCTACATGAATAATCTTGTTTATGCAACTATGAATGTGCTTCCTTCATGCCCTTATTCCATTGTTTTAAAATAAAGGAGCAATAAATTATTTAGTGGTTCTGTTGGCTGATCTTAAATGATGTGAAAACAGGTTCAACAGAAATGAAGTTTTGTAAAATAATATTTATTAATAAAAATGTAACTAACTGAGCAGTGCTCATAGCTCATAGTTTTCTTGTTGTTGTTGTTGTCGTTGATACGGCTCGTCCAATGTTACAAACAGTTGCAGAAGTTCACCGAGAGCCAGGATTGTCAAACTCAGGTCCTGGAGAGACGTTGCCCTGCATGTTTTCTCCAAGTCTCCCTTTTGCAACTTGCAACACACCTGATTCAAATTGAACAGGTTATAATGTCAGGCTTCTGCTGATGATCTGATCATTCAAATCAGGTGTGTTGCAACAGCCTGCCTACCTCCCGATGACAGGTGGAATAGGCTCCAGCTCCCCCACAACACATGTGGCACTTGTGGGGATGAAACAGAAAGGATAATGAATGAAGGAATGAATGAATGAATGAATGAATGAATGAATTATAGTGCTTTCTTAGTGTCAAAAGGTTACCTAAGCATAGCTTCCAAGTCATGGGTGATGAAACTCAGTGTGGTTACTAAAATGGTGTAAATTAGCCACGCCGCCAAATCACAATTCAGGGGGAGAAAATAACAAAATAAAAATCAGTTGCAGAATTTGTTGCTGATAAGGGCCTGGTCAATAATTTTTGGGAGAAAATATTAAAAAGAAAGACCCTATGTCAGCTCAAAACTGCATTTGTTTTCATTGGTATGACAGGTGCAGTTGAATAATGAGAAGAAATGATGCATCAATTTCTCATGTTATTGTGTTTGCAGTAAGATAAGTGTGTATTGTGTGGAGGCGTGAGTCAGCAGGGTGACAGAAATTACGCCATGTTAACCCGTACAAATGACCCCCTCAAGGAAAACGTAGGTGCATACCTCTATTTGCTCAGTCTATTAAAAAAAACGTGATGGAGGATTTTGTGTGTCCTATTTAACTTTTATCCAAAAAGGCCTATTTTGGTTAGGGTATTGTACTTTTTGAGGGGTGAGAAAAATGAGCACTAATATAATAATTTACGATTAGCGAGCAACCAGTTCCGGGGGCACATTGTGATGACGGCTGGGGTAGGCTGTTAAATCCAGCTTCTTTCATTTTGGGCAGCTGGCTAAGATAAAAAATCGACATTCTCATGAGCACCATGAGCAGTAATTCCCGTCTTTGTCACATCTCGGCTTGATTACTATAATGCACTTTACTTTGAAGTTAGCAATATAGTACTCCATAAAGCGTCTCCTCTTGACTGGTACTCGTAAGAGGGATCACATAACACCTACTCTCTGGCATCACTTAACTGATACCTAATACAATTAGGAGTTATTTTCAATATCCTGTTATTTGTTTTCAATTCTTTAGATGATCTTATCCGCCCCTACACATCTACTCTCCGCTTTGGGTCTGCTGGCCAAACATTATTCGAAGTATCAACCGCTAAACGGAGACTCAGAGGCGATCGAGCCTTTTGCGTGACTGGTCCCTCTTTCTTGAATGACCTGCCACTGAACATTCGGCAAGCACACCCACACTGCACATCTTTAAAACCTGCCTTAAATCTCACTTGTACTCTTTGGCATTTGACTCAGCATTTGACTGAGATTTACTCCCTGGTGGTTTATAATGTATTTTTTGACTGATGTATTTCTTGTATTGTATCATTGCTCCGTGTGCAGCACTTTGTATGCAGCATTGGCTGTCTGACAGTTTTTTAATAGATATGAAAAAAGTTGAGTCGAGTTGAGTTTTTAAACTGTCAAAGATTTTCAATGATAAATAATTTATGGAGAAATTAACAGTCAATACAAAAGAAATACATCCCCACATATCCACATTTTACAAAGTTATATAACATGACAGACCATGTGACTCAAAGACCTTATAAAGGCATGCAGCACAGGAGCAAATAAAGACATATAGCAATAGCTTGCACTTTTCTTTGTGGCCTCAATTTGAGGTAACAGATGGTACGTGGTCACAAGCTAGGCTAAATGTAGCTGCTTTTGGCATTGACCATAGATTTATAATTTCCTGAATCCCCGACCTCTTAATTAAATTTAACATTTAATCTTCTCAGTGTCTAAAAAAACAATGATGCAATTAAGAGTCTTAAACTCAATTTAATTTATTTTAAGTCCTTTCTTAACCGACACAGCTCTCACCAATTTATCACAGTCACCGGTAACACACTAGCTCTTCATCAACCGACCCACAATATACAAAAAGAAAAAAACAAGAAAAACAAGCCCCTTTTAATTGTCTCAAGCCAATCAGTTCCTTCACTTTGATAATTCACTAAAGTACAAAGTGAAGACTATATGTGTTTTGGGCCTTGTCCTAGAGGCCCAATGTCCTGCGTGCTATTAATGTGGCGCTCCTGCAACAGACCTGATTCAAATGATCAAGTCATTAGCCAGCTGAAAAGCGGTATTAGAATGATACTGATGATTTAAATCAGGTGTGTTGCAGGAGAGCAGCCCTTGTGGACAGAGTTTGGATATTCGTTCATCAGAGATAATTTTTACATCTCATAAAAATAAAAGTAAATGTAAAATATTATTTCAAAATGGTACAACATATATTCCGCACTAAAAGCCTCACCTAAAAGCCTCACCTAAAAGCCTTTAATTTACTCAAAAGCTGACCGTGCGCCTTATTATCCAATGCACCTTATATGTGGGCCAAAAAGTTTGCCCACCCATGCGGTAAAGGGTCCTTGAGTGTTCTGAAAGGCACTTATGAATAAATTGTATTATTATTATTATTATTATTATTATTATTATTATTATTATTATTATTATTATTATATAAATAAAATTATTATCCAGCAGTTCCATCTGTTCCTGATGCTATGCCCTGTATAGTTATTTTAGGACTGCAGCCTCTGCCACTCTTGGTTGGGTTTTGACCTTGGATGATGTTCTTGATTAAGTGTTGTTTTCTAGACCTCTCAACATTGTTCGTCATTTTTAGTATTATCTTTAATTAGTCATCTGATCTTGCTCTTGTTTTTCACGTAAATCAGATTTGTGTCATTTCATTTGTTTTCTAGTTTCTTATCACGTTTCCTTTTGCAAGCGCCTTTAGTTCCGTTTCGTGTTTTGGACTTTGTCAATTCTGTTTTATTTTTAGTTTTTTTTTTTCTTTTTTTTTGATCAGTAAACATTTAGTTTTCTCGCATTTTATCTTCATCTGGTATCCAAAACATGATTCAAATCATTTTAAACCCTGTCATGAACAGTGAGTTGCGCTCAGTCTGAAGGCTCAAGCCTGAAAACATGAGTTCACAGATTTTAGCATCAAGATAAAAGTGCTTAATTTGAAAAAAAGACTGTCTACAATTTAGGGGTTGAAGGACAACCGACGTCTCCGGACAAGTTGTGTCCATAATTTGTAAAATGGCATCAAATGACTTCTACTGAGCGTATTTTACAAAGCTTCCACCGCATATAGCTATATTTTACGTTTTAAGACTCGTGCTGAATATTCAGGAAGTCTTGTTTTCGAGTTGGTGACGAGTCCGTACGTGACGTCACTAAAGGACCGCACTTTACCGTAAAAAAGACGCATTGTAGCGGTCCTTCCATCACGTCAATGTATTTTGCTCAACTTGTTTGGTATGGGGACCTCATGTTGCACCCAAAAGCCACCAGAAGGCCAGAAGAGGACGTCCAAGCGCCATATAAGGAATTTATCAGCCTGTGGAAACGGAGGTGGCCACAGGAGGTCGCCATTTTGTGCCTCTTTTTCTGGGTGAGAGATTTTCCCCCAATGTTGCTTCAAAATGGCACAAATAAATTCTTTAATTGATTGCAAACATATATGATTTCCTCTTCAGAACTATTTGAATCATATTCATAACTGGATGTGGAACAAGAAAGCATATTATCCGAATCTGAAGCCATTGTTTTGATTCACTTGCAATGCAAGACGTCTAGGCGTGATGTCACGAACTGGGGGCGGGACTTTTTGAAAATGCCCAACTCGCAGCTCAATTTTTTTGCAGATTTTGGACACTTTAAGTCATTTTTATTGGTGTTTTGCATTTGTCTAAAAATATCATCCTGCGTGTTTTGGGTATTTTAGATGCTATAAAACTTTTTTTCTGATGTCAGTTAAAAAACAAAAAAGTGACGTCGGTTGTCCTTTAAAGCATTGTAATCTGAAATGTAAATTGATTACTTGATTTAATAATCTTACTATTAAAAAAAATAGGCACAAAGCTGCACAGCAAGTGGTTGGATGGAAAATAATGATATGATTTTGTTACATATGAGGTGTATCAGAAAAGGTACACAACTAAGGTCACAAAAAAAGCCAATTGCCTTGCATCATATCACGTGATGTACTTTAACTGAAAAATCTGCCGATTAAATTGCCGAATGATAAACTTTCCAGCATCAATAAAAGTCAAAATACAGTAAAGTCTCGTTATATCGATATCGGATATATTGATAGTCCCGGTTATATCGATACTATTTCTATGCACGCACGGAGAAAATTACATGCAAACAGGGTCGGATATATCGATAGTCCCGGTTATATCGATATTTTTTCGGACTCCCTTAAATATCGATATAACGAGACTTTACTGTATTTGATTGTTTTCCCTTTCTTGTTCCCCAACTGTCAGATTCTCACCGAAATGAATCATGATTTAGTGTTTACTAAAATGCACGCTTGACAACATATGAACTAAAACTGCCGATTCTAAGTTACCAGAAAAAAACAATGCATGAAACCAAACGTGCTTGCAAAGGCCAGGTTCAACAGAACACACAAAATACTCAAACAAAATATCCTCAAATCCAGTCATATGAAAACAAACAGCAAATGCCAGACAGAAACGCCCTTCATACCAGCTGGAGCTTGTGCACAATCAAGGCAGAGCATGACACAAACCATTAACAAAAATTGAAGATGTTATAATTTACTACCAATAAAAAAAACAGATCAAATGGATTCCTTCATTATTTTATGGAAAATTATGAAAATTGAAAATTATGAAAATCATGGAAATTATTTTTGGGAAATTGTGCAACACACATTTATTGGGTATGACCATCAACAACCAAATAGACAAAAATAATTAATTTGGACTGTTACAAGCAATGCTCTGGTGAGCAGCAAATCACAGAGAGGCATTGAACAGGACTATTTATTTAAACCTCCCAAAACAGTACAAGGTAAATCAACCACACTAAGAATACTAAGAACACTAAGAATATCCTTTCATCACTTTGCTGCTGTGAAATGTAAATTTCTCCACTGTGAGACTAATAAAGGCATATCCAATCCAATCCAATACAATCCAATCCAATAGTACGAGACAAAAATTGGCACGTTTCATGTTTGTGGTCAGCCCAAGGCCAAAATATCAAGGCATTTTTTTCTATTGAGAGCACATGCTTTGAAGAAAACAAAAATGTGATGTGGCTTTGAGTTGAACACAATGTTATGGGATTGTTAAATACAAAATAGATTACAAAGACTTTGGCACAGTACTGGAGATTTAACTGGTCATGTCCGATTGCGTTGTGTTGAAGATCAGCAGCATTTTTTGTATTGTAATTTTTAAAATGTATTTTTTAGTTGTATAATGTATTTTTTATTATTTTCTAATTTATTTTCTTATTTTTATTTTGTATTATTTAATTATGTTTTTTTTAATTATTCATGATTATTTTTTTCTATTTGTATTTTGTCATCTTCCTTACCGCTTTATCCACATGAGGGTTGTGGGGGGTGCTGAATTGGTTGCCAGCCAATCACACACAGAGACAAACAGCCCTTCACTGTCACACTCACACCTCGGGACAATTTGTAATCTTCACACACCCTGCCATGCATGTTTTTGGAATGTGGAAGGAAACCGGAGGACCTGGAGAAAAAACCACGTTGGCTCGGGAAGACTATGCACACTCCACACGGGATTTGAACTCACGACCACAGTACTGTGAAGTTGCTGTGCTCATCACTCGATTACCGGGCCACCTAATAATATAATATAATATAATATAATATAATATAATATAATATAATATAATATAATATAATATAATATAATATACAGTAAAGTCTCGTTTTATCGATATCGTTTATATTGATAATACTGCTTATTATGACACTATTTTCATTTCTCGTGGACATTTCTAGTCTTTTTATGTATAATTAGTTCCGTTTAGTACGATTCGTGGTTTTTACGATAATCCGGGTAGTACGGTGCTCTTTTTCATCTCCCGCCGGCCATTTTGCTATGTTTATATCGATACAAAAGATACTTAAGGTGAATCGATATTTGCTTAGGGGTTTCTACACAGTACCACCATTATCGAAATCTGTATCGGTCGTGCTGTTGGTCGACTTGGTCGCGTTACTTGGTCGCGTGACTTGGTCGCGTGACTTGGTCACGTGACCAGCTCCCGTGTCTTGCAGTGGAGACGCCATATTGCTACGGTCTTCAACCATAGCAAAACGAAAGAATTGTGACCTCGGAAGGAAATACAAGGCAACCGTGGCTGTTGAGGAGAATCCAACACGAAATTAAAGCCAAGTATGCCCCAGAAGATTCCCACAATGACGAGGATGACGAGGATGAAGAACCAACAAAGACACAAGCGTTGCAAGGTGTTACGGACATACAATCTTACTTAGAATCCAGAGAAAATGCATCAGGTTTTTTAGAAATGTTAAACAAGATTGAATAGTTTGTGTTAAAAGGTGAAAATGCATGGGAAGCAGAACAAGATTGAAGATTTTTTAAATTGCATAATAAGATGTAAGCGTTGCAGTTTCCCTGATGCAGTGTTATGTACATGTACACTGTACTGTACATGAATGCAATCGTTTTTTGCAACAATGTTTATTGTTTTGTCTGCTGAAGCGTGATGATTTTGAAAATTACTGTACATTGCTGCTGTGAAATGTAAATTTCTCCACTGGGAGACTAATAAAGGCAAATCCAATCCAATATATATATATATATATATATATATATATATATATATATATATATATATATATATATATATATATATATATATATATATATATATATATATATATATATATATATATATATATATAGTAAAGTCTCGTTATAACAATATTCTCGGGAGTCGGAAAAAATATCGATATAACCGGACTATCGATATATAGATCCTGCGGCATGTAAATTTTCTCCTTGCGTTCATAGAAATAGTATCGTAATAAGCAGTACTATCGATATAACCAATATCGATATAACGAGACTTTACTGTATATATTTCAACAGTACGGAGTTAAAAAAACATTTACATTTAAAGCCACCATTGTTTTTGTTTCATGCATGTAACTGCTGCGCAGGTATGAGGCTGCACTATCAATATACCTCATGTTATTATTGCGTTTGTGATTTGTACTGTCTTTTTAATGAATGTATTCATTTTATTGTTTATTGTATAATATTTGCTCCATGTAGAGCACTGATTCCCACCCCTATTTCCAATTTTATTGGACGCTCTCCTACTAATCTGACTGAAATCTTACACTATAAATACCCACTATAAATGTGTTTGGGCCTTTTCCAAGCGTGTTCAACGCTTGGTAGATTTTTTTTTTTCTAAAAGTTACTAACACAATGATTGGCATGATTACAGTGTGTAATTCTTCATTATTTAACAGACTTATTTGGAAAATATGTGAAGAAAACACAATGTATGTGGTTGTTTTGCTTAAATATCAGTTGACTTAACAGGTACCAAGTGCCATCTAGATTAATCCTGCCTGGGCAGAGAGAAGTAATCTATTTAGAGGCACAGTGATTAAACAACAGGTCATTAGTTTAAGGGAAAAACCAGTTCGGCATTTATCTGCATAGACTCTACACTGTTTGTTTACTATGTCCACCCACAAAATGTTAATTGTACTGTTGATGGTCTTAATGTCCAGTATTAGGTCTGTGTAAGCTCTCAGTCGTACAGGAGTGGTCCATCGATGAGGTTTCTTCAGCCGTCATCTGTACAAATTGAAGAAACCTTCTCATCGATGTCCAGTATTAGGTAACAATTTTCCATTTTCTGAACATTTAAAGGACAACCGACATCTCCGAACAAGATGTGTCCATAATTTGTAAAATTGCTTCAAATGACTTCTACTGAGCGACTTTCTGAAAATGCCCAATTCGCAGCTCATTTTTTTGCAGATTTTGGACACTTTAAGTCATTTTTATTGGTGTTTTGTATTTCAATAAAAATATCATACTGCGTGTTTTGGGTATTTTAGATGATATAAAACATTTTTCTGATGTCAGTTAGGAAACAAAAAAGTGATGTCGTTGTCCTTTAAGGGTCACATAGCTACAGAATAACCAAAATGTGCAAATACAGTAAAGTCTCGTTATATCGATATCGGATATATCGATAGTCCCGGTTATATCGATACTATTTCTATGCACGCACGGAGAAAATTACATGCAAACAGGGTCGGATATATCGATAATCCCGGTTATATCGATATTTTTTCGGACTCCCTTGAATATCGATATAACGAGACTTTACTGTATCTTGCCAAATGGAACGGTGGTGTCTTAGTTTTATATTTGAAACCTTTACTTTTTGGGGGGTCTCTTTTTTGTCACAATGTCGTGAGTGTGACATGCACACACCCACAGATATGTCTCCTCCACTCTGCACATCTCTCCTGCAGATAGAGACAGAGCCGTGGGTTTGTCTTCATAGCTGATTTGGAGGGAGAAGCAAGTTAAAAGATGCTCCAAAATAAGTCTGCTTCGCCTGCTATATTAAAGCCTCCTCGCTAAACATCATCATCAAAGAGTTGAGAGAGTTGAGAGCTGAGAGTGTGACAGACAGGTTGGTGATTGTGAAAAGTTCAAATAAGATAGTTTCAAAAGGTGTGAATTGTTTGTCGAAACACAAGATGTTTTCCACTAGTTGTATTTCACAAAATCATGAATCAAGTCAAGTCCGTTTCCAGGCCACACAGGTCTATAAAGGACAATTTAAAGGACAACCGACATCTCCGAACAAGTTGTGTCCATAATTTGTAAAATGGCTTCAAATGACTTCTACTGAGTGTATTTTACAAAGATTACACTGCATACAGCTATATTTTACGTTTTAAGACTCGCGCTGAATACTCCGGAAGTCTTGTTTTTGAGTTGGTGACGAGTCCTCACCCTATGTCACTGAAGGAACGCCCCTGACCGAAAAAGGACACATTGTAGCAGTCCTTCCATCACGTCAATGCATTTTGCTGTACTTGTTTGGTCTGAAAATTTCGGGTTTCACTAAAAAGAGGCAGAAGAGGGCGACAAAGCTCCGTGTAAGGAATTAATCAGCCTGTGGAAAAGGGCTGATTAATTCCTGACACTGAGCGTTTGTGACCATTTTCTGCCTCTTTTTCAGTGCTACATCCCCCCCCCCCTGTTGCCTCAAAATGGCACAGAATAAATTATTTAATCGATTGCAAACATTTATGCTTTCCTCTTCAGAACTATTTGAATCTTATTCATAACTACATGAGTAACAAGAAAGCATATTCTCTGAATCTGAAGCCATTGTTTTAATTCTCCAGGCAAGACGTCTTGGGGTGACGCCACGAACAAGGGGGCGGGACCTTCTGAAACCGGCCACTTCCGGATTCATTTTTTTGCAGATTTTGGACACTTTGTCATTTTTATTGGTGTTTGGCATTTGATTAAAAATATCATACTGCCTGTTTTGGATACTTTAGATGCTATAAAACGTTTTTCTGATGTCAGTTAGGAAACAAAAAAGTGACGTCGGTTGTCCTTTAAAGCATTGTAATCTGAAATGTAAATTGATTACTTGATTTAATAATCTTACTATTAAAAAAAATAGGCACAAAGCTGCACAGCAAGTGGTTGGATGGAAAATAATGAATGAAAATAATAATGCGAACCAGACTCTGACATCGGTCATATAGGGACCGAACGGCCCGTATCAGCCGCTCCTGTACCCCATACTCCCGAAGTACCCTCCACAGAACTCCACGAGGGACACAGTCAAACGCTTTCTCCAAGTCCACAAAACACATGTAGAGTGGTTGGGCGAATTCCCATGCGCCCTCGAGGACCCTGCTAAGGGTGTAGAGCTGGTCCACTGTTCCGCGGCTGGGACGAAAACCACACTGTTCCTCCTCAATCTGAGGCTCGACTTTCCGACGGACCCGCCCCTCTAGGACCCCTGAATAGACCTTTCCAGGGAGGCTGAGGAGTGTGATACCCCTGTAGTTGGAACACACCCTCCGGTCCCCCTTTTTAAAAAGGGGGACCACCACCCCGGTCTGCCAATCCAGAGGCACTCTCCCCGATGACCACGCAATGTTGCAGAGGCGTGTCAGCCAGGACAGCCCCACAACATCCAGAGCCTTTAGGAACTCCGGTCGGATCTCATCCACCCCCGGGGCCTTGCCACCGAGGAGCTTTTTAACCACCTCGGTGACTTCAGTCACAAGGATCGGAGGGCCCACCTCGGAGTCCCCAGACACTGCTTCCTGCAAGGAAGGCGTGTTGGTGGAGTTGAGGAGGTCTTCGAAGTACTCTGCCCACCGGTTCACGACGTCTCGAGTCGAAGTCAGCAGCTCCCCACCCTCACTGTACACAGTTTTAGTGGTGCACTGCTTTCCCCTCCTGAGACGCCGGATGGTGGACCAGAATTTCCTCGAAGCGGTCCGGAAGTCGGCTTACATGGCCTCACCGAACTCTTCCCATGCCCGTGTTTTTGCCTCGGCGACCACAGAGGCTGCATTCCGCTTGGCTAGTCGATACGTGTCAGCTGTCTCAGGAGTCCCACAGGCTATATAAGCCCGGTAGGACTCCTTCTTCAGCTTTACGGCATCCCTTACTACTGGTGTCCACCAGCGAGTACGGGGATTGCCTCCACGACAGGCACCAACCACCTTACGGCCGCAACTCTGATTTGCCGCCTCAACAAGGGAGGTACGGAACATGGTCCATTCGGACTCAATGTCCCCCACCTCCCCCGGGACATGTGTATAGTTCTGCCGGAGGTGGGAGTTGAAACTCCTTCTGACAGGGGATTCTGCCAGACGTTCCCAACAAACCCTCACAACACGTTTGGGTCTTCCAGGTCGGACTGGCATCTTCCCCCACCAACGGAGCCTACTCACCACCAGGTGGTGATCAGTTGACAGCTCCGCCCCTCTCTTCACTCGAGTGTCCAAAACATGAGGCCGCAAATCCAATGATACAACTATAAAGTCAATCATCGAACTGCGACCAAGGGTGTCCTGGTGCCACGTGCACATATGGATACCCTTATGTTTGAATAAAGTGTTTGTTATAGACAATCCGTGTTGAGCACAGAAGTCTAATAACAAGACACCACTCCTGTTCTGATCGGGGGGGCCATTCCTCCCAATCACGCCCTTCCAGGTCCCACTGTCATTGCCCACATGAGCATTGAAATCGCCCAGCAGAACAAGGGAGTCCCCAGGGGGAGCGCTCTCCAGCACACCCCCTAAGGTCTCCAAAAAGGATGGGTACACTGAACTGCTGTTTGGTGCATATGCACAGACAACAGTCAGAACCCGTCCCCCCACCTGAAGGCGGAGGGAAGCAACCCTTTCGTCTACTGGGGTAAATCCCAATGTACAGGCGGCGAGTCGGGGGGCAATAAGTATGCCGACACCTGCTCTACGCCTCTCACCGTGGGCAACTCCAGAGTGGAAGAGAGTCCAACCCCTCTCGAGAGGGCTGGTACCGGAACCCAGGCTGTGTGTGGAGGCAAGCCCAACTATGTCGAGTCGGAACTTTTCAACCTCGTGCACCAGCTCAGGCTCCTTCCCTGTAAGAGAGGTGACATTCCACGTCCCCAGAGCTAGCTTCTGCAGTCGAGGGTCGGACCGCCAGGGTCCCCGCCTTTGGCTGCTGCCCAGCTTACATTGCACCCGACCCCTCTGGCCCCTCCCATGGGTGGTGAGCCCTTGAGAAGGGGGACCCACGTTTCCTCTTCGGGCTGAGCCCGACCGGGCCCCATGGGTGTAGGCCCGGCCACCAGGTGCTCGCCAACGAGCCCCATCTCCAGGCCTGGCTCCAGAGAGAGGCCCCGGTGACCCGCGTCCGGGCAAGGGAAAACTAGATCCATTTGTCTTTCTCATCATACGGGGTCTTCTGAGTCGTACTTTGTCTGGTCCCTCACCCAGGACCTGTTTGCCATGGGTGACCCTACCAGGGGCATGAAGCCCCAGACAACCTAGCTCCTAGGATCATTGGGACACACAAACCCCTCCACCACGGTAAGGTGACGACTCATGGACTCATTATATAAACCAAATACACCTAATAGATAGCACTGTTGTATGCATTGTGCAAGTGTTGAAAGAGATGAAAATGCAACAGAATGTAACACGGCCAAACAACATAATTTCATCTCGAAGTTTAACAAGTACAAATTATTTGGTGACAAGCAAGCTTATTCCCAACTGATTGCAATTTAACAAGGACATAAATCACAAATGTCGTTTCAAAATGAGGGTAGTCATGCTGAAATCATTAGGGCGGGGCGAGATAGCCAATATCAGGGATGTTAAACACAATTTTGGCGCAGGCGAATTGTAGTTACTGCTTCACTTCACTATTTCAGTTACTGTAATGACAATGCAGTTGTTCTTTCTTGGATATAAGTGAGCTTTAAAATGTTTGGTGTGGGTATTAAGAAGCATCATGGCATTTTATTTGCTTTCACAGGCCATGATTTGGCCCCTGGACATGTTACGGCTTGTCGTGTGACTCAATTCAAACACGACAAAGCATGGCTGGATGTGGACACGCACTGCCGGGCACCGAGTGTCACCCTGGACGGCCACCTGGAAAGAGGGCTTAGCCCAAACATGGGCAAACTACTGCCCGCGGGCCACATACGGCCCGTTAGGCTTTTTAATCCGGCCCGCCGAACTTGCCCAAATTATAGTACAAACAGTGTCTTAAACACGACAAAAAGTTAGCGAATAACAGGGCAGATAACTGAAAAGTTGCCTGCCCATTTTTCACAACTTGAGGCACAATGAGACAACTAATCACATTAAAAAACATTGTAACAAAGTATAAAGTTTTTTTTTTTAAATCAAGAATGCACCTACTACAAATGCTACCTTGCTTAATTTACGGTAAATGTGCATGGCTGTAGATTTTGCTGCAGTAGTCCATTGTCATTGCGGTGCACAATGCAACGTTTGCATTGCTTCCTACGAGCCACTAAGCCCCTTTCATAAATCTCACGTACACTTTACAGTCACGGTTTAATGTAAATTTACGTTTTGTAGCGTCACATATGTTGTTAGCTTCTTTTGAATCTTTCTTCTGGGCTGAGGTTCTGTGCATCTATTTTGGAAAATGACATGCAATTGCACGACTTTATAACGCTTGCGAAAGTCCGGAAGAAAGAAGCAGGCTTCTGATTGGCTGCCGTGCCGAGTATGCAAATTTCAACTGCAGGTACTCTATGTTTGAGTGCTCGGCGACGGTACACGTGTATTGTTTGCGCGTGAAGGCGAGGGCGTCAGTGAGGAGTTTGTTAAGCGCGCGGTCAGGACAAACCATCTATGATTTGGCGGAATTTAACACAAGTAGGTATTATTGAGCTTGAATATTTCGTTGTGTAATAATATGTTTTGACCTTCGATGGAAACTTATTAAAAACAGACGCAATCTTGATAAATCACAGTGCATATGTTATTTTAATCTATTTCCATTTCCGCCTCCAAGTATCTGCAAAATAGTATGTAAACGCCATATTCCTTGAGACAAATTTATTAACTGATCAGGTATATTTTTCACATTTGAAAGACAGTTATAATATAATATAATAAATTGGGTTGTAGTGTTCTGACTGTGCTATGAGGTTTGTACATACTACATTTAAAGGACAACCGGCACCATTTTTTGTTTTTGTTTCCCACTGACATCAGAAAAACGTTTTATAGCATCTAAAATACTCAAATCAGGCAGGCTGATATTCTTAGTTAAATGAAAAACACCAATAAAATGACTTCAAAATGAATCTGCGCAGAACCCTCAAACCCTCAAGCTTCCTGGCCTCTGGTAGAGGACCCGAGCTAAAATGGGGGACAGACACCACCCATGGGGGGTGAGACGAGGATACACATATATATATATATATATATATATATATATATATATATATATATATATATATTGCTACTAAAATAGAATTTTCAATGGAAATCTTATGAGCATTCTTTGGATATGATATAGCTCAAATTGCAACAAAATTCAATTCAGGATGTAATAATTATTCAGATGGCGATCGTCAGTTTCAGAAGGTCCCAGCCCCTGTTCGTGACGTCACGCCAAGACGTCTTGCCTTTGATCGAGAATCAAAACAATGGCTTCAGATTCGGAGAAGATGTTTTCTTGTTACTCATCCAGTTATGAATATGATTCAAATAGTTCTGAAGAGGAAAGCATAAATGTTTGCAATTGATTCCAGGAGTCCTCCCATATCAATTCGAGCCGTCAATGACAGCAATGTAGCACCCGGATAACGCAGAAGATTGTGCCCAAGCTCCGTTGGAAATGGGCTGATTTGTCAGCTGGGAACCTGAAATGCATTGTATGTCGCTTTCTCGGTCAGGGGCGGTCCAAACGTGACGTCACATGGTGATCGTCATCAACTCGAAAACAAGACTTCATGAATATTCAGCGGAAGTCTTAAAACGTAAACTATAGCTATATGCCGTGGAATCTTTGTAAAATACGCTCAGTCGAAGTCATTTGAAGTGATTTTATAAATTATGGACATAACTTGTTCAGAGTATTTCCGGCCCAAACACTCCCTCCAAATGCTCCTGGCCCGGCCCCTCTGTCAATTTTTAGAACCCAATGCGGCCCGCGAGTCAAAAAGTTTGCCCACCCGGGCTTAGCCTGACATGGACGTGGCATGGCTCGTCGTGGACGTGAGTGTGACCTGATTCACACAATCACATGACGAAGCATGGCTCGACGTGGACGTTGCACTGCCAGGCACAAGGTGGAAATGAGACCGGTCCGTTGTACCTGCGGGATCCTATGGTAGGTCGGGTCAAGGTGGTGATGGTGACGGATGGCAAGAAAGCAAGCAGGAGGGAGCAGCAGGGTGTATTTGACAAATTGTATTAAAATAAAGTCAGCAGGAACAAAGTCTCAAACATCAAAGTAATCTGAATATAAAAGTAAAAAGTATCAAATAAAACCATTAGTAAAAATCTACCAAGAAGAAACAAACCTGACAGGGTGGAGCGAACACAGACAATGACACGACACGGAATGGTCGTGCCGGGAGTCCTTTTAACTGCCACTGATTGGAACGACCAAAACCTGTGCAGCTGCAGGCGGGGCCGACAGCGGCACCCGTTGGTCGCCAACCAGAACGTGACAACGCCCAGGCCTGACTGGCATCAATAACGCATTATCTCATTGCGGTTGCAGACTTAAATATCACCGACCATGATCTAAGCTTCAGCAAGATGGTCTATTCCGACATGTATTTTGACAGTAAAGACAGAGGAGCCGTAAAGTGTGATGGCAGTTGTTATTCTATGATGAATATAGTTTTTTTTTTGAAATTCAGTTTTTGTCTGTGCTTCAGTGAACAAAATAATATGGTGAAGAAGTTTCACATTGTGTTGCTGTACTTTTTCCCCACCACTATTAGCCTCGAATCTATGAGCCTAAAAATGTTAGCCTTTGGCTAAAGTTGGATCTGCTACCTGCCACTCAGCCTACTTGCAGAGCAATACTCCATCTTAAATTAGCATATTGTCAACTATACATTGATTTAGCCTTTGAATTCTCTTTGGATTGGATTTTATTGGATTTACATTGGTCTTGCAGTGGAGAAATGTCATTTCACAGCAGCAAAGTTATGAAAGTAAGATGAATGGAAAGATAGAAGTACAAAAACAACATACAGAAGCTGCTGGAAAGGCAGCCGCTCTCCCGGCGCCATCTCTAAGTCAAAAGAACGAAATAACTAAATAACAATAATATGACAACAAAAAGGCACAGGCAGTCATTCATTCTTAAGCAATTTCTGTACCATCCTTGTTACATGAAGCAGCTTATTTGCTTATTTGCTTTGCTTATTTTACATTTGTTTGCACATGTATGTGCCAAGACTGTATACGTTACAAGACTGTATACGTTACAATCAGTATTGTGAGTTAACAAATTAGTGGGAAGTAATTTCCATCCATTCATTTTCTGATCCGCTTTATCCTCAAAAAGGTCTCAGAGGCTGCTGGCGCCTATCACCGCCATCTTTGGGCAGTAGACGTGAGAGACTGATCGCAGCACATTCAGTAATTTTCCTCACAAAATGCAAACAATCTATAAGTGTTGGCAGGTCCACAAACGTATTCTAATTATTATCAACTTTTCCAAATGTGACTTTTTTCAAATGTGACATTGACACCAAAGCTCTTTGCAAATTTTAGCGAGCATTCATGGTCACCAACATTCTTGCTCACATTCATACTCTCTCCTCTCTTAGTTGTGTTTATTTCGCTCTGCATCTCAGCAGCGAAATAAATTGAATTAGAGCTCCACCATCCACTCTGCAGGATCCTGCTACCCTCTGTCAGATATTTAAAGAGAGAGTGAATGAAAGCGGCTGCTGAAAGCTGAGATAAACAGAGGGCAAGAAGAAAGATGCTGTAATAAAAATCCCCCTGGCCAGACAAAGAACACTCTTAACAGCCTCTATTTCCTTGTATTATAGGACTGATAGCAGTCAACATGTTTGTTTTTTTCTGAGCAAGGGTGGGGGTATACTACAAAAAAGATGGTGTCCTAAGTGGCTGAAGTTTGCTGAAAAAAGAGAAGACAATGAAAAGTAATTAATCCCCAATGTTTTAAAAGTATAGACCGAAAAACCACCGTACAACGTTATCATAAGAATAGGTTCTGCTAACAACAATGGTTAAACATCGCTTCTCTCCAACACAAAAAACTGTCAGTTCCTAAGTATCACTGACATGAACATACTTTCCAACACCAATTACCATGTTTTCCGGTGTATAAGACACCACCAATGAATGGTGTATTTTCAAACATGTTCTATATATAAGGGGCACCGGACTATAAGACACACCACCAATGAATGGTGTATTTTCAAACATGTTCTATATACAAGGGGCATTATAAGGCGAACCTTCAATGAATGAAAAAGGGTTTTCCAAATGTAACATATAAATACATAAATGTTTCCATATACTGTATAAGGCATACCACATTATAAGGTAGCGGCTAATTGTTTTACGTGGAGAAATGGAGTCGTGATAATGAGTTTCGAGACCTGTGGTGACTCAATATTACTTCACATATAAGGCACACCTGCGTATGAGGTGCAGGGTCATCTTTTGAAGAAAATGAAGGCTTTTGGGTATGCCTTATAGTCCGGTAAATATGGTACTATTTTGTTATTTGGCGCTGTCTTGTGGCATATAATATCATGACAGATAAAGCAAGTAAATATCAAATAGGTTAGTTTTTCAATAAATAGCCGAGGAGGGTGTACACAAGTAATAAATATGAAAGGTTTCATTTCTGAAGAGTTATCTGTGAACGGGCGGTATTTCACTGTAAAAGAGCACCAAACACATCTGGAAAACTTTTTCCCTACCCGCTGATGCAATTTTTGAAGCCGTGGTTATCACCAAAGTAGACAGATAAGCACCTGCTATAGGAGCAACAGCCAAACAGTGGGAGTATTGATTCCAGAAACATCTATGAAATTGGACAAGGCTTTCTTGATTGCCTTGTACCATTGTTCAGTCAAAACTGCAGCTTTTTATTTTGAAGTTATTTCAAATGCAAACTACTCTTTTTACATGTCAGTAAGACCCTTACGTATATAAAAAATAAATGAAAGTTAAAATTTCTTCACATGCTTAGTGACACTCTTTCTCGTGCCAGAAAACGTTTGCACAGTGCTTTTTTTATTCATGGAACATTAGCAACATCATGAGCTGTTTGTGTGGATATATTAATGACGTGTATAAATCAATACAAGTTAATGTACCTGGAAAAACGTGTACAATTTTCAATATTTAGCTTGTAGTAGACGTGCACATTCCACCATGACGTCCCTGATCCACTGCTGAAAAGGACACTTTGATCCTCTCCTCTTTCATCTAGAACTGCTTCATGTAACAAAGAGACAAAAACAACATACAGAAGCTGCTGGAAAGGCAGCCGCTCTCCCGGCGCCATCTCTAAGTCAAAAGAACGAAATAACTAAATAACAATAATATGACAACAAAAAGGCACAGGCAGTCATTCATTCTTAAGCAATTTCTGTACCATCCTTGTTACATGAAGCAGCTTATTTGCTTATTTGCTTTGCTTATTTTACATTTGTTTGCACATGTATGTGCCAAGACTGTATACGTTACAAGACTGTATACGTTACAATCAGTATTGTGAGTTAACAAATTAGTGGGAAGTAATTTCCATCCATTCATTTTCTGATCCGCTTTATCCTCAAAAAGGTCTCAGAGGCTGCTGGCGCCTATCACCGCCATCTTTGGGCAGTAGACGTGAGAGACTGATCGCAGCACATTCAGTAATTTTCCTCACAAAATGCAAACAATCTATAAGTGTTGGCAGGTCCACAAACGTATTCTAATTATTATCAACTTTTCCAAATGTGACTTTTTTCAAATGTGACATTGACACCAAAGCTCTTTGCAAATTTTAGCGAGCATTCATGGTCACCAACATTCTTGCTCACATTCATACTCTCTCCTCTCTTAGTTGTGTTTATTTCGCTCTGCATCTCAGCAGCGAAATAAATTGAATTAGAGCTCCACCATCCACTCTGCAGGATCCTGCTACCCTCTGTCAGATATTTAAAGAGAGAGTGAATGAAAGCGGCTGCTGAAAGCTGAGATAAACAGAGGGCAAGAAGAAAGATGCTGTAATAAAAATCCCCCTGGCCAGACAAAGAACACTCTTAACAGCCTCTATTTCCTTGTATTATAGGACTGATAGCAGTCAACATGTTTGTTTTTTTCTGAGCAAGGGTGGGGGTATACTACAAAAAAGATGGTGTCCTAAGTGGCTGAAGTTTGCTGAAAAAAGAGAAGACAATGAAAAGTAATTAATCCCCAATGTTTTAAAAGTATAGACCGAAAAACCACCGTACAACGTTATCATAAGAATAGGTTCTGCTAACAACAATGGTTAAACATCGCTTCTCTCCAACACAAAAAACTGTCAGTTCCTAAGTATCACTGACATGAACATACTTTCCAACACCAATTACCATGTTTTCCGGTGTATAAGACACCACCAATGAATGGTGTATTTTCAAACATGTTCTATATATAAGGGGCACCGGACTATAAGACACACCACCAATGAATGGTGTATTTTCAAACATGTTCTATATACAAGGGGCATTATAAGGCGAACCTTCAATGAATGAAAAAGGGTTTTCCAAATGTAACATATAAATACATAAATGTTTCCATATACTGTATAAGGCATACCACATTATAAGGTAGCGGCTAATTGTTTTACGTGGAGAAATGGAGTCGTGATAATGAGTTTCGAGACCTGTGGTGACTCAATATTACTTCACATATAAGGCACACCTGCGTATGAGGTGCAGGGTCATCTTTTGAAGAAAATGAAGGCTTTTGGGTATGCCTTATAGTCCGGTAAATATGGTACTATTTTGTTATTTGGCGCTGTCTTGTGGCATATAATATCATGACAGATAAAGCAAGTAAATATCAAATAGGTTAGTTTTTCAATAAATAGCCGAGGAGGGTGTACACAAGTAATAAATATGAAAGGTTTCATTTCTGAAGAGTTATCTGTGAACGGGCGGTATTTCACTGTAAAAGAGCACCAAACACATCTGGAAAACTTTTTCCCTACCCGCTGATGCAATTTTTGAAGCCGTGGTTATCACCAAAGTAGACAGATAAGCACCTGCTATAGGAGCAACAGCCAAACAGTGGGAGTATTGATTCCAGAAACATCTATGAAATTGGACAAGGCTTTCTTGATTGCCTTGTACCATTGTTCAGTCAAAACTGCAGCTTTTTATTTTGAAGTTATTTCAAATGCAAACTACTCTTTTTACATGTCAGTAAGACCCTTACGTATATAAAAAATAAATGAAAGTTAAAATTTCTTCACATGCTTAGTGACACTCTTTCTCGTGCCAGAAAACGTTTGCACAGTGCTTTTTTTATTCATGGAACATTAGCAACATCATGAGCTGTTTGTGTGGATATATTAATGACGTGTATAAATCAATACAAGTTAATGTACCTGGAAAAACGTGTACAATTTTCAATATTTAGCTTGTAGTAGACGTGCACATTCCACCATGACGTCCCTGATCCACTGCTGAAAAGGACACTTTGATCCTCTCCTCTTTCATCTAGAACTGCTTCATGTAACAAAGAGGGCACAGCAAGTATGGAAAAACGAATGACTGTCTTTGTGTTGTCATATTCCGATCCAATTAGAATCCAGCAATTAACTGATGAATCACAATTAAAAATTGGCCATCTACAGAATCAGAATCAGAATCAGAATCAGAATACCTTTATTCGTCCCGCAATGGGGAAATTTGCAGTCCACAGTAGCAATTGAAGAGGGATGGGGTTGGGGTGGGAGTGAAAGGATAGAAAACAAGATATTCTAAGCATCTTTGAACTCTTTCAACAGTAGCCAAAATGGAACTGTATAGTGCCACTTAGCAGTTTTTTTTGACAACGATACTAGTGCAGCGTGTTCTACCGGAAACAAATTCCTTGTGTGTTCTACATACTTGGCAATAAAGATGATTCTGATTCTGATTCTGATTCTGATAACAAAATAAAAATGTCAACTGTATACTGTGCAAATGTAGATGTGCAAAAACCGTTCTATAAACAAGACTGTACATAGTGCAGAATCAAGAAATGCATTTAGTTATATTGCAACAACCCATATTTACAAGTGTCCAGTTTTTTTTTTTTTCACATGTGATCATTGGGAATTGTGAAGCCTGATAGCAGTCGGTAGGAACGAGCGGCGGTACCTCTCCTTCTTGCAGCGCAAGACAACATGTAATGTTAAATTTGATTTAAAACAAAGATACAAGATGATATTTGATTTAGCATAAAATAAAAATCAAAGATGCACATTGTCAAAAATAAGCATATTTTATGTTGTGATCATGTTTTCACTATAATGCACACATTTGTTCACATTTACAAGAATGGTGTGTGTGGGTTTTCATGATATTGTACTTTCAGTTGATAAATTTTTCATGCACATAGGGTTTTTAGGGACTTTTAAAGGGAGAAAAGTCGCCTGACCCTGTGTGGATGTAGTACATATTTAATGGGTGGATGAAACATGTTTGTCAGATCACGTCTCGCATAAATGTAACACAACATTTCAGAAAAAGAACATCATATTAACAGTCCAAGTTGCTTTGTTATTTCAGGACTTCAATAATGTGATGCAATTGATAGAACCAAGAAGTATTCACTTTACCAGAAAACATTGTTTCAGCAGCATTTTGTCACACACGCTTGAGTAGATGTCTACATATCTATATAACTATAGATCGAGGAGTGTGTGTGTGTTTGTGTGTGTGTGTGTGTGTGCGTGTGTATGTGTGTGTATGTGTGTGTGGGTGCGTGTGTGTGGTTGCATGTGTGTGTGGGCGTGTGTGCGCGCGTGCGTGTCTGTTTGTTGGCACACACACACACACACACACACACACACACACACACACACACACACACACACACACACACACACACACACACACACACACTTTCACACGCATAAACACAAGTGTAAAAACGTGACGCACAACAGCGCGTTTAAGTTCATTTCCTGAAGGAATGGCTGAGCAGATATTGTCCCCCAAGTGTCATCCGTGTGCATTTGAGCCACACACAGCGCGCTGAGACGCGCGCGTCATTTTCTCACACTAGTGTGGTGGAATTTTCGCCTCAGCGCACTGACATCCGGACAAGGATTACGCGTACACTCATACACAAAGGCGCGGGCGCGCGCACACGCACGCACTCTGCACCTGTATAACTTGTACTGCACAAATCCTATGACCTTGGTATGTTCTAATCTCCTCGAGTCACCAATGCACCCCACCCTGCACATCATCTCACGGTAACAACCAACATACCAGTAAGCAAACACTTTCACAGTACCAATAACCATTCCTTCACCGAAATGCTGCACTCAAACGAATACATGTTGAGGCAGGATGACATCTTTGTGTGAATACAATGGAAAGAAAACTACACATTGGAATACCAATGTGAGGGAGTGAAAAAAACTTTACCCCGTTCCAGTACGTACCAGCCGTGGATGGCTTCCTTCGATAACCACGCGTCAGGGCTCGGTTATATCTTCAAATCCCATCGTTTGAGTCACGGTTGGTACTCCACAATTTAGGTTCCAAATGAAAGAATAAGGGCCATTCATGTATGTGCAGTGGAGGTTCGGTGACTATCCCTTGGGGTGAATATAAATCCCGTCTAGATTTAGATTTCAGTCTTCCGAAGGGGTGCGTCCATTCTGCATTCACGCAGCGGTCGACATCGTCCTTCTTCTCGCCTTCGTCTTTTTTGCTCTCTCTCCCTGTTTTTTTTCTGCGCGTTTCATCCCGCCATTCGCAAGGTTAGAAAATAATCCCATTCGAAAGAACTTGACTTGACTTGACGACTTCAGCCGTTGTCCCTGTCCTCCCGTTTTACCCTTGCATCTTCCACTCCGTCTCACCAGTGCTTCCTCACCCACCCCCACACACCCGCCGGTCGCTCTCCTACCGCAGGTGACCCACGAATAATTCCTCTACAGGAGCCCAATATCCTGAGCAAGAACTATTCCAAAATCAGTCAGGTATATAATTAAATAAATGAAAAATATTCAGCTTGGGTGCACCAAAGGGTGTAAAAAGTGCAAAATCACTTTCCACTCGCAATTCTGTTTGTCTCTCGTCGCAGCTGCGAATCTCTGTCAAATCAGCACTGTGTATCTCGACTGTAGTCCGTGGTAGGAAAAAATGAATACATTAACTTGTGAGGAGGAAAAAAACGTTTCGTTTGCAAGCTTACAATGAAATTCGTGTTAGTGTTTCCCCGGCCGTAGACAGGTAAATACCAGAACTCCGCTGATCCTCGCTGCGCGGTGATCGTTTCTCTTGCTCAGTTAATCCACTGAGCGCTTTGGGTAAAAGCAGTCAGACAACGACATTCGGTGAAGTCCATGTCCCGTTGACTTCTCTTCAAAATAAAACATTGGAAAGAAAGACCCAAACATAATCGACGATAAACTCGAATTGAATGGTGTGATAGAGCAGTGTTTTTCAACCTTTTTCAAGCCAAAACACATTTCTTCCGTTGAAATTATCTGGGGGCACACCCCCAGCTGAAAATGTGGGGGGGGGGAGTATTAACTGTTAATGTATGCTTGTTTTCACATTTTTTTATTATATTATTAATAATTAACAATATACCAGCCACAGCATACACAAAACACATAATATGCAACACAATATGACAGTTCATAACATATTGTTAATAACAATTAAATAAAAATATAGATATATAACAATATGTTATATTGGTAATATCAGCTTTTTATCTATCTCTATCTATCAGATATAGCCACAAATAAAAAAAAACACTAAAAAACATAAAATAAAATTAAACACAATAAGATCACCCACCCAACCAATTACTGTCGCTCAAAAGCGATTAGATGCAACATTCCTGGACTGGCCTTCAGAAAATAAAAAAGCAAACGCCCATTGAGACGTATTTAACCTTTATCTTTCAGAGGCAAAGATTGGGGAGAAACAAGACTATGTAGGCTTAAAGCAGGCGTCGGGAACCTTTTTGACTAACAGAGCCTTAAAAGTAAAATATTTAGAAATGTTATTCACTGAGAGCCACACACACATATACACACACACACGCGCGCGCGCACACACACGCACATGCACACACACGCACGCACACACACACTCACACACACACACACACACATACACGCACACACACACACGCACACACACACACACACACACACACACACACACACACACACACACACACATGCATACGCGGACACGCGCGCGCACACGCATGCACTCACCCATGTGAAAATATATACAGGTAACATCCGATTTACAACCGGTGCGAGTTACGACCACCAGCACTTACGACTACGACCGCCAGACCTTTTTTTTTTACTTCTACGGCTGGGACCGGTGGCAGCCCGGCAAGATTTATAATTGAACTGTTTACAGTTTGGTATATACGAGTATTCCATAGAAATATTTAATATATATAATAGTATTCAATAGAAAACAACAGATTGACTTCGTATAATATTCTGTCGTATAAAGTTTGCGTCGGCCATATTGAATACATTTCAATTTACGACCATTTGACTTACGACTGTTTTGTCGGAACAGAACCTGGTTGTAAGTTGTTTTATATATATATATATATATATATATATATATATATATATATATATATATATATATATATATATATATATATATACAGTAAAGTCTCGTTATATCGATATTCAAGGGAGTCCGAAAAAATATCGATATAACCGGGACTATCGATATATCCGATATCGATATAACGAGACTTTACTGTATATAGATATATATCTACATATATATCTATATATATATCTATATATATATATATATATATATATATATATATATATATATATATATATATATATATATATATATATATATATATATATATATATATATATATATATATATATATATATATATAAAGAAAGAGAAAATTACATGCAAACAGGGTCGGATATATCGATAGTCCCGGTTATATCGATATATATATATATATATATATACATACAGTAAAGTCTCGTTATATCGATACTCAAGGGAGTCCGAAAAAATATCGATATATCTGTTCACTGGCAGGGCATACCAGTCAATTGCCCGGGTGTTGTTCTTGCCATTTAACTTGTTTCTTTGGACTTGCCCCACCCGCTGGAGGTATTTGGCCATAGCCGCGTTCCTTGTTGTCAGGTCGAAGTTACCATTGGCTTGTGGTTTACCGAGCTGTTTTCAATATCTGCTATTGTTCCTTCAGGGAGTGAAGTGTGCTTCTCTGTCGGAGTAACCAGTCATTGTCCCCTCTCCCGGCAAATTGGCGTTTTCATGTTTATGTTTGTTGCATGCTGGGTTCGAGAGGGCAGTAATTTCATCTGTGCTGTATGTCATGCATATTAGCATATTTGACAATAAAGCTGACTTTGACTTTGACTTTGTGCACTGCACTGCTGTTATGTGCGACCTCCTTCTCTCATATGCCTTGCCAGTATTTTTCAGTTTCCAACCTTGGAGGGTCTGCTCTGCTGTTTGAACCCTGCCATTGAGCGTACAATTTTGTGGGTTTTGTACAGACTATTTATTCGTTCGGCATCATTCTCTTTGGGTATTGGCCCTTTATTCACACCTCTCTGGGCCTCTGTCAATTGACTCACATCGTTCCGAGCCGCCTTGATCTTAGCCTCCAGCCGTCTTTTCAATGGTGGGTAACATATCTCATGACGCCCACGGTTCCTCTTCTACCCAAGCATCTCTAGCATCACTGATGCTGAAGCCTATATCAGCTCATTGTTTTCCGTCATCGTTATGGTAGGGATCACCCTCAGTTCTGTGGTCACAGTTTCCATGAGACTTTGAAGTTTTACTTCTCATAGCTGTCCCTTCACTGCGGAATATGTGTTGTACCTCATCAATCTCAAGTTATAATAGCAATTGCCGTTTGTGGATGTTGAAACACTGAGGTACTAGTGACTGTGACTGTTGGTTTCCAAGCAACCATTCAGCCCACATTCTCTGCATGTAACCCCTTCGACTTGTGTTGCTTGAGTAGTATAATTCCAACAGAGCCATGGTATCGCATCTCACCCATGTCCGTCATGTTCCACTAGCCCATTTTTCATCAGGGTACTTTGGTTTTCAAGCACCTGACGCAGATCTTGTTTGGCCGGGCAACGTCTGAGCTGCCATGTGATCTGATTTATTTTCTCTTATCATTGTATGAGGTAGGCAATAGTGTGAGGAGTCTTGCCCAAGGACCCACATTGGATGTGTTTATGTACTCATTTTTGCCCCAAGCGGGATTCAAACCCTCGTCTCCCATATGCCAAACCGATGCCTGACCAACTGAATAGAAACATATGTAAACTCATTAAATACCAAGGCCTCAGAGAGGATCTATAGAGAGCCTGGAAGTTAAAGGACAACCGACGTCTCCGGACAAGTTGTGTCCATAATTTGTAAAATGGCTTCAAATGACTTCTACTGAGCGTATTTTAATAATATTCCACAGCATATAGCTATATTTTACATTTTAAGACTTGCTCTGAATATTCAGGAAGTCTTGTTTTTGAGTTGGTGAAGAATCCGTACGTGACACTAAAGGAAAAAAGACACATTGTAGCAGTCCTTCCATCACGTCAATGTTTTGCTGTACATGTTTGGTCTGAGAACCGTGTTGCACCCAAAATCCGCCAGAAGAGGGCATTCAAGCTCCATATAAGGAATTTATCAGCCTGTGGAAACAGAGGTGGCCACTGGAGGTCGCCATTTTGTGCCTCTTTTTTTGGGTGAGAGATTTTCCACCAATGTTACCTCAAAATGGCACATATAATTATTTAATCGATTGCAAACATGTACGCTTTCCTCTTCAGAACTATTTGAATCATATTCATAACTGGATGTGTAACAAGAAAGCATATTCTCCAAATCTGAAGCCATTGTTTTGATTCTCCAGCAATGCAAGACGTATTGGCGTGATTTCACGAACTGGGGGCGGGACTTTCTGAAAAAGCCCAATTCGCAGCTCAATTTTTTTGCAGATTTTGGACACTTTAAGTCATTTTTATTGGTGTTTTGCATTTGAATTAAAATATCATACTGCGTGTTTTGGGTATTTTAGATGCTATAAAACGTTTTTTCTGATGTCAGTTAAAAAAAAAAAAGTGACGTCGGTTGTCCTTTAAAGGTGACAGTTGCGCCTGTGGTGGTCGGAGCACTCTGGGGCACTGGCCGACCAAGGTAGATGATTGGTTGCAACTTGACAAAAATTGGATTTATTTTCACTTGAAGCATAAACTGCTCGCCACTATAGTTATTTGCATGAAATTCAAGTTTGATTATCTTAAAATGCACTGTATTGTCATCGTTGCAGGATCATGTCCAAGTATAATCAATCTTTGTGAACAATACATATGTGACGGGTGTCACAACAGTGACTGTCTTTATCTCCACGATGCTGCCGTCTTAATAAGACCAGACGCGTGGATGTGTCTTTTTAATTCTTTTATTTCTGCAACACAGTCTGGCAGAAGGGATGGGTGAAGTCGCATGGGTTTCGTCTTGTGATTAACATAAATCTCGTCCAGATTGTTCTGAATATGCAAAACATTGTGGTTAACAAAACAGAATGAATACCGTGTGATCGTATAGTGGTTAATTACAAAAAAAGAGAATACAACACAGTTCAGTGTTATTTACATGATGGTCCTGAACGCATCACATGCGGAGACATCCGCAGAACACGCGGTGCGCTTCTAATGGCGCACAGTTCAACCCGCCATGAACACTCACGGCCAAATGAAACACGACACAAGAAACTAAATATTGTACAATAAAACCGAAATGAAACAATTATTACCCGCAACACAGTATGGCAGAAGGGATGGGTGAAGTCGCATGGGTTTCGTCTTGTGATTAACTGCGCAACAGAAAAGCACTATGAAGTAAATGTGCTTCAGAGTTCCACTCGACAAATCGTTAATTAAATAATGACACAAAAAGTAATCTGGACTCGAAATGAATAAGGGAACTAATTAGATAACACTAGACAGTACAAAAGAGGAAACAAAAGATATTGTCATGAAAATGCACGTTAATCCAGACCATCAAAGAAATGCGACTCACCATAAATCTCGTCCAGATTGTTCTGGAAACTATGGGCGACCTGGTGCCACACTGTGCGCTGTTGCGTCACTTCCTTCATAATTTAATAATCTTGTGCACAACTCTGTTACACATAGCTCCTAAAGTGCTGAACACGAACCTTGCTACACTGAACCACACATCGTTTAATTTCTCTTGGTAATGTTATTCATTTGCCCTGAGAAGAGTTGGACAGACTTGACATAAACCACCCTACCAACAACTATTCAGCTGTGAGGGCAAATAAATTACAGAGGCTTATTCTGTTGTCAGAGCCAAGAAATTAACCATCATCAAAATGACCTTTTAATGTAGTCTGGCATGTTTCAAAAATCCAAAAGCACTCATCTGCTCTCTGTTGAATTTTTTTTAATCCAACATGAGCTTTTTTGAGCATTTCTTCTCTGCCGTGTCGCCTAAAATAATATCAGTAATAACTGCTATTAAAATGTAATTACATTACATCCGAAATAGTATTTGCTATTTTATTTTATTTTAACACAGACAATACTTTTTCATGTCTAATTGTCTGTAATTGATATGAAACATCATCATTAATTTATTCAGAATATTAGTTATCTCCCTTTTTCTACATTATCCTTTCCCAGAACACCTTCTGTTTTTGTCACTGAAAAGGTTTATCATAACTTCATTTTTCTGCTATAAAGACTGTCTGCCTTGTTTGGAGTTAAAAAATGTCAGATGGAAGGGTGGGTGGAGTATTCAAAGACTTTGTAAATAAATGTGACATTTGTATTTTTGTCTCAGGATAGAACTTTACCTCATAAATTGCGTATCTTCAATTTCAAGTCAAAATAACTGTCAATTTGTTCAACAATCTGTACCAACAACTACATTATTTTTCCCCTTTTCCAGTTAGCTCTGACATATGCCTTGTATTGTTCTGCATGATACAAGACACATTGTGCTGTTATTACCAAATGATTTGTTTGCCTCCAGTCAGAGCATGTGCTCCGGAACCTAGAGAACCATGCAAATGTTAGTTCCAGCCCCAAAAGCAAGTTCCATTCATGGCAAGATTTGCTTTTGCCTTTGCACCCTTCCATCATTATCTACCTCAACTCAGATAAGCATTCCAAATATGTGGATATATATTTTGTTTCTGCGAGTGTATGTATTGCCAAACAGAAGGGCAAATTAGAGACACAAAGTGCCAAATAAGACAAGCCAAGCCACAATAACAAATATTTTTCAGACTTCAGTGTGACTAGACAAAGCTTGTGTGTACCAGAGGTGATTGCTCTCAGACTACAAGGGAAGCCCAGCTTCCCCTAAAATGACAAAAAAATAACCAATCAAATATATGTGTATACATACAATTGTGTGGCCATTTCATTGACTAAATATGTGTGAGAACACGCTCAACTTACAAGTCAGCTCCTGATTACTGATTACAATGTGACTTACGATGTGACAGTTTCATTGTGCTTTAAACTGTGGACGCTGAGCGTCTATCGGAGGGGTGTCAAACTCGGGGCCTGGCCGGCCGCTGTCCTGCATGTTTTCCAAGTCTTCCTGTTACGACACACCTGGTTTCAATGATCAGTTCATCAGCAAACTCTGGGTAAGCCTGACATTGAACCTGTACATCCAGAGTTTGACATGTGTGGTCTATAGTGAGGACATTCAGTTTCTAGAAATTTCAGAGGCCAAAAAGTAACTTTTCCTTTCAGTAGCCTGTTATGAGAAAGTGAGCTGGCCAACTGACAGTGCTGGAACAAATAAAATTCAGGGTGTCCCCCTTCCCCTACCCGAAGACAGCTGGGGTAGGCTCGAGCACACCCAGCGACCCTTATGAGGATAAAGAGTATCAGAAAATTAATGAATTACTTCAAATCAGACATTCATCAGTCCTTTGCAGCAAGTTCAGGTCGTAAGAACAAAGGCTTGGTCCTAATTTAGAGGTATGAGTGGACCATGTCTCAAGGTGGGCACATCCCTGAGATATCATCCTCATTGGTGATGCAACCAAACACACACGTATGTCGTCTGCAAACAGAAAAATGTGACTACAGTATTCAAGTGTTGGTCTTAACAGTTTTAAGTTAGCAAAATGAAGACAAATGGGCTACATAGTCAGCCCTGAAGATAAAGTGACATGAATCTTGATAGAATGCAGTAGGTTGGTTCAAAGGTCCTCCTCTCAGTTGTAAAGAGAGTGTGTAAGTCTGAATATGAAGATGACGTCAGGAATGCATTTTGTTGAGGGTACCGTGAAGGCAGCATTATGTCATTTCATAAGAGAAGTCACTCTTTTATTTTTGTCCTTGTAGACATAAGCCATCAACTTGAATGCTTCCTGTTCTCCCTGGCATCAGCCCTTTTCACTTTTTCAATCACTTTCAGGAAATAGACGTCAATGCTTGCACAGCAAGAATCTGAAAGTGGAGATAAATGTTTAATGGGAAAGCAGGGAAATGGTCTCACATGGAGTGCAACGCATGGCCTTGAACCCCTTTATCTGACACCACACCGCAGATTCCCTTCCTTTTCTTTCCATCAATCCAAGTTTCTGTTACACTCTGTGTTTTGCATGTAGGGGATATTCTTCCAAAGCTTTTACTGATACAGTCTTGTTAGATCTGTGTAATTCATTCTGAAGACTGACTATGATTTAAGTACATTTCATACCACATGGCTGGTCAAGCCTATGAAACACGGTTACGTGTCAGTAAAAGTTGCAAGAAAAATAAATCCTCGTGCACTGAACAAGCTGCAAATGTATGCCAGTTGATTGGAGAGTTGATTGAGTTGATCGAAGATCTTCCTTTTCGCAAAAAAAAAAAATCTAATTTAATTCAAGCTTCATCCCTTGTCTTTTAATATTCTTATCTATTTGTCAATAAATGAGCGTGGTTATGTCTCTACAACAATAAACAAATGAACACGACCAAAGAATTATAAACATACACATACATGTGAAAGGCATCATCTTGCAACACCCCGCCACCTTTTTTTCTTCATGAAACTCAAATGTAGTCTCACATTAAACTCCATTTTTATGTGAAACACCATAAAGAAGAAACAATTTAGCGTAGATGTGCTAAAGGTTAGCATGTTGTTATAATCTGTAGATTCCAAAAAAAATTGAATGTGCAGATATGGTTCTTTCAGAAGCATTTTAATATATTTACAATGCACGTGGAGATTATTTCCAACAAATGGTGGTAGGTAGACAATGAACAAAGGTATCTATTTTTAGTACTTCATCAGAGTATCTCACATATATGCGTTTACATGGTGACTCATACTGAACGTAAAATAAAGAGCTGAGGCAATTAAATGGCATTAAATTATATATGTTAGGCGAGTGGTTAGCAAGTCGACTTAACAGTGCAGAAGCCGCAAGTTCAAACCGCGCACCGGACTTCCCGTGTAGAGTCTGCATGTACTCCCGGGCAAGCGTGGGTTTTTCCGTATCCTCCAGTTTCCTCCCACATTCCGAAAACATGCATGGTGAGCTGATTGATTATTCTACATTCAATGTGGGCACAGGTGGTTGTTCACTTCTGTGTTGTGCTCTGTGATTAGCTGGCAATAGGTTAACAGTGCCCCCTGCCTACAACCCAAAGACAACAGCTGCCATTCTCACTCCTTGGGTGGTGTCTGTCCTCCTTTTGTCTTTTCCTTTAGCTCGGGTCCAGAAACGTTTGAGGGTTCTGCGCAGTGTCCTTGCTGTTCCCATGACTGTGCTTTTCTGGACCGAGATATCCGATGTTGTTCACGGGATATGTTGCAACTACTCGTCTAGTTTGGGGGTCACTGCCCCGAGTGCTCTGATCACCATAAGCACCGATACCTTCCAGACTCTCTCCAGCTCCTCTTTGAGCCCTCAGTATTTCTCGTGTTCCTTCTTTCTGATGTTTCCATTACTTGGGATGGCTACATTCACTACAACGGCTTTCCCCTGCCCTTTATAACCACAATATCTGGTTGGTTCGCCAGTTCCATCTTGTCAGTCTTTATCTGGAAGTCCCAAAGGGTCTTTGCATTCTACATTACCTTTGGAGTTGTTTCCCATTTTGACATTGGGGTTTGCAGTCCATACTCCAGACAGATGTTTGCCACCTGGTTATGGTGCTCCCTGTAGGATTTCCTTGACAGCATCTTACACCCTGAAGTTATGCACAACCTACACCTAAGATCTTTTCCAAAAATATGTATGCTAATAGCGACTCCCAGATCCACACAACAGGGATGTACAGCAGTGGCATCAGGATGTCATTCAGTCTTGAGAAATGTAGTCGGATGGTGACCAAGAGAGCTAAAGGAGTGTCACTCCCGAAAGGAACAATATCAGACGTTGAAAATAGCTATTAGTACTTTAGTATACCACATGCCAAAGGCAACCTCGAACTGGCAACAAGGAAAGCGGCTATGGACAAATACCTAATGCAGGTGAGGCAAGTCCTAAGAAACCCAAGTCAATGGCAAGAACAAAAATATTGGTGACATCATTTTCCATAGTGTAGTGGTTATCATGTTCGTCTCACACCCGAAAAGGTCCCCAGTTCGGAACTGGGTGGAAACAAACCATATTCACTCTTACTTGTAACTTGTAGTGGTCTCACTTTAAAAGAATTTCTGGTTTCATTTCCCTTGTCTTCAAGATTTCTATGAATGACTGTCACATTGTGACACGAGTATGAGTCAGTATTGGAGATTTGAAAACTTAATCAACATATGTATGTTTTTTTCCCAGATAAACTCACATCATAGACAAATGGCTGATGTGTTACAGTGCATATGTTATTCCCTTAATAAAGATAGCTAATTTGTTTTAAGAAAAAAAATGCAGATTGGTGAATTGGCTGTGATGACGTGCAAATAAAAAAACGTGACTGATCATGGCTACATGTGAGAGAAAAATCATAAACAATCCATCAGGGCAGAATTCCTTCAATTCTTTAAAGTCAGGCAGATCTGAGAACCCCCCCACCCCGCCCCCATGCATAGTCATCTTTACATATTCCACCTGTGGATACTGTGACATCCTCCTCAGCGCCAGGAGCATGTCGCTCCCTTCCCTGCTCTCCGGACTCACTCACCTGTTACTCATTCGCTTGATTGTGCCTTCTAGCTATAAAAGCCACCCATTCCCGCTCAGTCTGCGCCGGTGTATTCTCTGTAGTTTCCCCGTCGCCCCACAGCACGCAGGTTTGTCCCGTATGTCCACTCAGTTGCCATATTTCCTGTGTTGCCTTGAGGGTCTCAGTAAAGACCTTTCTTAAACTTACCGTCTCCATCGTGTATTTTGGATCCTACCCCTTGCTACTTTCCTTCTTCCCTTGAGTCCTGTCACCACTCCTCGAGCGGACGTGACATTTACATCCCGGACTCAAGCATATCAGTCTCTTCTTCCGCCATATCAAGGTAGAGCTTGTGGAATTTAAGGGAGAGGATCCTCTATACTTGTAAAGTGTGTGTCATCATGCCCACAGTGGCAAAAAAATACTTTTTTTACACTTCGCTGGCTTGTGAGGAAAAATAATGACCTTTGGTCTAAAAGTTGTTTTGCCAAGGTACACAGTTTGCGGTACTTTACTTGAGATGGGCACAAAAGAAAAAAAGGGTGTACCCAGGCCAGGTTTAACACTAAGTGGAGTGCAACTGTTTGCATGGGTGGAGTTTTAATTCGTCTCATTCGTCGTGACGAACCCTAAAGGGAAAAGACTCACTTGTTTATGTGGAATCTTACAGTGTGCAAGTCCTCGATAGTGGGTAGGGCAGTGCCAATGTTTTTTTTCCGCCATCCTAACTGTCCGTTGAAGTCGGATTTTGTCCCCGAACCAAACGGTCATGGAAGAACACAGGATGGATTTGATGACATCTGTGTAGAAATGTTGTAGCACCACCTGCTTCTTTAGCAGCCTCAGGAAGTACTTCCTCTGTTGGGCCTTTCTCAGGATGGAGTTGGTGTTGCCCTCCCACTTCATGTCCTGGGAGACTGTGATTTCCAGGAACTTGAAGGTCTCAACAGTTGACACAAGGCAGTTGGATAGTGAGAGGGGCAGCTGTGGTGATGGATGTTTCCTGAAGGCCACGATCATCTCTACCGTCTTGAGCGTGTTCAGCTCTAGGTTGTGACGGATGTACCAGAGCTCCAGCTGCTCCACTTGTTGTCGTACGCAGACTTGTCGCCGTCTTTGATGAAACCGATGACCGTGGTGTCGTCTGCGAACTTGATTAATTTGACAGCTGGGTGCGTTGAAGTGCGTTTGTTTGTGTAGAGAAAAAAGAGCAATGGGGAGTGGACGCATCCCTGCGTGGCTCCAGTGCTCGGGATTCGTGTTGAGGATGATATTTTTCCCAGTCTGACCTGTTGTGTCCATCCTGTCAGGAAGCTGAGGATTGACTGGCAGATCGTAGGGGACACACAAAGCTGGAGAAGTTTGGGGATGAAGAATTCTGAACAAGATTACATAACATTAATTGTTACGAAATGAGAAACAAGGAAAGCAAAATTACAATGAACAAGATCTAGGGGTCTGGAAATGTATATGTGAGTATGGTCAACATTCCGAAAGAAAGTAGGCAGTTTAGCAGATGGCAAGGAATCAGAATCACAATAAGAAAACCTTTATTCGTCCCACAATAGGGAAATTTGCAGTCCACAGAAGCAATTGAAAGGGGATTGGGTGGGGGGTGAAAGGATAGAAAACAAGATATTCTAAGCATAACAAAATAAAAATGTCAACTGTATACTGTGCAAATGTAAATGTGCAAAACCGTTTCATAAAAAAAACTGTACATAGTGCAAGTATCAGGAAATGCATATTTATATATTGCATCAACCCATATTTACAAGTGTCCGTTTTTTTTTTCACATGTGATCATCGAGAATTGCAAAGCCTGAAAGCAGTCGGTAGGAACAAGCAACGGTACCTCTCCTTCTTGCAGCGCGGGTGTAATAGTCTCTGGCTGAAGGAGCTACACAGTACTGTCAGGGTGGGAAGGAGGGGGTGGGAGGGGCTGTCCATCATAGCTTTTAGTGTAGCTAGCATCCGTCTGTTGCCCATCTCCTCCAGAGAGTCCAGTGAGCAGCCCAGGACAGAATTGGCCCTCTTGACAAGACGTTCCTGTCTTTTCCTGTCCCGGGTAGTGATGCTGCCTGACCAGCAGACAATTCCATAGTGGATGGCTGAAGCCACCACAGAGTCATAGAAAGTCTTTAGGAGTGACCCCTGAACTCCAAAAGTTTCCTGATTGGGGCATCCGTGTTTGTAGTCCAGTCGAGTTTATTGTTGAGAGTAACACCCAGGTACTTGTAGGAGGTCACTCTCTCCATGTCCGAACCCTGGATGTTCAACGGTGCAGGTAAGGATTGTTTCCTGCAGAAGTCCACCACCAGCTGCTTGGTTTGCCCGGTGTTGATCTGGAGGTGATTCTGCTGGCACCAGTCCACAAAGTCATTTGTCAGTCCCCTGTAATCCCTATCGTCTCCCTCTGTAATGAGGCCGACAATAGCCAAGTCGTCAGAGAACTTCTGAAGGTGGCAGGTTGGGGTGTTGTAGTTGAAGTCCGAAGTGTAGAGGGTGAAAAGGAATGGAGCCAGGACTGTCCCCTGCTGCGCTCCGGTGCTGCAGAGAAGCCTGTCCGACTCACAGTTCTTTACCCTCACGTACTGTGGCCTGTTTGCGAGCTAATCTGTAATCCAGAATGTGAGGTGATGGGCGACTCCGGCATGCCGCAGCTTGTCCCCCAGTTGATTTGGCTGGATGCTTTTGAAGGCACTGGAGAAATCAAAGAACGTGATCCTCACCGTGCTCCCAGCATTCTCCAGGTGCAGCAACGCCGAGTGGAGGAGGTTGTTGATGGCATCCTCCATGCCGATGCTGGGCTGGTAGGCAAACTGTAGCGGGTCCAGCGATGAGCTTGCCAGCGGTCGCAGGCGGGCGAGGACGAGTCTCTCCAGCGTCTTCATCAGGTGAGACGTCAGCGCCACCGGTCTGTAGCTGTTGAGCTCCTTTGGTTTGGGAATCTTGGGCACTGGGACCAGGCATGACGTTTTCCACAGCTGTGGAACTCTACCAAGCTTCAAGCTCAGGTTGAACAAGTGCTGGTCGGAGAAGGTCTTGAGGAGTCGGGAACTGATGTCATACGGACCTGCTGCCTTCCTCACTTCCATCCTCCTCAGTTGGTTCCTCACCTGTGCAGTTGTGACAGACAGGCAGGAACCAGGAGGCAGAGTGGCGGCTGAGGGTGTGGCAACGGTTGGAAGGGCAGTTGTTGGTTGCGGAAAGCTGGTCGTGAGAGGGGGCAGGGAGGGTAAGGCCACAGTGAGAGTTGGTGCAGGTGCAGCTACAGGTGAAGTTAATGTGGGCCGGGGGTGACAGGCGTCTTCTCAAACCGATTGAAAAAGCGGTTGAGTTCATCTGCCCAGTCCTTGTCTTTTTTGTTCAATGTCACTGGGCTTTTGTGGCCTGAGATGTTTTTCAGGCCCTTCCAGACACCAGCGACATTGCTGGCTTGCAGCTGCTCCTCCATTTTCATCCTGTAGGCCTTCTTCCCCTCTCTGATCTTCCTCCTCAGTTGGATCTGCACGGCCTTCATTTCCTTTCTGTTGCCCGACACAAAAGCCTTTTTCTTTTCCTTCAGGAGGACTTTTATGTCGGGATTAATCCATGGTTTGTTGTTGGAAAAACACCACACAGTCCTGGTGGGTACGGTGTTTTGTTCACAAAAGTTTATGTAGTCTGTGATGGTATCGGTGAGTGACTCAATGTCCTCCCCATGAATCTGAGTGAAGAGCTCCCACCTGGTTGAGTCAAAACAGTCCCGCAGAGCTTGTTCAGCTTCTGTGGACCATCGCCTGACCATGCGGGTCACAGCTGGTTGCCTCTGGATAAGGGGTTTGTACACAGGCTGGAGGTATACCATATTGTGATCTGCTCTTCCGACAGGGGGCAGGGGGAGGGTTTGTACGCATCCTTGGCATTTGAGTAGAATAAGTCCAATATGTTATTGTCTCTGGTGGCACAAGTTACATACTGTGTGAATGTTGGGAGGGAGGATTCCAGGGAAACGTGATTGAAGTCCCCTGAGATGATGAACAAGGCGTTGGGGGACTGGGTTTGCAGCTTATTTACAACAGTCATGAGGGCATCGGAAGCAGCGCCACCATTTGCCGTAGGGGGAATGTACGCCGTCACGGCTATGACGTGTGAGAATTCCCGCGGCAGGTAACGGCTAGCAGCTCCATCTTGCGAGTGCAGAGTTTTTCCTAGACCGTGATGTGCCCAGGGTTGCACCATTTGTCATTCACAAACACAGCAATCCCCCCTCCTTTCTGCTTACCGCGGCCTCCATTTCTAGTCCGCTTGTACGAGTTGGAAGCCCTCTCACTCAGCGTGGGTGTCCGGAGTGATTGCCGATAGCCGTGTCTCCGTGACGAGTAGCAAGCTGGCTTCCCAGTAATCCCTCTGGTGCCGCGTTAGCGCCACCAGCTCGTCTATTTTATTTGGGAGCGATCTCACATTCCCCATGATACGGAAGAGGATTAGGGCCACTGAAGAAGAAAAAATATGGTTGGCAAAATTCTGACTTTAATCTCAGAATTCTGACTTTAAAGTCTGAATTCTGAATTTATTCTCAGAATTCTGACTTTAAAGTCAGAATTCTTTTCGTTGCGACTTTAAAGTCAGAATTCTGACTTTGTGACGTTCGTGGAGCTATTCAATTTTGAAGGTCCCATCAAAATGAGAAATATGCTGCGTCCAAGAGAGTTAGTGCAGTGAAAATATAATCTTCGGGGGGAAAAAAGGCAAGGCACACAAATAACAGGAAAAGTGTGTACGTGAGTCCATGTGTCACGGAGCACTTGTGTGTAATTACGGCCTCACCATCCGCGACGTGAGTTCCATCTATGCTGATTAGTTAAAACAAAAAAAAATATGTGCCTGCAAACGTGCACATGCAAAGGCAGCATTTCACTGTAGTGGCATTGCTATGAGTGCGCCAGCTGGAGCGGGAAGTAACCGTGAGTTTTAACATTTTTTTGATTTCTATGTCTTTGTAATTAATTTATTATGTTGTACTTTATTTTTTATAGATTTGATATTTACTCACAGTACAAATATTTTGTATACAGCGATGGTTGGTTTAACCTGCTCTATCAATACCGTTCAGTTGTTCATTCATTTGTCCCTAAATACTCGAATATCTAACATACTTTTTTGGAATATAGTACATATACAGTATTAGTTTTTAACACGAGTGAATACTTTAAATCAGTTTCTTAAATTGACACTGTGAACAGCCATCACCTTTTTTTTCTTCTCACACACAACTGGAGTACAATCATTTGCTTGAGTGACATTTAGAGGGGTTAAACATACTCACGTTTGCCCACTTTTAACTCTGTCAGTCTTGCAATATGTTTGATGGGTTTGTTCTGTGTTAGAAAATTGCAACAGATGAATATGAATACATTCAGAGATGCAATTACATTTGGTGTGGTCTTATTAGAAACATTTAATGAGGGGTGCAGCTACAGATTTTGTGGAGAATATTTGCTTGTCTCAGAGAGAAAGCTCTCTCATTTTGTTTTTTTGCTTATTTTTCATTACTTTTAATTATCGTCACTGTCTTTCTGTCTCAATAAAATTCACCTGAAAATGTGTGAGCATGCAAAGAAAATGAAAAACTGAAATAAACATTGAATGGCAGTAGCTCAACTGAGAAGATTTGAATATGAATCCAGAGTGTATTTAATTGATCGTATTTATTTATTACTATTATAGTACACAAACACTCATTTTTCATAGAATAATTTCTTTTTTTTCTGAACAATTCTGGAGAACATGGCCACCTGGCAGTCAAGTGGTTAGCATGTTGACTTCACAGTGCAGATGCAATGGACTTATAAATGAAACGTATTATTATTATTATTATTATTATTAGTAGTAGTAGTAGTAGTAGTAGTAGTAGTAGTAGTAAATTAAATGTATTATTATTATTATTATTATTATTATTATTATTAGTGGGTGGTTGTTCATCTCTTCTCCCGGTACTCAGATTTCCACCCATGTTCCAAAAACATGGATTGCAGGTTGATTGAACACCGTAATTGTGTGTGAGGGCGAATGGATGATCTTCTGTTTGTACTGCAATTACCTGGCAACTGGTTCAGGGTGTCCCCTGCCGAAAAATCTTCTTCTTTTCCTTTCGGCTTTTCCCTTCAAGAGGTCGCCACAGCAAATCAGTGTTCTCCATCTTCAGAGGTTTGATCTGCATGTTTGTTTTGGCAACCTTTTACGTCTGATGCCCATCCTGACACAACCCTCTGTATTTATCCGGGCTTGGGAACGGCACAAGAAGACTTATGTACCTTTGTGGCTACAGAACAAGCAACTCACTCAGTAAAAGGTTTTAATCTTTATCAACACTGTTAATTTACATTTTAAACACAATTTGGGGTGGTTATCTATTAGATTTGTTAAATATTTAGTCAGTCTTGCAATATGTTTGATGGGTTTATTCTGTGTTATACTTTCTGAAAATGGCAGAAAATTGCAACAGATGAATATGAATACATTCAGAGATGCAATTACATTTAGTGTGCTCTTATTAGAAACATTTAATGACTCTCCAGAGGGGTGCAGCTACAGATTTGGTGGAGAATATTTGCTTGTCTCAGAGAGAAAGCTCTCATTTTGTTTTTTGCTTATTTTTCATTACTTTTAATTATCATCACTGTCTTTCTGTCTCAATAAAATTTACCTGAAAATGTGTGAGCATGCAAAGAAAATGACAAACTGAAAGAAACATTGAATGGCAGTAGCTCAACTGAGAAGATTTGAATATGAATCCAGTGTATTTAATTGATCGTATTTATTTATTACTATTATAGTACACAAACACTCATTTTTCATAGAATAATTATATTAGTTTTTTTCTGAACAATTCTGGAGAACAGGGCCACCTGGCAGTCAAGTGGTTAGCATGTTGACTTCACAGTGCAGAGGCAATGGAAACGTATTATTATTATTATTATTATTATTATTATTATTATTATTAGTAGTAGTAGTAGTAGTAAATTAAATGTATTATTATTATTATTATTATTATTATTATTATTAGTCAGTCTTGCAATATGTTTGATGGGTTTGTTCTGTGTTAGAAAATTGCAACAGATGAATATGAATACATTCAGAGATGCAATTACATTTGGTGTGCTCTTATTAGAAACATTGAATGACTCTCCAGAGGGGTGCAGCTACAGATTTGGTGGAGAATATTTGCTTGTCTCAGAGAGAAAGCTCTCTCATTTTGTTTTTTTGCTTATTTTTCATTACTTTTAATTATCGTCACTGTCTTTCTGTCTCAATAAAATTCACCTGAAAATGTGTGAGCATGCAAAGAAAATGACAAACTGAAAGAAACATTGAATGGCAGTAGCTCAACTGAGAATATTTGAATATGAATCCAGAGTGTATTTAATTGTTCGTATTTATTTATTACTATTATAGTACACAAACACTCATTTTTCATAGAATAATTATATTAGTTTTTTTTCGGAACAATTCTGGAGAACAGGGCCACCTGGCAGTCAAGTGGTTAGCATGTTGACTTCACAGTGCAGATGCAATGGACTTATAAATGAAACGTATTATTATTATTATTATTATTAGTAGTAGTAGTAGTAGTAGTAGTAGTAGTAGTAGTAGTAAATTAAATGTATTATTATTATTATTATTATTATTATTATTATTAGTAGTAGTAGTAGTAGTAGTAGTAGTAGTAGTAGTAAATTAAATGTATTATTATTATTATTATTATTATTATTATTATTATTATTATTATTACCACGAGAATTTATCAACACAAAAATATATTCTATGCTAAATCAACGAAAAAAAAAATCGAGCTCAATGACTAGTAAGTTAGAAATGGGGCCTGTGGCTCCCTATGGACCACTCTAAGCACCAATCACATTTCCATATATTTATTTGTGGGTTATTTAAACTTTATTTGAATGAATTCTTAAACATGTTTGAAGATACAGTGAGACCTCGGTTTACGAACCCCTTGGCTTACAAACTTTTCATTTATGAAAATTTTACGTTGGCATACAAACTATTTTTCGGGATACACACGGAGCTACCACAATGAGTGATGTGTCGTTCGTGAATGAGCCCGTTCTCCAAATAAGGAAATGGCTGCGGACTTTTTTTGTCCTCTATTCCCTGCCCCCAGTCATCGGTTAAAGCCACGTGATTGGTGAATGATAAGACATTTGGCTTAAACCATCTATAAAACATTTAATAATCATTTCTTTCTCATAACCCTTCACACTATATACAATCATAGCAACAATGCAGAACAGGTGGGCATGAACATCTATTTTCCAGATGTCTAGTTGTGCATTGCTGCATAGCAACTACAGCATATGAAAACTGCCAAATGAACATTTACATCTCCCTTTGGATAACGCAAGAGATGCATAGCAGTAATGCACTCTGTCATTAGGCCGACACAGATCCAGTGTGGATCCTGTTCCCCCCAGGAACTACTGTTATCTTCATAAGACACAGATGAAAGCTTTACCCAAAATACTGAAGCTCAACCTTGGAGATGATCTCCATATATGATCATCGGGGAAGAAAATATCATGCATTGTTCCATTCCTTTTACTGCCTCACCTGCAAACACAGATAATGGTTTTGATAGCCATATGTGTTTTATTTCATCATAGATTATCACATTTATTTGGGACATAAAGGTGATACAGTATATGCAAAATCATTTCCTCAGAATAATTCACTGAGGTCTTCAAATCAAATGTTGCTGGTTTCATTTACATGTATTTGTGGAACGTGTGAGACAGAAGTGTATGTGTGCGTGCCAGTGTGTATGTGTGTGTGTGTGTGTGTGTGTGTGTGTGTGTGTGTGTGTGTGTGTGTGTGTGTTTGTGTGCGTGCGTGTGTGCGTGTGTGTGTGCACGTACGCACTAACATCAGAGAGCAGTATTGTTCACAATCATGCCAAATTTGAATGATTGGAAAAATTGCCAAGTGTATAAAATGAACCTGCCCAATTTTCTGCTGCCAAACATTGTCTACTGAATGTGTTGAAACCAGGCACTGCTTAGTGTGAATCAAATGTCACTACCAAATTATTACCCCAACACATACTGCAACTATGGCACGTATGGGGGCCATTGTGAGTTTCTTGCACGGCCAGTTCATATGCATATATATATATATATACACACACACATTGTACAAACACAGAGGCGGGTGTTGCTTCAATACTGACTTCTGTACCGACTGATATGAAGGTCCACCAGTTTGTCACTGACAGTTGCTGCTAACATTAGATGGAAGAAAAAAGATCAGACTAAGCACTGATCAAAAAGAGTTTTTGGCAGATTATCTCACAAACCGGCCACAGTATGTGAGGGCTGTCATGTTCAGATTCGGCAGCCGGTGTTGGGTTTGTGCTTCCCACCTTGTAACACACCTCCTGCCAATCTCCCAATTATTCACCGGGATATTTAAGGAGTGTCATTCTGTCATGTGTTTGCTTTTATTCGCCTTGCCACGGCTGGTGCCCAGGTTTTGTATTTCGCGATCTTGTTCTCGTTTTAGTTGTTCTGGTAGCTTTCGGTCCAATGTGTTTATAATTCCTATTCTGGTTATCCTATCCTATTCATCATTCTGTGCATTTGTGAATTGGGTACATCTAATTTCGTTTTCTAGACCCTTGTTTGTTTTTCTTCCTCGCCTTTGTGCTAGTGCTATTTGTTTTCGCCTAGTTTGTATTTCCTGGTCCTTATTTGACCAGTTATTTGAATTGATTTTTGTCTGTGCGGATTTACATAGCAGAATAAACATTTTAACTCGAAACGCCTATCTCTGGCTGCTACTTTGTGATCCAGCAACTTACTTCGCTCCCAAACAAAGCAAGACTTCTCTTTGCTTTGTTTGGACGTGACAAGGCACAAGGCTTAGACGGCACTCTGCAGCACTGGGGCGTCGCTGGGGACGTTCGTGGCTCCATTCTTGTTCACCCTCTACACTTTCAACTTCAGCTACAACACTCTAACCACCCACCTCTAGAAGTTCGCCGATGAATCAGCGATTGTCAGCCTTTCACAGAGTATGATCAGGAGTACAGGGGACTGCATAAAACAGTGGTTCTTATTCTTGTTCGAGGCACCGAACCCCACCAGTTTCATATGCTCATTCACCGAACCCTTCTTCCGATGACTGTGCCTACTAACTGCAGACTAGACTGAGGGCTGGACCTCTGTGGCGGAGGATCCACCGAACCGCTGAGACCGATTCACCGAACACCTAGGGTTAAATCGAACCCAGGTTAAGAACCACTGGTCTAGAGCCTCAATTTTTCTTATGATGATAGTAGTGCAGAGTGTTCTACCTGAGACAAATTCCATGTGTGTTCTACATAGTTGGCAATAAAGATGATTCTAATTCCGATTTTGTTTCTGACAAAGAACTTCGTGGACTGGTGCCAGCAGAATCTCTTCCTGATCAACCCTGGGAAAACGAAGGAGTTGGTTGTGGATTTCTGCAGGAAACAGTCCTCACCTGCACCGTAGAGCATCCAGTGTATGGTCATAAAGAGGGGGACTTCCTTGAAGTACCTTAGTGTTATTTTCAACAATAAACTGGAATGGACTACAAACACGGATGCCCAGATCAAAAAGGGACAAAGTCGCCTCTTCAGAAACTCCGTCATTTTTGGGATTCAGGGGTCACTCCTTGAGATTTTCTTTGACTCTGTGGTCGCTTCAGCCATCCAGTATAGAATTGTCTGCTGGTCAGGCAGCATCACCGATCGAGTCAGAAAAAGACTGGAGCGCCTGGTCAAGAGGGCCAGTTCTGTCCTGGGCTGCTCGCTGGACTCTCAGGAGGAGGTGGGCAACAAGGATGCTAGCTAAACTAAAAGCTATGATGGAAAGCCCCTCCCACCCCCACATGCCCACCCTGACAACACTGTGTAGCTCCTTCAGCCTGACTGTTACACTCGCGCTGCAAGAAGGAGTGGTAAGCGGTCTATACAGGGATGTATAAAATGGTGTTTAATTTAATCATCTCTTAAAATTACTTTGAAGGTGGAATTTTTTCTCGTTTATGCCAATCGTTTCTATACAGGGATGTATAAAATGGTGTTTAATTTAATCATCTCTTAAAATTACTTTGAAGGTGGAATTTTTTCTCGTTTATGCCAATAGTTTCAGTTTTTGGCACAATTATTACAAATGAAAACCTTTTTGTGTCTCGTGTCTCAAGAAAAAAATAAGTTTATTTCTGAAAATTTTAAGGCTAACATCTTCCATGAAAATCTCGAAGCAACATACATGTTTTAAAGAAGAAATATCGGTAATCTCTGAAAATTATATTTATTGTTATATTGTGATAAACTGATAAAACCCTGGAATATTTGTGAGCTCATAAAAATTGAGGAATCACAGAATCAAAATCAGAATCAGTATCAGAATCAGAATCAGAATGAGAAAGCCTTAGTCCCACAATGGGGACATTTGCAGTCCACAGCAGTGATTTGAAACAAAATGTTCGAAGCATAATTGTCACGTCACTTGAGGCTCGAGGGCTGGGCTCGAGTGACGAAAGGAAAGCGGGGAGTGTGGATCCAAAATACACGGCGAGACAGATACTCGTATACAAAAGTCTTTACTGACAGAGGCTTCGTCAGCGAACTAAAGTCTGACTACTCGTATACAAAAGTCTTTACTGAGGCACGCATGAAAAATTGACAGCAGGATGAGGTGACTGAGGGAGATCGGTGACAGCTGATCTGACGGCACGGAAGTAACAGGGTGGCTTTCAGAATACTCCGACGGCGCCTGAATGGCGCGATCGGTAGATATAGTCAGAAGGCACAATCAAGGGAATGACAATCAGCTGTGGGGACCCAGGTGCGTGATGATGGGAGGGGCCGTCTCCCGGGAGCAGCGGAGGAGGTGACAGGAGGGGCGGAGCGCGCCCAGGACGGCGACGAGATGTGACAGTGCCCCCCCCCTCAACGGACGCCTCTAGGCGGCCCACCAGGTTTGGAGGGGTGAGCCGCATGGAACGCCCGGATGAGAGATGGGTCGAGGATCCAGGCACGTGGGACCCACTGTCGTTCCTCCGGTCCATAGCCCTCCCAGTCGACCAGGTACTGCACTCCTCTGCCCATGCGCCTGGAGTCCATTATCTCCCGCACGGTGTAGACCGGTCCGTCGGCCAACATCCGGCGGGGAGGTGGGGGGGTGGGCGTGGGGGCTAAGGAGCAGGTTTCCACTGGCTTGAGGAGGGAAACATGGAAAACGGGGTGGATCCTCATGGTGGGTGGCAGCCGGAGCCTCACCGAGACCAGGCTGAGGATGGCCTCGATGGGGAAGTGACCCGTGAAGCGTGGGCCCAGCTTGGCTGAAGACCCTGCCAGCCGAAGGTCCCTCGTCGACAGCCACACCTCCTGCCCGACCTGGTAGTTGGGTGCCTGTCTCCGGTGACGGTCCGCCACCCGCTGGTTCCGGGATGCGGTACGTGTCAGGGCGTCCCTGGTCTCCTTCCAGACTCGGTGGGCCCGTCTGAGGTGATGTTCAATAGACGGGACCTCCACCTGGCCCTCCTGAGTGGGAAACAAGGGCGGCTGATAGCCACAGGCGGACATAAATGGGGACCGACCTGTGGCTGCGGAGACCAGGGAGTTGTGGGCGTACTCCACCCAGGGTAGGTGCAGGGCCCACGACGCCGGGTTGTGGAGGCACACGCACCGGAGGGCCGCCTCCAGGTCCTGGTTCTTCCTCTCCGTCTGTCCGTTGGTCTGGGGATGGTATCCAGACGACAGGCTCGCCGACGCCCCTAGGGACCGACAGAAACGTTTCCATACCTTGGACACGAACTGTGGTCCCCGGTCCGACACGATGTCCGTCGGAATCCCGTGGAGACGGACGACGTGGTTAACCAGGAGTTGAGCCGTCTCGATGGCGGACGGCAACCTGGTTAACGGGACGAAGTGGGCCGACTTGGAGAATCGGTCCACAACGGTAAGGACGACCGTCTTGCCACGGGAGGGGGGGAGGCCTGTCACGAAGTCGACGGAGATGTGGGACCAGGGTCTGGACGGTACCGGTAGCGGCCGGAGGAGTCCTGCCGGGGGCTGATGGGAGGCTTTCCCACAGGCACAGGTCGGGCAGGCCTTCACGAAGAGGGTGATGTCCCTCCGGAACCCCGGCCACCAGAACCGTTGGGCGATGAGTTGGATCGTCCTGTTGACCCCCGGGTGACAAGCTATCTTGGAGGTGTGCCCCCAGACGAGCACCTCCGTGCGAAGAGGGGGGGGGACGAACAGGCGATCCTTAGGACAGCCCCTGGAGATGGGGGTCGTCCCCTGGGCTTGCTGTACTTTTCTCTCAACCTCCCACCTCAGGGCACCCAGGATGCGTTGGGCCGGCAGGATGTTGGTGGTGGTCTCCTCCCTTTCTGCCGGCTCATGGATGCGGGATAGGGCATCGGGCTTGGTGTTCTGCGACCCTGGGCAGTAGGTGAGAGAAAAGTTAAACCGGGTGAGGAAGAGTGACCATCGGGCCTGTCTAGAGTTTAGTCTCTTGGCCGACCGGATGGCCGCCAGGTTTTTATGGTCCGTGAAGACGGTGAAGGGGTGTTTCGCTCCCTCAAGCCAGTGTCTCCATTCCTGAAGGGCCAGGACGACCACCAGCAGTTCCCGGTTGCCGACGTCATAGTTGGCCTCGGCGGGGCTGAGCCGGCGGGAGAAGAAGGCGCATGGGCGTAGCTTCTGCTCCATGGGAGAGCGCTGGGACAGGACGGCCCGTACTCCGGACTCGGATGCGTCAACCTCGACCGTGAACGGGAGATCCGGGTCGGGATGACGCAGAACTGGGGGGTTAGTGAAGGCAAGACGGAGGCGGTTGAATGCCCCCTCAGCGTCGGGCGTCCACCTGAAGGGGATCTTTGAGGACGTGAGGTTAGTGAGGGGGAGTGCCTTCTGACTATACCCGCGGATGAAGCGGCGGTAGAAGTTGGCAAACCCCAAAAACCGCTGAAGCTGTTTGCACGTCTTCGGGATCGGCCATTCCACCACCGCTTTAGTCTTAGTAGGGTCGGCCCTGAGCTGCCCCCGCTCCACGACAAACCCTAGGAAGGACAGAGAGCGGACATGGAACTCGCACTTCTCTGCCTTCACGTAGAGCCGGTTTTGCAGGAGCCGCGCCAGGACCCGTCGGACGTGTTGCCGGTGCTCCTCTGCAGAACGAGAGAAAATAAGAATGTCATCCAGATAAACGAAAACAAAAACATTGAGGAAGTCCCTGAGCACATCATTGATCAGATTTTGGAATACGGCGGGAGCGTTCGTGAGTCCGAACGGCATCACCAGATATTCAAAATGTCCTAATGGTGTTTTAAATGCAGTTTTCCATTCGTCCCCCTCCCGGATGCGGACCAAGTGGTACGCACTGCGGAGGTCTAATTTAGAAAAAATGGTTGCGGACTGAAGGGGCGTGAAGGCTGAGTCCATGAGGGGGAGGGGGTATTTGTTACGGATGGTGATGTCGTTCAGACTCCGATAATCGACACACGGACGCAGGGTTCCGTCCTTCTTGTCAATAAAGAAGAACCCTGCGCCCAGCGGAGACCGTGACGGCCGAATGAGTCCCGCCGCGAGGGAGGAGTCTATGTAAGTGCTCAGGGCTTCCCGTTCCGGTTGTGAGATGTGGAAAAGTCTGGAGTCCGGTAATGGAGCCACTGGCTGCAAGTCAATAGCACAGTCATACGGTCGGTGGGGCGGCAGGGATTGGGCGTTGTCCTTGCTGAACACCTCCCGCAGGTCGTGGTAGCAGTGTGGCACGCCCTTGAGGCAGATGGCCTCCGGTGGTCCACCGCGGGAGGCTCAGTCGTTAGTCAGTACAATAGGAACTATCAGTGGGGCTGCAGGGAGTAGTACTCTACTCCCCCCAACCTGAGAGCAGGGACCTATCATAGCAGAGTCCGGCACCGCCATGTCTGGACAGTAGCGATATATATATCGGGTCTAAACTACCAGTAAGACTTTAGTTTGCTGACGAAGTTTCTTGGATATGAAGTGAAACGTCCGACACCTTCAAAGAAGTACAGATGACGGCTGAAGAAACCTTTTCATCCATTCATTGGGGTGTTCCTTATACTGCGGTGTGCCTTATTGTCTGTAAAACATGGTAATATATATGATTTTGAAGTCCAGTGGTTTTGCAAATGGTTGGGTGTCTCCTAAAAAGAGAGAGTAGTGAAATGGTACAAATGATCAGTTATTGAGGAAAAAAAGGACTACCTTCTAACAACATTTTAAATAGACGCACATAAAATATACACGAAGAATGTCTTCTTCTTTGGAGTGTTACAATGTACAGTATCAAAAAAGCGACTACCAACTGGTGTTTTGAAGGTTCCTATTCCACACACACTGCAGCATTTACATCGTTGCACATATTTGAACCATAAATAAACATTTACCTCATCTTTTTGTCGACCATGTGGAAATGCGTGTTAGTATGACAGTGAAATTCAGTGAACCTTGAAACACCCATAATTGTATGCATCGCTTTCCCGTTCAATTGTTCGACCTGCCACATGCCAATAATATCAAGTGGTTTCTTCTGACACATTTTGTTTTGTTTGGGATGAAAAGATATTAAATCTTCTCAAAATCTGACCCGAGAAAGTGTAGCATATGTCACACTGCTACAGAATGTTGCGACAGGTCGAAAAGCAGCGGTGACGTCACGACCGCAGGTAGACTAAGGAGGTGGCACAATAAACACGTTGACAAAGCAACTCTTCTCCTCTCATTCCTCCGGACATAACATTGGTGACGAAGATGGACTTCTACACAGCTCCCCTACCCTCGTTTCTCGCGCTCCCCGGTGAGCCACCAGTCCCGTGGTCCCGCTGGTATGACTCTTTACGACATATCTGACGGCGATCGGACTAAACGAGGCAAGCGACGCATGGCTAACGGCTATGCTAGTGCACAACTTGGGAAGTGAGGGGCAGCGCATTTTTCAGACACTCGGACCCGTGCAGAAATACAAAGATTGTGTCACATTGTTGGACAAACATTTCGCCCCACCGCAGAGAGTGATTGTCCGGCGGATTGCCTTCCGTCAACGACGGCAACGAACAGGCGAGTCGGTACCCCCACTACGTTGCCGACTTGCGGTGTTTAGCGGGCCTCTGTAAATTCGGCCGCTTGGAGGAGGAAATGATTAGGGATCAACTCGCGGAGCTACGAACTACGGGAGAAACTGTTATTGTCCCCTGACGACCTCCCACTATCGAAGGCTGTGGACATGGCGTTCCAATTGGAGAACGCAGAACAATTAACGGCTCGGTTCGTGAACCCACCCACACCTTCACACTCTCCCGCGTTGGTACAGATTGTTGCTCCAACCCCTCCACGCCCAGACGCCACCTCCAGTTACGAATGCACCTCTAAATACAACGGTGCCGAGATAAATGTGGCCAGACGTCAAGGGGCCGATGCCCGCACGCCTTGTGCCAACTGTGGGTCTTCCTGGCACCCCACACGCGCGCTAACTTGCAAAGCCATTTGACAGAGATGCCAGCACTGCGGAAAGAGGAACCACTTCGCCAGGATGTGCCGCTCTGGTCGGACATTCGCCGGCCGAGCTGCTCTCACAAACTGGACTCATTCTGGACAGCACCAGTCCAGATTACCGCCCAACTCGGACCGACCACCTTCTGTCTGGCTGACGGGTCGCGTTGGCATGCCAGCCGCCTAAGGAGAGTGGCAGCACCGACCCCCTCGAACGATTTATCAGGCAAAGACTACTGACATCCTGTCACACATCAGAGAACACCGATGGCGCGCCTTGAAGAGCGTGGTGAACCAGCCGTGCCCGTGGGGCCAGAGCCTCGGCCAGCTCGCGTTCGCCTTTGCCCTCGGTATTTGGACAATTACCACCGATTTTGAATGTTCAGACCCTAGCCAGTGCTTAGCCTATCGCGTGGCAGAATAACCCACACGGCTAAGTAGGGAAATCAGCAATCTACGCGGTTTCCCTTGTTACAGAGTGTTTCTGGTTCCTTCAGGGTAGGGGGGTAAATGTAGCATATGTCACACTGCTACAGAATGTTGCGACAGGTCGAAAAGCAGCGGTGACGTCACGACCGCAGGTAGACTAAAATGGTGGCACAATAAACACGTTGACAAAGCAACTCTTCTCCTCTCATTCCTCTAGACATAACAGAAAGGTTACATAAAATATTGGTAAGAAAAATAAAGCATATGATATAATGGATCTGTCCTTACTCAATAACAACAGAAAATCACTGAAATACTCTTGAAAAGAAGACAGAGGTCTAAATAATCACTTTAAAATGAATCAGAGCCATGTATTTTTAGCCTTTAATCTGATCATCTTGGCAAATCTGCACGATGAAAAATGTATGCAGTATTTTTTTTATTCCGCCATTATTTTGCAAGGTGAACTTCAGCAATTTTATTCTGCAAGTTTAGTGCAAAGTATTACAGTTTATTAGTATCATATCGGCAGTGGTGGCCGTCAGGGCATGGAAGGCCTTCATATAGTGAAGATTTGAAGAGTTTAATGACAGTATTTCTTAAGTTTCTTCGAGTCATAAGAAACTGTATTTCCTGGCCAACGCCATCCGCGAGTGGCCGTGTAGGAAATCACATCACACTCACAGCTGTGGAGTGAATGAGACATAGCACTACTGGAGGCCAAGGAGTGACAGGCACAGCGCTCCACTGTATATGAGTATACATAAAATGGCATAAATTAGTCTCAGACAAGACTTAACTAAAAGCAAAACTAAATACGTAAAAACGGAGAAAAAAAATAATCCTCATCATATTGATATCGATGTATTCTTGTCCATATAAATGCTGCCACTAACATGGATTTCACGAATTGCAAAAAGCAACAACATAGTCCATTTATTATATACAATGTACAATGTGTAATCATTTTCGCAAACCTTTTTAACGTCCTTACAGTTCGCCAAGACATTAGGTGATTACATTTTGAATTACATGATTTACAAAGTGAATTACATTGCAGTACAACACTTTCTCACTCAATTAGTTCGTTTACAAGAAACTCTGTATTGAACGTTGGATCAACACTGTGCTCTGTTGCGTCCTACTGCTCAGCGCAGAGTGAGGAGAGAAGTATATAGTGTTTTGGAAGTGTATCACAGAGTAGGCAATTTAACGCACCCAGTCTGATGGTTTTCTAATTGGAAGCTGATCACATCAGAGGTGTGCCGGATTATAGTGTCAGTAATGAATGAGGGAGACCGAGTGTGGCAGATTAGTGCTGTTACGACTCTCCTTGAACTCTGAAGGTAGCAGGATAAATGGTAGTCTGTGTACGTGTTTGCAATATGGTATTTTAGTTCAGTGTGTGTGTGTGCGTGTGTGCGTGTGTGTGTGTGTGTGTGTGTGTGTGTGTGTGTGTGTGTTGGTGTGTGTTTTGGCGTTTGTGTGTGCGTGTGACTGTTTCTTGACTTGCAAGTAGAATGGCACTGAGGCAAGCTGATGAAAGTCTAACCCAATACATGCATGAATGTGTATATCATTGTTGCTGCATGTATTTTGTTTTTATGTTTCAGTAAATATCTGATTGTTTGACATGAATTGGTATGTGCCAAACGGTAGTGGGGAATGACTAAAAATATTGGTGGGAATATAGAGGAACAAAAGGTGGTCAGAATTAAAAGAAAATAAGATCTGACATATAGTGTGCACCCATGAAAAGACTTGACTTAAGTGGGAGCAAAGTGATCCTAGAAAACACATGAAAGTCACATTATTATAAGAGATTTAGAAAATGATTTCTTCATAACAAATCAGAATCAGAATCAGAATACCTTTATTTGTCCCACAATGGGGAAATTTGCAGTCCGCAGCAGCAATTGAAAAGGGATGGGGTTAGGGTGGGGGTGAAAGGATAGAAAACAAGATATTCTAAGCATAACGAAATAAAAATGTCAACTGTATACTGTGCAAATGTAAATGTGCAAAACCGTTTCATAAAAAAACTGTACATAGTGCAGAATCAAGAAATGCATTTTGATATATTGCAACAACCCATATTTACAAGTGTCCATTTTGTTTTCCTTTTTTTCACATGTGATCATTGAGAATTGTGAAGCCTCACAGCAGTCGGTAGGAAGGACAGAGAAGGAATTGCATTGTGTCTTTGTAGATCTGGAAAAAGCGTACGACAGGGTGCCCAGAGAAGAGCTGCCGTATTGCATGAGGAAGTCTGGAGTGACAGAAAAGTATGTCAGAGCGGTGCAAAACACGTATCATGACTGTAAGACAGTTGTGAGGTGTGCTGTCGGTGTGACGGAGGAATTCAAGGTGGAGGTGAAACTCCACCAGGGGTCAGATCTGAGCCCCTTCTTATTTGCTATGGTGATGGACAGGCTGACAGACGATGTTAGACAAGAATCTCCTTGGACCATGATGTTTGCAGATGACATTGTGATCTGTAGCGAGAACGGGGAGCAGGTGGCAGAGAAAATAGAGATGTGGAGATATGCCCTGGAAAGGAGAGGAATCAAGATCAGTCGCAGCAAGACGGAATATATGTGTGTGAATGAGAGGGATCCAAGTGCAAGAGTGATCAGAAGCAGAATCAGAATACCTTTATTCGTCCCACAATGGGGAAATTTGCAGTCCACAGCAGCAATTCAAAAGGGATGGGGTTGGGGTGGGGGTGAAAGGATAGAAAACAAGATATTCTAAGCATAACAAAATAAAAATGTCAACTGTATACTGTGCAAATGTAAATGTGCAAAACCGTTTCATAAAAAAACTGTACATAGTGCAGAATCAATAAATGCATTTTGATATATTGCAACAACCCATATTTACAAGTGTCCAGTTTTTTTTCTGTTTTTCACATTTGATCATTGAGAATTGTGAAGCCTGACAGCAGTCGGTAGGAACGAGCGGCGGTACCTCTCCTTCTTGCAGCGCGGGTGTAATAGTCTCTGGCTAAAGGAGCTACCCAGTGCTGTCAGGGTTGGCAGGGGCTGTCCATCATAGCTTTTAGTTTAGCAAGCGTCCGTCTGTTGCCCACCTCCTCCAGAGAGTCCAGCGAGCAGCCCACGACAGAACTGGCCCGCTTGACAAGGCGCTCCAGTCTTTTTCTGTCCCGGGTAGTGATGCTGCCTGACCAGCAGACAATGCCATAGTGGATGGCTGATTCCACCACAGAGTCATAGAAAGTCTTTAGGAGTGACCCCTGAACTCCAAAAGACCTCAGTTTCCTGAGTAGGAAGAGGCGACTCTGTCCCTTTTTGATTAGGGCATCTGTGTTTGTTGTCCAGTCCAGTTTATTGTTGAGAGTAACACCCAGGTACTTGTAGGAGGTCACCCTCTCAATGTCCGAACCCTGTATGTTCAATGGTACAGGTGAGGATTGTTTCCTGCAGAAGTCCACCACCAGATCCTTGGTTTTCCCGGTGTTGATCTGGAGGTGATTCTGCTGGCACCAGTCCACAAAGTCCTCTGTCAGTCCCCTGTACTCCCTATCGTCTCCCTCTGTAATGAGGCCGACAATAGCCAAGTCGTCAGAGAACTTCTGAAGGTTGCAGGTTGGGGTGCTGTAGTTGAAGTCCGAGGTGTAGAGGGTGAAGAGGAATGGAGCCAGGACTGTTCCCTGCGGCGCTCCGGTGCTGCAGAGAAGCCTGTCCAATCAGGTCTCACATTGATGTACCGCAAGATGTTTGCATCATATACGCCTGTTCCACTCAGCATTAACCCTGACTTGAATTCTCCGTCTTTATGCCGGGATGAGGATGTAGTTTCGCACAGCTGAATGCATGAATAATTACTGCCAATCTTCTTCTTCTATTATTATTATTATTATTATTATTATTATTATTATTATTATTATTCAGAAGTAAACATTTGTGAGCAGCACTATGGCTTCATGCCAAAAAAGAGTACGACAGATGCAGTGTTTGCTTTAAGAATGCTGATAGAGAAGTACAAAGAAGGTCAGAAGGAATTGCATTGTGTCTTTGTAGATCTGGAGAAAGCGTATGACAGGGTGCCCAGAGAAGAGCTGTGGCATTGCAATAGGAAGTCTGGAGTGACAGAAAAGTATGTCAGAGCGGTGCAAGACATGTATCACTACTGTAAGACAGATGTGAGGTGTGCTGTCGGTGTGACTGAGGAATTCAAGGTGGAGGTGGGATTCCACCAAGGGTCAGCTCTGAGCCCCTTCTTGTTTGCTATGGTGATGGACAGGCTGACAGACGATGTTAGACAAGAATCTCCTTGGACCATGATGTTTGCAGATGACATTGTGATCTGTCGTGAGAACAGGGAACAGATGGCGGAGAAACTAGAGCAGTGGAGATATGCCCTGGAAAGGAGAGTAATGAAGGTCAGTCGCAGCAAGACGGAATATATGTGTGTGAATGAGAGGGATCCAAGTGCAAGCGTGATGCTACAGGGGGAAGAGATAAAGAAGGTGGAGGATTTTAAGTACTTGGGGTCAACTGTCCAGAGCAATGGAGAGTGTGGAAAAGAGGTGAAGAAGCGTGTCCAGGCAGGCTGGAGCGGCTGGAGAAAAATGTCAGGTGTGATGTGTGATAGAAGGGTTTCAGCTAGGTTGAAAGGAAAAGTTTATAAAACCGTGGTCAGACCAGCCATGATGTTTGGACTGGAGACAGTGCCACTGAAGAAAAGACAGGAAGCAGAGCTGGAGGTAGCAGAGCTGAAGATGTTGAGGTTTTCTTTGGGAGTGACCAGGTTGGATAGGATTAGGAAGGAGTACATTAGAGGGACAACTCATATTAGAGGCTTTGGAGACAAAGTCAGAGAGGCCAGACTGAGATGGTTTGGACATGTCCAGAGGAGAGAGAGCGACTATATCGGGAGAAGGATGCTGAGCCTTGAACTGCCAGGCAGGAGACCGAGAGGAAGACTGAAGAGGAGGTTTATGGATGTGGTCAAAGAGGACATGAAGGTAGCTGGTGTGGGAGAAGAGGATGCACAAAACCGGGATAGATGGAGGACATTGATTCGCTGTGGTGACCCCTGAGGGGAAAAGCCGAAAGGAAAAGAAGAAGATTATTATTATTATTATTATTATTATTATTATTATAGTAGTAGTAGTAGTAGTAGTAGTAGTAGTAGTAGTAGTAGTAGTAGTAGTAGTAGTATTGGTATTACTAGTTATGTATAGTTCTATCTGCTATTTTATTATGTATCATTTTACTTATGGTTTTATTGTTATGTGCTTTGTTTTATTGTTTTTATTGTAAAGTGTCCTTGGGTGTTTTGAAAGGCGCTTGAAATAAAATGTATTATTATTATTATTACTATTATTAGTATTATTATTATTTCAAACATGGTGGCCTTGTGGTCACAGTTAAGAGGTGCAATGGTTCAATTCCGTCTCCAGTGATTGTTTTTGGAGCTTGCATGTTCTTCCTATTCATGTGTGTGTTATCTTTGAGTCCCCTAGTAGCTTTCTGTGTAGCTTTCTCTTGTTTCTATTTGTAATTGTATTTTATTTATTGTATCTGTTTTTCTTTCTATGCTTGTCAGTGACTGTAAAGTGTCCTTAAAAGCTTTGAAAGGTGCTTGAAAATAAAATGGATTATTATTATTATTATTATTATTATTATTATTATTATTATTATTATTATTATTATTATTATTATTATTATTATTATTATTATTATTATCTAGCTTCCTCCCACATTCCAAAAACATGCATGGCTTGATAATGAAAAAGTCTGAATTATCTCTAGGTGTGAGTGTGACCGTGGGTGGTTTTTCATTTCTGTGTGTTCTGCCCTTGGCTGGCGACCAGTTCAGGATGTCCCCTATCAGGGGTCGGGAACCTATGGCTCGCCGGTAAAACTAAATACATACATATTCTCGTTTTTTTCGCCGTTGATTTCCCGTTGGGGCAGCAGTTGGCGGAAAGCGCAATTTTGATTGGATGACACTGGCCGTCAGTCGAGACAGGTAAACGCCCCTTTAAATGAGCCCCACGAGTGCACTTCAGGTGAATGCACCGGAGCATTAGCCTTTGAGGAGAGAAAATGTTCTGATTCTAATTTCCAATGAAACAACACCATTGATGAAACAGTCGAATGTAAGTGACATTTTAACAAGCCCCATGTTAACGTTAGCATCAACAGACTTCTGGGAGAAATATATTGCAGACAGCAAGTGTGGAAGCTTATGAGCGTGTGCAGGCTATCTAGCAGTAACTTCGCCTATGAACCGGCAAGTTGAATTTCATTCCGATCGTTTGCCTGGATTTTTACTAATCACGATGAACGAAAAACCACCCATGTTAACGGTGAGTACTATCACAAAGTTATTTTAAATAATGCATTCTGATATTTTGTTGAAAAGTGGCCGCACGTGTTTGCGTGTGTGTGCGCGCACGCGCGCGTTTGTATAGACGCGCGCGCGCGCCCGTGTGTGTGTGTGTGTACGCGCGCGCGTGGCTCTCGCTGAAGAACATTTCTAAATATTTTACTTTTATGGCTCTCTTCGTCAAAAAGGTTCCCAACCACTGCCCCAGCTACTGCCCAAAAACGGCTGGTACCACTGCATGTTTCACCATTCTTACAAATGACTTCATAAACTACATTTATTTGGCTTGCCGGAAGGCAAAATCTCACTCGCTTCGAAATCTAAAAATTTCAAAAAATTCTAATCTAATCTAAAACAAAATATCAAGTGTGAAGTACTATAACTGAAGTGTGTCCATATTGCAGTTAAATAAAGAATGCAGTTTGAAATGTATTTAAAAACAAATAGAAGTTCAGCTTTCTATAGAAAATGGATGGACGGAGTGGTGTTTTCATGATTGCAAAACTCTATGGTAGTGTTACCTTTAATTTAATTGAATTATCCATCCATCCATTTTTCATTCCGCTTAATCCTCATTAGTGGGAGTGAAGGGCGTTTCCCCCCGGCAGTGTGTTTGACCCCCCGCGAAACAACATGGCAGACTACCGGAACGACACCGGAACTCGAGCCCTGCTCGCCTTGCAGTCGGCGCCGTGCAGCCCCGTGTGCTATTTAAATAAATCTATTTTATTTACTTATTTACTTAGGGTGGCGTACAGACGTCGCTCCGGCCTCCCTGTGTGGAGTTTGCATGTTCTCCCCCAGGCCCGTGTGAGTGACAGTTGTTTTTGTGTGCCCTGCGATTGGCTGGCAACCAATTCAGGGTGTCTCTCGCCTCGTGGCCGAAGATAGCTGGGATAGGCTCCAGCAACCCTCGTTGTCGAGCGCTACCGTTTTTTTGTACCGTATCGTGACTTCTGAGGACCCTGATTGAAGAGTGCCAACAGTCGGTCTATTTCTTTGCCTCTAGCAGCTGGATTTAACTTTGGAAAGATTATAACATAGTAACCCTGAGCTCCGCAGACACAACCTGTTCTCCACTTTCCTCTGCCTCAGGGTTATTAACATATGCTTCCATGAAAGACGATATAAGCGGTTCCAGCCCTTTGACTTGATTGCATCCACTCACCTGGGCTTTTGGGAGGACAGCAATTCCCAGTGGAGCAATGTGATATCTCATCCTCATTTCCTTTCCTCCTGCACTGGAAGCCAATCCGCAAAGGCTTATCTCATATCAAGCTACTCCGTACAGTATCAAAGAACAGAGCAGCAAAGATCTGAAAAATAAACAGATTCCAAGAAGACCTCTGAGCTTTTGCATTAATCAGCTGTGCATGAAAGTCATAAGCAGGCCTGTGCATAAACATTTTGGGGCAGGTTGAGGAGAAGAATCATGTGTCAGTGTCCATGCCTTTATGCAGCATTGCACAAGGACATTTCAATTCGAAAGGAGCTAATAAGCAGGTGACTGACATTATGTACAGCAGATTCTGGCTGTGACTGCAAGCGCACAGTCTTAAAGGACAACCGACGTCACTTTTTTGTTTTTTAACTGACATCAGAAAAACATTTTATAGCATCTAAAATACCCAAAACATGCAGTATGATATTTTTAGTCAAATGCAAAACACCAATAAAAATGACTTAAAGTGTCCAAAATCTGCAAAAAATTGAGCTGCGAATTGGGCATGTTCAGAAAGTCCCGCCAGGTTCGTGATGTCACGCCAAGACGTCTTGCATTGCTAGTGAATCAAAACAATGGCTTCAGATTCGGAGAATATGCTTTCTTGTTCCACATCCAGTTATGAATATGATTCAAATAGTTCTGAAGAGGAAATCATACATGTTTGCAATCGATTATAGCATTTATTTGTACCATTTTGAGGCAACATCGGGGGGAAATCTCTCACCCAAAAAAGAGGCACAAGATAATAAGATTTTTTTGTAATTCTTTTTTTCTATGCTACAATTTGTATATATAAAGAATGCTGACATGGCATTTTAAACAAAACACGTTAACTGTTGCCAATCAAATGGTGAATAAGCTCCTCCGTAGAGTTCATGTTTGTAAATCTGACTGTGATGACGTCACTGCCTCACCAGCCATGAACCTCACCGCCCGTCACTGGTCTAGACATACATCATATAAGAGATTGCATTCAAACAAAGTTGATCTTTAATTTTTTGAACATTCTTGACGTGGAGCCATCCATTCCCAAAACTAGGAACTCCTTAACTTACACTTGCAGCTTCTTTCGCAGATGTCAGTCGACTTCAACACAATCCTACTCTATCTCATTTAATTTGCGTGTATGTATGCGTGTGTGTGTGTGTGTGTGTGTGTGTGTGTGTGTGTGTGTGTGTGTGTGTGTGTGTGTGTGTGTGTGTGTGTTTTTGAGTCGAGTTTCTGGATTTTGACATGCAACAGTTACTACAAGATCTCAGAAAGAACATCTTCTAACCTCAGTTTGTAGAGTGCATTCAGTGCTGGTTTTCCTTGTGAACATCTTATTCTTCTGTCTTATTCAGGACCAAACCCTTCCAATGCATTTTGATTGCCATCAATGTCAGATGAACATTATGTCAGTCTGCAAAAGGCAAAATTGATTGAATGGATGAACAGTCAGCCAAAACCAATAAAACCAGACAGACCGCCTCTGACAGATTATTTATTTATTTTTCTGGCACCAATTCCACAGCCGCTTGCATTTGACACATTAATAAAAATAACAGTTTGTCAAAGGAAAACTCATCTTAAATTATGTAATAGAAAGAGAGCTTGAGGTGGCACATAAAATGCATCAACCTTGCAGAGAAACATGCGTATGTGGATGTACAGTATCCTCAACTTTACACTACTTGCCTTCGCATTCTTTTCTCAGCATGGCGAAGTTATGATGCACACTCTACAGTTGGGACACATGCTTGCTGCTGCGATGAACTCTCCTTCCATTCCCAGGAGTGTGGTATGGAGAGTGGTATGGAGCACGATGGTGTAGTGTCTTCGTTGTACCTGCACAGCAGATCTATTGCACTAATGATTTTGTTAGTGTGTGAGAGTGTTGATTCGCTAATGTGCACACATGTTCATGCGCATGGGACTTTGTTGTTTAGTATGAGGCCACTTCCTAAATGCAATACGCAAATATAAAGACTTTGCAAACTTGCTGGACTGTTGTTTCCTTTGCAAAGAAGCTTTGTACCTGTAGCACATTTAATTCCCAAGTCTTAGCACTTAGCAGTTGAAGGAATGTAAGCAAAAGGTAGAAATGAGCAGCTGGTGTCGACACACTATGCAGGGAGGAAACAAGCACTTGCACTTATTTTCTCCAGGGGTTTAGGTAGGCAAGTGCAGACTGAAGCCAGACGGTTGCACAACCATTCATACATATGCCAATTTTAAGTCCACAAAATCTGCCTGTTTTTGAACTGGGGTGGAGAATTCACAAAATGCAGAGAGAGAGAAAAAAAAAGACTGTGGACGTTTTCAAATTCAAATCCCTGAGTTAACAGTATAACCCAATGAGACAATATGCTGTTCTCCACAGTACTTTTTTTTTTTGTTGTAAAATGAATGACTCTCTGTGAAAAAGTCTGGACACCTTTCAACTCCAACTTTATTTCACTTTAAAATGTCCATACACTTTCCTAAATATCATATCTCGTGGAGTATAATAACTTGGGAGAAGTTACCTTTTATCATCATTCTCCTAAATACCATAAAAGATCTCAGACGTCTTGACTTGTCTCATTTTCCCCCTCTTGCTCTATTTGCTATGCCCTACAGGGAAGGAGGGATTTCACACAGCAAGGTTTGGAGCTAAGTAAGGATAATAGTGCAGTTAAAGACAGAAAGCAGCAAGAAATAACTGATCAAAGTAGAATAGGAGGAGAATATGTTCTGGGAGTGTGAAACATTTCTATTCCATGAAATGCATTTAATTGTAACTACTTTTTTTTTACTTTTTTTTGACTGTTTCTGAACTTGATAGGGGATGGGAAATTATAATACAGTGGGGCCTTGGTTTACGAACACCTTGCTGGTGGTGTAATCTTCGGCGGAAGAACACCAAAGCACAGGACCAAACAGCGCCCCAGCCGGCCTACCTCTCCACACCCCCTTTATCTGAATGCACACGTCAATCGTCTTCAACGATACTTTTGCTGTTATGGGACAAAAAAAGACCCCACCACAGGCTCGTGTTCAGCCGAAGAAGACACAAAACTAAATTACAGTCGAGGAGAAGAAGGAGATCATTGAGAAACACGAACGAGGTGTGCGTTTGTCTGATTTAGCGGCCCGTACCGATATGCTAAGTCCACCATTGCTACCATCCTTCACAACAAAGCTTTACACAAAGGCTTTATTTACTTGATGCTTTCATGTGACTAATGACACCGAACTATCCCTTAGGGATTATTGGAAGGACGATTTCAATGTGTTTCATTGTGTACAGCTGATAGAAAAGGCTTGGCATGATGTTACCCTTCGATCCTCGAAAGCAGCAAGGAATAATGTGTGGCCTGCATGCATCCTTGAGAGGGAATTCGAAGGATTTGATCCTCAAGACTGTTGTTTTGGACGACATTGTTTCCATTGGACAGAACATGGGACTCGAATTGGATGCAGATGACATTGAGGAACTTAATGCTGACCATAATGAGGTCCTCTACACAGATGATTTGATTTGCCTTCAAGAGGACAAGCAGAAGCAAGCCATTCAGGAGTTGTCATTTGAGGGCGAGGAGGAGGAGATGGCTGCCGCATCAAGTGAGAGCATCGAGGCAATGTTGGCTAAGTGGAATGATGTGCAGGCGTTTATTGAACAGTTCCATCCAGAAAAGACTGTGGCTATGAGAATCATCAACATGCTTAGTTTTTTTGTGATTCGTTTTTTGAAGTTTCGACCGCAGGAGGGATGCTCCGACGATTGCGGTTTACCGTCCGGAGTGTGGAGAGCAGACAATTTTTAGACCACTTTTTCTAGGTCCTTCCCCATCACAGGGGTGAGCGGTGTGGAGCTGCTCAGACACAATGGAAGCTGCCGAGGAGATGCGCTGCTCCATCCCGCACTATCAACGACCATCACTCCATTGTCGCCTGTGTGCATGGTTTGGCTAGGCACTTCCAGCCACATCCTTGGCCTGTGCCCACCGCCATTCCACATCGCCACAGGACTTTGGGTTTCCATGGGAGGGGGGTGGGGGTGGGGATTGGGGCAAGAAGCTTGCGCAAAGGTAGATATTAAGGTGAGTGTGTGGGTGCACAGTCCACACTTCCACCATCTTCGCTCGTACCAGATGAGTTTCTGGTGGCATGAGCATACTCATGACGACAATTTTCTGGCAGGAGTTGCAGGGGGCTGCCGGTAGTCCGGTTTGTTGGACTCCGCCTACGCCTACCCCCGGGTGCGGGTTTGAGATCACTCTTTGTCTGGCCTCTACCCCTCGACCTTTTCGGCTTGGGTGACCCTGCCAGGAGTGCAAGACTCCGGCCGACATAGCTGTCAGGGTCATTGAGGCGCGCAAAGTGCCTCACCACGATAAGGTGGTGATCCCAGTCGAGGCACGGATCCCAGTCGAGGCACGCACACACACACACACACACACACACACACACACACACACACACACACACACGCACACACACACACACACACACACGCACGCAGGCACGCACGGACACACACACACACACACACACACACACACACACACACACACACACACACACACACACACACACACAAGCACCCTGGAGCTGTCCAGCAATGACAGGCAAATGGCACTGACATTCCTCTAAAACAGTACTTACCCGGTTTACCCGTGCTGCAAAAAGGCGCAAATACCAAGCACAAGTACCGGTCAAAGTGGGGCAATCAGGCCAGTCGTGAGTCAGAACGACAGGAACTAGTGGAGCAGCTGCAGGGAGTAGTCCTCTGCTCCCCCCAACCTGAGAGCAGGGACCTATCATAGCAGAGTCCGGCACCGCCATGTCTGGATAGTAGGGATATATATATAGGGCCTTAACTACCAGTAAGATTTTAGTTTGCTGACGAAGTTTCTTGGATAAGAAGCGAAACATCCGACACCTTCAAAGAAGTACAGATGACGGCTGAAAAAAACCTTTTCATCGATGGACCACTCCTGTACGACTGAGAGCTTACACAGACGTACTGTTTATTTTTTTTTTCATTAGATATTTCCATGATGACAGGGGAGGCACGGCCTTACCTGCCTCCCCTGACTGCATGTCACTGGTAATGGCACTATGTGCATGCTTTACAATACATTAACCATATCGGAAGATTGGTGCTGAAAATAACGGCAAAGACTTTAAGTCATTTTAGTGATGAGATATAGCAGAAAACTCATTTTCACTCTCGAAGTTGTCCCAATTGTCTTAGGCAAGGGTAAATGAGGACAAGCTGATGTGACCAAGGGACTATATGAGTCACTCCTAACCACCATGGAAGTGTGTTGATTTTGCACAATCGCCACTTCTATCTTGAAAATAATGTGACCCATTTCTCATCAGAAAACTATATCTACAACTGGAATACATCTGTCTCAAAGTGTTATGTCCTGTTTTGGCTACAGTGCCTCTAAAATGTGCATGCATGAGCAGCACCCATCGCATGATTGCAACGGAACAGGCAGAACCACTAAAATGGGAAAACAAGATTTTGATATAATCTTTCCACATTGGCCAAAAGTTTTCATGGCCCACTGCCAATCCGGAACGGTTGCGCACGGTCGCAATGTTGAGTCAACAAAGAAACTACAAAGGAAAAAACAAGTTACTTTGCCAAGTTGGAATTGGAGGCACTTATATAAGCATACTGTGACAATGAGCCTTTGCTTAATAATTTGTATTCAATTGACAAAGTAAATAAAACACAATTCTAATTATTTTTCATTTTACACTAAATAGTGTTGATTGCCCATTGATTACAGACTGCGGAATTGGACTTATTGGCCAATATTACTGGACTCAAGTGACTGAAGACACTCCTGGAGGAAATGTTACTTTGATTGTTTAACACGAATAAAAATTCACTGAGAGCAAAATCTCACAAGCTTGTGGCTTGTTCAGTGGACTCAAACAGAAAACCCATCAGATTAGTTTAGAGTTTCATTTTAGTCAGCCTATTCCATGTTGAAATCTTTTTTTCCGAAATTCATGCATATATATATATATATATGCCGTCCGTGGGGTGAAAGGGGCTCTGTGATTCAAAAAGCAGAGGTGACTGCATGATGAAGACCAAACAATGAATGCTGAACACAAAGATTATCCCGACCATGTGACCATTTTAGGTAGCAAGCCACACTGAAGAACAACACTATATCAGCAAGTTGTATGCAAAGCAGAAAAGATTTGACTGATAAGTAGAAAAAACCATTACATTGAGTGGGGAATGGCTGCAATGCAATTCCAAGCAAATTGTTCAACAGAGTAAATGATTTGCGGAGGGCATGAAGCAAAGACAAGGCACAAAGAGAACGCAAAGAGCTGCCTTCCATCCTGTTAGTCACTGTGTAGCGGAAAATGGGATTTTCGTGTCACATTGCTTTGGCAAATTACTGCACATTGCTGGCTTACAGAGGAAAGCCAATGCACCTTCTTGACATATCAAGCTTTTCGGAGCAAAGCACAAGCCTTTATATGTATATATATATATATATTCGTAGCGTTGCCAACCGGCATTTGATGTCCCCTTGGAGCAGTGTGGCGTCACGCAGAAGTGCGTCTTTCAACCCTTTGATGTCCTTGATGTCTTTCAAGTGAGCCTGACTCATTCCCACGCAAGCCAAGGGTATATAAGTAGCCAGCATGGGACAGAGAAATTGGGCGAACCACGGGGCAGAATCATCTCAGACTCATCTCGGACTCACAGCCTCAAAGTGACACAGCTCGCAGAGACCTGCTCAGCATCGCACGGAGTCTCACAGCACGACTTGCTCGACTCCACGCCGCAATCAAGCTCTGCGCATCACCTGCCTGGGAGATCTGACAACGAACCTTCTTACAAATAAAGAGAACTATCAAACTCTTTATTGGCGAGAACCATCAAACTCTTTAGCAGCATGAGACCTTCTTTCTCTGAATCAGAAGCCTTCTTCAACTGTTTTCGCAGGTGCCTTCTTTCTCTGACCAGTCTGTCTATCTCTTGCTGCCTCCTGGATTTGGTTGGTGGTGGTCTTGAATTGGCGGTTTTCCGGATGTACACTCCAAAGCGCTCCTCCCCGTAGTGATAGATGATGTCACCAATATTTTCCATCTTTTTCTCTGCTGTGCCCACTTGTTGCTCCAAGATTTTGGTCAGATCGTTATTGACGGTTTCCCACTCTCTTTTCTCGATAGCTTTTGGCCACTTCACACTTGGTCTGTGATCTTTGATCTTGTCCTCCTTGGGAGGTCTCTGTGGTTGCGTGGGCTCTTCCACCTTTCGTTCTGTAAGTGCATTACCATCGTCCCTGACAGGGGTGTAGACGCTCTGCGAACTTTGGTTGTCGTCCCGTCGCTGTGCTTCACTCGACTTATTTGACGTCTGACTTCGTAGGAAATATTGGTCAATGCGAGGCCCTTGTCTCTGCTTTCCCAAGCACTGTCTCTTCCCTTGGTGGATCTTTAACCCGATAGCTGATGTTACTTTTGCCCAGCCACAGATGCACACCTTGAGCGAGTATCCTGCTGCCGTTGTCTCATGTGCCATGTTCTTGCTCGTAGTCAGGTTCGTTCCTGGGTCGGTAACCGTGTTGTCAGTCGTTGAGCCATCTTGTGCCCCCGCTCTTGCAGGCTCTAGGGGTATCTTTCTCTGTATTCTTTCTGTAGCATTTAGCGGGTGCCTCCAACAAACTGAACCAGTGTTGGTGAATGCCACCATGGGTAGCTAGCCCATGACAGCCCCAGTGGGGCCTATTCCCTCCTGTCAGCTGTCTCTCCAAGCCGTCACACAGACTATGTTGTCAGCTGTCCTTTCACAGCAGTCACTGGATAGCATCCAGATACTAAGAATCATGAAACACTGGACGTGATGTTATTCTGTCCATTTGTGCCAATGGATGGTCCTCACATGAGATTAGCCTTGATGTTGAGAGTGGTGTGGGAGCTGTGCCTCAGGGATGGGAGGTTGTGAATTTGGGACACATCGTCAGTAGTGTGCCATCGTCAGTAGTGAGCGAGATATAGAGAGAGATAGAGAGATATATATATATATATATAGAGATAGCTAGAGAGAGAGAGATAGAGAGAGAGAGAGAGAGAGAGAGAGAGAGAGAGAGAGAGAGAGAGAGAGATCAAGAGATAGAGAGAGATAGAGATCAAGAGATTGAGATAGAGATAGAGATAGAGATAGAGATAGAGATAGAGATAGAGATAGAGATAGAGATAGAGATAGAGATAGAGATAGAGATAGAGATAGAGATAGAGATAGAAATAGAGATTGAGAGATAGAGATAGAGATAGAGATAGAGATAGAGATAGAGATAGAGATAGAGATAGGGAGTAGGTAGAGGTAGAGAGATAGGGGTAGAAAGATAGAGGTAGAGAGATAGAGGTAGAGGTAGAGATAGAGAGATAGAGATAGAGATAGAGATAGAGATAGAGATAGAGATAGAGATAGAGATAGAGAGAGATAGAGATAGAGATAGTGATGTTATTCTGTCCATGTGTGCCAATGGATGGTCCTCATATGAGATTAGCCTTGACGTTGAGAGTGGTGTGGGAGCTGTGCCTCAGGGATGGGAGATTGTGAATTTGGGACACATCGTCAGTAGTGTGCCAAAGAATCATTGGGTGTTTCGGCCTTTTAATCACTAGACACCCTCATCGATGGTGGCCAGCGACAGGTTGATCACGCCTGCGCTTGTGTCCCATGCCCAATCAGATGTTCAGAAGCTGGTGGGGGGGGGGTCTTAGGTTGCTGACCTATGAGCCCAAGAAGGGTCCTTCCTCTTCATCCAGATCCAGTGGCTGCTTCTTTCTGCCGCTTCAGAGAGTGACCTAACTGTGTGCCGCAGAGCCTGTCCATGGATACCCACGTCTTTTAGCAGCCTGATGGTGGAGGAAGCCACAAACCCTCTGCATCCAACTTCAATTGGATATACCTTGGTTTTCCATCCCCGCTGTTGCGCATCCACTGCGAGTTCTGTGTAGCGCAGCTTCTTGCGCTCATAGGCGCAATCTCAGTCAGAAAGCATCAGCGCCTGCTGACCTCACATGCACTTCTTCATGAAGGTTTTCTTAAAGAGAGGCTGGCTAATACGCAAACACATTTTTTAGAGAGTCTTCTGATAAGATTAGAAGATGTTAAAGCTTCAACAGACTGACAATTTCTACATTTTCTTCATTTTAATTTCTTGCTGGTGTAATGACTCTTCATCTCAATACGCTTGAGTTACATTGTGGTTGTGTGAGGTGGCAGCCAGTGGAGGCAGAAAAAAAGATGTAGCTTAAGAGGGAAAGCCAAAAAAGCGGAAGGATCATAGCAACGTTGAAATGCCAGCAGACAGTGTGCAGTAAATAAAAAAAAATATCCTCACGACCAGATGAGCGATTTTGCAGATTATCCCTTCATGAAGGTCAGTGCTGCCTTGGAGCTTAAACAAAACAACAACAAAAAGAAGAATAACAGGAGGGGAACAAAATTAAATCAAATAACTAATAGAAGATCTAAAGCACAGGTGTCAAAGTCAAGGCCCGCGGGCCAAATCCGGCCCGCCACATCATTTTTTTTCGGCCCGCGACAGCAAATCAAACTTGTTAAATTCCATGATGATTGCTAAAATCTGAGCCAAAATTTCAGATTTTTGGATGTCAACCACAATTAAAGTCATTATTCTTGATTCTCGAGTTATTCATTAATTTGCTGTGTGCTCCATATGTAGTATTTGAAGGGATGTAAACATTCTAATGGGTTCCCCAAATTCATTACGGCCCTCGAGAGGAAACCATAACTACAATGTGGCCCGCGGCAAAAAATGACTTTGACACCCTTGATCTAAAGTTTCAAATATTCAGTAAGAGGGCATATAAAGTACAAAATCACTGAACAATTTAGCATGCGTGAAATGCAAATGGGACAAATTGTTATTGCTCTTCCGTTCATATAACAACAACCTAAAATTACTTTTAAGTACTTTGAAAAGTAATATTGAACAGATAACACAAATAATGGGTGCTCACTCATTAAAATAAGGCATTGCATTAGCAACGGAAAGACATTTAATGATGAAATACACACGTACACACACCAACACATACACAAACGCAAACACACAAGCACAAACACAAACACAAACACAAACACACACACACACACACACACGTCGCCATTCAAGTGACGTTTGCAGTAGTCACGGTGAATATATGATAAAACATCAGGCTGACAGTCTATTGAAAAGCCACATTCATAGTGGAAGTCAATGTGTGTGTGTAGTTAAATATCTCCTAACCGCAATGTTCAAAAATGAACAACTTCGAGTTCAAGTAAACTTTCTTGTTAAATATGTCTATATGCAACATCCAGCGCAAATGAAATGTCTACCTTCTCATGTTTGAACAACATCTGGGAAATTTCAGCTTTGTAGTCTGATGTCCTTTCCCCAACGGCGTACACATCTAAGATAAAAAAATGTACAAATACTGCATTGTTATGCCACACTGCCACATGATGTCGCAGCAGTGTCGTAAAGCAGGGTTGTTGACGGCAACAAGTTGAGAATGAGGGAGTTGTAAATAAAGACCTTTTACAGGCAAGTCATCTCCTCTTGTTCCTCCGACATAACATTGGCGACGAGGATGGGAACACTCTTTGGGCATGGACATCAACATGCTCAGCAGCTGTTCGCCGACTCAAGACACAGCTCACGTCCCCACCGGTACTCACCCATTTTGACCTAGACAGCCCAACATTCGTGACTTGTGACCCATCCAACATTTCGATTGCGGGTGTGCTGTCCCAGCTCCATCATGGGATGGAGCGCCCGGTAGCCTTCGCATCAAGGTCGCTCACTTCAACTGAGCAAAAGTACTCGGTCGGGGAGAGGGAGGCCCTAGCCTGTGTATGGGCATGTGAGAGGCACATGTACCTGTATGGGCGTCACTTTACACTCCGCACTGACCGCAAGGCTCTCACAGCCTTGTTGGCGACAACCGCGCCAGGGCATAAGCCGCGGCGGTTGTATAAGTGGACTGAGAGATTGCAGGCTTAAAATTTCTCCACCCAGTTCACACCTGGAAGAGACAATGTGGTGGCGGATTTATTTTCCCGTGTGTCAGAGATATGACAGTCATACACCGTGGTCAGAGACTCAGAACCAGAAAGATTGTCCCCACTGCCGGCAGGAGACGCAGTCATCAGATGACATACGTCTGAATTCTGCGCCCCTCTGCCAAGCTATTTATTGAGAGTATATGTAAATTAAAGTGATATATTAGTAAAACATAGTTTTCTTGATTTACATACCACGCCTCTGGGCGTTCTGAGCACCAACAGCTGCAAGCAGTAAAACATAAGACATTTTAATTGGTTGTCTTTTCCAAAAACTGATAAATTTGTAATCTGGCGCTTGTGCAGGATGTTTAAGCCGTAAATAACTTTGGCGAAAAAGGAGTATCTAAAGCCCTACATTCTGTGCACCTTCTAGAATCTAGATGGAGACGACAGTTCACCTTGCCGTGTCTGTTTCACTCAGATTTACTGTGGCCATCTGCACTTTGACTGTAGGCCCATTGTTTAGTTGGTCAGCAAAGCACGGCACTTTTAAACATGATAAATTATTATTCTCCATCACCGTGCCACCCCCGGTCCTACACCGGATGCTCACCAGGATGCCTTTGAACGTAGTTTGATCCTCATGCTCCACATGCCACTCCAATCTACTGTGTCAGTGCAAGAACTGCAGACAGCATCCGCGGAATACCCAACACTGACCAAGCTCCGGACTTTCATTCGAGAGGGCTGGCCCACGAAGGTCCCTGAAGAACTTACACCCTTCCACCAGGTCAAGGGTGAGCTTTCATGTTGGAACAACATCTGCGTGGCTCGAGGGCTTTGTACTGTGGTTCCACTCACCTTGAGGCCCCGCATCCTGACCATGGTTTACATCTGGGTATTGTGAGAGCCAAGCAACGCTGCAGGGGCCTGGTCTGCTGGCCAGGTATAGTCAGTGACGTAGAAACTATGGACAAGGACTGTTCAGCATACCTCACATGCGGCAAGACTGGCCAACCCCCCGCTTGCCCGTTGCAACCCGTTGCATGGCCGACCCGCCAAAGGAATCAAATCCAGGTCGACATTTGCGGTGAGCTCCATGCCATGCCTCAACACCAGCGATTCCTCCTGGTAGCATACAACCTCCACTCGAAGTGGCCTAAGGTCTTGTCGGCCGGGTCAGTCACAACCAAAGTCGTCACGGACTTCCTATCTTCTCTTTTCACACGATGGGGTGCACCTGACACTATCACAACAGATAATGGTCCTCAGTTTATCTCAGCAGACTTTGCAGCCTTCACCGAGGCGAGGGGAATAAAGCATATCAGGACAGCATTTTATCACCCCCAGGCCAACAGCGGGGTAGAAAGGTTCAACCATACTCTGAAGAATGGACTCAGAGCACACCTGGCAGATGGCCTTCCATTCTCTTCCGCACTACAGAACACTCTGTTGCATTACAGAGCAACACCTCATGCCACAAAGGGCACCTCCCCAGCTCCCTGATGCTGGGACGTGAACTGCAGCTTCCCCTCGACTGCCTGCGTCCTTCTGCAAGAGCCACACCAATGTCGGAGTCTTCTTCAGCCAGCAGAGTGCCCAACGAGCATCAGCGCATGAAGCTGCAATTTGACGAGAAGCACCGAGCGAAACAACCCACACTACCGTGTTTTTGCCGCCCCAACCGCTCCCACAAATTGGACTCATTCTGGACAGCACCAGTCCAGATTACCACCCGTCTTGGACCGGCCACCTTCCGTCTGGCTGTCGGGTCACGTTGGCATGCCAGCCACTTAAGGAAAGTGGCATCACCGACCCCTGTCGCAGATCTGGACCTCTCAAACAACGATGTTGACCTTCCTGTCACATGGCCGACAACACCACTGGGATGCCTTGAAGAGCGTGGTGAACGAACAGCACGACTTGCTCGACTCCACGCCGCAATCAAGCTCTGCGCATCACCTGCCTGGGAGATCTGACAACGAACCTTCTTACAAATAAAGAGAACTATCAAACTCTTTATTGGCGAGAACCATCAAACTCTTTAGCAGCATGAGACCTTCTTTCTCTGAATCAGAAGCCTTCTTCAACTGTTTTTGCAGGTCCCTTCTTTCTCTGACCAGTCTGTCTATCTCTTGCTGCCTCCTGGATTTGGTTGGTGGTGGTCTTGAATTGGCGGTTTTCCGGATGTACACTCCAAAGCGCTCCTCCCCGTAGTGATAGATGATGTCACCAATATTGTCCAGCTTTTTCTCTGCTGTGCCCACTTGTTGCTCCAAGATTTTGGTCAGATCGTTATTGACGGTTTCCCACTCTCTTTTCTCGATAGCTTTTAGCCACTTCACACTTGGTCTGTGCCCTTTGATCTTGTCCTCCTTGGGAGGTCTCTGTGGTTGCGTGGGCTCTTCCACCTTTCGTTCTGTAAGTGCATTACCATCGTCCCTGACGGGGGGGGTAGACGCTCTGCGAACTTTGGTTGTCGTCCCATCGCTGTGCTTCACTCGACTTATTTGACGTCTGACTTCGTAAGAAATATTGGTCAATGCGAGGCCCTTGTCTCTGCTTTCCCAAGCACTGTCTCTTCCCTTGGTGGATCTTTAACCCGATAGCTGATGTTACTTTTGCCCAGCCACAGATGCACACCTTGAGCGAGTATCCTGCTGCCGTTGTCTCATGTGCCATGTTCTTGCTCGTAGTCAGGTTCGTTCCTGGGTCGGTAACCGTGTTGTCAGTCGTTGAGCCATCTTGTGCCCCCGCTCTTGCAGGCTCTAGGGGTATCTTTCTCTGTATTCTTTCTGTAGCATTTAGCGGGTGCCTCCAACAAACTGAACCAGTGTTGGTGACTGCCACCATGGGTAGCTAGCCCATGACAACCCCAGTGGGGCCTATTCCCTCCTGTCAGCTGTCTCTCCAAGCCGTCACACAGACTATGTTGTCAGCTGTCCTTTCACAGCAGTCACTGGATAGCATCCAGATACTAAAAATCATGAAACACTGGACGTGATGTTATTCTGTCCATTTGTGCCAATGGATGGTCCTCACATGAGATTAGCCTTGATGTTGAGAGTGGTGTGGGAGCTGTGCCTCAGGGATGGGAGGTTGTGAATTTGGGACACATCGTCAGTTGTGTGCCATCGTCAGTAGTGAGCGAGATATAGAGAGAGATAGAGAGAGAGATATATATATATATAGAGAGATAGGTAGCGAGAGAGAGAGAGAGAGAGAGAGAGAGAGAGAGAGAGAGAGAGAGAGAGAGAGAGAGAGATCAAGAGATAGAGAGAGATAGAGATCAAGAGATTGAGATAGAGATAGAGCTAGAGATCGAGAGATAGAGATAGAGATAGAGATAGAGATAGAGATAGAGATAGAGATAGAGATAGAAATAGAGATCGAGAGATAGAGATAGAAATAGAGATCGAGAGATAGAGATAGAGATAGAGGTAGAGATCGAAAGATAGAGATAGAGATAGAGATAGAGGTAGAGAGATAGGGGTAGAAAGATAGAGGTAGAGAGATAGAGGTAGAGATAGAGATAGTGATAGAGAGAGAGAGAGAGAGAGAGAGAGAGAGAGAGAGAGAGAGAGAGAGAGAGAGAGAGAGAGAGAGAGAGAGAGATAGTGATGTTATTCTGTCCATGTGTGCCAATGGATGGTCCTCACATGAGATTAGCCTTGACGTTGAGAGTGGTGTGGGAGCTGTGCCTCAGGGATGGGAGATTGTGAATTTGGGACACATCGTCAGTAGTGTGCCAAAGAATCATTGGGTGTTTCGGCCTTTTAATCACTAGACACCCTCATCGATGGTGGCCAGCGACAGGTTGATCACGCCTGCGCTTGTGTCCCATGCCCAATCAGATGTTCAGAAGCTGGTGGGGGGGGGGGTCTTAGGTTGCTGACCTATGAGCCCAAGAAGGGTCCTTCCTCTTCATCCAGATCCAGTGGCTGCTTCTTTCTGCCGCTTCAGAGAGTGACCTAACTGTGTGCCGCAGAGCCTGTCCATGGATACCTACGTCTTTTAGCAGCCTGATGGTGGAGGAAGCCACAAACCCTCTGCATCCAACTTCAATTGGATATACCTTGGTTTTCCATCCCCGCTGTTGCGCATCCACTGCGAGTTCTGTGTAGCGCAGCTTCTTGCGCTCATAGGCGCAATCTCAGTCAGAAAGCATCAGCGCCTGCTGACCTCACATGCACTTCTTCATGAAGATTTTCTTAAAGAGAGGCTGGCTAATACGCAAACACATTTTTTTAGAGAGTCTTCTGATAAGATTAAAAAATGTTAAAGCTTCAACAGACTGACAATTTCTACATTTTCTTCATTTTAATTTCTTGCTGGTGTAATGACTCTTCATCTCAATACGCTTGAGTTACATTGTGGTTGTGTGAGGTGGCAGCTAGTGGAGGCAGAAAAAAAGATGTAGCTTAAGAGGGAAAGCCAAAAAAGCGGAAGGATCATAGCAACGTTGAAATGCCAGCAGACAGTGTTCAGTAAATAAAAAAAAATATCCTCACGACCAGATGAGCGATTTAGCAGATTATCCCTTCATGAAGGTCAGTGCTGCCTTGGAGCTTAAACAAAACAACAACAAAAAGAAGAATAACAGGAGGGGAACAAAATTAAATCAAATAACTAATAGAAGATCTAAAGCACAGGTGTCAAAGTCAAGGCCCGCGGGCCAAATCCGGCCCGCCACATAATTTTTTATGCCCGCGAAAGCAAATCAAACTTGTTAATTTCCATGATGATTGCTAAAATCTGAGCCAAAATTTCAGATTTTTGGATGTCAACCACAATTAAAGTCATTATTCTTGATTCTCGAGTTATTCATTAATTTGCTGTGTGCTCCATATGTAGTATTTGAAGGGATGTAAACATTCTAATGGGTTCCCCAAATTCATTACGGCCCTTGAGAGGAAACCATAACTACAATGTGGCCCGCGGCAAAAAACGACTTTGACACCCTTGATCTAAAGTATCAAATATTCAGTAAGAGGGCATATAAAGTACAAAATCACTGAACAATTTAGCATGCGTGAAATGCAAATGGGACAAATTGTTATTGCTCTTCCGTTCATATAACAACAACCTAAAATTACTTTTAAGTACTTTGAAAAGTAATATTGAACAGATAACACAAATAATGGGTGCTCACTCATTAAAATAAGGCATTGCATTAGCAACGGAAAGACATTTAATGATGAAATACACATGTACACACACCATCACATACACAAACGCAAACACACAAACACACACACACACACACACAGGTCGCCATTCAAGTGACGTTTGCAGTAGTCACGGTGAATGTATGATAAAACATCAGGCTGACAGTCTATTGAAAAGCCACATTCATAGTGGAAGTCAATGTGTGTGTGTAGTTAAATATCTCCCAACCGCAATGTTCAAAAATGACCAACTTCGAGTTCAAGTAAACTTTCTTGTTAAATATGTCTATATGCAACATCCAACGCAAATCAAATGTCTACCTTCTCATGTTTGAACAACATCTGGGAAATTTCAGCTTTGTAGTCTGATGTCCTTTCCCCAACGGCGTACACTTCTAAGATAAAAAAATGTACAAATACTGCATTGTTATGCCACACTGCCACATGATGTCGCAGCAGTGTCGTAAAGCAGGGTTGTTGACGGCAACAAGTTCAGAATGAGGGAGTTGTAAATAAAGACCTTTTACAGGCAAGTCATCTCCTCTCGTTCCTCCGACATAACATTGGCGACGAGGATGGGAACACTCTTTGGGCATGGACACCAACATGCTCAGCAGCTGTTCGCCGACTCAAGACACAGCTCACGTCCCCACCGGTACTCACCCATTCTGACCTAGACAGCCCAACATTCGTGACTTGTGACCCATCCAACATTTCGATTGCGGGTGTGCTGTCCCAGCTCCATCATGGGATGGAGCGCCCGGTAGCCTTCGCATCAAGGTCGCTCACTTCAACTGAGCAAAAGTACTCGGTCGGGGAGAGGGAGGCCCTAGCCTGTGTATGTGCATGTGAGAGGCACATGTACCTGTATGGGCGTCACTTTACACTCCGCACTGACCGCAAGGCTCTCACAGCCTTGTTGGCGACAACCGCGCCAGGGCATAAGCCGCGGCGGTTGTATAAGTGGACTGAGAGATTGCAGGCTTAAAATTTCTCCACCCAGTTCACACCTGGAAGAGACAATGTGGTGGCGGATTTATTTTCCCGTGCCACCCTGCAGTGCCACCCTTGTGCCACCTGGAAGAGACAATGTGGTGGCGGATTTATTTTCCCGTGCCACCCCCGGTCCTACACCGGATGCTCACCAGGATGCCTTTGAACGTAGTTTGATCCTCATGCTCCACATGCCCCTCCAATCTACTGTGACAGTGCAAGAACTGCAGACAGCATCCGCGGAATACTCAACACTGACCAAGCTCCGGACTTTCATTCAAGAGGGCTGGCCCATGAAGATCCCTGAAGAACTTACACCCTTCCACCAGGTCAAGGGTGAGCTTTCATGTTGGAACAACATCTGCGTGGCTCGAGGGCTTTGTACTGTGGTTCCATTCACCTTGAGGCCCCGCATCCTGACCATGGTTTACATCTGGGTATTGTGAGAGCCAAGCAACGCTGCAGGGGCCTGGTCTGCTGGCCAGGTATAGTCAGTGACATAGAAACTATGGACAAGGACTGTTCAGCATACCTCGCATGCGGCAAGACTGGCCAACCCCCCGCTTGCCCGTTGCAACCCGTTGCATGGCCGACCCGCCAAAGAAATCAAATCCAGGTCGACATTTGCGGTGAGCTCCATACCATGCCTCAACACCAGCGATTCCTCCTGGTAGCATACAACCTCCACTCGAAGTGGCCTAAGGTCTTGTCGGCCGGGTCAGTCACAACCAAAGTCGTCACGGACTTCCTATCTTCTCTTTTCACACGATGGGGTGCGCCTGACACTATCACAACAGATAATGGTCCTCAGTTCATCTCAGCAGACTTTGCAGCCTTCACCGAGGCGAGGGGAATAAAGCATATCAGGACAGCATTTTATCACCCCCAGGCCAACAGCGGGGTAGAAAGGGTCAACCATACTCTGAAGAATGGACTCAGAGCACACCTGGCAGATGGCCTTCCATTCTCTTCCGCACTACAGAACACTCTGTTGCATTACAGAGCAACACCTCATGCCACAAAGGGCACCTCCCCAGCTCCCTGATGCTGGGACGTGAACTGCAGCTTCCCCTCGACCGCCTGCGTCCTTCTGCAAGAGACACACCAATGTCGGAGTCTTCTTCAGCCAGCAGAGTGGCCAACGAGCATCAGCGCATGAAGCAGCAATTTGACGAGAAGCACCGAGCGAAACAACCCACACTACCGTGTTGGACTAGGTCCTCATTTGCCGCCCCAACCGCTCCCACAAATTGGACTCATTCTGGACAGCACCAGTCCAGATTACCGCCCGTCTTGGACCGGCCACCTTCCGTCTGGCTGTCGGGTCACGTTGGCATGCCAGCCGCTTAAGGAGAGTGGCATCACCGACCCCTGTCGCAGATCTGGACCTCTCAAACAACGATGTTGACCTTCCTGTCACATGGCCAACAACACCACTGGGATGCCTTGAAGAGCGTGGTGAACGAGCCGTGCCCGCGAGACCAGAGCCTCGGGAAGCTCGCGTCCGCCTTCGCCCGCAGTATTTAGATGACTACATCACAGACTTCTAATGTTCAGATGCCAGCCGGTGCTTAGCCTATTGCGTGGCAGAATAACCCACAAGGCAAAGCGGGGAAACCGGCAGACTAGGTTTCCCTAGTTAGAAGAGTTTTTTCTGGTTCCTACAGGGAGAGGCGGGGGGGTGTTAAATGTAGTATATGCCTCACTGCCACATAATGTCATCTGGCAGTGTGGCATATACTACATGAATGAGGGTTGATCACTATGGTGAATTGGAGATGTCTACTAAAGAAGACGTTTTGACTAACAAATACACAGCTAACAAATAATTAAAATACAATACAATACAATACATATTGATTTATGTCGCACTTTAAAAACAGCTGAAGCTGTAACAAAGCTTAACATAGACAGCTACCATATACAAGAAATAAAGCAATCACAAAGATGAGCCGTCTGCAGAAGTGATCTCTCCATGTTACAATTTGCATTAAATTTGTATTCTGTATTTTATTACTGCATAATCCAAAAGAGATTGAGCCCTTTTATAATTTTTTTCTAAAACCAAGCCAGTTTGATGCCCAAAAGTGAGATCATGAAATATGAGTCGCGTATTTCCGCAAAAAAAATATGGGCCCACCTACAAGCCTATTTTCTTAATAGCTCAAGTCGTGCGTTAAAATCTAATGTGCCTTGTGTACGGTCATGACGATAACATTTCAATACTAAAATGGCTCCTTGATAGAGACATGCTTACAACACAGAATTCCAATTTAAAGGCGATCGGTTACGCCGTTGAACATGGAAATAGAGCAGTGGCAAAAAAGAGTTAAATGTAAGAGTTAACCAACAGCAAGTTATAACTTGCTGTTGGTTAACTGTGCTGCTGCTTTAATAAATATGTTTTCCTGATCTGGCCCTTCTGTTTGCATTTCCGTGAGTATGCGCCTTTTAATGTCAAAATACGGTAATTCGTATCCAAACTGAGTATATGAGATTAAACAAAGTGAATGACTCACAAAATATAGAGAAAGAAGAGGCAAAAGAGGATGGGTGGGCAGGATTAAAAGACGAAAGGGATCATTGAACACAATTTAATCAGAAATAAATGAGGGGGAATAAGTGGGCAATAAAGGACGAGATGGAGAGGGATTAAAGTAGGCAGAAACAGCAAGAAAGGCAGGCAGAGTGAGGCGAGTCGTTCAACCATCTCTGACAGAAGAAAATAAAGCACTCTAATGTTCGTGTGGGACAAAATATTTTTGTTTGTGAAATATCTCTGGCATAGATAGCTGGGTGACATTTTAATGGCAAGTGGCATAAAGTGTCCAAGTAAGGAATTCAGTTGCAATACGGTGGCACCATCAATTTGAATGCATCTTCAACGCAGAGTGTCTAGACCTGTTCTTTGCCTCTTAAAGGTTTACTTACTACTACATGTTTTGTTTTCATCATCGAAAGATGAGCTTGTAGATATCATTCACATGCTTACAATTATAATAGTTAGACTATAGTGAGTCAGATCCATTTTGAATCGCATCAGGAGTTGGTCAACATGGAAGAGATTTGTTTGAAACTCTGCGGCCACACCAGATTGTTCTCTTTTCTTCATTTTTGCTGTGCCCCATTCTATCATGTAATGGCAAAATTAAAAATAGACCCTAGACCCGAAAGATGAGTCTCATTTGGATTCTTTTTTGGGCGAAATGTAGAGCTGCCGTTCCTTCAAATGTGGAAGAAGGGTATGTTGATATGTCTTTAATTGGAGAGGTTGACATATATTGTCAGGACAAAACTGGAAATGTTTGTATTTATTTAGGATTCATTTATGTTGTTTTTGAAAAATGGAAACACTGACTGAGTCGAGAATGGAAAAGTCCTGATTATTAATTTAACCTGTTTTTTATTTGTGCGTGTGTGTGTGTGTGTGTGTGTGTGTGTGTGTGTGTGTGTGTGTGCGTGTGCGTGCGTGTGTGTGTGCGTGCGTGCGTGTGCGCGTGTGTGTGTGTGTGTGTGTGCGTGTGTGCGTGTGCCCTGTGTGTGTGTGTGTGTGTGTGTGTGTGTGTGTGTGTGTGTGTGTGTGTGTGTGTGTGTGTGTGTGTGTGTGTGTGTGTGTGTATGTGTGTGTGTGCGCGCGCGTGTGTGTGTTGGACAGTTGAATTGCAAGAATAATATTCTTGAGAAATGCAATTGTCTTAAATGTCATTTTTCATGTCATCTCACACAGGAATAATTTATATAGCAATTATAAAAATATGTTTACATTAATGAAGTAGATGAGATAATTCATGTTTTCAACTGAGATATTAGTAGTAATGTGCCTGACTGTGCTGAAGCCCAGAGGCATGTGCTGAGTAAACTGGAAAACCACTTTGCCAAGCGTGGTTCGAGGCGTGTGTTACGGAGCACGCTCTTACAGTTACCATGGCCGAAACCTCGCGAGACGGGCTTCCTATGTCATCGCCAACTCATGGTTTCGCGGGTCATTTGAAAAATCCCTGTTTGGGATCATTTTGAGCAGATCTCTCCTAAAAAGGTACACCTAAAATAACAGGTGTGAATATATAATGTAAACTACTGTCTTTCTTCTACTTGCTTATGTTTCAAAAGAAAAACAGTACCAACAGAACACCTTTACCTCCACAAAAATGTTTAAAAAGGTGTGTCTTGTACCTTGTTTTGTGTGTCAATTTCTAAAGTAAAGTAAATATTCCTTTGAGTAAAACACACACATTCATTCGGATCACAACTCCCTGCCATTTTACTATACATAAGAGGATTAGGGCAAGAAAAAATAAGTTGGTACAATTTTCAGTTTTATCTCAGAATTCTGACTCCAATCTCAAAATTCAAACCTTAAAGTGAACATTCTCATTTAAAAGTCTGAATTTTGAGATAAAAGTGAGAAGCATGCCAACTTATTTTACTTGGGATGGCATCCATAACGATGGCAAAGTCCTTAGGGGTCACAGGGATTTGATGCGTATTGAGAAACTCAGCATAGTTCATTAAAACATTGTTTGTGTTAAAAAGTTGCTTTACATAAATGATACCCCAGTCAATCCATCTCGACAAAAACAGTGATTTGTTTTTGTACAAAATATGACAGTTATTCCAGATCATACATGAATGCGGAGAGAAAGAATGGTTATACATTAGGCACCAGGCTAATAAAACTTGTTTATGAAATTTTGATAGGTTAACAGGCAATTTTTCAACCTTATAATTACATTTCAGCAAGAAAGACAGACCACCAAGTCGGGAAAACATGGATTTTGGAATGAAATTCCAGATTGCATCAGGGCTACACAGATAATTACGCAGCCAGTTAATCTTAAACGTATAGTTTAGAGAAGTAAAGTCCAAAAAATCTAGGCCTCCCTCCTTTACCGTCCTGGATATGACCTGACAACACCTAGGTACGTCACTTGATTTTTAACAGGTATGTTGTATAGCATAGATTCATTACATGATTTCACAGCTAACAACTCACATTTATTTATATTAAGCGAAAGACCTGACGCTTTGGAAAACTCTTTAACCAGAGCTATGGCCTTTGGAATTTGCTCAGGATTTTTCAGGAAGAGTGTGGTGTCATCTGCCACCTGGGGTTCGTATCCCACTTGTGGCAGAGAAAATGAGCACAATGACATCATCCAGTGTGGGTCCTTGGGCAAGACCCTTCACGCTAATGCCTACCTCATACAATGATGAGAGACAATAAATGGAATGACATGCCGGCTCAGACGTCGCCCGGCCAAACAAGGTCTGCGTCAGGTGCTGGGGAACCAGAGCACCCTGATGAAAAATGGGCTACTGGAACAAAGCGGAGATGGACGAGATGCGATAACATGGCTCTGTTGGAATGCTACTACTCAAGCAACCCTAGTCAGAGGGGTTACATGCGGAGAATGGGGGCTGAATGGACCCTAAATCCTCTTCTGTACCTTTTGACCCCATCAAGTCCATGGTAGCATTTTAATCACTCTCTCTGTCTTGACATTTTTCCCACCTGATGGAAAAATGGAACAAATGAAGCCTCAAAGACATATATATATATATATATATATATATATATATATATATATATATATATATATATATATATATATATATACATTTCATATTCATTACATTTTTCATGATGACATTTTCAAAGTGTGTTTGTCTTGTCCGCCAGGCATCACAGTGAACTCAGGTAATGGCAAAAAAATACATAATTATGTTGGGTTTTGTACAGATGACGGCTGAAGAAACCTTCTCATCGATAATTATGTTGGGTTGTGAAACATATGTGGTGATTATACATCAACACAATTTGCTAGAATCCTTAATATATTTCTCAATAAATACAATTGGTTGGTGGCCCGGTAGTCGAGTGGTTAGCACGCCGGCTTCACATTGCAGAGGTCGCCGCTTCGCGTCCCGCTCTGGCCTCCCCTGTGTGGAGTTTGCATCCACTCCCGGGCCTGCGTGGGTTTTCTCCGGGTCCTCTGGTTTCCTCCCATATTCCAAAAACATGCATGGCCGGCTGATTGAACACTTCAAATTGTCCCTGGGTGTGAGTGTGAGAGTGACTGCTTGTATTTGTGTCCCTGCGATTGGCTGGCAATCACCCCGTGCCCGAAGACAGCTAGGATAGGCTGCAGCAGGGAAATGGATGGATGGAAATATAATTGGTATATTATTTTGACTCGGTCATTTAAAAAGTAGCTCCCATGCTGAACAAGTGTGAGCACCCTTGATCTAGATGGTTATGGACCTTCCAGAAGTATAAGCATTTTGAACATCCCAAGACACAAAGTGTTATATCAATAGCTTACTCTGCCTTAGGGTTCAACTTTAGTACTCCTGCTTCTGAATCTGTGAATGCACTCAAGCAGTCCCCACAGGCCAAGCAGTCCCCACAGGCCAAGCAGAGAGCCTTTAGAAAGCTTTTACAGCAGAGGAGCAAAATCAATTTTAGTGACTGTAAAAGATGGAGGGCAACACATTGTCCACTGATGCTCAATGTTCATCGGTCAGTCTCAGCCACTAATACTTGAGACAAATTTACAAAATGGAAAAGTAATGTATACATTTTTTTTTTGTAATTATGCTTGTCAAGTATGCATGTTTACCAAACAGATCGTATCATCTCAGGGGTTCAACGGAGCCTATGCCTTGGAGGTCAAGACATACCAGACTCACCATCTCAATGATTTATGACACGCCCGATGGAGATTACATTGCTTGTCCAATCAGTGCTGTAGTAGATTTAGTTCACTTAGTCGTCAACATGTGACTGTCATGATAGTACATGATGTGATTTTTAATTTTGGGGGGGAACTTTTTTTTAATGCATGCTAACTATGTGGAGAAAAAAAAAAGAAAACATGTATTCATAATCTATCAAAACATGATGGGACACAGACTCTAGTCTTATACCAGCAAACTTGAAGTAACACTTCTTGAATCATATTTTTATGGTTCACTAATGAAGGGTTTGGTGAATGTGCATGTGAACTGATTGGGTTTAGTATCTCCAACAAGGTGATGAACCCATGCCATAGACAGGCAGGTGCCTCTGTATATCAATTGGGGAGAGTAAAATCTTATCTACTATATTTACTTTATACGATATTTTAATTTATAAAATTGGATTGCGAAGTACAACATTGTATTGTAGAAATTTGGAGTTCCTGAGGTTATGTCTTGGAAGATAAATATTCATGTTTTTTTTCCTTCAGGAATAACCGCAAATTCATGAAATTATCTTTTATGCCACAGGTGCCTCATTCGTATGTTGATATAAATTTTATATGTACACATCACTAAATACCAACTGATGGCCTAGATCTGCCCCTGGTATAGAATAACATTTACCTCTACACAAACTGTTCATTTCATCATAGAATATGACAGTTTATGTCTTGGTGGTATACAACCTGTACAAACAGTTTTATCGGCCAAGAAGGAGACATTGCACCAACGCAAAGGCCCAATTTAGAAATATGAATCAACTAACCTTAATGGCATTTTTCCCTAGCTTTGTTGTATTTTCTTAGCAAGTCATGGAAAGATGAAAAAAGTGCTTCCTTTCCAACATTGGTCAGGACAAGACTGTGTTTTTTCCAAACAATAACTTTTTTGACATTAATGGGCCCTCGCAATCATTGCCACCACCAAAGCCATGTCCCCCGGCTGTGTGGGAGAATGTAAACCCACTTGTTGGAGATGGCACCTTCCACACTGACACACTGATTAAACTGAGGCGGTGGGTGTTGGTTTGCAGCCTTGACCCAATCAGAGAGCCTTATTTGGAAGATTTCCCGACCTGGTCAGCTTTATTTATTTGTTTATATTTTTTTATTGTTTTGGGGGGGTGCGGCATCACAAGGAAGAAGTGCCAGCTCAGACAGAAGCTGAAGTGACACCCAAAACTGTCAAAGACAGTACTGCTTAGACAGTTATTTTTTTTCTGGACTAAAAAAAAGAAATTGTGATTAAAAAAAACTATTTCAATTAAAAAGCTTCACCTTTTTTAGTGATACAACATGTGATACAACATGACGACCTAAAAGAGGAGTAGGCTGGAAAAATGGGAAAGGAGATTTACTTATCAGCCAACGCAATCACTGTCACCAGTTTGACAAGCAGTGCTCAAACTTTTTTTTCTTTTTCTTTTGGAGGATGGCAGCCCTTACTCTTGAAAACCAGTGTCTTCACCCACGCAAACAAAAACACGTGAGAAGCGAAGCGCGCATTTCCTTCAGTCATCAATACAGCAGGAGTCCATCAGTGGTACTTGTTTAGTGAAATTCGGTCGGTACATCGTTTATCACTGTTTAGAAAGTTTCCATCATTCATCAGCCAAACGGAAATCTGTCAGTGATGGACTGACAGACCTTCCGTTGATACTAATGTAATATCAACCCTGTACAATGTTCTGTGCTAGTTTGTTATATTACAATAAAAGTTGTGTTACCTAATACTAAGTCTCTTGTGTGAAGTTATGGATCATCTTGCTCAGACAGGACAGGACAGGAATGTTCCTAGGCAAAAAGGAGAACCCGAAGAGGGCCAAGGTCTACAGATAAACGGTTGCAAATGCATCAAGTGGCATTGTTATGCATAATATTGTATAAAATCCAGCATTCATTTTCTCCTCTCATATTGTTGATATTCATATTCTGGCACTTGTGCTTGTGTCCCTTGGATGAAGTATGCTTGTGTGCACCAATTCACGCAACAATGACTCATTTGTTGCAAATGTCACAGGGTACCCTGAGGTTAATACATGTCATATTTTGTCTAATTTATTTATCAACAAATTATGTTGTTTATTTATTTAGTTATTTATTTTTGCGGTGAGCTGGGAGTCACTTATGTCCTCATCTGAAATAAACCATAAAATGCCGAAAACATATGTACTCAGGGATCCTTTAAATGTTTGAGGCGGCTTCTGTGCACCATCATTTTAATCCAATATGTGTGCATGATCCAAATATATTGTAGCCGCTTATTTGGCTTTACAAATGTATATATTTTACTGAAAATGCATTGTTTGTGTGGTTGCTGACGGAAATAAATAACGACACGCTAATTGATTCCACTCATCACTTTGCCAACCCAAGGTCTGAAAGATTAAATGAGCGTGTTTAGATGTCTGTGGGTAAAAAGAAAAGTATATTTAGGTGTGTGTGCTACAACACCAGGAATGGTCATGCTGCAGGGAGCAATGATTTTCCATCAGTGTTACTGGGCTACCAAAATGGACCACATACTCACCAGTTGTATGGGAAAACAACCCATCCATCCATTTTCCAGACCGCTTTATCCTCATTCGGGTCACGAGGGGTGTTGGAGCCTATCCCAGTCGTCTTCAGGCACTAGGCAGGGGACACCCTGAATTGTTTGCCAACCAATCGCCAGGCACAAAGAGACAATTAACCAGTCACTCTCACACTCACACCTTGGGACAATTTAGAGGGTTCAATTAGCCTACAATGCATGTTTTTGGAATGTGGGAGAAAACTGGAGGACCCGGAGAAAACCCACGCGGGCCCATGGAGAACATGCAAACTCCACACAGGGATGCCGGATGACGTCTATAGTTTCCGTCTTGAAAATGGCTTTAACAGTAAATCTGCAACAAATTTCTTCTCCTCCTTCAGCCATTGTGGGTTGACAAAACCCGCGATTAAATCAACACAATAGATTTGCTTATGCAGCTTGCTACCGTGTGCTAGCTGTGGCCAGTATGCTCTTGTCAATAGTGGCTAGTGATATGAGTAGTTTTTGCAAACTATGATTGGCTAGTAACTAGCTAATCATAGTTTGCAAAAACTCTGGCGTTAACCAGCGCCTGCAAGTAGGCGTTAGTGCTAACTCTTGTAGGTTGCCAACTTGAAATTTGATTTGTCTATCAACACTTTTTTATCAACAGACAGTTTTGATGTGACAGGGCCCGCAGACTGATTGTGAAGGTGTCCAGGTAGATTTTTGGCCCTGGTAATAAATGATGGCTGAAAAGTGATTGATTAAATGCTGAAATAACGAAAGCACACATCTGGAAGCACCGCAACAGGGGAAAAGTGATGAAAGGAACCTGAAAGACAATTTGGAATTATTAATATAAAATATCATTAATATAAACCAGAGAAGGCCTCGGCGGCCCTGACGGTCCACCACGGTCTCTAAGAAAATGGTCTCACACACTTCCAATTCGTCTTACAATGTCTTTTAAGCACAAGATTTGAAGGCAGTTGAAAAGGATTCATTCAGGCAAATCGAGGAAGGAGATTTCAAGTTTCTTTATTCCAAGTCGAAACAGATGAAAGTGTTCAGCAGTCGACACCTAAACTGCTCTCCAGGCTGGCCCTTCTCTCCCGCCGTTCCTTCCGCTTTCAGCTTTTAAAGGAGGTCCAAATGGCAATTGGCCACTGTTTGGATGGAGAGTAATATGCAACTTTCTCCCACAGAAAAACGGTTATTTTACATTTCTTTGGCATCACGACACATTATCATTGTGGGACGTGTTCTCATGGATCATGTCCAGATCCTGCACAAAAAACGTCGACTTTAGATTGTCATATTCTAATATTTATAAGCTGTAATTATTGTTTTCAAGTGGTTGATTCTCTAAATTTTATATTTATATAAGGTTAGAGCAAAATGGTCTGAAACAGCATGACAAAGCACCAGGGAGCAACTAGGGTTGCGTGAAAGAGTATCAAGTTGCTCTGTAGTCGCAGGTTGCCGAGCATCGTCCGAAAGATTACTTGCTTCAATGTACAGCCATCGTATGTCATGTATATCCCTCAAAATGAAGCTGAAGCTCCTCTTGCTAATAACTGTTTTCTATGGTCATTGGACAAACTGTCCAACCCGAAGTGTTAAAAGTCAGCGTTTAGTTTGCGGGTTTGCTTCCATATTACTTTATCATAAAACATGTCACCTATCTTTGCTCCTTGACAATGTTTGATACTGTCACACTCACACATGTTTGCTCTAGAAAGCTAGTTGGGACAGGAAGTCTGGAGAGTTTTTTTTAATGGCAGCTCAAAAATGCAACGATGGCTCTGATCAGCTGCTCTAGTTTAATTCATGTCTGTTTTTTTTTTTCTTTGAGGTCCTTGGAGTCTTCCAATTTTCTATTTCCCTTGTAAATAAAAGCTCAGTCATTTCACGGTGAATTAACCAGGTCAACTTTACTGTTGATGGAAGTCACAAACAATTCAGTACCCACTAAGTTAATAGATTTTTTTACAAAGTTACAGGAGTTTACCAGTCATGCAGTTTATGACTTTGAAATACAAGATGAGGGGATTTCAATAAATCAAGATTCAACAGTCGCATGTTGATACATATATGCATATATATTTTGCTTTATGACTGTCTATTATAAGGGGTGTCTGACGTTTATTGCTAGTCTTACTCAATTTACATTTGGGTTTGTTTAGAGCAATACATCGATTGCAATGTATTTGGATGACTGCTTTTGTTCTATTTGCTCATACTCTGACAGCCATTTAAAATTAAAAGAAACACAGATCATTCTTATTTTGGTTTGAGGAGTTGATGTATAATGTTCACTGCCCGATCATTTCGCCATATAAAGGATTAGCATTCGCGTCACTGATCACTGGCACATTTTTTTTATGGAGCAGAGAACGTGCACAAATACTGTCAATGCCATGTTTGGTTCCATTGTGTCATTGCATTGCATAAAACTACACAAAATATACCTTATTTTAGGTATAATAAATGTGCTATAGTATTATGATTAAAGAAACAAACTGTACTGTCATTTTATTTACCTTTGTGATGGTCGTTAATGGCTTGATGGAATGGAGTGTCCGGATTCCTCAGCATTAAACACTTGATGAGGAACATAGGCTTCTTCACCATCTTGGGGAATGATCCCTTGTCTGTGCTTTCTCTGTGATAATTTTATCTAGTTCTTCATCAATTGTGATCTGTTTAGCTGGGTTGATAGCTTTTTGCATCAAGTGGACAGATGACCTGTGCAGGTTAATTGTGGAGCCTGATTGATGGGATATTTTAACTGTTTTTCTATCCATTTTCTCACTATTCTCACACTCTCACACTTTTTTTGTGTCAAGCTCTGTCATCTCCCTTTCGTGTGTTTGTTTTCTCACTCTCTCTCTGTCTGCCTGTCTCTTTAATGTTTAACCACCACACCCCCACTGCTGGGTTCTTGACCAATCACGTGGCTTTAACCGACGACACCATTTTGTTTTTTGGAGAACGGCCTCACTCTCTCTGTGTCTGTAACCCCATCCCCCACTGCTGCGTTCATGACCAATCACGTGGCTTTAAAAGGAGACTGCGGGCGGGGAATAGAGGACTAAAACAGTGTCCACCATTTTCTTGTTAGGAGAACGGGTTCGTTCGCGAACGACACATCACTCATTGTGGCAGCTCCGTGTGTATCCCGAAAAATAGTTCGTATGCCAAGGTAAAATTTTCATAAATGTAACGTTCGTAAACCGAAAAGTTTGTAGGCCAAGGGGTTCGTAAATCGAGGTTTCACTGTACAGGCAAAGAAGTGATGCATCAGATTCTAAATCGACCATTGCTACATGTGGCTAAGGGTATTTATGTGTTGTCTAAGCAATGGTCTCCGGCAATAGAAGAGGTTGAAAAACTTCTGTTGATTTGGATTAACAAAAAGCAGCTAATAAGGGACAGTGTGTGAGGGTATAATCGCAGAGAAAGCACTGCAACTTCACTCGGATATTATCAAGAGTGAACTACATCAATGACCATCAAATACAATGACCTTATTATACAGTACAGTTTATTTCTTTAATTACAATCCACTAGCACATTTATTATACATAAAATAAGGTATATTTTGTGTAGTTTTAAGGCTTATTCAGTAGAAAATTATGTTTTATAGGGAGCTGGGAATGGATGATTGTAATTTCTAATGGTTTCTTATGGGAAATAAATGTTCGGCAGACGAACTTTACGCCTTACACACATTTCCTGGGAACCAATTAGGTACGTGAGCTGAGGTATCACTGTACAATATATTCAGATCGGTCTGAGTTGTATCATGTGGAAACTTTGGAAACCGCTTTGGGAGCTTTTACTCTCTCTGCTTTGAATTTGCATTGATCACAGGCTGAATTAACTCCACTCAATCTCCCTCTCCATTTAGATTGTTTCGCTCTAATGGCAGTATATTCACAGGAGCACTGGTAAGAGGGACCGTGGTCGTTTCCAAAGAGGCCTGTTTTATTAACAATAACACAATGGCTGGGCAGACTGATCAGTCTCCTTCAAGCATATATAATTACTATATTACCCAGAGAATGAGGGTGATAGAGCAGATAAAAAGAAAGGGGTAAAGGTCCAGACAGGTGCAGCGAGGTGAACAGTGCACAGAAAATGAGGGTCCATTAAGTTTGTCATCCGCAACACACCACATGAGGTCACAACGTGAGACATGCTCCTTTCTCTCTCTGCCTTCCTATCTTCCCTCTAATTGTTTGCCTCTTTCCATTACATGCACCACATCCACAAATAATTCATTTATCAAAAGGAAAAACGCGGAACAATGTGCATATTGAACTTTAACCAATTCTACTACCTTTTTATTTGATCTATGGCTGTAATTGTGAAGGTAAATGAGGCACATTACGCTTGTATGCCTCAATCCTCCTCCTCGCCAATTACTCCCACACAATAAGGAGCCTTAATCCAAGTCAGTCTTCGTGAGAAGGGGTGGGGGCAGAATTACATTTTCTTATATAAAATTATTTAATTGCTGTCGATAAGTGGTGTAGTGGTGAGAATGAACTATGACACTAAACCTTTGAAATGACTGATATTAGTCCATGTGCTCTCTCTTGCCATTTGCTTGTGAGGGGGATGACAGTGACAAGAAGAAAAAACGTTTGAGAAATGTACGATTTGACAGGGGGTTGGAGGTCAGAATCAGAATCATCTTTATTGCCAAGTATGTAGAAAAACACAAGGAAGGTTGAGTGCGTGTTGGTGGGTGCAGACAGAGAAAAGCAGGTTAACTGAGATAAACAGGCATGGGTGACATTATGCGCAAGGCCAATTTGGCACCAGCTAATATTCACGTTCCGGCACCCTTATCTTTACAATAGTGATTTGAATCTAAAAAAAGGAAAAAGTGGTTGAAAAAATGGATGTAGTTGTTGTGAGATAGACAACAGGAGGAGCAAGCTTAGCGAATGGTGAACCTAATTGATATTGATTGCATTGACTTGTTAACAGCTGTTGATCTCTCAACCAAGATAGCATATTCCAGCCAACACAACCACCGGTCACCAGATAGATTAGCAATGTAAAAACATGGTTTTCTTCTGGCGGAAAGAGCGGCTCCTCTTTTCTGTTGCAGTAACTCCTACCAGCACACATATGAGACATGAGGCATGTGCTTCCGTCAGTTATCAGCAAAACAGGATTATGTCAGCGATTGTCATGTCTTGTTTGGTTTTCAGCCCCAGCAGGAGGCAAAGGTGTTACCCTCCAGTAAGCGCAGCTGTTTTGCATTTACCAGTCAAAGCTGCTGTATTTCTTTTGTCTGATTATTCAACGTGCTTGATGTTGTGCTTCAAGTGCAATCTCGATATCTAGATATCTTCAGTGACGTGCGGTGAGGTTCTTGGCTGGTGAGGCACTGACGTCATCACAGTCAGATTTACAAACATATGAACTCCACAGAGTAGGTTATTCACCATTTGATTGGCAACAGTTAACGTGTTTTGTTTAAAATGTCATGTCAACATTCTTTATAACTTCTTCTTCTTTTCCTTTCGGCTTTTCCCTTCAGGGGTCGGCACAGCGAATCAATGTCCTCCATCTATCCCGGTTTTGTGCATCTGCTTCTCTCACACCAGCTACCTTCATGTCCTCTTTGACCACATCCAATAACCTCCTGTTCGGTCTTCCTCTCGGTCTCCTGCCTGGCAGTTCAAGGCTCAGCATCCTTCTCCCGATATAGTCACTCTCTCTCCTCTGAACATGTCCAAACCATCTCAGCCTGGCCTCTCTGACTTTCTCTCCAAAGCCTCTAATTTGAGTTGTCCCTCTAATGTAATCATTCCTGATCCTACCCAACCTGGTCACTACCACAGAAAACCTCAACATCTTCAGCTCTGCTACCTCGAGCTCTGCTTCCTGTCTTTTCTTCAGTGGCACTGTCTCCAGTCCAAAAATCATTGCTGTCTCACCACTGTTTTAGACACTTTTCCTTTCATCTTAGCTAAAACCCTCCTATCACACATCACATCTGACATTTTTCTCCAGCCGCTTCCAGCCTGCCTGGACACGCTTCTTCACCTCTTTTCCACACTCTTCATTGCACTGGACAGTTGACCTCAAGTACTTAAAATCCTACACCTTCTTTATCTCTTCTCCCAGTAACATCACTCTTGCACTTGGATCCCTCTCATTCACATACATATATGCCGTCTTGCTGCGACTGATCTTCATTCCTCTCCTTTCCAGGGCATATCTCCACATCTCTACTTTCTCTGCCACCTGCTCCCCGTTCTCGCTACAGATCACAATGTCATCTGCAAACATCATGGTCCAAGGAGATTCTTGTCTAACATCGTCTGTCAGCCTGTCCATCACCATAGCAAATAAGAAGGGGCTCAGACCCCTGGTGGAGTCCCACCTCGACCTTTAATTCCTCCGTCACACCGACAGCACACCTCACAAATGTCTTACAGTCATGATACATGTCTTGCACCGCTCTGACATATTTTCTGTCACTCCAGACTTCCTCATGCAATACCACAGCTCTTCTCTGGGCACCCTGTCGTACGCTTTCTCCAGATCTACAAAGACACAATGCAATTCCTTCTGACCTTCTCTATACTTCTCTATCAGCATTCTTAAAGCAAACACTGCATCTGTCGTACTCTTTTTTGGCATGAAGCCATACTGCTGCTCACAAATGTTCACTTCTGCTCTTGGTCTTGCTTCAACTACTCTTTCCCGGAGTTTCATTGTATGGCTCATCAACTTTATTCCTCTGTAGTTAGTACAACTCTGCACATCTCCTTTGTTCTTAAAAATGGGCACTTCGTCTCCATTCGTCAAGCATCTGTTCACCATCTAAGATCTTGGTGAATAACCCAGTCAGGAACACCACTGCCCCCTCTCCAAGACACTTCCATACCTCGATTGGTAAATCATCAGGCCCGAGTGCCTTTCCCCCCTTCATCCTCTTCAGCGCCCTCCTCACTTCACCCTTGCTAATGTTTGCTACGTCTTGGTCCACAACGGTCATGTATTCTACTCTTTGCTCCTTCTCATTTTCCTCATTCATCAATTCTTCAAAGTACTCTTTCCATCTTGCCATCACAAAATTGGCACCTGTTAATACATTGGCATCTCTATCCTTAATCACCTGAACCTGCTGCAGGTCCTTACCATCTTTGTCTCTCTGTCTCGCCAGCCTGTAAAGATCAGTCTCGCCTTCCTTGCTGTCCAGTCGAGCATACAAGTCTTCATAGGCCTCTCGTTTGGCCTTTGCCACCTTTACTTTAACCGTGCGCTGCATCTCCTTGTACTGCTGTCTACTCTCGTCCGTCCTCTTAGTGTCTCACATCTTCTTTACTAACCTCTTTCTCTGTATACACTCCTGCACCTCCCAATTCCACCACCAAGTCTCCGTATGTACCTTTCTTTCACTCGCAACACCAAGTACTTTCTGACCTGTGTCTGTGATTATGTTCGCTGTAGTTTGCCAGTCATCTGGAAGGACCTCTTGCCCACCCAGTGCTTGTCTTACCTCCTTCCTATATCGATGAGAAGGTTTCTTCAGCCGTCATCTGTACTTTTTTTGAAGGTGTCGGACGATTCGCCTCCTATCCAAGAGGCTTCGTCAGCGAACTAGTCTTACTGGTCGTATCGGTCCTATTTATATTTCCCTAATGTCCAGACATGGCGGCGCCGGACACAGCTATGATAGGTCCCTACTCTCAGGTTGGGGGGAGCAGGGGACCACTCCCTGTGGAATTTTTGGTTTCATTCCCTATTCTTTCTTTCTGACATTTGTTGAATGACTACTGAGGGTACCCACAGTTAGTGAGTGCCCTTCAAAAAAAGTACAGATGACGGCTGAAGAAACCTTCTCATCTATGGACCACTCCTGTTCGACTGAGAGCTTACACAGGCGGACTCCTTCCTATATGTCATGCAACACACTTCCTTTTTCAACTTCCACCATTTTTTCCTCACTTTAGCCCTTGGTTTCTTCCAGTGGCGGTCCGTGCATTTCACACCTAGGCCTTCAGCGAAGTCCTGCTTAGTCTGACTTGAACAAATATCCCTCGTAATACCATAATTTATGACGCAACGGCTGGATTTACAAAAGCACATGCACGCAGTACTGGGCGTGGCATCACCTTAATCGTCTACAACACAGGCTATTTTCCGGAGCAATTACACAGCAATAAATCTGCATCAGCAATTAGAACTTGTCACTATACGTGATACTGCAAACACTTAAAAATAAAAGGAAATTTAAAATCATTTGTCCACAATGTTTTATGAAGTCCACCAAGAATATGCAATCTTTAACAAGATTTTACGCTAAATTACAAAATGTCCGTTTAATATAAGAAAAACAACAAGACGTTCACAAAACGAACTATTTGTTGAAAATAAAAGTAAACAATTTTTTTCATTTGTTCTTGAGAATAGGCCTACATGCGACAGCGACACAATCACATAAGTCTCTGAGTACTTCCACTACAATCACACAGCTGTGCCAATGCACATTATTTACACACTGCAGAAGAGCAAGATTTGTTTTCTTTTTTTTTGTAGATTTGTCATTTCATTTATCTACCATTGATTTAATATGAATGAAATAACATTTCAAAAACATGTTAAAAGTGAAAAAATATGTTAAAAAAATGTTTGCACTCACCAAAACGGTTGTCCTCCAAAACACTTATTTAAATACAAAATCCATTGTCCTTTCTTTCGTCAAGAAGACTTCAATGACTTCGTTGTGCAGTTTGTCTGTGTGTTTCAGTTCCAACAATAAATCATTTTTTATCGACATGGAGGCCAATGCTGAAACCCTTTCCCCGCCTGGGACAGGTTGGCTAGCTCGGGGGTCGGCCGGCCTCCTCTCACAAGGTCTAGCTTCTCCTGAAAGGTCCGTCTTGAGAATGGCCTTGCGAGTATATCTGCTCCCAAATCTGAGTTGTCCTCTCCTTCAGCCATTGTGGGTTAAAAAAGTGAGTAGATATACTTGGTTTTTCTGCTAAAGTTTCCGGGTCTGATCTGTTGTCAGCTTGGTTGATTTGCCTAGCTCTGCCTCCGCTGAGGGCTGAGGTAAAGTGAGTATCCAATCACAGGACGCGTACGTCATGTTCAACGCCAGGCCCTCTAGCTGGCCTTACTGTGCCAACTCGTGATCTGATTGGCTATCGCAACTGTATATCAACTACATGTGCCCGTTCTTGTACAGCGCACAGACGCCCTCACTTTTGATTCTGAAGGCGTCGGTCAGATTTCATACAGCCTGGCGACACAAAGGACGAGTTGAATTCTGATTGGATTAAAAACTCTGACCTAAAACTACAACACTGAAAGGAGCATAACCAAATGGATATAACATCAAGAAAACAGTATGTAGAATAATTATATATATATATTTAGAAAAAATACTTTTTTAATGAAATTGACTTTTATTATAATTATGATAATGATGTCTGATTATGTTAGGCCAGCAGAGAAGGCCTTGCTGGCCCTGACGGCCCACCACTGGTTTCTTCATCTTCCTCACTGCCAGCATCATCCTACACACCACCAACCCCATGGAGTCCAAGATGGCGCCCGAGTCGGCAGCCGTCAGCAAGTGCTCTGATGAGCCTTGCTTTTTTTGTTGTTTTTGTCTTGTTTTTGTGTTTTCTTTTGTCACTTTGTGTTGTTGTGTGTCGTGTGGAATGGATACGGATTGTTTTTCAGCATTTTTGACCACGACATTCATCAAGGAGGAGACTGTGCTGAGCGGTTGCGCCTTTTCGGCAGCATGAATATGCTAGTACTGTTTTTGAAAGGGAGGAATGTCGCTGTCATCGCTGGACACCACAGGAGCCATTATGCTTTTTTGCGTCTGTAATGGGCAGCATCTTCACAGCCCCGCTTTGTTCAGTGGAAGGTCGGTGCTGTTGGACAGTCTGCGGCTGGATGGATAAATGGCTTGAGGAACCCGTGATAAGAAGGAAGGAGCGTCAGCGCAGAGCGCCGATGCGTCTATGGAACTGTCGCGGGATGGAATTGAAGCTGATTTATGTGGGACAGGAGATGTGAGACAATCTCTTTTCGTCAATGGATGCTACAGCTGCGTGTTTGCTTTCAACATTTAGCTTGTAGTCGACGTGCACATTCCACCATGATGTCCCTGATCCACTGGTGAAGAGACGCTTTGATCCTCTCCTCTTTCATCTGGAACTACTTTATGTAACAAAGAGGGTACAGAAAGTGCTTAAGAATGAATGTCTCTCAGTGTCTTTGTGTTGTCATGTTATTTGTTATTTAGGTTTTTTTTTTTTGTTCTTTTGATTTCAAGACGGCACCGCGAGAGTGGCTGCCTTTCCAGCAGCTCCTGTGTTTTGCTTTTCTACTTTCATTTCTTTCATAACTTTGCTGCTGTGAAATGTAAATTTCTCCACTGCGAGACTAATAGAGGCAAATCCAATCCAATCCAACCTATGCTGTATGGCTACACTCTCACCAACCACTACTTTGCAGTCACTGATTTCCTTTAAATGGCGCCGTTGACACAAAATGTAGTCTACCTGTGTACTTCTGCCTCCACTCATATGTCACGCTATGTTCCTGTCTCTTCTGAAAGAAAGTATTCACAATAGCCATTTCCATTCTCTTAGCAAATTCAACCACCATCTGTCCTTCAGTGTTCCTCATCTGGAGTCCAAACCTGCCCACCACCTCCTCATTATCTTTGTTTCCTGCACCAACATGTCCATTGAAGTCTCCACCAATTACAACCCTCTCACTTCTCGGGATGTTCTGTATGACTGCATCAAAGTCCAACCAAAATGTCTCCTTCTCCGCCAGCTCACATCCTACTTGTGGGGCATACCCACAAACAACATTGAACATCACACCTTCAATTTCTAGCTTCACACTCATCATTCTATCTGATACACTTTTTAGTTCTAAGACATTCCTAACAAACTCCTCCTTTAAGATAACCCCAACTCCATTTCTCTTTCTGTCTTCACCATGTGAGAACAACTTAAACCCTGACCCTAAGCTTCTAGCCTTGCTCCCTTTCCACCTGGTCTCCTGGACACACATTATGTCTACCTTCCTTCTCTGCATCATGTCAACCTGCTCTCGACCTTTACCTGTCATTGTTACTACATTCAAAGTTCCTACTCTTAGTTCTATACTCTTGTCGTTCCATTTCTCTCTTTTCCTCCGGGCACACCTCCCTCCTCTCCTTCGACCAACAGTAGTCAATTTTCCACTGGCACACTGAAGGTCAACAGTGCCAATGGCGGCCGTTGTTAACCCGGGCCTCGACCGATCCGGTATGGGATTCAGAGGTTTGATTCACATTTGTTTTGGCAATTTTTTTTTACGTCGGATGCCCTTCCTGACACAACCCTCTGTATTTATCCCGGCTTGGGATCGGCACAATAAGACACAGGCTTGTGCCCCCTTGTCAGCATTCTTTATATACTGTATACAAACTGTAGCATAGAAAAAGAATGTAAAAAATGTGATTATTGTGTTACCTTTACCTATAAATGAAGTCCAAGTCTCTCTGTCTCAATGGAGATCACTGCCAGTGAAGAAAGTCGTCCTTGATCAGTCCTCTTCCAACTGTATGTTTTCAGTCTTTTGTGCTGAGAATGACCGCTCCACTGATGCTGTAGTAGCTGCAACAGTGAACACGAGCTGGAGCAACTTTGTCGCTTCAGCAATAGTTTCAATGAGCTCCTTCTTGGCCAAAAAGCTGAGAAGCTGTCCAGGAGATTTACATTGATCCCTCACCGTTTGTGAGCTATACAGTCCGGTGTTGGTCTTCCTTCCTTTCTTTCAATTTAGATATGTAATCCACCATTCTGAAAGAAAATAAGGCCAAGCGAACAAACACGAAAAAATGACTGGATGGTTGCACTTAACTTGCTAACTGTTTACTGTAGCCTGCTGTCATTAATTCTATTATTCTGAAGCCGAGGAGTCACAAGAAGAATCTGTAATCACCAGCGCCCCCCGTCATGAGGCAGGAAAACTGTGTGCCTCACCTCAGCACACAGTTTTGATAAAAATATAATAAAATAAACACTGTCATACAGTGCGGTCTCACTGCAGAGCAAGCCAGCACAGTTAGCATAGTGATTGCACAATCCATGGTGGCTCATCTCTACTTAGTATTTGAACGGTATATGTGAAAATTCAGCGATTTTGAAAAAAAAAAAAATCAAAAAATGATGAAGTTAAATGGAAAATAACGTTAAAATACAAGTCACTAAATAAATACAACTGTTTAATTTATTTTGTCATTTGATATTTCCAGTGACATGCAGTCAGGGGAGGCAGGTGATTTGTACTTTAAAGTTCTTTTCCATTTAACTTCACCATTTTTAGATTTTTTTTTTTTTCAAAATCGCCGAATTTTCACATTTACCGTTCAAGTACTAAGTAGAGACGAGCGGTGAGGCAGCAGCCGGCTGAGCCTCACCATGGATTGCACAATGAGTATGCTAACTGCTGGCTTGCTCTGCAGTGAGACCGCATTGCTGCCCCTATGCAGATCGCTATTAAAGTATTCAAAGACTTTTCACTAAATGTCTACAGTTTAGCTGGTGTATACAATGTAGAGTCACTTTACATTATAAACACTGTAATACAGTGTTTATTTTATTTTATTTTATTTTTATGAAAACTGTGTGATTAGGTGAGGCACACAGTTCTCCTGCCTCATGACAGGGGTCGCTGGTAATTACAGAGATTCTTCTTGCGCCTCCTCGGCGTAATTAGTGAGAGCAAGCTACAGTAAACAGCAAGTTAAGTGCAACCATCCAGTCATTTTTTTCGTGTTGGTTGATCTTATTTTCAGAATGGAGGATTACATATCTAAATTGAAAGAAATAGAGAGACGTTTAAAACTGAAGACATATAAGGAAGGTTTCTACAAAGAAGGTATTGACGCCTTTCTTCAGAAGGAGCAGCACATGGACTTCATTTATAATTAAAGGTAACACGATAATAACATTTTTTTTATTCTTTTTTTCTATGCTACAGTTTATATATAGAATGCTGACATGACATTTTAAACAAAACACGTTAACTGTTGCCAATCAAATGGTGAATAAGCTACTCTGTAGATTTCATGTTAGTAAATCTGACTGTGATGACGTCAGTGCCTCACCGGCCATGAACCTCACCGCACATCACTGGATACAGTAAAGTCTCGTTATATCGATATCGGATATATCGATAGTCCCGGTTATATCGATACTATTTCTATGCACGCACGGAGAAAATTAGATGCAAACAGGGTCGGATATATCGATAGTCCCGGTTATATCGATATTTTTCGGACTCCCTTGAATATCGATATAACGAGACTTTACTGTATTTCCATAATGACAGGTGAGGCTGTGCCTCACCTGCCTCCCCTGACTGCACGTCCCTGGATATCTTATATAGTTGCTCTTCTCATCGACCATTTCAAGTGCTTTCATTATTCCTTTTCACATATCTTGATCTTTGGTTTCGTGCCATTTGACTTTTTCGTTTGTGTATTCACAGTCGTCTCTCATTCCTGCTCTTAGGTTTGTTTCTGCATTGTGTCTTCCCGACTCCTTAAAACCAGCAATTTCAGTTTGTACTTTGTCAGTGCACTTTTCAGGAATAATTTTTTCACACTTTGTCTGAGCCTGCGTTTTTGAAATCCCAAACATTATTCGGTTCTATTCAGAGCCTGACAGAGACAGACAGAACAAGAGCGATGATTACAGTGACAGATGAAAATCCACTGCTGTTGGTGTATCATCGTTAATTTGTTTTTCAAGTTTGCAATCGTCAGCAAAAAAAATGGTGCACCAATCTTTGCTCTTGACATGAACTCTCATGAACACTTGAAAACAAGATGCATTATATAATAATTAAAAAACAAGCGATACAGATAGGCAATTACAAGACAAGTATCAGGACAATGCTGCAAGTGAAATTAATAGATATTCCTGTTTCATTATTCATGAAGCCAGTCATCTTCCACTGGCCTTCGCTAGCCTGCAGCTTGTGGCAGCTGCTGGTGATGTTACCTGTGAGTTCTCTTTTATGCGCCTCATGGGGGATGTTGTTTTCAGTTCGTGAAACATGACTACCAGTCAAATTGTATTTGGGAAAATGTTATGTATACCTGCACTATCAGTCGCAGCAAGACGGAATATATGTGTGTGAATGAGTGGGATCCAAGTGCAAGAGTGAAGCTACAGGGAGAAAAGATAAAGAAGGTGGAGGATTTTAAGTACTTGGGGTCAACTGTCCAGAGCAATGGCGAGTGTGGAAAAGAGTTGAAGAAGCGCGTCCAAGCAGGGTGGAATGGCTGGAGAAAAATGTTAGGTGTGATGTGTGATAGAAGGGTTTCAGCCAGTATGAAAGGAATAGTGTATAAAACGGTGGTGAGACCAGCCATGAAGTTTGGACTGGAGACAATGCCACTGAAGAAAAGACAGGAAGAAGAGCTGGAGGTAGCGGAGATTAATATGTTGAGGTTGTCTTTGGGAGTTACCAGGTTGGATAAGATCAGGAATGAGTACATTAGACGGACAACTCATATTAGAGGCTTTGGAGAGAAAGTCAGAGAAGCCAGAATGAGATGGTTTGGACATGTCCAGAGGAGAGAGAGAGTGACTACATCGGGAGAAGGGTGCTGAGCCTTGAACTGCCAGGCAGGAGACAGAGAGGAAGACCAAAGAGGCGGTTTATGGATGTTGTCAAAGAGGACATGAAGGTAGCTGGTGTGAGAGAAGGAGATGGACAAAACCGGGTTAGATGGGGGACATTGATTCGCTGTGGCGAGCCATGAAGGGAAAAGCCGAAAGGAATAAAAGAAGACCTGTGATATTCATGATACTTGGTTGAAATCCATTCCGGCACCGTTGATGTACCAAAAATGTGGCAGATTAGAAACAGAGAATAGAGGGCAGAAGACCAGACTTTAATGAATGACCTATGCAAGTAATTTTGCACACCGTATGTAATCAGGACAAATTTCTGTGGATTCAGCAGTCCTGTTGACACAGCAAAGATGTCAGGAACTGGCGAATTGCAATCGGGAGGGAATGGAACAGGTCTATAAAACCTGTGAGTTAAATAGAAAAAATAAAAAAATAAAAAACCCGTTAGCAGTCACAATGGGTATAATGATAAGGCTTTGATAAGAGAAAAATCTTTAATAAGAGACAACTCTTTAAGATCAGTTGTTTCCAATAGTACTTAAAAAACACAATTTTATTGAAAAGTTATTGAACAATGAGACTTTCAACCACAAATGTTCAGTTTTACTTAATTGTTCAAAACAGGTTGCTATAAAGATAAAAGTGGATGATAATTCTTAAAGCCTGGATTTTATAGGAGCCTGTAAAAGTAATAATTTCAATTGCAGGGCTCTCTCTGTTTCTGTCCCATTACAGACATACACAAACACACACACACACACACACACACACACACACACACACACACACACACACACACACACACGCACACACGCACCCCCACACACATACACACACACACACACACACACACACACACACACACACACACACACACACAAAAGACACACACACACACACACACACACACACACACACACACACACGCACACACACACACACACACACACACATACACACACCTAAATATTGTGATATCATGAGAGGCTGGCTCTCAGTGGGACAGGACAAGAAGTGCAATGGACGACAGGTTTGGATACAAACAAAGGTTTTAATCAAAGGTTTCAGGGGGGATTCACAAGCAACAAAGGTTTGAATAGTGTCTCTTCCAATACTTAAATCAAAATAAAGTCTATTCTGAGGTAAAACTGAAGATGGAGTTCTTTTCCAAGAGTCTCTAGGCCTCACCCCTCTTGACGTCCTCCTCATGTAGCCGAGCCACCTTAGCAAGGTCCAAATCCAGTGTCCTGTCGTGTGGTCCCAACTGGCAATGAGTTCCACGCAGCAATCAACTTCTTCACAGAGCACAGCAATCGAGCTTGTCTTTCCCCAAGCTGCACACTCAGAGGCTCTCTGCCTTAAGAGCCTTGCCTGCCAATCCCACCCTGATCAGCTGCAGGTGTGTGGTTTTAATTGCTGCCTTCCACCAGATGGGGCCAAGACTCTCTCTGGGTGGAGCCATCTTAGGGGGATGTATTTGCCCTCCAGGACACAGCCTCTCGTGACATCACAATATACCAAGGCCATCAATATGAAGATTGAATCTTATCTCTTTCTATGTGTGAATGTATGAGCATTTGCTGATTGCTGATGCCAGGAAAAAAAGAGTCTAAAATAATGCCATACATACCATTCACCCATTGAATTGGAAAACAGTGGAAGGATTTCAGAACAGATGTGGAATTGTCATACTCGCCCCTCCTCAGCAGTTCTGGATGTGCTGTGCCCTTTGTAGGCTCTTCCTGAGATCCTGACAAGGAGAATGTTGACGTAACCTGAAGAAGACAAATGCATGGAACAATTTCTCAGTATTCAGGTGAAAGAGGGAGAGACAGTTTTAGAAGAATGGAAAGTTTACAGAGGAGGCCTATTTGGGTATCAAAAGAAAGCTGTCAGTCAAATCTGCCTCCAAAGTTCGTAACGGAGGAGGAAAGGTTGATATTGTGACCTAAAATGTGGATCTTGCTGAGGGCTAGTAATGATTGCCAGTGATTAGTTGTTTGCTATTGTGTTGTTGTTTTGCCCTTATCTCATTCCGGCAGGCCCGGAATGCAAATAGCGAGGCTGAGGAGAGTGTAATATCCATTTTTATCTTCAACTGACTGTCAGTGGTGAAACAAATGAAGGAACTATGGTGTTGATGCATTATGTGACCCTAAGACATGTAGATTGTAAAGACAGTTGGACTGTGTAGCACTCCACAGGTATTGCTTATCTGAAGGCTTAGTTGAATTATGTTCTGTCGGATCTATGTCCCACTGAGCAAAAATGAAAAATTATTGTTAAGGCCACTTTTATTCTGCCTGGAGGAAAACAAAACCTGGACGAAACGTCTTGAACTTCAATTCAAAGACAGAAGTGATACTGTTCAGAATCAGAAAACCTTTATTCGTCCCACAATGGGAAAATTTGCAGTCCACAGCAGCAATTTGAAAGGGGATGAGGTGGGGGGGTGAAATGTTAGAAAAACAAGATATTCTAAGCATAGTAAAATAAAAATGTCAACTGTATACTGTAAATGCGCAAAACCGTACTGTTTGGTCCCAGTGGCCCATATACACCTCATCCTGTTTACTTGGGCCCCTTGGCTCTTTATCTGAAGTCATCAGTCTCAAACTTGCGTCTTAAATTGGACAGTGACTTGAAACTTGACCGACAAATTGGTGCTGTTGTTAAATCCCGCTCCTTTCATCTAAGGCAGGGGTCGGGAACCTATGGCTCGCGAGCCATATATGGCTCTTTTGATGATTGCATATGGCTCGCCGATAAAACTAAATACATATTCTCGCTTTTTTGCCGTTCATTTCCTGTTGGGGCTGCAGTTGGCAGAAAGCGCGATTTTGATTGGATGACACTGACCTAGGTTGGCGGAAAGCGCAGTTTTGGCGGAAAGCGCAGGTTTGATTGTATGATACTGGCCGTCAGTTGAAACAGGTAAACGCCCCTTTAAATCAGCCTGACAGTAAAAAAAAAAAAAAAAAAAAAAAAAGACGAGTACGCTCCAGCTTGAATGCATCGGAGGATTTGCGATTCTAATTTGCAATGAAACAATACCATCGATGAAACAGTCGAATGTTAGTGATATTTTAACAAGCCCCATGTTAACGTTTAGCATCAATATACTTCTGCGAGAAGTATATTGCAGATAGCAAGTGTGGAAGCTAATGAGCCGTGTGCAGGCGAGCTAGCAGTAAACTTTGCCTATGGAACCGGCAAGTTGACTTTCATTCCGATCGTTTGCCTGGATTTTTACCAATCACGAGGAACGGAAAACCATTCATGTTAACGGTGAGTACTATCACAAAGTTAGTTTAAATAATACATTCTGACATTTTGTTGAAAAGTGGCCGCGCGTGCGTGCGTGTTTGCGTGCGCGCAGGTGTGTGTGTGTGTGTGTGTGTGTGTGTGTGTGTGTGTGTGTGTGTGTGTGTGTGCGTGCGCGCGCGCTCGCGTGTGTGTGGCTCTCACTGAAAAACATTTCTATACATTTTACTTTTATGGCTCTCTTAGTCAAAAAGGTTCCCGACCCCTGATCTAAGGCAACTGGCTAAAAAAACTCATCTTTCTAATGAGCACATCTCGGCTCGATTACTGTAATGTGCTTTACTTTGGAACCACCAAATCCTCCATTAAGCATCTCCACCTGGTCCTGAATGCTGCTGCACACCTCTTGACTGGTACACGTAAAAGGGAGCACATAACCCCTACTCTGACATCCCTACACTGGCTCCCAATGTAATTTAGAGTTATTTTCAAGATCATATTATTTTTCTTCAAATCCTTAAATGGCCTTTCTCCTCGTTACCTCTCTGAGCCCATCCACCTCTACACACCTTCCCAACACCTCAGGTGTGCTGACCAGACGTTATTAGAAGTGCCAAAAACTAATCAGAGGCTCAGAGGGGATGGAGCCTTTTCCATTGCTTGTCCCACTCTCTGCAATGACCTGCCACCGAATATTTGGCAAGCCCCCTCACTGCCCATCTTTAAAACCCGTCTCAAAAGTCACTTGTACTCTTTGGCATTCGACTCAGCATGATTCCGACTTCATTTTTTTTCACTCCCTGGTGCCTTCTACTCGCTTTGTAAATGCTGTATTTCCTTTACATGATACCTGTCCATGTTAAGCGCTTTGTTGCAGCTTCAGCTGTTGTTAAAGCGCTATACAAATCAAGATGTATTGTATTGTATTGTATTGTATTGTATTGTATTGTATTGTAGCAGCACTGAGATATGACTGGACCCACCTTGGTGTGGTACCAGAAAGTCCGGTCAAAGTGTGGAGTAGAAGTTGTTATGTGCAGCATCAGATAGATGTTTGCTTTCATTCTTTAGCACGCACACACACACACACACACACACACACACACACACACACACACGCACACACGCAAACACACGCACACACACACACACACACACACACACACACACACACACACACACACACACACACACACACACACACGCATGTACTGTGTATATATGTATATATAATGGACAACAGCACACATGCATAGGGTGGATTTCTTCCATGAGAAATGGACTCATGTTGAGAGTCACGTACGCGGGTAGAGAGAGAAAACAGGTACTGTGAGGCAATACTGTGATATATGGAATTTTGTTCAGCTTAGTGAGCCTTCTTTCTTTTTTAGCAGTGTATTTTGCTGTTTTACATTTCCAAACAAAAAAGAAATCACCATCTCCATTGGCGAGGCACAATTAGGTCACTTCTGCTAGACCTCTAATCCATCCATTTTGTCTTGTCTTGAAACTGTGAAAGTGAAGACGGTATGCTATACACGCAACATTTTTTTTCAATGGAAATATGTTATGATGACAAATTGTTTTAGAACAGCATTAGCTTGCATGGGAGTTTGTGTTTGTGAGGAGATCACAAGTGACAGAGGGTACAGCATGAAGTTAATTTGAGTTAATATACATTATTGTCTAACCCAGTGGTCCCCAACCTTTTTTGCGCCACGGACCGGTTTAATGTCAATGTTTTCACGGACCGGCGGATAAATACAACAAAATAAAATGATATGACAGGCATGGAAACTGTTTTTTTTCTTTCTTTTAAATATAATAATAAACGTGAATCTATTGTGTATTTTATACAACTTTATTAGCAGAGTCCAGGTAACATCGCGCCAACAACAACATATGTAAAATTGTTTCTGCGCCTTAACCCTCTATGGTCACCATGGTAACGTTTAAACGTGCCTTCAAAATAAGATACATCACAAAAAGTACAAAGCGCATGAAAAATACAACTCACTACAACTGAATCAGTGGGACCCCTGAGCTTTTTTCTCTGCGACGAGACGGTCCCATCTAGGGATAATGGGAGACAATGAACCCGAAAGTGTCTTGCTTATGTCCAGTCTACTCCATAGTTTTGTTTTGGTCGCTGTCACTGCAGAAAACCCGGCTTCACACAAATAAGATGTCGGAAACGGCAACAGGGTTTTCAGTGCTGTTGTGGCGATCTCTGGGTATTCTGCCATCACTTTAATCCAGAACACCGGCAGAGTTGTTGTCTCAAACATACTTTTAAGTCAGCGATCATTTGCGAACTCCAGCAGTTGTTCTTCCTCTTGCACAGGCATGCTGGATTCACCTGATTTGTTGACAAATGGGTTGTGGATCCATTCCTTGGCAGTTTGTAGGTCTTTTGTGCGTGGGAAGTAGCCCTCGAATTCTTTTAAAAGCAAAGATGCTTGTTCATCAGCTGGGGGAATGAAGGCTCGGGCTCAGTCTTTTCCAAAAAACCCACCAATGTTTGAAACATGTCAAATACACTGCTAGTCACGCGCCGTCCCCACAAATCCAGTTTGGCTTTAAATGCAGCTACTTTATCAGCCAACTTGAAGACAGTTGTCATTTTCCCCTGAAGTGACAGATTGAGTTCATTGAGCAGGTTGAATATGTCGCACAAGTAAGTGAACTTTGTGACCATTCCTCGTCACGGAAATGCGCTGCAAACGGTGACTTTTTATTTTTCAAAATAAAACATACTTCGGTCTCAGATAATAAATCAAACGGAAATTATGTACATTATTTTTCCTTTCTGCACGGCCCGGTACCTCATGACCCACGGACCGGTACCGGTCCGCAGCCCGGGGGTTTGGAACATCTGGGCTAACCCTTGTAACCCAACAATCCGAATTAACCTCATGTATCCTCATTTAACACACACACATGCACATGCACATACACATACGCACACACGCACGCACACACACACACACACACACACACACACACACACACACACACACACACACACACACACCCACATGCACACACACTAGAGAGCAATTGCTATTATATATAAAGTACTGTATATTGTAGCGTTCCTCAACCTCGGGCCATAAACTCATGTCATGATTTGTGTTTATTTTTATGTTTAGAAAATACCAAAATTTTTATGTAGGTCATCTATTATTTTGTTGCATTAATCTGTCACACGTTAAAGGCCGGTCCCAGAAATCATTGTTTGACATTAAACTGGTCCGTGGAGCAAAAAAGGTTGGAAAATGCTGCTGTATAGTATAGTGTGACCATATATTTCAAACTGCATCGATTTGCAGAAATAATAATGAGAAATTGTTTAAGTAAGAACTCTGGGTATATTTAAAATAGAGCTGCATGATCTTGGGCAAACATAAAAGTTCAATTTTCGTTTAATTGTCACTGTATAAAAAAGCAATGCCACACAAAATCCAGAACAACATCCATTCCTTTCATCACTTCGCTGCTGTGAAATGTAAATTTCTCCACTGTGAGATTAATAAAGGCATATCCAATCCAATCCAATCCAATCATCAGCAACCCTATGCAAATTGTGATCTGGGTATTGCAAATTGTAATATTGATATTAATGTGATACAAGTACCAAACGAAATATTATCTACGTATCTACTTTTTTTTATTGCGGACAGTTATGAATGTCTTTGTATCTAATTGAATGCTTCGGTGAAAACAATGCCCCGCCAAACTGTTATGGGATTGGATGGTAATGTGCCATTAGACCTCTTCAAAATTGACCTTTTTCTTCAAACGTGGAAAGTGATATTCTTCCCATTCTCCAATGTCTAAATTAGCTAAATATGCCAGTTATTGTGATCTTGGACCTTGGCTCTGCCTGCCTCAAGAGTCATGTAATTTTATTGTTGATGTTTTTCAAAAACGCTGCAAAATTTGGGATACTATGTCCTTATTTTCATTGTAGCTTTCCAGAGGTTGATGCTATAGCATTGAAAGTGGTACCAAATGAAAGCTAATAACATTTTCTTGCAGTAAACACATGAACACCTGTGTTAATTTTATAATCATTTTTTATTCTTTTGACTTCAAGACGACGCCGCGACAGTGGCTGCCTTTCCAGCAGCTCATGTATTTTGTTTTTCTACTTTCATTCCTTTCATCACTTCAATCAATTAATTTTGATACCACAGCAGCAACAGTGGCATCAACAAGGGCGCAGCAAACTTATTGAAGAAAAACTAGGCAAAAAGGTATTCTACTTTGGTTGTCACATATTAGAGGTAATAATTGGAAGTGTATGGGAGGCTGTGTTTAGCAAGGTCAAGAGTCCTGATGCCCAATGTTCAGCAATATGAAAGAGAAGTGGAACACGTTGATTAAGGACTGCCCAAGAGTTCTGGGCCAAGTTGAACACGACTTGAAACAGAAGAAGAAAAGCACAATTGCAGTCTTAAGCAATTTCCTCGAGGAAGCAAGTCCGAGGGCAGATTACAGAGAGGTGGCAGAGCTGTGCCTGATCCTGCTTGGCGAGGAACCTCCTAGATTTATCCACTGGGCCAAGCCAGGTGCCATTCACCAAGCCCGCTGAATGGCCAGGAACATTTACTGTATGAAGATGCTCATGTTTTTCAAGGAACTAAAATACAACACAGACACTATCTTCAAGCTGGAGATGAACAAGTTCCTGGCCTTATTCTACACCAGCCACTGGGTGACCACCACATCTGCAGCTGATGCACCTATCCATAACCTCCAGCTTATGAAGAACATGCTGCAATACAAGCAGTATGACTATGAACTGGCAACCTCTGTGTTGCGTCTCTTGAGGCTAGGAGGCAGGACTCAAGAGACGAAGGAAAGTGGGAGTTTCGAATCCAAAGTACACGGCGAGACAGATACTCAAGAATCAAGAAAAGTCTTTACTGGGAGCATGTGCACAAACAAAACAAGTGGCGATGAGTGAGGGAAAAAGATGGCAGACCTGACGGAAGGGAGGTCGCGAGGTAAGCTTTCTGAATACTCCGACGATGACTGAATATCGCGATCGGTAGATATAGTCAGAAGGCACAATCACGGGAATGACAAACAGCTGTGGGAACCCAGGTGCGTGATGATGGGAGGGGCCTTCTCCAGGGAGCAGCGGAGGAGATGACAGGAGGGGCGGGGCGCGCCCAGGACGGCGACGAGATGTGACACTCTGTTCTCAAGAAAATGAACAACCACCGCTGGAATCTGACCCAGGAACTAGTGCCATTCACCTTGTTCAGTTCACATGCCAGCATGACCAAGTCTGCAAAAGAGAAGCTCGCAGTCAAGCTGTCAGAAACAGAGAAACCTGAGAGTTACAGGAAAGGCAAGCCAGTGTTTCCTGTCATCGAGGCAGCTACAGTTCTCACAGACCTGCCAGGGCCAGAGTCTAATTTTCTGTTTGATGCTCTTCGAGTGAAATGTGACTGGCTCACTACTCCTGCTGACACATGGGAAGACAATGACAGCTACATGAATGCACAGAAGTTTGTGAGGTCAGTGAAAGTGACCAATGATGTGGCTGAGAGAGGTGTGAAACTAAAGAGTGACTTTGCAACTCAGATCACAACTGACCCAGAGCAAAGAAGCTGCTTACTACAAGTTGTGGAGTACCACAGGAAAAAAAAATTGACAGTTTCAAAAAAGCCACATTGAACAAGTGATAATACATGTATTAGTAACATCCTATCTGAAAATTTCTTATGCAATATATGTGTCAGTGCAGTGCTGTCATACTACCAAACTGATTTTTTTGTAGTGTCCCAGCTGTTTGTACATTAAAGGACAACCGACGTCTCCGGACAAGTTGTGTCCATAATTTGTAAAATGGCTTCAAATGACTTCTACTGATCGTATTTTAAAAAGATTTCACCGAATATAGCTATATTTTACGTTTTAAGACTCACGCTGAATATTCAGGAAGTCTTGTTTTTGAGTTGGTGACGAGTCCGTACGTGACGTGACTAAAGGAACGCCCTCTGACCGAAAAAAAAAGACACATTGTAGCAGTCCCTCCATCACAACAATGTATTTTGCTGTATTGTTTGGTCTGAAAACCTTGTGTTGCACCCAAAATCCGCCAGAAGAGGGTGTCCAAGCTCCATATGACAAATTTATCAGCCTGTGGAAACGGAGGTGGCCACAGGAGGTCGCATTTTGTGCCTCTTTTCTGGTGATCGTTTCTCCCCAATGTTGTCTCAAAATGGCATGTAATAAATTCTTTAATTGATTGCAAACATGTATGCTTTCCTCTTCAGAACTATTTGAAACATATTCATAACTGGAGGTGTAACAAGAAAGCATATTCTCCGAATCTGAAGCCATTGATTTGATTCCCAAGCAATGCTAGCCGTCTTGGCGTGACGTCACAAACTGGAGGCGGGACTTTTCTGGTGTCAGTTAAGAAACAAAAAAGTGACGTCGGTTGTCCTTTAAAATTAGCTAAAATTTACACAGGTGTTCATGGGTTTTATTGTGCTTACCACCATATTCAAGAAAATTTTATTAGCCTTCATTTGGTACCACTTTCAATGCTATAGCATCAACCTCTGGAAAGCTACAATGAAAATAAGGACATAATATCCCAAATTTTGCAGTGTTTTTGAAAAACGTCAACAATAAAATTACGTGGCTCTTGAGGCAGGCATAGCCAATGTCCAATATCACAATAACTGCTGCCTTCCTCACCTTCACGTCAACCCATTTCAAACCAAGGATTCAGCCCCACGGCTTGCATATAAATGTGAAACGGAAGTTTTTTTTTTTTTCCTGGCCTTTCTCATCATCAGCAATATGAATTGCAATGACGATTCCCGAGAATCTTTGCATGAGTGACTCTTGAAACATTCCGATCAATGGTCCACAAAGAGACACTTTTGGGTGAATCCAACTGCATTAATGTGAATAAGAGTCAAGCACTGTTGGAACAACCCTACCAATCGTGATGGGCACTTCTTTTTCTGTTTTAGCAATACTTCTGTTTTAGCAGTACTTTGATCTGTGCGCACAATCTTGCCACGATAACAACAATCTTAGTCTACAGAGTATATCTCAATCAAAGCAGCATAATATAATTACAGGGGTACCTCGGTTCTCGAACGCCTCACTGTTCGAACAAATCGGTGTTCGAACAAAATATTCGAGATATTCTTGCACATAAATCGGTGTTCGAACGCCAATACGACGCGTGAGTGCGTACACGAGGGTGGGGAGCTGAGCGGCGCATGGGTGTAAAGCTCTCTCCGTGACCAACTGTTGTCGCTAGCGGACGTGTTGCGTTTTGCTCTAGCGTTTAATATAGGTGTACGAAGACTTTTAACCCCTAATCATGCCTTCAAAGAAAGTAAGTGCTGCTTAAAGTGACAAAAGAAAAGTAGTGCGTACAACTATTGCATTTAAGAAAGAAATAATCGCAAAATATGAAGGAGGTGTGCGAGTGTCTGATCTGGCTTGGGAATACATGGAGAAATCTACGAACAGTACAATATTAAAGAATAAGGAGGCTGTGAAATCTACTGATGTGACTGTGGGTGTGAGAGCAAGTGTCATTGGATAGATATTTGAAGAGAAAACGAACACCCTGTAGCCGAGTCATCCGTAGCTGTCACGTTCCGATCGAGAGTGACGGCAGATGACTCGTCGGAACGTAGTGCAATGTTTGGGAGCAGGATGTTTATTCACAAATAAAAGAAAACTCAGCGAGTAAGAAGGCAGGGGGTGATCCGACCCGCTTACTACGCCAAAAAGCAAATGGCACACGAGGGTGCAAAATGACGCAATCCCGGAAGATGACATAAATTTACGGGACGCAGGGAAAATACACTCGCGCATCGAAGGAAGAGTCCAGGCACGGTGGCGAGTTGAGTCAATCATCCAGAATTGGCGAGGTGATCGCGAACCATATAAATGCCCCGTGTCCGTGATCAGAGAATTGACAGTGGGTGGAGAACGGCCGGGGGAGGCAGCCCCCCCCCCCCCCCGCTGTCAACTCGCAAGTGACAGGAGCAAAGAGGTGGTTTCGGTGTTCGAAAAAAATCGCTTTTCGAACAGGGTCCTGGAATTATGGTCGAGAACCGAGATACCATTGTATATGACATCGTGTATTTATTTCAAGAATTAGTTCTTGTTATATTGGCCACCAAGATGTGTTTTCCACTCCCAGAGACTGATGCAAATGCGTCCTTGAAAATTGTGCTGCGATGCAAAAAAGTTGCAAGCTCTGACACCTCGAAGAACCTTGGAGACACATCACTCCTTTGAAATCCATCACTAAAGACTATTTGAAGTGGGAAACTGGATATGAATTGTTGGCATCCTTGGTGAAAGTTACAACCCATATCGCATTGAACCAAATCTTCCACATCTTCCTCTCATTTCATCTGAATTGTCTGCCTTCATTACTTTAAAAGCATTTGTTGTGTTCCATGCATTATCGCTGATGATAAAGTGTCTGTCTTGTATCACATTCTTCTCATATGCCATCCAATGCAGCTACGTTTTGTACTGTACGGCGACCTATAAATCTTTTGTCCTCAAGGAGGAAAGAATTTAGTGAGTACTCATCGGGTGCCACAGCCATCAGCTGTTCCACCCAAGTAAGACTTCAGTGTACAATTTGCCCAGATGTCAGCAATTGAGCAAGATAAAATCCACACCTGTATAGTAACAAATTGGGAATGCAAATGTTGCTGCCTTGAAAATAAATAAATAAATAAATAAATGGATGAATTGATGGATTCATAGATAGATATGCATTGTTCTATTGATGTAATTCACTGCTTTCATCTATAGCTCAGCAGTCGACTTGCTCTGCTTCCCAGCGGTGACTCATACAGGTTGCAATGAGGGATCAAATTCCCAAGCGGTACCCACTAGGGGGTTTGAAGCCTCAAAACACTTTGTTTATCCCCAAACAGCATTTTAAAAGGCATAAACAGCATCTTTACAAAAGGTAGAAAAGAGAGGAAGAATAAAACTTGTACGCATAAAGACAGACAAAACATGCAAAACTAAATTATTGACAAAGTGCAAAATCTATAAATATAATCCATGGTAAATATTTCATATTCTGTGCAACGGGAGTCATGCATGTGAGGCATGATTTTCAATTTATCACATCACATATTAGTGCTGAATTTCCTGTTCTCCAAAATGTGCTGAAAGATGTGTTAAAGCCTAGGTACATGTGCACGCTTGTTCCTGTGAGTCTGTTTTTCTTTTACTCCACAGCACAGAATGTTCTGTATCTTTTAAGACCTGTTTGGAGCGCCGATAAGTGAGACCCGCTTCTTTTCAGCCCCCACCCACCACGCTGCCAAGCTCGGGCGAGGAAAGATCTTGAGACGGATGGTCAGGAATGGCCATTTGAAATGGATTTTCTCTTGTGTACTACTTCATTTGATTTGGATTTGGATTTGCCTTTATTAGTCAATGAATTGCCCACAGATGGCGAATGGCATTTTGCAGACTACATTTAATGACTCATTCAACCAATCTAAAAAGCAAAATGTAATAGAAGTCTCTTAATTTGTCACAATTAAGAACTTCGCCACATTTTTTTCCTTGTATTGTCGATGTGCATTTTATTCAATGAAATGACTTTGGAAGGTATGACCGACAATGACTTCATGGCTCTCTCGTTGCAGAGTGTGCGTATATTTATAAGGCTGGGAGCCAAGGCTCTCAGCGACTTTTTTTTGTGGTGCGTATTTGCAAATCAATATAAACGGTAAACGTCACTGTTGCATGCAATTCCTGGAATTATGTAAAATGATAAATACTTGGATTGGAGGGATGAACACATTTTACTGACAAAATATGGATGCTGCAGTTGTTTGCGCTAACCGTGAGTAAAATACAGAAGCAAGATTTATCTTGAGGAATTTTCAACACTTTAAGATTAGTCAAACATTTGTAAAAATAACAGCCTCAAAGGGACTCAACTATTGTACTCATTTGTAAAAAAAAAGCATCATTTTGACAAAATGTAGAGGTTGATATCCAACATTGGCAATAAAATATAGCAATATCATTTTTTCATACCGTTTCCTTAAGTATTTAACCACGTTTTATACAATGATTTTCTATTCTCCTGGTACTTCATTTTGTCCTTAAAATATCGCAGACCTATTTGTTATGTTATAACTTTTTACTTGTTCCTATCTTTCATTTTACTCTCCAATTGATGGGCTCTGGTCGTTGACAGTGGGCCTCTTTTCATGAGACACTAAATCGATTTGGAAGTCCCATTCAGAGTCTATAGTTGTCATGTTTTACAGCAGTGTGATGTTGAAGGCTGGTCACAACGTCTGTGTGTTCTGTCAGGATAGACGTGAAAAATCAATAGTCTGTCTACAGATATTTTAATGGGAAATGCTTCCATTAAAGAGAAAAGCCAAAAGTAAAAGAAGAAGATTCTATGTGTTTTGTCTTTTAAGTTGCCTGCATATGACAAAGCTATAGCTACAATTTATTGGTCATCAAAACAGTAGCTATAGTTATGCTAATAAAGGTTCACAGTATTCACAGTAATTGGGACATGCAGTACATAAAAGCCAGAGTGGTGTTTCGCAATATATTTCATTTTGTTTCTAGATACATGTCGTTTCCTTTAGTTGAAAAATACATATCAATTTGACAAAATGTAGAGGTTGATATCCAACACTGGCAATAAAATATAGAAATAAATATTTTCTTCATTTGTCTCCTTAAGTATTTAACCATGTTTCATACAATGCTTTTCTCTTCTACTGGTACTTCTGTTTGTCCTTAACATGTAGCAACCTATTTGGTGTGTCACTTTTTCACTCGTTCCTATCTTTCATTTTACACCCCAATTGAGTATACATATATATATATTTTATTGACCATCATTCACACAATAATAGGAGGTGCAATATACATCCATCCATCTTCTGCCGCTTATCCGGGGTCGGGTCGCGGGGGCAGCAGCTTCAGTAGGGAAGCCCAGACTTCCCTCTCCCCAGCCACTTCTTCTAGCTCGTCCTGGCGGATCCCGAGGCGTTCCCATGCCAGCTGGGAGACATAGTCTCTCCAGCGTGTTCTGGGTCGTCCCCAGGGTCTCCTGCCAGCGGGGCATGCTCGGAACACCTCACGAGGGAGGCGTCCCGGGGGCATCCTAATCAAATGCCCGAGCCACCTCATCTGGCTCCTCTCTATGTGGAGGAGTAGCGGCTCGACTTTGAGCCCCTGCCGGATGACCGAGCTTCTCACCTTATCTCTAAGGGAGAGCCCGGACACCCGACGGAAAAAGCTCATTTCGGCCGCTTGCATCCGGGATCTCGTTCTTTCGGACGCAACCCATAGCTCATGACCATAGATGAGGGTTGGGACGTAGATCGACTGGTAGATTGAGAGCTTGGCTTTGTAATATACATTGGTGATTTTAATACAAAAGGCGGACCGGGTTATTAGGCTCATTGTCTCTATGAAGCATTGTACAGTACATTAAATATTGAGGTCTAATTGGTCTAGTTGTTTATTTGATACATTTAGCATGATTATGCTCGGCTCAGACCAGGCGCAAATTTGGCATGCGCTGTGTGTCACTTCTTTTTCTTTGGCCTCCAAATACAAGGGTGGTGGGTTAGGGAAAGAGGACAGGATTGTCTGACATCTCACAATGTTTTGGTAAAGTGACTAGATTTTAATAAGCCCTGATTTCCCAAAAAAATATATAGTCCTGTACACTACTGCCTATATTGTTTGTGTGCGTGTGTGTGTGTGTGTGTGTGTGTGTGTGTGTGTGTGTGTGTGTGTGTGTGCGTGCGTTTGTGTGTGTGTGTGTGTGTGTGTGTGTGTGTGGTTTGTGTGTGTGTGCGTGCGTGGGTGTGTGTGTGTGTGTGTGTGTGTGTGTGTGTGTGTGTGTGTGTGTGTTACCACAGAGACACACACAGGGTAACATTGTGTGCATGTATTTTTTTCTGTGAACTAAAACCATCTCACATTAAGAGTGTGTTTGATACATCCATGCACCTGATAGTTCATACATGCTGTGCTTATTCCAAAATGTGATCTGACAGAATTGCCTTCCGTTATGTTGCAATGCCCATGAATTAATACAAAGATCATTCTACTTATCCGTTGTAATGCAGAATCTAAGGATTCACAGTTAAGTAGTCAACTGTTCAACATGGCTATTGCGGCATTGTTAATATTTCCTATAACTCGTCTTTTCTTTGGGAGCAGGTTTGATGAACGGAACCCCCTCTGTTTCCTTTTGATGCGACACCAAATGCAGCATTGTGGATGGTTGTGAGTGATTATTACTCAATGTGACAATGAGATCTCTGGACACTGACCTGCTCAGGTGTGAGCATGTTTTTGTAATTACAGGTTGTCAGTTCTGTGTTGACTGGATGGCCTTTATCTCTCTGTCAGTGTGTATGATTTTGCCGAAGAAACCAAGATTAAAAGTCCGCCAAGGTTAAACAAACACATGCACTGCGCACAATGCATACAATTGCATACAACAGCCTACAATGCGTTCAACATCATACAACAGTGCATCAAACAACAATGACATTCAACAACAATTACCCAACACCGAATGGTCGTGCCGGGGGTCCTTTTGAGTGTCACTGTTTGGAAACGACCAGCAGCTGTGCAGGTGCAGGCGGGGCCGACAGCGCCCCCCGTTGGTCGCCAAGCAGATCATGACAAGCTGAAACCCTTCTATCACACCTGACATTTTTCTCCAGCTGTTCCAGCCTGCCTGGACACGCTTCTTCAACTGTTTTCCACACTCTCCATTGCTCTGGACAGTTGACCCCAAGTACTTAAAATCCTCCATCTTCTTTATCTCTTCTCCCGGTAGCATCTCTCTAGTACTTGGATCCCTCTCATTTCACACACATATATTCCGTCTTGCTGCGACTGATCTCAATACCGCTCCTTTCTCGCCTCTCTAGTTTCTCCCCCACCTGTTACCTGCTCTCGCTACAGATCACAATGTCATCTGCAAACATGATGGTCCAATGAGATGTTTGAGTGTGTTTAAAAATGTGAATGTCACATAACAGCATTATTTTGTTCATTTATTGTTGTATTTATTTATTGATTGATTGATATGGGTCTTTCTTTCTTTTTAAAGAAATGAACATGTTATTTAAAAGGTAGCATAGTTTGTACAAAAATACATTATAAACCCCAGTGAACATGGTTTTCTCATGTGTTTTATTAAAGTGAGCAGAATCTCAGACAGTGTAATTTGGTGTCTGTTGGATGAAAAAAAAATGTGGACCTCCTTCGTCTTTTCTATAAACATGTTTCTATAAACATGTTTTACACTTAATAAACACTTTAAACTAATTTTAAGCAGATTCTTTACTTACAGAGAGTGTAGGTGTTCAAATAGCTGACATGTTTCGGCGACTACTTCCGCCTTCGTCAGCTATTTGAACACCTACACTGTCTGAAAGTAAAGAATCTGCTTAAAATTAGATATCAAGTAGACAGGATGAACTTAGTACAACGAACACTGTAAACTGTTTAGATCGCAATTCTGAACACGAAAGCCAATTTATTTATATTTGAATCTTCAAGTTTGTTTTTCTTTTTGTATTTTCTTGTCCTTCTGCCTTGTACTTTATGTTCCCACCATTCTTCCTCTTGTGTTTTTTTTTCATTTGAGAGGATTGGGGTAGCATTAATCACAGTGAAATCTATGCATATTATTTATTTATGTATTTATTTTCATGCACACCAATATCAAATTGCTCTCTTGTGGCACACCACTGTTTGAACTGTATGCGGTGTAACCTTCCCTTGCCCTGGGTAATGTACGCAACAGCAAGTTTCCCATCTGTCTCCATGACATTTCACATTATGAGCAGTGAAACACAGGGCAACACATTGGAACTTCAGGTGTCAAATGAGCCACATTGTAGACAGATGTAATGGGCTCACAGGCCATCAATAACAACAGTGCATACTTGATTGGTTATTGAATGATGAATTAGATGACTATTTGTACGGGGTTTTCCCCTGTAGGCAACAATTACCTTGAACATGACTTATAAAGTTGCACAATAACATAAATGATACTTTGTACAATAAGATAAGAAGATAATATGAGAAAATGTTTATTTGTCTCACAATGGAGCAATTTACAGCAGCAAAATTATGAAATGAAGAAAGTGGAAGGCAAATACAAATATAAAGTATAAATATAATCATATAAAAAAAGGGAGGAACGGGGGATGAGTCCAGGTTTTCAAGACCGTCTATTCAATAGCCTGACAGCAGTCAACAAGAACAAGCGGCGGTATATCTCCTTCTTGTAGCACGGGTATATCAGTCTCTGGCTGAAGGAGCTTCCCAGTGCTAACAGGGTGGTCTGAAGGAGGACGTGTGTCTGTCCATCCTAGCTGTTAGTTTGACGAGCAAAGAAAACCCCAACATCTTCAGCTCGGCTACTCCAGCACTGCTTCCTGTCTTTTCTTCAGTGGCACAGTCTCCTCCCCAAACATCATGGCTGTTGCCCACCCCCTCCAGAGTGCCCAGAGAGCATCTCAGGACAGAGCTAACCCTTCTTACTATTCGGTCCAGTTTTTCTCTGTCCCAGGCTGACATGGTGCCTTACCAGCAAACTATGCTAGAATGAATGGCTGAAGCCATCACATGGACTTAAGGTTGGACTTTAGGACACATGGTCTTAAGGAGTAACCTCTAAACTCAAAACGATCTCCATTTTCTAAGCAAGAAGAATTCACAAGAAGAATCAACCTAAATGAGGAATGAGCAGTGTACTGTTTAGGTCTGGATGTGTTTTGTCAGTTGAGAATATCTTGAATAGAACAAAATAAATAGAAAAAACACCAGAAAGCAATGGATCACAAACAATGACAACCCATATTTTTGTTAGAATCACAGCGAGATCACAGGAAAGTAAAATTTTAGAACAAACTTTAAAGACAGACTTTCATCAGTTACAAAGTCGCCTGTTTGATTGGCTTTACTTCTTGCTGCTGGTATCGTGTTGCTCTTTCTTTTTCGGCCGAAGACCAAACCTTTTTTTTTGTTTGTTGTCCTCCATACCTCGGCCGCCAACTAAAGCACCTTATAAAAAAACACTCTCACACATTTTCAGACCTGATATACCAACAAGTGAAGTGATGAATGAAGCAAATTCTGTTTCCCTCCCAGACAGATTGTCAGGAAAGAGTTGATTGTGCAGTTCAATTTAATTAGCCTGTCCGGCTGAAGCTGTAGGCATTAATTAAATGTGACATTGATTGAGAAAGTCTGCTTGAGCAAGGTGGAATGTAAAAATTAAGGACAATTGAATGTAATGAGGTGTGAAGTGATTTCACTGTTGCAAGAAGGTTGGAAAGAAAAGAAGAGATGAGGGGAGGTGGCGTGAAAGCTCTAAGTTGGTGAAGGCATTGGCAGCTCACTGATGCTGAGAATAGTCTGTTTATTTCTGCTTTGGACAATTCTTTTGGGGGAATATTGCTTATGAATGGAAGCCAAAGCAATAATTGATGTGACAGCATCACTCACGATAACCCACCTCACACCCAATGTGGATGTACTTTGTGTGTGACAGCTGTCTCCCAATGACTGCGATGGTTAACTGAGGCCCTTGAGGAAAAGCAGTACTCTCTCGGTGATTAAACTGTTGAAGGAGGGCTATCAATCAAATCTGTCTTGATTAATAAAGAATTATTGATTTGACCGTGGCTGCTCTCCACTTAGATGCAGCTTTGTAATCCTCAGAAGTCAGCTGGACGTCAGGTTTTGGTCACTTAATTTGTACATTTCACATTGATATTTTTCCAATGAGGTTATGTAATACAATATGCACCTTGGAATGTACCTTTGCACAGTGTAGTGCGGTTGCTTCACAACATAATGCAAACAGCACATTTCCTGTTGTGGAATATGGTTGTCAAGCCGTACAGGTTTTTTTATGAAAGCAGACGATGATATTGCAATTATGTAGATCAGTGTTTTTCAACCAGTGTGCCGCGGTACACCACTGTGCCGCGAGATGTTGTCAGGTGTGCCGCAGGGAATTATCCGATTTGTGTGCCTGTGCAGTCTAGCGCCTGGCAGAGTAATCATGTAGTACTCTTCCATACCAGCAGGTGGCAACAGCGGGTAGTTGTGCATCACTAATTCGCTTTGAGACAAGCGAATTAGTGACGCATGGATAGCGCGGCTGTCATGATGCCAAAAGAAATGTTAAATAATTTTGTGTGTTCTGGATTTTGGATGGGAGAAAGGTGCGCATTTCTCCCCATCCAAAACAGTAGAGTTGGGCGACCACTAATTAACTCTGAGAAGGTGATTGCAACCACCTGGGAATGGCCAATTGCCGCTGGGACCCGATTGGCCAGAAGCTCAGGTGAAGCACCTTTAAAGCCAGACTGAGCGAGTCACTTCAAGGAGGAAGAAGAGGGACAAAGGACAACCAGGAGAGCAGTGTTACCTGGGGTCTGCCGAAAACTGATATCAACTTCAAATAAAGAAAACTCACAATACCCTTCCTGCATCTAGCTGAGTGAACTTTTATCCTTTTTCCACCTGCTTGCTGTCTCGCCGCACGACAATTGGTGGCAGTGGTGGGATAATCATGACTGTCACCATGAACACAAGTAATATTTACAACTTGATCATAATTGAGCATGTCATTACTGACTAAACTCCCTCTGACTAATGTTTGATTGCTGCCTGTGTCGGCCAGTGCTTTTACCACTTTCCCATTTACCGTAACAGATGTTGTATGTCTATGTTTGCAATAATTTCCATTTGGACAGCTTTCCTGCCCAGCTTTAGGAACTGAACAAAATTCTACGGCTCTGGGTTGGCGTACAGGACACACGGAAGCCTTGTGGCCACGTTGCTGACAATTAAAACAAATAAAGTCACTTCTTGGTTGAAACTTTCCAGACTGTCTCCGAGCCCCATTGTCAGCTTTACCCAAGTCTGCATGTTGAATGGTTTGAGGGCTCTCGTATTTCAGCTTTGCCGATAGTCCCTTTTTCCTGTACGACTCCCGGTGTGCTGCTACGTAGCGCTCAGCCAACTCCGCTGCTTCTTCTCCAGTCTTAGGCTTGTGCTCCTTTACCCAGATGTGGACCTCAGGTTGAAGAACTCTCAGATACTGCTCCAGAATGACGACTTCTCCAATCTGATCCTTGCTGCGGTGATCAGGGCAGAGAATCTCATATGTGACAGGTCCTATTCTCCTTGTCACAGTGTACGGGCCCTGCCACTTTGCCAGTAGCTTACTTGGTCCCGTAGGCAGCAATATTAACACCTTCTGTCCAGGGTGCAAATCTCTCTTTCTGGCGTGTTTATCATACCACACCTTTTGGTTTCGTTGACTCTCCTCCATGTGCTTCTTTGCCATCTCCCTGAAGTTCTCCAACTTGTCCCTCATTTGAAGAATATAGAAGATGACACTGCGTGGCGTCGCCTCTCCAGCCACCCAGTTCTCCTTCAGCATGTCCAGGGGTCCACGAACCTGTCTACCATAAAGCAACTCAAAAGGAGAAAAACCAGTTGACGCTTGGGGCACTTCTTGATAAGCAAATACAGTAAAGTCTCGTTATATCGATATTCAAGGGAGTCCGAAAAAATATCGATATAACCGGGACTATCGATATATCCGACCCTGTTTGCATGTAATTTTCTCCGTGCGTGCATAGAAATAGTATCGATATAACCGGGACTATCGATATATCCGATATCGATATAACGAGACTTTACTGTAATAGAAAAGGCAGCCATTTGTCCCAGTCTTTACCAGTTTCATGAATGAACTTCCTCAGCATTTGTTTTAATGTCCCATTAAATCTTTCAACCAGACCATCGGTTTCAGGATGGTAAGGAGTGGTTCTTATTCCTTTAACTCCAAGCTGGCTATATAGGCCTTTCATCAGGTGAGACATACAGTTTGTACCTTGGTCTGTTAATATCTCTTTAGGTATGCCTGTTCTCGAGAATAACTCAACCAAACATCGGACTACATGTTTCACCTGCATAGAACGTAATGGGTAAACATCTGGGTACCTGGTTGCATAATCACAGATTACAAGAGCATACTTGCATCCTGAGCTACTTTTTGGCAATGGGCCAATAATGTCCATGGCTATCCTGTCATATGGGACACTCATGATAGGTAATGGCTGTAAGTAGCCCCTATCTGATTTTTTTGCTGGTGCAACCATCTGACAAGTGCCACATTGCCTACAATATTCTTGTACATCTTTATAGAGCCCTGGCCAATAGAATCGCTGACTGACTCTGTCATACGTCTTTGCCTGTCCTAGATGTCCAGCCCAAGGAATAGTGTGTCCTAAATGTAAGATGAGCTGCCTGTAAATGGTAGGGATAACTAATCTAGGTGTTGCAGTGTCAGAGAGATACAATAAGCCGTTTTTTAACATAAACGGGTCTCCGGTGAATTTTCCTAAACACTTTGTGCTATTCACTGGCACCCCATCAACCTCATAAACCTTCTCAAACAGTGATTTCAAAGTTGGATCATTTTTTTGATGATCCTTAAAGTTCTCTGGAATCTGCCACTCTGGTTTAATGCTCGTGCCCTCCATACCAGTTTGCATTGGAATGCTAGAAGGAACACATCTCCAGTTCTTTTCCTGTCTGCGCTGTCGTCTACTTTTCTTTACCTTGCCTCCTGCTTGGACAAGTGTATCATCAAGATTAGGCAATGGTTCCAAACCTTTTGTTTGAGACCTAGTGACTGCCATACATGTGCAATCCTTCACAATTTTATGGACAACATGGTCCAATTCAGGAAAATCATCCCCCAACACGACATCATAAAATAAATTCTTCAATACGCCAACCTTAAGTATGAAAAATTGGCCATCAATCTCAAAGGTCATTTTGGTGGTGGGATGGTTGTGGTCTGCATCGGAGGGATGGTGGTGGTCGGAACATTGGACAAAGTGTCCGTTTTGACCGGATTTTTGGGGTCCTGGTTCACAGCTGGTGCTGGATGTCCGGCTAAGGTCCAGTGGGAGGGGTTGAAATATGGGTGCGGGGCCATCATCAGGGGATCGTGGTATGGGCGGGGCAGATTTTGCAGATGAGGCATATTTTGCATGTGGGGCATGTGAGGCAGATGAGGCATATTTTGCATGTGGGGCAGTTTCTAGTCCAAGTGGATGCTTCGGATGTTGGTCTCGGCGCAGATTGTGGCTAGCGGGACGACGGTGAAAGTGATGGAGAGGTTTTTAAAGAGGAAAAATGCTGAGTCAAAAGTGGACCCTGGACAAAACCCGGACCCAAATGAAGGCCCTAGTATGGATGGATGTCAAAAAAAAGCAAAGACAGTGACGTCGAGCAAAGTTTCTGGCGCGAGGCAATACAACGAAAGCTAGGTTTCATTTGGATTTACTTTTACCGGAGATTTTTCATCATCTCAATGAACTGAACACACAAATGCAAGGTCGAAATGAAAATCTGCTTACAAGTTCAGATAAAATAAATGGTTTTCGTTCAAAGGTGCACTTCTGGCAGCAACATGTGGAAAGGGGCAATCTTGAAATGTTCCCACTCACCAAGAAATGGCAATATGTCAATACTACTGCACGATGTGAGTTAATAATGAAACATCTGAAAACTCTTGAGGAGAAGATGACATTTTATTTCACTTAGGGACGCATTCAGCTCAGCATCAGCTGTTGGAATAAACATGTGTCTTTACAGGAGCAGGAGGAACTAACTGAACTCAGACAAGATCGTGGCCTTAAGCTAACCTATGCTGATCTACCTTTGGACAGTTTTTGGTTGGCAGCTGCCAAGGAGTTCTCCATGCTGGCTAACAAAGGTATTTTGACATTGCCCCCATTTTCCACAACATATCTGTGTGAGGTGAGCTTTTCAAGCCTGACTGCAGTAAAAACAAAAGACAGAGAAAGACCGAGAGCTGTGGAGGAAGAGCTTTGTGTGTATGTCATCCATGCCGGCCAGGATATCAGCTCTCTGTTCGTCCAAACAGGCCCAGGTTTCACACAGAATAAATATAAATATGAAAGATTATAAAATACTTTTTTCTTTGTGTTTAGTTAAATCCTATGTTATAATATAACATCATTCTTCAACGTTTAAAAAACGCTTATATTACCAATATAACATATTGTTATATATATTTTTTTTATTTAATTGTTATTCACAATATGTTATGACCTGTCATATTGTGTTGCACATTATGTGTTTTGTGTATACCGTGGCTGGTATATTGTTAATAATTAATAATATAATAAAAAAATGTGAAAAAAGCATACATTAACAGTTAATACTTTTTCCCCCACATTTTCAGCTGGGGGTGTGCCCCGAGATAATTTCAACGGCAGAAATGTGCCTTGGCTTGAAAAAGGTTGAAAAACACTGATGTAGATGTACATGAAAGCAAGATTGAATGTTTCCTATTAACATCATAGCTTTTTTACATTAAGGTTTGACACTTCTTGAAGCTTCAATTTAGTTGTACTTGCTGATGTCTACAGAGTCATTTTACTCACCTTCAGTCGACACATTTGTGCGTCCCTTTATTTATCTGTCTTTAGCAGTGACGTGCAGTTAGGGGAGGCAGGTGAGGCAGTGCCTCACCTGTCGTCATGGAAACATCAAATGAAAAAATAAATTAAACTGTTATATGTATTTAGTGATTTGTAATTTAAAGTTCTTGTCCATTTAACTTCACCGTTTTTGGATTTTTTTCAAAATCGCTGAATTTTCACATTTACCGTTCAAATACTAAGTAGAGACGAGCGGTGAGGAAGCAGCCTAAGCCTCACCATGGATTGCCCAATCACTATGCTAACTGCTGGCTTGCTCTGCAGTGAGACCACATTGCTGTCCCTCTGCATATCGCTATTAAAGCGTTCAAACACGTTTAGTATATGAACTAAATTTCTACAGTTTAGCTGGTGTATATAATGTACAGTCAGTGTACATTATAAACACTGTACTACAGTGTTTATTTTATTTTATTTTTGTCAAAACTGTGCGTAGGTGAGGCACACAGTTCTCCCGCCTCATGACAGGGGGCGCTTGTGATTCCACAGATACTTGCGACTCCACGGCTGCAGAATAATATAATTAGCGACAGAAAGCTACAGTAAACAGTTAGCAAGTAAAGTGCAACCCTCCAGTCATTTTTTCGTGTTGCTTGGCCTCATTTTCAGAATGGAGGATTACATATATAAATTGAAAGAATTTTCTAAACTGGACTTTCAATCGAAGCAGGAGATAATAATTAAAGGAAGACCAACACCGGAGCTAAAAGGTTTGCTTCAGACAACGGGACATAATACTCACTCTTTTCAGACGGACTGGTACACACGAAAAGGCTGGCTGTGTGGATGTCCAGGAAGAAACCGCCTTTTCTGCTTCTCCTGCCTTCTGTTCTCAACTTGTGACAATATCTGGACTCAAATGGGATATTGCGACCTAAAAAATTTACAACGGAGCCTCATCAAACATGGGCGGTCGACCGCGCACATTCAAAGTCAAATCGCGCTAAAAACATTCGGGATGTCCAGGTTGGCTTTGGATGAACAGCGAAGACTCAACATCAGCATCCACAATGTTAAAGTAAAGGAGAACCGGGAGATTTGAAAAGATCTCATCAATGCCACCTGCTTCCTTGCCAAACAACAGCTGGCATTTCGTGGAAATGATGAAAGTAAAGGCTCTGCTAATCGTGGCAACTATGTTGAACTATTAGATGCTTTCGCTGAGAAAGATGACAGGCTAGCGAGTCATTTTGGGACATTCACTATATTTTCTAGCCTGTGAAACAGAATACAGAACGATTTAATTGAAGCAGTTGGTGATGTCATTAGAAATGACATTAAAAAGGAGATCGGTGCAGCCCCATTTGTTGCTGGAGAAGTAGACGAGATTGTCATTCTCAGCACTGAAAACATACAGTCGGAACAGGACTGGTCAAGGACGACTTTCTTCACTGGCAGTGATCTCCATTGAGACAGAGAGACTTTTAAAACTGAAGAAAGATAAGGAAGGCTTCTACAAAGATGTTATTGATGCCTTTCTTCAGAAGGAGCGGCGCATGGACTTCATTTACAAGTAAAGGTAACACGAAAATAACTTTTTTTTATTATTTTTTTCGATGCTACAGTTTGTATATATAAACAATGCTGACATGACATTTTAAACAAAACACGTTAACTGTTGCCAATCAAATGGTGAATAAGCTACTCTGTAGAGTTCATATGTTTGTAAATCTGACTATGATGACGTCAGTGCCTCACCAGCCATGAACCTCACCGCACGTCACTGGTCTTTAGGTGCTGTGAGGACGTTAATAACCTCCACCTTGTCTCTGTGTGTCCTTGTCCTACTAACACAGACACTGAAGAAGAATGAGAGAAGCAAGATAGGCAAAAAGTAGACAGGGACACAAAAAACACCATTACGACTCGCCACTGTGCGTTGGGAACAAGATGTCTTTGAGGCAAGGTCGCGCCCGATCACACGCGCACGTACAAGCACAACAGACATTTACGCACACACACACCCACGCCCACATGCACGCACGCACACACACACACACACACACGCACACACACACAAAAACTACCGCTGTGTAGAAAATGGCACAATATGTTCCCTAAAAGGGTCTAAAGAAAGTATCGAGGCCGATACTTCAGTGTGAGGTTGTTGTGGTAGACTGTGGACAAAAACACAGGTGGTTTAAAGTCCGAAGTGAAAAGGAGCAGGAGTAATTCTACAAAAAGCTTTCTCTCTCTCTCACACACACACACACAGACACACACACACACATACACACCCACATACATACATACATACATACATACATACATACATACATACATACATACATACATACATACATACATACATACATACAGCTATGAAGAGAACCTGTGCCTAAAGCTTCAGGGAAGACTGTAGTGCTGTCCGTTCTCCAGAGAGTAGAGGCTTTCAGGGGCTAACGATGGCTCCCACAACTCCACGACGGGTATTGATTTTCAAGATCCAAAAGAGACTATTAGCTTTGAATGTCAATCAGTCAATCAGCTACTAACTGTTGCCGGCGCAGTGGATGAGAGTGATACTGAGGACCTTGCGGCCCTTAGTGAACCAGAACTGTTTGATGTGATTATTGACTATGTCAGAGGTGACAAATTAAGACACATAGAAGATGAAGGCATGTCTCAACTCCTTCACCTCGATGACATGATCAGCGAGCTCCTAGATGCCCCGGAGGAACCTACTGGGGAAGGAGCTGACCTGAGAGGAGAAGTTGAGGTTCCATATCTTCCACCGAGAGACATCCACACACCGGGCAGGATCATCGCCAACAGTTCAGGTGGTGCTCCTCCTGAACATGCCGGTTTATCCTCCGGTATGGGGGAGCAGGTGGTGAAGTACACAGATGTAGCTGCTCTGTTTCCACGGAGGGAGTTCAAAATTTATGGTGGTTAGATTTCTGACACCGGGTCTGAACTGTCATACCGTAGCTTGTGTAGACAAATGGATGAGGGACTACAAGAAGGGTTTAGCGAGTCTGAGGTTATCCGCACTGTGTCGAAGATAACTAAACCTGGAACATTCCGAGACATGCTAAGTGATACAGAGGATCTTACAATGTCACAGTTAAAAACAATTTTACGATCACATATCAGAGATAAGAGCAGCTCTGAGCTCTTCAACGAACTCAGTACCGCTCAGCAGCGAGACAGTGAGTCCCCACAGCAATTTTTATATAGACTGATGGGTTTGGAGCAAAGAATTATGTTTGAGTCACAACAACCAGGTGCAGATTTTGGTTACGATCAAAAACTTGTCCAAGGTACATTTCTGCACACACTCTATCAAGGGCTAAATGAGAAGAATTATCATGTCAGATGTGATCTCAAACCATTCCTTACCGATTTACAGGTTCGTGATGATGTCCTGTTAGAACAACTTACCAAGTCCACAAGTGAAGAGGCTGAGAGGGTGAAACGCCTCAGTACTGTGACTAAAAATCGATCTGTGAATGTCCATGCTGCTCAAACACAATCAAACTGACCAGATTAACCAGACCAAAGTTGACTCTGAATTACAGGCTAACCGTGCTGCCATTCTCGAGCTGACTGCACAAGTGACCGCACTGACCAAACACTTTGCCCAAGTTGTTAAACCTACAGAATCGGCGCCTCAGGTAGATCCAGGTCTGTCCCTGACTCGATCCTCGACGCGACCCAGACACCCAACGAATGAGACTAGGGGCAGGTGTCAGGCCTGTGTGCGGAAGAACATTAAGAGCTGCCCTCACTGTTTCATTTGTGGTCAGGAAGGACATAGAGCTGTGGGCTGTCTGCGAAGAAAGGCACTGGGAAACGGGGAAAGGTCACTGGAGTGAGGCTTCCAGTGATCAATGCCAATGATAAGCCTCCAGTACAAATCAACTTGGTGGAACCAGTAACATCCATAAGTCTGACGACGCAGTGTCAGTCAACATCAAAAAAAACATGTAGCACAACTAATTGGCAAGCGATGTATGGTCTCCTGTGCACTCAATGGGGTCCCACTCCAAATGCAGGAGTAACTAACTGAAATCAGACAAGATCGTGGCCTTAAGCTAACCTTTGCTGATCTACCTTTGGACAGTTTTTGGTTGGCAGCTGCCAAGGAGTTCTCCATGCCGGCTAACAAAGGTATTTTGACATTGCCCCCATTTTCCACAACATATCTGTGTGAGGTGAGCTTTTCAAGCCTGACTGCAGTAAAAACAAAAGACAGAGAAAGACCGAGAGCTGTGGAGGAAGAGCTTCGTGTGTATGTCATCCATCCCGGCCAGGATATCAGCTCTCTGTTCGTCCAAACAGGCCCAGGTTTCACACTGAATAAATAAAAATATGAAAGATTATAAAATACTTTTTTCTTTGTGTTTAGTTAAATCCTATGTTATAATATGGCATCATTCTTCAACGTTTAAAAAAACCTTATATTACCAGTATAACATATTGTTATATATATTTTTTTTTATTTAATTGTTATTCACAATATGTTATGACCTGTCATATTGTGTTGCACATTGTGTTTTGTGTATACCGTGGCTGGTATATTGTTAATAATTAATAATATAATAAAAAAATGTGAAAAAAGCATACAATAACAGTTAATACTTTTTCCCCCACATTTTCAGCTGGGGGTGTGCCCCGAGATAATTTCAACGGCAGAAATGTGCCTTGGCTTGAAAAAGGTTGAAAAACACTGATGTAGATGTACATGAAAGCAAGATTGAATGTTTCCTATTAACATAATAGCATTTTTTACATTAAGGTTTGACACTTCTTGAAGCTTCAATTTAGTTGTACTTGCTGATGTCTACAGAGTCATTTTACTCACCTTCAGTCGACACATTTGTGCGTCCCTTTATTTTTCTGTCTTTAGCAGTGACGTGCAGTCAGGGGAGGCAGGTGAGGCAGTGCCTCACCTGTCGTCATGGAAACATCAAATGAAAAAATAAATTAAACTGTTATATGTATCTTGTGATTTGTAATTTAAAGTTCTTGTCCATTTAACTTTTTGTCACATTTACCGTTCAAATACTAAGTAGAGACGAGCGGTGAGGCAGCAGCCTAAGCCTCACCATGGATTGCGCAATCACTATGCTAACTGCTGGCTTGCTCTGCAGTGAGACCACATTGCTGTCCCTCTGCATATCGCTATTAAAGCGTTCAAACACGTTTAGTATATGAACTAAATTTCTACAGTTTCGCTGGTGTATATAATGTACAGTCAGTGTACATTATAAACACTGTACTACAGTACGTCTGTGTAAGCTCTCAGTCGTACAGGAGTGGTCCATCGATGAGAAGGTTTCTTCAGCCGTCATCTGTACAAAAGTGAAGGTTTCGGACGTTTCGCCTCCTATCCAAGAGGCTTCGTCAGCGAACTAAAGGCTGACTGGTCGTATCGGCCCCATTTATATATCCCTAATGTCCAGTCATGGTGGCGCCGGACACAGCTATGATAGGTCCCTACTCTCAGGTTGGGGGGGGGCAAGGGACCCCTCCCTGTGGCCCCACTGATTGTTCCTACATTCCTGACTAACGACTGGCCTATTACCCCCACTCCCCCCGGTATCACCTCATCAGCATAACGACCCTCATCAGCATTGCGAAAGTTGCCTAACCTGTTTTGCCTAAGCAGGCTATTGTATGAACGATCCAAATTGAACCTCACCCCACCAGACCGGTTTAATGAAGGTTTAATGTAATGCCTCAATCGGCAGTACATTTGCACCTAAAAGCTAGCAACCACTCATTTGACGACAATGAGGTTAAAATCTTAGCGAAAGAACATAGATGGTTTGAAAGGGGGGTAAAAGAGGCGATTCTTATAAAACAACAAAATCCTTGTTTATTTTATTTTATTTTTGTCAAAACTGTGCGTAGGTGAGGCACACAGTTCTCCCGCCTCATGACAGGGGGCGCTTGTGATTCCACAGATACTTGCGACTCCACGGCTGCAGAATAATATAATTAGCGACAGAAAGCTACAGTAAACAGTTAGCAAGTAAAGTGCAACCCTCCAGTCATTTTTTCGTGTTGCTTGGCCTCATTTTCAGAATGGAGGATTACATATATAAATTGAAAGAATTTTCTAAACTGGACTTTCAATCGAAGCAGGAGATAATAATTAAAGGAAGACCAACACCGGAGCTAAAAGGTTTGCTTCAGACAACGGGACATAATACTCACTCTTTTCAGACGGACTGGTACACACGAAAAGGCTGGCTGTGTGGATGTCCAGGAAGAAACCGCCTTTTCTGCTTCTCCTGCCTTCTGTTCTCAACTTGTGACAATATCTGGACTCAAATGGGATATTGCGACCTAAAAAATTTACAACGGAGCCTCATCAAACATGGGCGGTCGACCGCGCACATTCAAAGTCAAATCGCGCTAAAAACATTCGGGATGTCCAGGTTGGCTTTGGATGAACAGCGAAGACTCAACATCAGCATCCACAATGTTAAAGTAAAGGAGAACCGGGAGATTTGAAAAGATCTCATCAATGCCACCTGCTTCCTTGCCAAACAACAGCTGGCATTTCGTGGAAATGATGAAAGTAAAGGCTCTGCTAATCGTGGCAACTATGTTGAACTATTAGATGCTTTCGCTGAGAAAGATGACAGGCTAGCGAGTCATTTTGGGACATTCACTATATTTTCTAGCCTGTGAAACAGAATACAGAACGATTTAATTGAAGCAGTTGGTGATGTCATTAGAAATGACATTAAAAAGGAGATCGGTGCAGCCCCATTTGTTGCTGGAGAAGTAGACGAGATTGTCATTCTCAGCACTGAAAACATACAGTCGGAACAGGACTGGTCAAGGACGACTTTCTTCACTGGCAGTGATCTCCATTGAGACAGAGAGACTTTTAAAACTGAAGAAAGATAAGGAAGGCTTCTACAAAGATGTTATTGATGCCTTTCTTCAGAAGGAGCGGCGCATGGACTTCATTTACAAGTAAAGGTAACACGAAAATAACTTTTTTTTATTATTTTTTTCGATGCTACAGTTTGTATATATAAACAATGCTGACATGACATTTTAAACAAAACACGTTAACTGTTGCCAATCAAATGGTGAATAAGCTACTCTGTAGAGTTCATATGTTTGTAAATCTGACTATGATGACGTCAGTGCCTCACCAGCCATGAACCTCACCGCACGTCACTGGTCTTTAGGTGCTGTGAGGACGTTAATAACCTCCACCTTGTCTCTGTGTGTCCTTGTCCTACTAACACAGACACTGAAGAAGAATGAGAGAAGCAAGATAGGCAAAAAGTAGACAGGGACACAAAAAACACCATTACGACTCGCCACTGTGCGTTGGGAACAAGATGTCTTTGAGGCAAGGTCGCGCCCGATCACACGCGCACGTACAAGCACAACAGACATTTACGCACACACACACCCACGCCCACATGCACGCACGCACACACAGAGAGTAGAGGCTTCAGGGGCTAACGATGGCTCCCACAACTCCACGACGGGTATTGATTTTCAAGATCCAAAAGAGACTATTAGCTTTGAATGTCAATCAGTCAATCAGCTACTAACTGTTGCCGGCGCAGTGGATGAGAGTGATACTGAGGACCTTGCGGCCCTTAGTGAACCAGAACTGTTTGATGTGATTATTGACTATGTCAGAGGTGACAAATTAAGACACATAGAAGATGAAGGCATGTCTCAACTCCTTCACCTCGATGACATGATCAGCGAGCTCCTAGATGCCCCGGAGGAACCTACTGGGGAAGGAGCTGACCTGAGAGGAGAAGTTGAGGTTCCATATCTTCCACCGAGAGACATCCACACACCGGGCAGGATCATCGCCAACAGTTCAGGTGGTGCTCCTCCTGAACATGCCGGTTTATCCTCCGGTATGGGGGAGCAGGTGGTGAAGTACACAGATGTAGCTGCTCTGTTTCCACGGAGGGAGTTCAAAATTTATGGTGGTTAGATTTCACACACACACACACACACACACAAAACTACCGCTGTGTAGAAAATGGCACAATATGTTCCCTAAAAGGGTCTAAAGAAAGTATCGAGGCCGATACTTCAGTGTGAGGTTGTTGTGGTAGACTGTGGACAAAAACACAGGTGGTTTAAAGTCCGAAGTGAAAAGGAGCAGGAGTAATTCTACAAAAAGCTTTCTCTCTCTCTCACACACACACACACAGACACACGCAAGTGGCACACATACACACCCACATACATACATACATACATACATACATACATACATACATACATACATACATACATACATACATACATACATACATTCAAGATCTGCTAGATAACCTGGGGGGCTACTCTTGGTTCTCAATACTTGACCAAGGTACAGTGGCTCCGCCTCCCATTTGGCCTAACTAATGCGCCAGCAGCCTTTCAAAGATATATGGAGGACGTTCTTGATGGCCCGAGGGACGAATGCTGCTCTCCTTATCTGGATGACGTGCTCTGCTTTTCAAAATCATTTCATGAACACGTAGAGGACCTGAGGAAAGTAGAATGTATAGATCTACACATGAATGTATTCTGATATTTAAATTGCTGAATTGATGTTTTGATGAGTTGTCATAAATGCCCTTGTGTGAAGCTGATTAACACGGTTGTCTCGTGTCGTCTTTCCTCGTCGTTCACAGTGCTACTCTAAATCTCTAAACATACCGGATTTGGCAGCATTGGCAGTAAAATAAATAAAGAAATGACCACCACTTCCTTGTTTGTCATTCATGGCGCTCCTCTGATTTATATTGTCAAAGGATTGAACATTATTCAGCTTTCTCCACACACATGGAGATTGTTGTGAGGCAAAATATGTGTGTCCTGTTCTAGGGACAAATCCTTGCAAATGCTTGTCCTTTGGTTTTGTATACGGCTGGTTCAGTGTTTAGTCAGAAAAATAATCTGCAATTTTCAAAAACCTCCACCCTGCGAATTGTTTCTGGGATTCTGAACGTTTGTTCGGTCAACAAATTGGCTCATCAGAATCATCTTTATTGCCAAGTATGTAGAACACACAAGGAATTTTTTTCCGGTCGAACACGCTGCACTAGTATCATCAGCAAAAAAAATGTAAAGAGGCACTATACAATTCCATTTGGGCTACTGTTCAAAGAGTTAATGGCTTGGGGGAAGAAGCTGTTTAAATGTCTGCTGGATTTGGTGCGCATGGATCGGTCGCGCCTGCCTGAGGGGAGTAGCTGGTAAAGGTGGTGGGCAGGGTGCGGAGGGTCCAGTATGATTTTCCGCACCCTAGTTTGGAGTCTTGCAGTGTGCAAGTCCTCGAGAGTGGGTAGGGCGGTGCCAATAATTTTTCCGCCGCCCTAACTGTCCGTTGAAGTCGGATTTTGTCCATTTTTGTGGCGGCCCCGAAACAAACAGTGATGGAAGAACACAGGATGGATTCGATGACAGCCGTGTAGAAATGTTGGAGCACCTCCTGTGGCAGGCCATGCTTCTTTAGCAGCCTCAGGAAGTACATTCTCTGTTGGGCCTTTTTTAGGATAGAGTTGGTGTTGACGTCCCACTTCATGTCCTGGGAGACTGTGATTCCCAGGAACTTGAAGGTCTCAACGGTTGACAACAGGCAGTTGGATAGTGTGAGGGGTAGCTGTGGTGATGGATGTTACCTGAAGTCCTCATATCAATAAATTTAATCAATAAATAGTACACAGTTCATATACACAAATCCAAGTAATGCTATTGTGTATGTAATTTATAATAAAAATAATATAATAACAAAAAGTTGACTCATTCCTTCTTTTGTCTTTTCTCCAATTTTATTTCCAATGGGGTGTTTCTTGTGCCTGAACCTCAAAGCATATATAACCGGTCTATTTTCAGTGAACACCGCAGTAGTTCCCACACGCAATGTGGACCTGCCCGATCACTTTCACTTAGACGAAGGGTTTATGGCAGAACTGGCGGATGATTCAAATTTAATGCACGAAAGCAAGAGTGGGTAGTAAAATATAAAATGACGTGATGAATGAAGAAAGAGGGATAAGAATAGGAGAGTGCTATCTGCATCTGTCTGATCAGTTTTGTTTAAGTTTAACAGGCATGTGGAACATGGGCATAAGATTGTTTTGCAGTGGAATGAATAGTGACGTGGTGATATTATAATATAAAATGAGATAAAAAATATTCTCATGTGTATAATGACATACTGTAAACATGGCTCACGTTGGCTTATGCCAAGTGCAAACATGCTGATAATTGAGTTGAAATGGTGACATGAGCTGGGTGGTTCGCGCGGTGACTTCACAGTGGAGAGGTACCTTTGTCCTCTGTGGAATTTGCATATTCTCTCCAGTATTGTGTTTTTTTTCTCCACATCCTCCCGTTTCCTCCCACATTCCAAAAACATACAAGGCAGCCTGATTAAAGACCTCATATTGACTCTAAGTGTGAGTGTAAGTGTGAATAGTTGTTCATTTCTGTGTGTGATGGGCTGGCAACCGGGTCCAGGTGTCACCCGCCTACTGCCCGAAGACAGCTAAAATAGGCTCCAGAAACTACAGCGACCCGAGGTAACAATAAGCGGTTTGGAAGATAAATACATATAAAGTCAACTTCCAAGACAAGAGGTATTGTTAAAGGAAAATCAGGGCCTGATGCACCAGTGGTTAGCGATTTGACCTTAAAGTGCAGAGGTAAAGAGTTTTATTCTGGACTCGCTGTGTGGAATTTGCATGTTCTCTCGGGCCTGCATGGGGTTTATGCGGGTAGTCTGGTTTTCTCCCACATTTCCACACGGTGGGTTGATTAGACACTCTAAATTGGCTCTAGGTATGCGTGTGAGCGTGATTGGTTGTCTGTCTCTGTCTGACCAAGGTCGGGTGAATGACAGGCTCTGAGATCGTCTAACGGAGTTCCTTCATTTCAAGTGATATGGGCAGCAAGCAAGTTGACCTGACGCCATTGACCATATGCATAAAAACGGAGGTCTGAGAAAATAAAACGATGTTTTAAAATATGTTTGTTTAGCGAATTCCCTTGACACATAACTACCAGTAATTGTTGAGTCTGGTAGTCTTAACCTCCATGGCAGAGGCTCTGCCGAACCCCTGAGAGTGATTCACTGAGCATTTCCTTTTATTGTTTGCTTTTGTCGGCGTGTTCTGATCCTTAGCATTGTTACAGATGCTACGCACTCTCCAAGAAGAAAGGAAAGCTGAGTGGAAAGACTATTTGCCTCATGTAGTTCATGCGTACAACTGTACAAGACATGAGTCCACTGGCTATTCACCGTTCTTCCTCCTCTATGGAAGGTCTCCCCGGTTGCCCATCGACTTAGTTTTTGGTCTGACAGCGGACGAAGAAGAAAAAGAAATAAAAAGCCGACAGGAATAGTTGCAATTTGGGGCATTGTTATTTATTGATTTTTTTTCTCCCAATAGGATTGTGAAACTGATGGTTTCCATCTGATGACACACACACTATGCTGATATACAAAAGCTGGTTAAAAAATATCTGATGCTAAATATTTAATTGTTTTCTTCCTCTGTAGAATTTCCTGTCATGTTGAGTTAGATTTTAATGCACAATTACCACATATGTGCTCAATGGAGCAATTGCTGCATGAAAGAAAAACTGAAGACCCACACGAGATATCACACCATTCCGTGATGTGTGTGCAGTACACATGTCATCATGAGGCTGAATGGCCACTTTCGAAATTTCTTATGAAATATTCAGTGACACACAACAGTTGTTAAAAATAGAACATTTTGAGAGAGCATATTATATCCAGAGCGTTACTGCCTGCTATACAACAATAACAGCGATTTTATCTTCTTTTCCTTTCGTGTTTTCCCTTTAGGGGTCGCCACGACGAATGAGTGTCCTCTGTCTAACCCAGTTTTGTGCATCCTCTTCTCTCACACAAGCTACCTTCGTGTCTTCTTTGACAACATCCATAAACCTCTTCTTCGGTCTTCCTCTCGGTCTCCTGCCTGGCAGTTCAAGGCTCAGCATGTGCGGGTTATTTGTGGAGCCTGATTGATGGGATATTTTAACCTTGCAGTCTACACTCTGCCTTTGAACTATTCAGTAAAGTTGAAACGAGTTCAAATTTCACTGTTTTCTATCCATTTTCTCACCATTTCACTTTTTTTGTTTTTTTCACTTTAGTTTTTTTGTTTCAAGCTCTGTCGTCTCACTTTCGTGTGTGTGTGTGTGTGTGTGTATGTGTGTTTCTGTTTCTGTAACTGCTCCCCACCTCTGACTGCTGAGTGTGTCCTGCTGCGTGTGTCCCCTCCCTCCTCTATCATGGATCTTGACCAATCACGTGCGGCTTTAACCGAAGACTGTCGGTGGGGAATAGTGGGAAAAAAGCCGGCTGCCATTTCCAACACCTTGTTAGGAGCTACAAGAACTGGCTCGTTCGCAAACGACACATCACTCATCGTGGCGCTCCGTGAGTTTCCCAAAAAATAGTTCGTATGCCAAGATTATATTCTCGCGAATTTAACGTTCGTAAAGCGAAAAGTCACTGTACATAGAATATATGACCATTTTTTTGTTTGGAAGCGTTTTACTGAGCATCTTCATCTTTGTTAAGTTCATAGAGTTGCATTTTCTGTAGCCACAGGGGATAAAAGTCAGTGTATTCTTGTGCCGGTCCCAAGCCCGGATAAATACAGGAAGGGCATCCGATGTAAAAGCTTGGCCAAAACAAACATGCGGATCAAACCTCTGAAGATGCTATGGCGACCCCTTAGAGGGAAAACCCAAAAGGAAAAGAAGATAGAATATAAATAATGTGTATGTATGTAATGTATGTTGAGGCAGAGGGTTCACTGACACCAGTATTTCAAGAAACATTTGGATGAAACTTGGTGGATATTTATTGTGTGTTTGTCACTGTAAAGGAGAAGGTTGAAGAAATATTTGAACATGTTCCTTTCAATTATAATCTATTTTGAAGCAGCCATGGGACATACAGTATTTCTGTTGAACTGAAACTTTCCTGTTTCAGAGTTATATCAAGAAACCTTCTCCGCAGCTCTCAAGTGTGGCTGCCAAATCTCTTTCCGTTACCATCAAAGTTAGCTCTTGAAACGATAGCATCTCAAACTCCCTGCTACAGAGTTCCATGCATTACAGCACAATATGTATAGGAAAACATATGTCGATGTCAGGGGTAGGGCATTGTTTAGTTCTTATTTTTGATTCCGGGTCCAAAGGACCCTCAATTTCAGTTCTTTGTCGTTGTCCATACTACATCCTTTTTTTAAATTAGCTCACAAAATACCATTTGACATGGCCCATGTCATCTGCATTTTCCTTCAGTGGCTAGGAAGGAGAACAGAACAAGTTAGCTTTCAATTCTCATCACGTTCCATCTCGTGAGCTCTCATAATTCGTCAAAGTTCATACATTATCATGAGAGCACTTAAAACCATTGGTCCACGCCGAGGAATTCAACACGGTGGATGTGAAATACCCCAGGTTCTCACTCATTGAGTTAGGTGAACCCATGCTCTCCAGAGAAAATGGCAATGCATAACCATGCACATTTACCACATTGCGAGACAATGTCTCCTATGGGAGTCAAAATAATAGTCAAATTCAATTCAATTCACTCATTCACAGAGTGGCCTGGAAAAGCTTGGAAGGACGGTCAAGGGCAGAGGCCGAGGGGTTTAGATCTCCGCCACACCCTCACGCCCAACAGTGCTCTTTCTGACCACACTTGCTGTTTCCCCCTAATTAAATGTGTTTCATGTGCCTGACTAAACAGAAGGAGTTTATACAATGCCCTTTGTTTGGATGGACTTGTGTGTACAATATACCGGTACACAATATGTGTGTATTTTCTCACGAAGTTTTTAGGTCATTGTGTAAACATACTTTCTGTTTCTGTGTAACAAGTTGAAACAACACTCTGATGGTGAATAAACTTTTACAGAGCATTGTATCATTTTTAATCTCGTTTGAAAAATGAGATTTGAACCATTCTTTGCTTTGCTTAGATTAGAATGAGTTCGTCAGAACAGTTAATAAGCTTGAACTTGAAATGGGACCACGGGTGAGAAATGAACTAATGAGTATTTGTTTTCGATCCATTATGAATGAGCTTTGTGGCCCGTGCTAAAATGGCAAGAGCCTATCAGCGGGTTTTGATGAAAACTTCACAAAATAACAGGCAGCACAGGAATTCGAGGGTGAATCATAATGGAAGCCTCCTGCTGGTATTGGACTTTTTGTTTGGCTGTTACGATTGATTTTGTTTGTCCCTCATTCTCTTTTGACTTGAACAAACCCCATTAGGACACCTGTGTAAACACATATACAATAAAACACACACACAAACACAGGCACACACACACACATACACACACACACACACACACGTGCACGCAAACACACACACACACACACACACACACACACACACACACACACACACACACACACACACACACACACACACACACACACACACACACACACACACACACACACACACTCACTCACTCACTCTGGGTCCAAGCTCTCATATGGCACACATGTATGTAGTAAATGCTTGAGAAAATGGCCCAACTCCACTTTGCCAATGCAATTAATCTCCATTTGTAACAAATGCTAATGCATGTTTACTCACAATGCGCCTGTGCTGAAAATATAACCCAAAAAGGTTTAGCCTCATCAGTTTGAGTGGAGAGAAAATACCTTGACTGTGTTTGTGAGAGACAGAGAAAAAATAACAACCAGGAAAAGAGGGCACTTAGACACAGCAGAATGCATGTTAAAAAGTGTTTTGGACTTGTTTACTCTCTTGCAAAAGAAAGAAATGAATGGGCAAAACACTTGATATGTCATCCAAATATATTTTCTATTTACTCCAAAGCTGCCCACAAACACCACTTATTTACATCGCCGTCAAAAACAAATGTTCAAAAGTTAGAACTGCTTGTGCCCTCCAGTATATGTGTGCTGTCTATGTGAAACGTTGAATTGTGGTACAAGCCTGTTGCACATGAGTATTTGTTTCATGTCAAACAAAAAAAAAAGAAATTCGGTGGGTAGCTTTTCAATACATTTACGTTTTTTTCAATACAGTTATTCATTTCTGTGTGCCCTGCGATTGAGCTGGCAACCAGTTCAGGGTGTCCCTTGCCTACTGCCAACAGACAGCTGGCATCAGCATGTGCGAACCTTTTCAAGATATGCTGATAGGAAAATGGATGGATTAGTTGTAAGGTGCTCATAGTACATTTAGTTTATTTTTGGAATGTTTGAGTGAAATGTTGTGGAATATATTTGTTTAGTTTTCATGGTAGAGGTGTGGTCTTTTCATGGAGTACTTCGTGACATGACACTGATGCTGAAGAAAATATTAAAGGACAACCGACATCACTTTTTTCTTTCCTAACTGACAAAAAATGTTTTATTTCTAAAATACCCAAAACACGCAGGCTGCTATTTTTAGTCAAATGCAAAACACCAATAAAAATGACTTAAAGTGTCCAAAAACTACTTCAAATTGAACCCGGAAGTGGACAGTTTCAGAAAGTCCCGCCCCCTTGTCCGTGGCATCACCCCAAGACGTCTTGCCTTGCTGGAGAATCAAAACAATGGTTTCAGATTCGGAGAATATGCTTTCTTGTTACACATCCAGTTATGGATATGATTCAAATAGTTCTGAAGAGGAAAGCATACATGTTTGCAATCGATTAAATAATTTATTCCGTGCCATTTTGAGGCAATGGGGGTGGGGGGGAAATGTAGCACTAAAAAAGAGGCAGAAAATGGCGACAAAGCTCCGTGTAAGGAATGAATCAGCCCGTTTCCACGGGCTGATTAATTCCTTTGTCGCACTCTTCTGCCTCTTTTTGGTGCAACACGAAGTTTTCAGACCAAACAAGCACAGCAAAATGCATTGACGTGATGGAAGGACTGCTACAATGTGTCATTTTTTCGGTCAGGGGTGTTCCTTCAGTGACGCGTTTATCGCGTTATGTATGTTGTTTTCCTTCTAATTTCGCGATCAACACGGCGTTTTGAGACGAAACAAACCACACAAAATGCACTGTGTGTCGCTTTCTTGGTCAAGGGCATTCCCTCGTCGACGTCACTCTGGCATCGTCATCAACTCGAAAACAAGACTTCATCTTGTTTTCGAAAAAGGACATTGGTCTGCTGGAGCGCCAAACAAAGCATATCACAGTCTGCCAAATTCCCATACACTGTAAACACAACTTGCCCCTGTACAAACATCAAGATGAACCAGTAAATTCAAGGTTAAAAGTCAAAGTCAGCTTTATTGTCAAATATGCTAATATGCATGACATACTGTCTGTGTCGTTTGTGTTGTATTTATTTTGACTTTATGATGGTGCTCTGAAAGTGGCTGCCTTTACAGCAGCTCCTATATTTTTTCATCTACTCATTTTCCTTTCCTCTTCCTTTCATAACTTTACTGCTGCGAATTGTGAATATCTCCATTGTGAGACGAATAAAGGTTATTTAGTCTAATTTAATCTTATCTACCGTGTTAGCTCTATTTGATTGTTGCTGCTTGACAGCTCCAAGGCGCTTGTGTTTTTTGTACCGCAAACTTGCAACTTTTTTCACAGACCCATTTTGTTCGGTGGAGATGGTGGTTCAATTGGCCCAGTAGCCCAGTGGTCAGCATGCTGTCTTAATAGTGCAGAGGTCGTGAGTTCGAGTCCCACCATGGCCTCCTTGTATGGAGTTTGCTTGTTCTACCCGGGCCCACATGGGTTTTCTCCGGGTCCTCCGGTTTCATCTCAACATGCATGCCAGACTGATTGAACACTCTAAATAGTCGAAAGTATGAATGGTTGTTTGTCTCTGTATGCCCTGTGATTGCCTGGCAACCAATTCAGGGTATCCCCCGCCGAGTGCCCAAAGACGACTGCGATAGGCCCCAGCACCCCCGAGACCCTAACGAAGATAATGCAGTCTGAAAAATGGAGTGATTGATGGGATAAAATGCCAAATAACACTCAGTTACCCGTAATACTTTTTTGGAACCCTCGGAAATGAGTTGCCCTGCATCTAATTGCGACTTTTGGAGAAATCTCTCAAAGTATAGGGTTTTCACTTCTTGGAAGCCCAACACTGTGGCATATAACAGAAAAAGGTTAATAATTTAAAACTATTTAGAAATGCAGATAAACAAATCCTCCATGCTAAGTTAAAGATTGATTAACCCATGAATATAAAACAAGCAAGCCAACAAACATTCTCTCTCTCTCTGTCTCTCTGGACGGATACATACAAATATATATGAAATATGTTTCTTTGTAGCCCAGAGGTTTTCAGGTGGTTTCAGGCTGAAGGAATCGGTCACAGTTGACAAATCCTCAAAACACAATATCAAATGCAACTTCACACAGACAACCTCAGAAATGCAGCCAGCAGAGATGATGCCCTGCGGCGCAAACATAGACTAATGGCAAACTTATGAGTATTTTCTTTTATTCAAGGCCAAATATACACATATGCAGTCGAAATATTGGGCGAATGAAGAAGTGTCATTGAGTTTGAGCATAACTTTAAGTCTGCCTCTTAAAACACAGTTAAATTATCCTGAGGTAATGACAGAAAAAAAGTTAAACAAAAATATTTTGCTTATGTCTATGGAAGCTGATGATTTGCCTCCAGGTGTTTTCTCTCTCCCTCTCCTCTCACTCTCTCTCTCTCTCTCTCTCTCTCTCTCTCTCTCTCTCTCTCTCTCTCTCTCTCTCTCTCTCTCTTTCTTTCAGTCATTTAGTTTCATGAATTTGACCTTGAAACCAGCTTTTTTTTGGATACAACAATATCAGTGACGTGCGGTAAGGTTCATGGTTGGTGAGGCAATGACGTCATCACAGTCAGATTTACAAACATATGAACTCTACAGAGTACCTTATTCACCATTTGATTGGCAACAGTTAACGTGTTTTGTTTAAAATGTCATGTCAGCGTTCTTTATACAAACTGTAGCATTGAACAAAAGAATTTTAAAAAACCTTATTATCGTGTTACCTTTACTTATAAATTAAGTCCATGCGCCACACCTTCTGAAGAAAGGCCTCTATACCTTCTTTGTAGAAGCCTTCCTTATCTTTCTTGTCTTCCTTATCTTTCTTTCTATATGTAATGCTCCATTCTGAAAATAAGGCCGACCGACACGAAAAAATGATTGGATTGTTGCACTTAACTTGCTAACTGTTTACTGTAGCTTGCTCTCACTTATTCTGTTATTCTGCAGCCGAGGAGGCGCAAGAAGAATCTCTGTAATCACCAGCGCCCCCTGTCATGAGGCAGGAGAACTGTGTGCCTCACCTATGCACATAGTTTTGATAAAAAAATAAAATAAAATAAACACTGTAGTCCAGTGTTTATAATGTAACACTGTAATGTGACTCTACATTATATACACCAGCTAAACTGTAGACATTTAGTTCATATACTAAAAGTGTTTGAACACTTTAATAGCGATATGCAGAGGGACAGCAATGCGGTCTCACTGCAGAGCAAGTCAGCACAGTTCTCATGGTCATTGCACAATCCATGGTGAGGCTCAGCCGGCTGCTGCCTCACCGCTCGTCTCTACTTAGTATTTGAACGGTAAATGTGAAAAATCAGCGATTTTGAAAAAAAAATCCAAACATGGTGACGTTAAATGGAAAAGAACTTTAAAGTACAAATCACTAAATAAATATAAATGTTTAATTTATTTTTTCATTTGATATTTCCATGATGACAGGTGAGGCACGGCCGCACCTGCTTTCCCTGACTGCACGTCACTGAACAATATGTACGGTCCATATACTCCATGGAATCAGAATCAGATTCAGAAAACCTTTATTCGTCCCACAATGGGGAAATTTGCAGTCCACAGCAGCAATTTGAAAGGGGATGGGGTAGGGCGCGGGGGGTGAAAGGATAGAAAACAAGATACTCTAAGCATAGTAAAATACAAATGTCAACTGTATACTGTAAATGTGCAAAACCGTTTCATAAAAAAAACTGTACATAGTGCAAGTATCTACCATCAACATTCACAATAATCAATGAAAGGAAGCTCTCTGGGTACTTTACTCTCTATCTCTCTTCCTCTCGCCCTCTCTCTCTCTCTCTCTCTCTCTCTCTCTCTCTCTCTCTCTCTCTCTCTCTCTCTCTCTCTCTCTCTCTCTCTCTCTCTCTCTCTCGATGTCTGTCTCAGGGAGGCAATCAAATTGAACAATAGATCCCACAGCAGAATCGATAAAAAGTTGAGTTAATAAAGAGAATTTATTTAAAAACAAAAGTTCACGTACAAGAAAAGCAAATGCTCCATAGGAAACGAAACTCAATTACGAAGTGAACTGACCCACGGCCAAAAGGGGATCCCAAACTCATACAATCTACACATTGAATCGATTCTACACTAGAAAAGAAACACAAAACAAAGGATGCCTCTGAAGTACTACAAAGTTTGTAAAATTGAAGGCGGCTAAATAAAACAGCAATTACAACTGGAAAACACCAGACAATGTTAGAAACGAAATAAGTGAAGAAACAAAACCAGGCAGCCTTGATGGAAGCAAGCAGAGCAATAATTGGACCTTGCTCCGCCTATAGGAATCCCACCGACTGTAATTGCAACCTGGTTGTGAATGATTGATTCTGTGGCCCTGATGTGCATATTATGAAAACACAATAGCAAATTAAAAAAAAAAAACAAAAACAAACAACAGTATCACGCAACAGCACTGAATAATCTAACTAACACAACAACGAATGCAAACCAGAAACAACTATCTCAACAAAACAACAAACTAAGAACCTACAAATGAAGTAAAAAATTCAAAAACCATGCACAAAAATATTACAATGACATCAACTTCACAGGACAGGTCAGTGTTTGTGGGAGATCAGACTCATCGCTGATTGGCCATGAGAGACAGGTTGACTGATTCACTGTGCCGATTGTCCAAAACTAATCCCCTCTAATCCCTTCTTATGAGAAAAGGACAATGCCAGCAATACGACATCAGCTGCTTCATCAGCGCAAGATGCTTTATGGACAACCGGCAAGTTGGAATGAGCAAACCTATGGCACCATTTCGCAATTCATAAATCTATCATTTTTCATTGACTTTATACAGAGCTGCCTTATCAATGGAGTAAAGATCGAAAGAACAAACTTTAGCTGATGAGTCTTCAATCCACCTGTATTCCTGGATATGTTGATGTTTTTGAAGTCCTGCAGTTTTTTTAGGTGTACTGTTTTGGTGACTCTAATGAGCCATTGTTTTCCTAGTTTCCATCTGAAAAAGGTGTACAAAGTCTTGCGATGAGTTGGGCGACCTCATACCTGCCAATGGTAGCCTTTTCCTGGACTTACTGAGCAAGAAACAAAAATACTATTGTTGACCCTGCAGTACAGAGACTACTTTCTGCCCTCAATCAGCATGAGTGTATGACACATAGAGCCGATGTTTGGTTTCATAATGATGTTGTACATTTTTTTTCATAAATGTCACAGTTGCAGTTCAGTTACAGTGAAGATCAAACCGGCACATTTTCCTTTACCCTCCCACCCTGTCTGAAAGTTTCTGCAGTTCAACGTTGAGATGTGTATATTCTTTGCATAGAAAAGATGAACACAATCATCAGTGATCGCTGTTGCTTGTGTCCTGTAATGTCTAAGTTGTCATTTCAGGCACCCAGCAGGAAAGATTTTGTCGGTCGCCCGCAATGTGGGTAACATTTCTGCAAATGGAGTTTTCCATATTGCATCCCACTCCTCTTCTCTTATCTTTAACTCCATTAGTCTCCTCTTTCTTATCTTCATTTTATGTATTGTGTTTCTCCAGAATACTGGTTGTAAATTAATTTAATCCGCCCTGACCACCAAATCACACGATGTGTTTGAACACGTGTCCGGAAGCACTCGCTTCAGATGTCTCTCAATTACTTGTAAAGTATGCTTAGTGGCACACACCGATTTGTTATCTGCCAGTAATATTTAAGCCACTCTCAAAGTGAAACATTATAACCCTCTCCCATTGGTGAGGGCACTCCAACTGTATCTTTCTTGACTGTCTGGTCAGTGGAGTCAAACTGATCTGAAAGTACATTAACATAAGAGAACATTTTGTTAGCTACTGTATACTGTATGTATGTCTTGGGTTGTCCAGGCACTTTGGTTTGAGACAACCCTATTTTATTTTGAAGTGGGCTTTAGAAAGATACCTGGCCCATTTCCACCTGTATGGCTTTTAAATACAACTTTTGGCTGGATGTCCCCTGCCTTTTTTTTAATCCATACATGCCTTGCAGACACTAACGGGAAATCAAAACAGTGCTGCCTGCATGAGGAACATGCAGCCAGCAGACTGTACTTTGGACCAGTGAATTATCAGATGGCATACTATATTTTCTCTGAAAAACAAGACTACAAAACAAATGTTCACTTCCGCTCTTAGTCTAGCTTCAACTACTCTTTCCCAGAGTTTCATGGTATGGCTCATCAACTTTATTCCTCTGTAGTTCGTACAACTCTGCACATCTCCTTTGTTCTTAAAAATGGTCACGAGTACACTTTGTCTCCATTCTTCAGGCATCTGTTCACCATCTAAGATCGTGTTGAATAACCCAGTCAAGAAGACCACCACCACCTCTCAAAGACACTTCCATACCTCGACTGGTAAATCATCAGGCCCGAGTGCCTTTTGCCCCTTCATCCTCTTCAGCACCCTCCTCACTTCATCCTTGCTAATGTTTGCTACGTCTTGGTCCACAAAGTCACGTCTTCTACTCTTTGTTCCTTCTCATTTTCCTCATTCATCAATTCTTCAAAGTACTCCTTCCATCTTGCCATTACACTACTGGCACCTGTTAATACATTGCCATCTCTATCCTTAATCACCCGAACCTGCTGCAGGTCCTTACCATCTTTGTCTCTCTGTCTCGCCAGCCTGTAAAGATCGCTCTCACCTTCCTTGCTGTCCAGCCGAGCATACAAGTCATCATAGGCCTCTTGTTTGGCCTTTGCCACCTTTACTTTAACCGTGCGCTGCATCTCCTTGTACTGCTGTCTACTCTCGTCCGTCTTCTTCTTTGTTAACCTCTTTCTCTGTATACACTCCTGCACCTCCCCATTCCACCACCAAGTCTCCTTATCTACTTTTCTCCCACTTGATACACCAAGTAATTTCCGACCTGTGTCTCTGATTATGTTCGCTGTAGTTTGCCAGTCATCTGGAAGGACCTCTTGCCCACCCAGTGCTTGTCTTACCTCCTTCCTAAATTTTATGCAACACTCTTCCTTTTTCAACTTCCACCATTTTGTCCTCACTTCAGACTTTGGTTTCTTCATCTTCCTCACTACTAGCATCATCCTACACACCACCAACCAATGCTGTCTGGCTACACTCTCACCAACCACTACTTTGCAGTCACTGATTTCCTTTAGATGGCGCCGTTGACACAAAATGTAGTCTACCTGTGTACTTCTGCCTCCACTCCTATATGTCACCCTATGTTCCTGTCTCTTCTGAAAGAAAGTATTTACAATAGCCATTTCCATTCTCTTAGCAAAGTCAACCACCATCTGTCCTTCAGCGTTCCTCATCTGGAGTCCAAACCTGCCCATCACCTCCTCATCATCTTTGTTTCCTGCGCCAACATGTCCATTGAAGTCTCCACCAATTACAACCCTCTCACGGCTCAGGATGTTCTGTATGACTTCATCAAAGTCCAACCAACATTTCTCCTTCTCCGCCAGCTCACATCCTACTTGTGGGGCATACCCACAAACAACATTGAACATCACACCTTCAATTTCTAGCTTCAGACTCATCATTCTATCTGATACTCTTTTTACTTCTAAGACATTCCTAACAAACTCCTCTTTTAAGATGACCCCAACTCAATTTCTCTTTCTGTCTTCACCATGGTAGAACAACTTAAACCCTGACCTAAGCTTCTAGCCTTGCTCCCTTTCCACCTGGTCTCCTGGACATACAGTATGTTTACCTTCCTTCTCTGCATCATGTCAACCAGCTCTCTACCTTTACCTGTCATTGTTCCTACATTCAAAGTTCCTACTCTTAGTTCTATACTCTTGGCGTTCCATTTCTCTCTTTTCCTCCGGGCACACCTCCCTCCTCTCCTTCTTCGACCAACAGTAGTCCATTTTCCACTGGCACCCTGAAGGTCAACAGTACCAATGGCGGCCGTTGTTAACCCGGGCCTCAACCGATCTGGTATGGCCTTCAGAGGTTTGATTCGCATATTTGTTTTGCCAACATTTTTTTACGTCGGATGTCCTTCCTGACACAACCCTCTGTATTTATCCGGGCTAAGGACCGGCACAATAAGACACTGGCTTGTGCCCCCTTGTGGCTACATTGTAATAATAATAATAATAATAATAATAATAATAATAATAATAATAATAATAATTTTACTTGACACGTGCCTTTCAAAACACCTAAAAACACCAGAACAATAAAACCACAATAAAATGATAAATAATAAAAGAGCTGATGAAACTAAAGTGTGAAAGCAATTTTAAACAGATTGGTGTTGAGGGGTGATCGAAGGTGGGAATAGAGTAAACCTTTCGGATGTTGTATGGAAGTGAGTTCCAGGTTTGGGAGCAGAGCGGCGGAAAGCTCTGCACTCGTGTTACAACGGGCAGAGGGCACACAGTGGTGGAGGGAGGATGAGGTTCTGGGGGAGTGGGACGGAACCAAAATTTGAAGGTCAGACATTTGGATGGCTTTAAATGTAAATACAAGTATTTTGAATTGTATTCTTAGTTTTACAGGGGGCCAGTTCAACTGCTGGAGGATGGCGGTGATGGATTGAAAGGAGGGGATTTTTGTGATAATCCGGGTTGAGGAATTTAGGACGAGTTGGTGTTAGTATGGAGACATTTTAGATGGACACCAAAAAGAAGTGAGTTGCAATAGTCGATATGTGGGGTGACAAGACTGTGGGCACGGATAATAATAATAATAATAATAATAATAATAATAATAATAATAATAATAATAATACATGTAATTTACAAGCACCTTTCAAAGCACCCAAGGACAGTTTACAATTAAATGAACAATAAACACCAGAACAATAAAACCATAAATAAAATGATTAATAATAAAAGACCTGATAAAACAGTAAATGCAATTTTAAACAGATGGGTTAGCAGTGGTGTGAGGGGTGAGAGAGGGACGGAGACGATTGATATTACGAAACATGCGGACCGAGTTATGTTGTTTATACGGGAGTGGAAAGGTAGCTCACTATCAAGGATGATACAGAGGCTCTTGACCCGAAAGGAGGGGGACACGGTTGAATTCTCAACAGAGAGGGAGAAACGTTTGGCTTTGTGTAAGGTGGACTTGGTACCGACAAGGAGAAGTTGAGGTTTTTTTCCCTGTTGAGGTTGAGGTTATGGGTAAACCAGGATTTAATTTCTGAGAGGCAGAGGTATGAAGGTGGAAGAGAGGCTTCGGGTGTGCTGTAGAGGTAGAGTTTGGTATCATCCGCGAAGCAGTGAAAGTGTATCCCAAAATTACGGAAAATATTGCCAAGGGGAAGAAGGTACAAAATAAAGAAAAAGGGTCCCAGGACAGAGCATTGGGGCACACCAGAAGACACAGGAGAGGACAAGTGAAGGAGTTGATTTGGATGAACTGTGAGCGGCCAGTGAGATAGGAGAGAAACCAGCGAAGTGGGGTGTGAGTGATGAGTGATGTGAGTGGGGTGAGAAATTGTGTCAAAAGCTGTCGTCAGGTTGAGGAGGATGTGAATAGAGAATAAACGGTGTATGTTGCCATAAGATTGTGCAAATCTGGAAAGACGAGCACTTCACTGTGATTTTTTTTTTTTTTTTTTCCTTTTCACGGTTGGTGGCTTAGAGTTTATATAACTTTCTCATCAAAATGGCTTCACTTTCATGTCCTTCTCCAAAGTCTCACCCCCACTGGTTAACTCCAATTTTCCCAGGTTCACAGTTTTCATACCTGACAAATGACTGCTATGTCATCAGTGACCCAAATTAGATTGTATTGAGGGTAGCTAGAAAAACAAATATGTTTTGCTTCATTACATTGTTCTGTAAGTAGAAAAATAAAATTGAAGCCTTAGATATGAATAAACCTTTATGTAGTGTATGTTGTCTATCTCTCAAGGTCTATTCAGCGGTGCTGGAGAGCAGTGACGTGCAGTCAGGGGAGGCAGGTGGCCGTGCCTGTCCTGTCATCATGGATATATCAAATGAAAAAATAAATTAAACCGTTATATTAATTTAGTGATTTGTACTTTAAAGTTCTTTTCCATTTAACGTCACCATTTTTGGATTTTTTTTTCAAAATCGCAGATTTTTCACATTTACCGTTCAAATACTAAGTAGAGACGAGCGGTGAGGCAGCAGCCGGCTGAGCCTCACCGAGGATTGAGCAATGACTATGCTAACTGTGCTGGAATGCTCTGCAATGAGACCGCAGTGGTGTCCCTCTCCATATCACTATTAAAGTGTTCAAAAACCTTTAGTATATGAACTAAATGTCTACACTTTAGCTGGTGTATATAATGTACAGTCACTGTACATTATAAACACTGTACAACAGTGTTTATTTCATTTTATTTTTATCAAAACTGTGTGCATAGGTGTGGTGAGACACACAGTTCTCCGGCCTCATGACAGGGGGCGCTGGTGATTAGAGATTCTTCTTGCGATAGTAATAGTATTAGTGAGAGCAAGCTACAGTAAACGGTTATCAAGTGTAACCATTCAGTCCTTTTTTCGTGTTGCTTGGCCTTATTTTAAAAATGGAGGATTATATATCTAAATTGAAATAATTTTTATTTTATAAACTGGACTTTCAATCGAAGGAGGAGATAATAATTAAAGGAAGACCAACGCCGGACTGTATAGCTCACAAACGGTGAGGGATGGATGTAAATCTCCTGGACAGCTTCTCAGCTTTTTGGCCCTGAAGGATCTCACTGAACCTATTCCTGAGCCGACAAAGTTGCTCCAGCTCGTACTCACTGTTCCAGCTACTACAGAATCAGTGGAGCGCTCATTCTCAGCACTGAAAAGACTGAAACATACAGTCGCAACAGGACTGATCAAGGATGACTTTCTTCACTGGCAGTGATCTCCATTGAGACAGACTTTTAAAACTGAAGGAAGATAAGGAATGCTTCTACAAAGAAGTTATCCATGCCTTTCTTCAGAAGGAGCGGCGCATGGACTTCATTTATAAGTAAAGGTTATATGGTAGTGTTTTTTTCATTCTTCATTTCATTTTTCTATGCTACAGTTTGTATATATAAAGAGTGCTGACATGACATTTTAAACAAAACACGTTAACTGTTGCCAATCAAATGGTGAATAAGCTACTCTGTTGAGTTCATATGTTTGTAAATCTGACTGTGATGACGTCAGTGCCTCACCACCCATGAACCTCACCGCATGTCACTGCTGGAGAGGAGAGTCAGTCGGCAAGTCGTTCCTTGGAGTAAGGCGGAGCACTGTGCCCTCATTCTACATTTTATTTACAAGTGCTTTTCAGAACACTTAAGGACACTCGCGTACATTGTCCAACCAGTGTGCATGTCCTTTGTGTTTTACTGTGTCCCTCGAGGACTTCTATGGGGGTGCTTAAGAGGCATGGGTTACCAAGCCCCATCGGCTGTTTGTTCCCTATTCCACCATTGTCAGAGTTTGGCTCATATGACAGTAAATTGGACTTGTTTCTAGGGAGGATTGTACTCCGCCAATTGTTGCTGATTCTGTTCACAACTATTATGGAAAGAATTTCTAGTCTCACCCGAAGCATTGAGGGGGCCCATCTTGTTAGTATCAGCATTGCATACTGTTTTTCTCCAGATGATGAGGTACTGTTGGCTCTTTCAAGCAGGGTTCTTCAGCTCTCACTGGAGCATTTCGCAGCCAAGTGTGAAGATGTTAGGATAAAGATGAACTCATTGAAATCTGAAACAAAGGTCCTCAATCAGAAGAGTGTGGAGTGCTACTCCGGGTTAGGGAAGAGATCTTGACCCTACGGGAGGAGTTTCAGTATCTTGGGGTCTTATTCACTAGTGAGGGCGGGAGGTAGCTCGAAAGATTGACATGTGAATTGGTTCAGCGTCGGCTTTGAAGTGGACAGTGTATCTTTCTGTCTGTCACGTCCGAACGAGGTTTGGCAACAGATCTCGTCAGACAAAAAGGAGAGCTGAATCCAAAAAACTCAATGGAGACAGGAATGGGTTCAAAAGAGGCTTTACTGAGACATGCAGGGAACAAACATAAAGTGACGAAACGGGGGGGGCGGGGGGGGCTCAGAGTCTTGGCTTCCCTGCTCAAGCTGTTGGCACCGCGACCAAACACCGGATAAATGTTGAAAATGATAGAAATGTATCTTTCTGTCTTTTTTTGGGGAGGAACATTTTAAGCACTTACCGTCACCCTCATGTATTGTGTGGAAACACCTTGTCAATTTAGGTCAGTCTAGCAATTACTAAAACTGAGGCCAGATGGGTCCGCATCACTGTTATGGGAACACTAATTGGAGGATGGGGGAATTTAACCACTCCTTGGCTGTCAGAACACCACCTTTGATTGGGGTTAAATGTAAGTGTTTAAAAGATGACATATTAAGGCGGGTGGTACCAGCTGTCATTCCATCCTGTCCACCACTGCAGTGTGTCTGCGATCTCAAAGGGACGTCTGCTAAATGCCAAATTTAACTCCGTGTATTCCATTACAGTCAAACAGCTGTTCACGACTGTCAGCGTTACACAGCAAGAGGGGCATCAGTCTTATTTAGACGAATCGATAAAACTGATATAAAGCTGCATCAGTTAGCATGCATTGAACACTAACGTCATGGCGCCCCTGTGCGGCTGCCTCTCGAGCAGCTCCTATAACCCTTTTTAAATCATTCTCTGTTCGACCATTTTGTTTATTTATTTTTCAGATCGTGTTTTGTGTATTGTTGTTCCCAAAACCTACATGGCGGACATGGGCATCTTCACTTCTGCTCATTGCCGTTATTTGTTTTATTTTTTTTCGCCACTACAGTAAACGGGGAAACCACTCACACACGGGATCCCATTTTTACAGTCGAGATCAGCTGCTAGCATGGTGAGCTAAGAGCAGGCTAGCAGCCGCCACACCAGACATCTCTGACGAGCTGAAGATGAGAAAACCCACAGTAACACAGGCCATATAGGCCTGATAGGTCTCCTTCTTTAGCGTGAGGGCATCCCTTACTGCAGGTGTCCACTAGCGAGTACGGGGTTGCCACCATGACAGGCACCAACCACCTTATGATCACAACTCCGATTGGCCGCCTCAACCAGAGAGGTACTGAACATGGTCCATTCGGACACGATATCCTCCACCTCCAACGGGATGAGAAAAGTTCTGCCGGAGGTTGGAGTTGAATCTCCTTCTGACAGGGCATTCCGCGATAACGTTCCCAACAAACCCTCACAACACTTTTGGGTCTGCCGGGTCAGTCTGGTATCTTCCCCCACCATCTGAGCCTACTTATCGTGATCGGTTGATTCTGCCCCTCTCTTCACCCAAGTGTCCAAGACATGCGGCCGTAAATCCAATGATACAACTACAAATTCAATCACCGAACTTTGACCAAGGGTGTCCTGGTGTCAAGTGCACATATGGACACCCTTATTTTTGAATAATGTGTTCATTAGAGAATATGCGTGTCGAGACACAAAAGTCCAATAACAAAGCACCACTTGGGTTCTGATGGGGGCCGGTTCCTTCCAATCATGCCCCTCCAGGTCTCACTGTCATTGCCCACATGAGCACTGAAATCACCCAGCAGAACAAGGGAGTCCCCAGCAGGTGTACTCGCCAGCACACCCTCTCAGGACTCCAAAAAAGATGGGTCCACTGAACTGCTGTTTGGTGCATATACACAAACAACAGTCAGCAACCGTCCCCCCGACCCAATGGCGGAAGGACTTCTCGTCTAACAGAGTGAATCCCAACATACAGGCGGCAAGCCGGGTAGCAATGAGTATGTATGTCCACACTTGCTCTACGCCTCTCACTGTGGGAAACTCCAGAGTGGAAGAGAGTCCAATCCCTCTCGAGAGGGATGCTATCAGAACCTAGGCTGTATGTTGAGTCAAGTCCAACTATATCTCGTCGGAACGTTTTCACCTCTGCTAGAGATGTGACATTCCACGTCCCAAGAGCTAGCTTATGCAGCTGAGGATCAGACCACCAGGGTATCCGCCTTTGGTTGCCGCCAGTTCTCATTGCACCTAATCCCTTTGGCCCCACTTCTGATTCTGATTGAACATTCAAAAATTGTCGCTCGGTGTGCGTAAGCGCATGGATGGTTGGTCGTCTGTGTGTGTCCTGCCTACAGCTCAAAGATGGTTGAGATTTGCTCCAGCACCCCGCGAGAATCGTGTGAGAAAGATGGATGGATGGATATATTCACATAACAGCATAAAGATTATGCAAACCGTCACTCAAAATAACACATTGCAATAAAATCTTCAACTTCTGTGTCATTTGAAAGAATGCCCCAAACTACGGAGGTAAAAAATGCGTTGCTTCCTCTTCTACGCTTACATGAGAGTCATCATCAGTTGTTCAAAATACCACCAATATGGAAAATTTGGACATCGGCCGAGAGCTCGGTTAATGTTAACATCACATGTTAAATTATATAATGTGTTAATCATTTCACACATAAGCCGCTTCAGAGTATACCTTTCTCTGCAATTTAGGTACAATACTGAGATAACCATGCAATAAAACATTGTCCCAAACAATAAGGTAAAAAAAATTAGGATATTTGACAAGAAATTGGGTCCAGTGAACCAGTGAAATTGTCGTCAATGGTCTAAAGCAGCAATCCCCCTTCGAGCATTGGACTGGTACTGGTTGGCGGGTTATTTTGGTACTGGGCCGCAGATAAAGAATACATAACTTTCATTACTTCAGTTATATTCATTTTCGAATCTGAAAGGTTTTATTTTGAAAGATGACTGGATTTTACCTCTACAATATGTTAGTCTTGACGCAGGTCAAGGAGCGCTTCTAGATCATGTGATAGGTTGTTCCTAAAATGAAACACAGGAGCTGCATCATGTGCTGCGATGGCCAATTGTATTTTTCATGCACTTTGTATTTGTTGTCTATCTTACGTTGAAGGTACGTTTAAACGTTACCACAATGAATCTAAAAAGCACGTTGCGGCCAGATAAACCGTTCCTTGTTGTCACGTCGGCTCGAGGAGTGGCGACAGAACTCGATGGGCGACAAAAGAAAGGGAAGGGGTTGCATCCGAAATACACGATGGAGACAATAAGTTAAAGAAAGGTATTTTTACTGAGACACGCAGGGTAAAACAGAAGGTGAAGCAACCGAATAGACGAGCGGAACCAACCTGTGTACTGTTGGGTGACAGGGTAACAATAGTGAATACACCGGTGTGGACCGAGCGGGAATGGGTGGCTTTTATAGCCAGAAGGCACAATCAAGGAAATGAGCAACAGGTAAGTGAGTCCGGAGAGCAGGGAGGGGAGGGTCGCGCTCCTGGCGCTAAGGAGGATGTGACACTTGTATCGTGATTCGTGTGTTTTATTCAGTTTAGAAAATACTCCAGTTTTCATGCATTATTTTGTTGCATTTATCTGTCACACCTTAAAGGCATGTCCCTGAAAATATGGTCAGACATTGAACCAGTCCATGGGGAGAAAAAGGTTGGGGGTCGCTGCAAATATCCTCTGAATCCCATCCATCCATCCTTCCCTTTTCTGATCCTCTTCTCCTCACAAGGCCGGCGGGGTGATGCTGGAGCATATCCTCACACTATTTGTGCAGTAGACAGGGGCCACCCTGAAGCAGTTGTCAGGCAATTGCAGGGCAAACAGACACCAACAACCATCGATGCTCACGTTCACACCGTGACAATTTGGAGTGACATCCATGTTTTTGGAATGTGGGAGAAAGCAGAAATATCCGGAGAAAACCTCACACAGGCACAGGGAGAACATGCAAAAAACGGCTTGAGCTGGTATCGAACCCATTACTTATGCAGTGTGAGACTGGCATGCTAAGTAGTCCATTATTGGGCTGCCAAGATCCATCTTGCCACATCTTAAAAATGTTTGGACAGATGTCTTAACCAGTCACTTGACTTCATCATCACTTTTGAATGTGTCCCTAGCACAAGGGACCAAACAGGTGAAAGTCTTAATGGGTGAGGTTTGAGCTGCATTGTCCTGTCATTATGTCATGAATTATGTTCACCCATGAGTGACCATTTTGGGAAAAAGACAGTCTGACCAAAACTGAAAAGTCACTAAAGTGTCAACCATGCGGTTGAGTGAAGTGAGCAAACACTAAAATGTCCTTCATGTACAGTAAAGTCTCGTTATATCGATATTCTCGGGAGTCCGAAAAAATATCAATATAACCGGGACTATCGATATATCCGACCCTGCGCGCATGTAATTTTCTCCTTGCGTTCATAGAAATAGTATCGTAATAAGCGGTACTATCGATATAACCGATATCGATATAACGAGACTTTACTGTATTTGCTTCAAATCTAATTGGTTTAAATTCTTAACAGGGAATATCCTTGTTTTAAAAAAGTTAACTTTTTTGGGACTGACACCATCTGACTGCTCTGTGCTGATAAAATGAGTGGTATTGAACCAGAGCGGGTGCAACAAAGAATGTATTAAAGGTCACGGTGCAGCCGTTAATCTGAACATGGTGAAGCGGTGCCAGCGGGAAGCCCAAGAAGAGCTTATCTGTTCTCCTTCTCTCATCTCTTTGCACCCAAAGCAGTGCTGCAGGTTTGTGCGGCTGAAAAACATTCATCCATTAATTTGGCCGCCGCGGCTCGATCCCTGATACCGTTTTCTGCTTATTGCTTCTCAAAGAGAATGACATTTACTCAAGTGGCCACCAAATTGTGTTAACACAGAACTGTTCAATCATTTATTTTTTTTAAACTCTACATTTTTTTTTTCCTCATGACGATGCAGATCACACTGCATCCTCTCCCCATTGATTTGGGTGGGTTGGGTGTGCTAAACCCTTGGCTAGAGGCTGGTCCTTTTGCAGCGATCAAACAGCAAACCTTCACACTAATTTGAATACCTATGCAAAACGTCGAGTAACCTATTGTGCATGCTCATAGAATGACGCGGTCAATCACAGGACACACAAAGACAACACACACTCATATCTAGGGATTATTTGAAGTGTTCAAACAGCCTGGCCTGCATGTTTTTGGAATGTAGGAGGAATCTGGAGCACCCGGAGAAAACCCATGCAGTCATGGGGGGAACATGCAAGATCCACAGAGGAAGGCTGGGTCAAACTCAACACCTCTGCACTTTGAGGTTAAGCAGGCAGCCAAATAGCAAATAAGCTGGGATAAAGAAAATATGAAATTTAAAATGACTAAAAGTCCTATGTGAAGTACATTTTTTAATAAAGTTACAGATAATTTATAACTTTTATGCTGACTGTCTGAAACTGAAGCGCCTTGACATAAGCTTCTTTTTTCTCCCATGGAAAGCCTAGCTCAGAAAACTGACAGCAATCGCCATAAAAAAGGTTAATACAACTGATCATAAAAGACTCGAAATGAAAAAGCAGTTGCAGAGGATATACTGTAATACATTTGAGGGTAGCAATTGATAAGGAAATGTGTTAAATAATATCTTCCAGACTTTTATACTATCATCAAGGAAAATCTGACATTACCGATATAAAAACTAAATAAACTGAGCCACAGTATGTGTGCTGTTTAAACTCATCAAAGAACTCTGGTCTAGTTCGTTTGCTGCTTTTTCACTTCCCTAGAAAGTGCGAGAAATTTACATCAGCGATTAGTTCTGGTAGCAATGGAAGAATGGAAAATGACAAGGAAAAACAGCTAAAAAAATTGTCTAAACTTTAAATTTTGGTTTCATACCAAAAAGGCAACTCAATAAACACAAGCCCTTCCAATCCAAACTTCCACAGTGAGAGTGGAAGTTTGAAAAATATTGGAGTGTTCTGGAATTTGAGTTTTTTAAATTTAAGAAGCACACTGACTCATACAAAAATTCAACTGGGATAGGATTCAGTTACCTGCAACCTTAAATGAAAGTGGCCAAAAAATACAGGATATTTTATTTCACAACCATGTAGTAACACTGTCTCGTGGTTCAATTTCCTTCTCTTCGTTTTGCTCAAAGACAAGCAGGAAAAACAGCATGAAAAAAAATTGACAATTTCTGAATACATCATGGGAACGCCTGTCACATAATCTTATTCTTGTTCCAGTCAAATTGGGATTACACTTGATTCTGCGACGATAAATTATAATCTGTGGGAGAATACCAACAATGATTTACTGTAATTTAACAAACTGTCACAAAACAAAAATAAAAGTCCTGAAAACCACAAGGTATCAAACTAACAACCTATGATTGGAGCACACAGACAGACAATGATCCAACAAAGTTTGACAGAACCCAGGGAACTGAATACAAAACCAAATGCTATCCAAACAAAATCACAACATAACTGAACAACAAACATGGAAACTCTCGATGCTACGTTTTTCTTGATCTTCTTGGCATTGCAAGTGTCGGCTTCTCAGTCAGAAACGAAGCGCATTACGGTAATTTTCAAAGCTATGGATGATAAATTTCTTAAGTGCATTTCTGTATGACATTCACCTTGAAATAATGTTTACAGAAACCTGTTCCCTCTTGGGGCTGATTAGCAAACATCAGAAAAAAGCACATGAAAATGTAAGATAGAACATTGAAGATTTAATCGTTTGGGGGGAGAAGGTAAAAAATCAGGGGTGTCAAACTATTTTTTTTGCCAAATTTTAAAAGGCTGTTTTGACAGTGAAACCACTTTTTATTTAATCGTTTTATCACATTATGTGTACATAACAAATTAGTGCATTCGCTAAGTAATTTCGAGTAGAGGTAGGCAATATCCAACTTTCCCTGTTATAAAACATCTGATTAAATTAACACGTTCGATGTCAGTTGTCCTTGTCAGCTCTTGGGACATGGAATGTCACCTCTCTTGCAGGGTGCAAGGAGCTTGTGACTGAGGTGGAAAAGTGCCGACACGATATCGTCGTACTTGCCTCGACTCACAAGCTGGGTTCTGGCCCTCCAAGAGGGGTTGCACTCTCGTCCACTCTGGAGTTGAACACGGTGTGAGGAGATCTGTGTCGAGCACAGAGATCCAATAACAAAACACCACTCGGGTTTTGATTGGTGGGGGCGGGGGCGTTCCTACCAATCACGCCCCTCCAGGTGTCACTGTGATTCCCCACATGAGCATTGAAATTACCCAGCAGAACAAGGGAGTCCCCAGCAGGATTAGATTACTCTCTAGCACACCCTCTAAGGACTCCTAAAAGAATGGGTCCACTGAACTGATTTACTGATTTACAGTTTTGCCTCTTCCTTAAGTATGCACAGACACACATTCATTGCTACTTTCTAAATTTTTGCAGTTTGTGGATTCCAAACCACAATTTTTATTGCAATTGCTTCAAGTCTTTATACCTTTAGCAATCTTCGATTTAATGTGTTTAATGCATATTCATCAAACAATTGATCACAAATAAAAAAAATGATCTATTGTTTCCAAAGCCACGTCATCGCAAATATCTTCAATCTGCTCACAAAACTGTCCATTGACTCGTCTTTTCATTGTTTTGCCCATATAAAGGTGAGCATCAACGAAGAAAATTTTCGAAGGAGCAGAATATTCATTTTATCTGGTCAACGCGCCTTTGTGTTCTTGAATGTGACGTAAATGTGCTGTAGTTTGGCTTTTATTGGTTTCTGTGCAGCCTCACAGATTCCTGACAGAGTTAAGTAGTTTTAAACCATTTCACCAAAATGTGTTAGGCAATGTGTTAGGCAATGAACACATGCCAGCCAACAGCAAAACAGAATGCCCACATACATTCAAATGCACTTTCATGCTACACTGCACCATGTTCCAATGACACAGAGGGACATTTGAAAAGCTACTTGAAGCTATGTTGTCATCACGGATCAAATCTATTCAAGAAAGCCTACATTCGCCTTTGTGCGTGTAATCTTCATTACGTTCGTTGAATTGGTACAGCAGCATATTGAATATTTAGCTGGTCTGTACATTATATTCCAGGCCAACACAGAGCCAAGCTCCACCAAATTGTAAAAAAGAAATAATAAAATTAAAAAGTCCCTCAACCTTTCATAGCATGGTCGAAAAATGAAGCGATCGAACCTACTACTCTGCAATAATCTATCTATCCATCTGTCTCTGTCCATCCGTCCATCCGTCCGTCCATCCGTCTGCCCACCCGCCTGTCCGCCCGCCCGTCTGTGCACACTCAAAGAAACAATCATTCACACTAACAATCACCTGCATGTGAGTGTGAAAATTTAGAGCAGAATCGTCAAACACAGGGTCCGTAGGGCCGCTGTCCCGCATGTTGTCCTAATCTCCCTATCGCAACCGACCTGATTGAAATGATGAGATCACCAGCAAGTTCTGATTGAAAACTTGGCATAACCATCGGAAGTGGAGGTTGCGAAGTGAAGGAAATGTTCCTCATTACCCAGATGTCCTCAGGATAAACCCTTCTCCGCTTGCGAAAGCTTTAATCAGTTAAATACTCATATTTCACTGAAGATTTATTACTTTGATGTTGTAACACCATGCTGGTTCAGGGGAAGTTCAGTGTTTTCCTTGAAGCATATGTTTGGTCTGCATTAAAAAAATTACTGAACGCCTGAGTAAAGTGGCAATTTTTCCAACGCAATCGCATATGCCAACAAAGCCTTGTGTAAAATTTCCCTATGATAGGAAATTCCACAAACCTAAGAAACATTTACAGGTGTGAAACATCTCTAAATGTCAACCATGGTTGTGGTTTGGTATAATACTAATTATTATTATTTATTATTATTAATAATAATTGTAATTATTATTATTAATAATATAATAATAATAATAATAATTATTATTATTATTATTATTATTATTATTATTATTATCATTACATTACATAGATAGATAGATAGATAGATAGATAGATAGATAGATAGATAGATAGATAGATAGATAGATAGATAGATAGATAGATAGATAGATAGATAGATAGATAGATAGATAGATAGATAGATAGATAGATAGATAGATAGATAGATAGATCCCTAACCCGAACATTTGGTGTTCTTAAGGCAATGCACTGGGAGGTAAAGGTAATAGTTTTTATTTATTTTTGTAATAACCTTAAAGGACAACCGACGCCTCCGAACAAGTTGTGTCCATAATTTGTAAAATCACTTCAAATGTCTTCTACTGAGCGTATTTTACAGATTCCACCACATATAGCTAAATTTTACGTTTTAAGACTCGCGCTGAATATTCAGGAAGTCTTGTTTTCGAGTTGATGACGATCCCCACGTGACGTCACATTTGGAACGCCCCTGACCGAGAAAGCGACACTCAATGCATTTTGCGGTACTTTGTTTGGTCAGAAAACTTCGTATTGATCCGTGTTGATGGCGAAATTAGAAGGAAAACACATAAATAACACAATGGTGAATCGTTGTGTGTTGCACCAAGACAACTATTTGATATTCGCTGACACAAATTCCCAGCTGACAAATCAGCCCATTTCCAACAGAGCTTGGGCGCCATCTTGTGCATTTTCTAGGCGCTACATTGGAGTCCAGATGCCTCAAAATGAGACGGAAGGACTTCTTTAATCGATTGCAAACATTTATGCTTTCCTCTTCAGAACTATTTCAATCATATTCTTAACTGGATGAGTAACGAGAAAGCATCTTCACTGAATCTCTGAAAAAAGTTCAGTAATATAACAAGAAAGCATCTTCTCTGAATCTGAAGCCATTGTTTTGATTCCTGATCAAGGCAAAACGTCTTGGTCTGACGTCACTAACTCGGGGCGGTAATGTCTGAAAACCCCCAATTCGCAGCTCAATTTGTTGCAGTTTTAGCACACTAGCAGACAATCTGCAGTCGGATTTAACAATTGTTTGTTTATTTATGTATTTATTTATTTGTTTGTTTGTTTGTTTATTTATTTATTTTGGGGAGGGCATCTACTGTGACATTATCGTGTTCAGAGGCCATTACATCATCAATAACCACCGATGGCCCAGGTCCAAAACTCATTGTTTTGTATCAACATTAGTAATAAAAAAGTGAACTCTTTTCACATAGACCTAAAGAATGTTGTTGGTATTACTCTATGACGCTCCAAAAACTCTGTTGGTATCACAGTTTTATTACCTTGCATTGCTTATAGTCTTTATAGTCCGTAGCCTAATTATATTCGTAAATGTATGCCAAGTATTTAACTCATGATGACCTTGCTGTGTTAAATGAGCTGGGTTATTATTGCTAATCACTTAAGGAGCGTAACAGTGGCTAAAAATGAATATGCATATAATTCCTTCAATGTCGGGATGGCCGGTGTTGCATGAAAAAGTATGATAGCGCGGGACCACTGATTGAACATACAGTGAGTTACAGAAATGTTTGTCCACTTGAAGCAAAATGTGTTCCTGTAATGCCTTTTTTGACTTGCATAATCTTGTGTCTTCTCCCTGTTTTGCCGTCTCCAGGCTACTGCTTCCACCACACGACTTATCATGACATTCTTCTCGAACATCAAACAGATTTATTTAAAGGTGATAGCAGGGGTTGTAGCAGTAAGACTCGTGGTAATATTGAGCTGTCTACCAAATGTCCAATGACATGGCTTTGACAGAGAGTCAGACATACTTTATATGATTGAGGAGGGCACATGGCTTGTATTTGTCAGTCTTCCCCTTACTTAGTAAGCATATTATTATTATTATTATTATTATTATTATTATTATTATTATTATTATTATTATTATTACATCTGTGTAAGCTCTCAGTCATACAGGAGTGGTCCATTGATGACATAGTAGTGATGTGCCAGACTGTGAAACAATTTTCGAAACGGGTCTGAGGAGTGTGTTACGCTTTTTGGCCACGTCCGATGACTCGGAACGTGCAGTTGCCACTTCTGAAGCCTCATGACACGGGCTTCCGACATCATCGCCAACTCATAGATTTGCAGGTCATTTGAAATAAAATTGTGCACCGAGACGACAATGAGCTGACGGCTGACACTGACACACACAACTCGCATCTTCAATTGGATTTGTTCTGCATTGGACGCACCCTTCACAATGAAAAAGATGAGAATATCCCCTGTCTGGGATCATTTTGAGCAGATATCTCCTAAAAAGGTACAAATTACAATAACTAGTGCAAATATATAATGTAAACTACTGTGACAACATGGCGTATCCTTTGTTTTAATGTCTTCTACTTGCTGATATTTTAAAAGGTGAAGTGTAAACTTTTAGCTAAAGAACTTAGGTACCAACAGAACACCTTTCCCTCAACTAAAATGAATGAAATGTGTGTCTTGTTCATTGTTTGCGTCAATGTCTAAAGTAAAGCAAGTATTCTTTCAAGTCAGACATGCACATCCATTAACATCATAACTCTGCCATTTTACACAAGAGGACGAGGGCTAGCAAAGAAAAATCTAATGAAATTGGCACTATTCTCGGTTTTATTCAGAATTCTAATTTTATTCTCAGAATTCTGAGTTTAATCTCAAAATTCTGACTTTATAGTGAGGATTCTCACTTTCAAATGAGAATGCTGCCATCTTTATTTTATTTTCTTTGTTGGCCCAAATCCGCTTCCATACATTTCCAACGCATCTAATCCATGGTAGCATTTTAATCACCTTCTCTGGCATGACATTTATTTTCCACATGATGAGGCCTCGTGTTGCATTCGCCAAAAAGCATGGAAAGCCTCATTGCGTCATGATTCCTCATTTTATCATCATTACCATCCAGTGTGGGTCCTTGGGCAACACCCTTCACGTGAATGCCTACATCAGACAATGATGAGAGAAAATAAAAAGGATGACATCCCGGCTCAGTCGATGGCCGCCAAACAGGGTCTCCGGCAGCTTCTGGGGAACCAGAGAATCTTGATGAAAAACGGGCCACTGTAAGAAAGCGGAGCTGAGCAAGATATAACATGGCTCTGTTGGAAAGGTATTCCTCAAGCAATCCTCATCAGAGAGGTTACATGCAGAGAATGTGGGCTGAATGGGAACTTCAAAACCCACAGTCACGGTTGACCACGAAACGGCTAGTAGCTCAATGATCACACATCCACAAACATCAATTGCTATCACAACATGAGATTGATGAGGTGCAACATAGATTACATGGTGAAGGGCCCAAGGATGCTAGATCAGAGGAGGAGGCTATACCAGAGATAGGTAGGCAAGCTCCAAATAATGCAAATGGTGTGATTGAGAGGCCACCCCGATGAATAAAATGCTGAGCAATTGACCTGAATGCTTGCTGGGCAAATTAAAAACCGATTACAATGGCTAGTTGAAGTATGACTTGAAAGTTTCATGGAAACAATGAATGCAGCACTCAGGTTGATTAGGACTATAATGATCATGGATATCACTGAGATGGTATACACTTCAGCATTAGTGATCCTGGAGATCTTCGGTCATAAGAGCAACCATGGGAGCCATGATACGATACTATGGAAAAGATGGTTGGAAATGAAAATCAAGGTGACTCGGACCAATCTGAGTCAATTGACAGAGGCCCATATATATATATACCGTATTTTCACGACCAAACGGCGCACCGTGTAAAAAGGCGCAGTCTCATTTATGTGTGCCATTTCTGTATTTAACCCACACATTGGGCGCACCGGATGAAAGGACGCAAGTTTGATATACCGGTACATATCCTCTACTGCTATACGTACGTCCGCCTCACAACAACACACAGGCATACAAGTATGCGTATTTAAAAAAACAGATCGGGAGCAAAACTGAGTTTGGTAGTGCTTTATTTATTAATTACAAAGGAATAACATTTTGTAATCATCACTCAATATGCGTTGGCATGGTAAAAGGAGCACATTACCGGTACCGACTTTTCCGAAAGCTCAAACCACCGTGCTAGCAGACACGTTAGCCCAAGCATCCACAATCCATTGGCAAACTGTGGCGTAACATCCAGCCCTTTTTGTTTGCCTTAAGAATGACGCCTGCTGGAAATGTCTCTTTAGGCTAAGTCTTTCTTTTATAAAATTCACAATCGCCGGGAGTTTCTCTCTGTTAGCATGGCAGCCTTTTCGCCAGCTTTTCAGAATAATTCGCCGGCCGTCGCTACAGTAGTCCCGGTCCGCATGGAAAAATCGCAGTTTCATAAAACGCCAGCACCAAGACGGACCTCCTTGGAAATGTTCAAGTTCATGTTTTTCATTTCCTCCGCTAGCGTTACTGCTCTGAGCGGGACGGTGACAGTCGAAACGCCCCTTCCGCTCGCTCTTAGCTCGCCGATCGATTGCTTGAAGCTTTCCTCCAACTCCGGCCACCTTGCCTTATGTCCGCGTATTATGTCACGGCGGCTCCATTCCCATGTTCCTCGGCGTAGTTGATAGCCTTCAGTTTAAATAAACTGAGCTTCATAACCATGTCTCTTTGCTATTTTCAGGGTTGTTCTACATAAAGCACATACCTTTCGTTCATACACAAACCACGCCCGCACACCCCCCCTCGTTTTCTCTACACGTCCTCCTCATGGTGGTCTCTAACACGTCCGCACATTTTGATAAAAATCTGAGACGTTTATATGCGCCTTATGGTCGTGAAAATACGGTATTGTGATGTCACGAGAGGCTGTGTCCTGGAGGGCAAATACATCCCCCTAAGATGGCTCCACCCAGAGAGAGTCTTGGCCCCATCTGGTGGAAGGCAGCAATTAAAACCACACACCTGCAGCTGATCAGGGCGGGATTGGCAAGCAAGGCTCTTAAGGCAGAGAGCCTCTGAGTGTGGAGCTTGGGAAAAGACAAGCTCGATTGCTGTGCTCTGTGAAGAAGTTGATTGCTGCGTGGAACTAATGGCCAGTTGGGACCACACGACAGGACACTGGATTTGGACCTTGCTAAGGTGGCTAGGCTACATGAGGAGGACGTCAAGAGGCCTAGAGACTCTTGGAAAAGAACTCCGTCTTCAGTTTTACTTTATTTAGAGACTTTATTTTGATTTAAGTATTGGAAGAGACACTATTGAAACCTTTGTTGCTTGTGAATCCCCCCTGAAACCTTTGATTAAAAACCTTTGTTTGTATCCAAACCTGTCGTCCATTGCACGTCTTGTCCTGTCCCGCTGAGAGCCAGCCTCTCATGATATCACTATATATATATATATATATATATATATATATACTGCACACACTGTGAGACTGTACACAAGCCGTAAGGAAGGAGGCCGGGGACTAGTGAGTGTGAGAGCCACTGTCCAGGATGAAACATCCAAGCTCCATGAATACATTAAAAAGAGAAGGCTCCAACGGATGATGTACTCAGAGAATGTCTCAGACAATGGGGAACAGAGGATGAGGTGCTGGATGAGGGACAATCATGGGAGGAAAAACCCCTACACGGGATGTAGCACCGAACCATAGCAGAAGTGGCTGATCTCAAGAAGTCCTATCAGTGGCTAGAGTGGGCTGGCCTAAAGGACAGCACAGAGGCACTCATCCTGGCTGCCCAAGAGCAGGCCCTGAACACCAGAGCCATCGAGGCAAGGATATACCACACCAGACAAGACCCAAGGTGTAGGTTGTGCAAAGAGGCACCTGAGACAATCCAACACATAACTGCAGGGTGTAAGATGCTGGCAGGGAAAGACTACATGGAGCGCCATAACCAGGTGGCTGGCATAGTCTACCGAAACATCTGTGCGGAGTATGGACTGGAAACCCCAAGGTCAAAATGGGAAACACCTCCCAAGGTGGTGGAGAATACCCGAGCAAAGATCCTGTGGGACTTCCAGATACAGACTGACAAGATGGTAATGGCCAACCAACCAGATATCGTGCTCATAGATAAAGGGGAAAGGAAAGCCGTTGTCGTTGATGTAGCGGTCCCGAGTGATGGAAACATCAAAAAGAAGGAACATGAGAAAATCGAGAAATACCAAGGGCTCAGAGAGGAGCTGGAGAGAGCCTGGAAGGTAAAGGTGACAGTCGTGCCTTTGGTGGTCGGAGCACTCAGGGCAGTGACCCCCAAACTAGACGAGTGGTTGCAACAAATCCCGGAAACAACATAAGATATCTCGGTCCAGAAAAGCGCAGTGTTGGGAACAGCACGGATACTGCGCAGAACCCTCAAGCTTCCTGGCCTCTGGTAGAGGACCCGAGCTAAGATGGGGGACAGACACCACCCATGGTTTTGAAAGGCACTTAAAATGTAATGTATTATTATTATTATTATGGTGGGTGAGACGAGGATTTTTTTTTTATACATACTGGCTGCATATTCTTTGCGATCCGTTTCTTTTTTCCACCAACATAATGAGGCCCCATGCTGGACGTCGGGCAGAGGACAAAAAGACGGTTAATTATCAACTCCCTCATGCGAGGCCAATGGCGACTCAACAAGACTGTTGATCTAAAAGGAGCACCTGATGCCATGGAATGTGCAATAAAGATCCCCTGGTACGGTTGAATTGTTTCGCGAGGCTCCTGCAGATATTGATGCCTCCAGAAAGTACATCCCCAGGGTGAGCAGAAGACTGTCTGAGAAAAAGATACAGCTGGAAATACTGCACATAATACATTACGCAATGCCCAAACTGTTCTTCATAGTTATTTTAAGAGCCACTGTTATTAGATATTTATGCATCAATTACTTTTGTCCCTGAGCCCTCCCCGGCCATCTTTAATTTTGCAGACATATTTTGCATGCTGACTCTTATCCATTTATGATAAACTGCTTTTTGTGATAGTGTGACTTGAAGATAGTCAGAAGTCATTTTGAATTCCAAGTACAACCACAAGAGACTTGACTTGCTTGGTGCCAATCTTCAGAAAAACATCATAATCTCATCGTATTTGAGTACCGTAATTTCCGCACAATAATATCGACCTAAAAGCAGTTAATTACTGTCTATCAAGAGCCATCATTTTGCCTAATTTATGGATGGATATTCTGATTTCTTTGCAATGTATTTCAAATGTTCTGTAAATTTTGGAAATCCGACAACACTAATATTTCTTCAAATATTGTTCAAGTGTGTGTAAATATTGTTATTTACTGAACATGACAATTTCACATTTTGGTGGACATATTAGCAAGAATCATACATGTTGAACCATACAGTTTGCTTTTGCGGGCCACATCAAAAATCACGTAGCGGGACAGATCTGACCCCTGAGCCTTGTGTTTGACACCGGTGACCGAATAAAAATAAAGCTATACTGTGTTTTATTGTATTGTTTTCCCTCTAGCGTAGCTCAATCTAGTGCAACCACCATTATTGTGGCTTCTATTCTATGGGCCTTATAATGTGGTACGCCTTCTACACGAAAAATGTTTTAAAATGGGCCATTAATTGAAAGTGTTCCTTATATTCCGAACCACCTCATTGTGGCGAAAATGTGGTACAGTACTTGCTCAACCCCCAAATCTACTTGACAATAATATGGTCTCCGTTTCTCCACGAGCCTCGGTGTGACACCCACCCTTTTGATTTAAACAGATGAGATTCCCCTTGCAGCCAGACAAAACAAAATGACAGACAGAGAAAAATTGAAAACAGAAAGTATGTAATAACAATAATCCATTTTATTTATAAGCGCCTTTCAACGCTCTCAAGGACACTTTCCAATCACAAAACAGGGGCATAAATATAACCACAGATAAAATTATAAATAAGAGCAAGAAATAATACTATACAGAGAATGTGATTTTAAATAAGTGGGTTTTGAGATGGGATTTTAAGGTGAGTAGACAATATTACGGATAAGTGCTGAGATGGGAAGGGGGCACATAAAGGTTGAGGGAGGACAAGGATCTGAGTGAATGAGAGGGGACAGAAATTTGAGAAGGTCAGGTAGGTATGTGGGGCAAGGTTATGGATAGCTGTAAATGTATAAAAAATTATTTTGTAGTCAATTCTAAGTTTGACCGGGAGTCAGTGGAGTTGTTGGAGGATGGGGGTGAAGCGATGAAAGGAGGGGCTTCTTGTGATGATCCGAGCTGTCAATTCTGGACTAGTTGTAGTTTGTGGAGAACTTTGGGAGGGACACCAAGGAGAAGTGAATTGCAATACTCAATACGGGAGGTGACGAGACTGTGGAGAAGGATAGCAGTGGTGTAAGGGGTGAGAGATTGGCCAGAAACTATTGACCTTGCATCGGATTGGGTTATGTTATTTATATGGGAGTCAAAAGATATCGAGGATGACACCCAGGCCCTTAACCTGAAAGGAGGGGGATTCGGTTGAATTGACAATAGTGAAGGAGAAACTTATTGTTTATTGTTGTCCCACACCCTTGTGAGGATAAAGAGGTACAGAAGATGAATCAATGAATGTCTATTGTTTTATATATGATATATACTCCATGTACCCCACTTTGGATCGAGCGATTGTTCTTTTGAAGTGCACTATAAATAGAGTTGAGTTGTGACAATCGTGTAATATTCACTTTGCTATTTTTTTGCTCTCTTCTTAAATTGACATTCATTTATCTGCTCTCGAGTGATTTACATGTTCATGAATACATCATATTTCATCATGAGATCAGAGGCAGGTAGCGCACAGTTATGAGGGCTGTATAACTCAGTAAGGGGCTGTGGAAGTTTTAAAACCATCATCTTGGGTGTAAACTACTTCCAGGACTCCAGTAAGATGCTTAAGAGACCCCCTCTTTAGTGATGCAGCTGGAGCGGCTGATTCCAGATCGTTTTGGAATCTTCCAATGGCAGCTAGAGTTTTCCCTCCTTAGATTTTCCTTTATAGGATTTTTTGTTTGTATTAAAGTGTTTCTTGGCCGGATTTGAAAAAGAAAAAAACAATCCCAGACGCCTCCTCAGAAAGCACTTTGTCGGCTTTAACAGGATACATGTTTCCTCCCCCAATACATTTTTATTCAACAGTTGTTTCATTCTGCTGTCCATCGGGACGTGATCGGATGTCGTAGGTGCAATGGGTCAGTATGTTTATGACCATATTTGTGTAATGCAATTATCCTCTGGTCAATACTTTTCACTATTCATAATCAGTTCAGCATCTTAAAGTTTCATTAAAATCAGATGTCCTCATCCATGAGTTTACTCAAGCTGAAACAAAACAAAAAATAATTTGATGACGTTGGGGAAATCCCTTGCATGACCGTGCCAGTGCTGCCTTGATGAATGTAGTCCAGTAATATGTTCTCCCATTATCTACATTTCCATTCTGAAACACATGTTTCTCTCTCTCTCTCTCTTGCTCAACCCCCAAATCTACTTGACAATAATATGGTCTCCGTTTCTCCACGAGCCTCGGTGTGACACCCACCCTTTTGATTTAAACAGATGAGATTCCCCTTGCAGCCAGACAAAACAAAATGACAGACAGAGAAAAATTGAAAACAGAAAGTATGTAATAACAATAATCCATTTTATTTATAAGCGCCTTTCAACGCTCTCAAGGACACTTTACAATCACAAAACAGGGGCATAAATATAACCACAGATAAAATTATAAATAAGAGCAAGAAATAATACTATACAGAGAATGTGATTTTAAATAAGTGGGTTTTGAGATGGGATTTTAAGGTGAGTAGACAATATTACGGATAAGTGCTGAGATGGGAAGGGGGCACATAAAGGTTGAGGGAGGACAAGGATCTGAGTGAATGAGAGGGGACAGAAATTTGAGAAGGTCAGATAGGTATGTGGGGCAAGGTTATGGATAGCTGTAAATGTATAAAAAATTATTTTGTAGTCAATTCTAAGTTTGACCGGGAGTCAGTGGAGTTGTTGGAGGATGGGGGTGAAGCGATGAAAGGAGGGGCTTCTTGTGATGATCCGAGCTGTCAATTCTGGACTAGTTGTAGTTTGTGGAGAACTTTGGGAGGGACACCAAGGAGAAGTGAATTGCAATACTCAATACGGGAGGTGACGAGACTGTGGAGAAGGATAGCAGTGGTGTAAGGGGTGAGAGATTGGCCAGAAACTATTGACCTTGCATCGGATTGGGTTATGTTATTTATATGGGAGTCAAAAGATATCGAGGATGACACCCAGGCCCTTAACCTGAAAGGAGGGGGATTCGGTTGAATTGACAATAGTGAAGGAGAAACTTATTGTTTATTGTTGTCCCGCACCCTTGTGAGGATAAAGAGGTACAGAAGATGAATCAATGAATGTCTATTGTTTTATATATGATATATACTCCATGTACCCCACTTTGGATCGAGCGATTGTTCTTTTGAAGTGCACTATAAATAGAGTTGAGTTGTGACAATCGTGTAATGTTCACTTTGCTATTTTTTTGCTCTCTTCTTAAATTGACATTCATTTATCTGCTCTCGAGTGATTTACATGTTCATGAATACATCATATTTCATCATGAGATCAGAGGCAGGTAGCGCACAGTTATGAGGGCTGTATAACTCAGTAAGGGGCTGTGGAAGTTTTAAAACCATCATCTTGGGTGTAAACTACTTCCAGGACTCCAGTAAGATGCTTAAGAGACCCCCTCTTTAGTGATGCAGCTGGAGCGGCTGATTCCAGATCGTTTTGGAATCTTCCAATGGCAGCTAGAGTTTTCCCTCCTTAGATTTTCCTTTATAGGATTTTTTGTTTGTATTAAAGTGTTTCTTGGCCGGATTTGAAAAAGAAAAAAACAATCCCAGACGCCTCCTCAGAAAGCACTTTGTCGGCTTTAACAGGATACATGTTTCCTCCCCCAATACATTTTTATTCAACAGTTGTTTCATTCTGCTGTCCATCGGGACGTGATCGGATGTCGTAGGTGCAATGGGTCAGTATGTTTATGACCATATTTGTGTAATGCAATTATCCTCTGGTCAATACTTTTCACTATTCATAATCAGTTCAGCATCTTAAAGTTTCATTAAAATCAGATGTCCTCATCCATGAGTTTACTCAAGCTGAAACAAAACAAAAAATAATTTGATGACGTTGGGGAAATCCCTTGCATGACCGTGCCAGTGCTGCCTTGATGAATGTAGTCCAGTAATATGTTCTCCCATTATCTACATTTCCATTCTGAAACACATGTTTTTCTCTCTCTCTCTCTCTCTCTCTCTCTCTCTCTCTCTCTCTCTCTCTCTCTCTCTCTCTCTCTCTCTCTCTCTCTCTCTCTCTCTCTCTCTCTATCTCTCTCTCTCTCGCTCTCTCTCTCTCTCGCTCTCTCTCTCTCTCTGTCACACCTTATTTTTACGATGATTGATGAAGCTGGCCTTGCTGGTGTCATTTTCTAGCTCTGTAACTCATTTGTATCACTCTCGTTCTATCTTTCTCTCTCGCTCTCTCTCTTCTTTGTGTCTCGGTTGAGCTCGCAGTATGATGGATGTGAGCTGAGCAGCTCTTTTGCTAATCAATCTGACTGTCAATAAAACTGAAAATGCTTTGAACTGCTAGATGAGGCCTGGCTGCGTAATGGTGTGTTCATGTGTGTAATGGGCGGAAAAAAGACTGATTATTTTGGTGTGTAATAGATTGAAAGGAACATTGCTGTATTTCTGAAGCTGAGTGAGTCATATTCCTGATAAACTTTGTCCCATGCGTGGCATATTTATGATGCATAGTTCATTTAATACCACAATTAAAGGACAACAGACACCATTTTTTTGTTTCCAAACTGACACCAGAAAAACGTTTTATAGCATCTAAAATACACAAAACAAGCAGGCTGATATTTTAGTCAAACGCAAAACAACAATAAAAATGACTTAAAGTTGCCCAAAACTGCCACTAATGAGCTCAAAACTGGAGAGATTCAGAAAGTCCCACCCCGAGTGCGTGACGTCTTGTCAGGATACTCCTTCACAAACTGCCTTGCTCCAGAATCAAAACAATGGCTTCAGAGAGTTCAGATTAAGAAAAAGATCATTTCTTGTTACTCATCCAGTTATGAATATGATTCAAATAGTTCTGAAGAGGAACGCATAGGTATTTTTAAGTTCATCCGGTCTACTTGTTTTCTACTTTACAACAGATTCTTTTCTTACAGACAGTAGCTTTTTAGGTCTTCAATTACCTTGCATGTTTCGTCAGTTCCGAAGGTAATTGAACACCTAACAAAGCTACTGTCTGTAATAAAAGGATCTGTTGTAAACTGGAAAGCATAAGTGTTTGCGATCGATTAAAGAAGTCTTTGCATATCAATTCGAGGCGTGTAAGCAAAGCGAGGAAACTGGTGAAGGACACATCATATGAAGCATATATGAAGCTCCGTGAATAAGCAATATAGCATAGCAACTTCGGTGATATGTGACGTATAAGGACATGAATAACAAATAAATAAGCTACAAGATGTCAACATCAATGCTGATTGTTTAATGGTTGTATGTGCAAAACACTGTTTAAACTTTCAAGATGAAGAGTTACGAACTTATGTATGAATGATAGCGGTTATCCATCACTAACTCCGGTTAGCTCCTCATTCCAGCAGCTGAATGTTTGTCCGATAGGTTTGATGTTGATGTTGAAAAATGTCAAATTTATGAAAATTAAACCTTATAATAAGCACTATTTTCATAATACACACCCACCACGGCTGGCGGAGTGATCTTCGGCGGAAGCACACGACCGAACAGCACCAGAGGTTAAGTTACCAACAGTCCTTATCGAAGGTGACTCGCCTTCCATGAGCCATCTACGACCATCAAAAAGGTAAATAAAACTTCATTTTACAGCACAGTTTATTTCTTTATTATCTTTATTATTATTACTATATTATATTACAGTCCTCATGTAATGCGCCTCTCCTTCCAAACAGCAATTCCCTTTGACCTTCGGCCTCCAACGCCATTCCATCAAGCCATAAATGACCATCACAAATGTAAATAAAGTGACTTTATGATACAATGCAGTGTATTTCTTTCATTACAATACAATAGCACATTTATTATACATAGGATAAGGTAGGTTGTGTGTAGTTTTAAGGCTTATTTAGTTGAAAAGTATCTTTTATGGAAACCCGGGAACTGATTATTCCCATTTTAATGGCTTCCCATGGGAATTTATTTTTTGAGATACACACTTTTCGCCTTACACACTCTGTCTGGGAACCAATTAAGTTTATAAGTTGAGGTCTCACTATATGTATGTATGTATGTATGTATGTATGTATGTATGTATGTATGTATGTATGTATGTATGTATGTGTGTATGTAGGTATGTATGTATGTATGTATGTATGTATGTATGTATGTATGTATGTATGTATGTATGTGTGTATGTAGGTATGTATGTATGTATGGATGGATGGATGGATGGATGGATGGATGGATGGATGGATGGATGGATGGATGGATGGATGGATGGATGGATGGATGATGGATGGATAGATGGATGGACGTACGTGTGTGTGTGTGTGTGTGTGTGCATGTGTGTGTGTGTGCATGTGTGTGTGTGTATATGTGTGTATATATGTGTATTGTGTATTTATTTTTTATGTATTTATTCATTTATTACAGGTATCACTGTATATACATACATATATAATTCATTTATCTTCCGAACCACTTATTCCTCACTAGGGTTATGGGGGTGCTGAAACATCTCCCAGCTGTCTTCGGGCTGGAGGCGTCACCCTGGGGACACCCTGAATTGGTTGACAACCAATTGCAGGGCACACAGAAATGAACAACCATTTGCTCTGACACTCATACCAAGGGTCAATTTGGAGTGTTCAATCAGCCTGCAATGCATGTTTTTGGAATGTGGGAGGAAACCAGAATGCCCAGAGAATTACTGAATAAATGAATGATTTTCAGAAGTGAAATAAAATAAATGTGCAAACAGTTGAATTTGTTTATAACACCTCTACTTTACTAGTAAACTACTACTAACTCCTAAAATGTCTTTAGTTTAGTAATAGTTTTGAAAGTAGAGGTACCACCTTCCATCATTGGGCTATGATTACAGTGATTTTTATTTTCCAAATACATGTTCATCTACACCCATTATAATACAATAAAACACAAAATAACGTGAAAACTGGCAAAGTGTGAAGAGTGCTGGTCTCCATGAGATTCCAAATATAAACTCTTAGTTTGATGACAATCAGAATATCTGTCCTTTAAAAAAGGCCCCCTGCAGTGTCATCTAAAAACCTCCCACTTTGAAGATGTCCCTTTTTTCAGGCACTGGTTTAATTCTTCTTATTTCAAATTTTCCAAATGTCATCCTTCATACAAAAACAATCAGGGAGGTTTCACAGCAGCTTGAGAAGTTGTGAGTGCACCACTGTTACAAGTGAAGTAATAACAGTAAAAGCAGCAATGACATGGATTTTAAAATGACGAAGGATCCTTGTAATGTCACTATGCTATTGAACTATCAATTTCTAGTTAAGTGGTGTGCTTCCTCTCTACCATTGGGAAGTAATTGTCAGGCTGTGACCTAGATTGAATCTTTCTGAGTCACCCACCGCTGCGTCCCCTGTAGTGGCGCTTCACTTTTAAGAGCACAAAGTGGGGTTCTCGCCTCACTCTGGAGTGTAGAGAAACAGTCAAACGTGTTTTTTTTGCTCCTCTCCCATAAATAGAATCAAAACTTATCAGCTTGCGTGCCAACAACTCCCCCTGTGCTACTTCCCTCCTCTGAAGGGTTCAACTACCTGTGATCACTTCCAGTGCCAACATAATCTAAGTGGCTTGGAACAAGCACAGGTCCCCATTTAGTCCTTGTTACTTTTACAGGCTGTTTGACTCTTTGACTGAATGCATTCTATATCACTCCTGTGACTCATTCTTGAAAGGTTTTGAGCATAATGCCAATATGGAAAGTCAGCAAATTTAGAATTCAAATATAAAGTTTGATTCAAAATATCACTTTTTTTTCACATTAACACGGTATGTCACTGACCGACAATGGTTTATGATGGTTTACGAGCGTAAAGAGTTTGGGTTTTCAAAGGTTGCAAAAAAAATCGCAAGCATTTTTTTACTTCAATATTGTTGTGTCCAGTGTGACATATGTTACATATATTGTCCATCTTGCATCAACTGTGACTGTTAAATTAGATGCTTTGTTCAGTTTAGACTTGATTTTGCAAGGTTTCTGATTTGTTGATTATTGCCTTTATGGATTTTTTGGGATTCATTTCCAGTATTTGGGAATTTAGAGGCAGTTTGTCTTTCAGTTCCTCTTGTCTTTACGCAACCCTCAAGGGCCGCTTACCAACGGCGGCGGACGTATCGACATGAATACTTTCAGCCACTTAATTTGCCCTTGAATCCGACTTTTTAATCAACACCTACACAGGATACACTGACTGCAATTGCAAATACAATGAAGTCCTTCCGCTCCTTCAACAACAACAAGCCATGGTTCACTCCCAAACTCAGGCAGTTTAGGAAAGAGAAAGAGACTGCATTTATAAACAGTGATCTAGCACTTTCCAAACACGCACTAAACCGACTGACAAAGGAACATCGCAAAGAAAAGTTATGCGGAGAGGCTTAACAAACAGCTCTCTGCTAACGACTGCATCGGTGTGGAATGGGCTGAAAGCAATAACAAATTATTGTTTACCATCCCCCCAAGCAGTGAACAACAAGGGTCTGGCTGATGAGCTAAACATTCTTTTGTAGAATAATAGTTAATACATTTAATTTACAAGCGCCTGTCTGAGCACCCAAGGACACTTTACAATAAAAACAATACATAAAACAATAAAATGATGAATAAAACAACAAATAATAAAACAGCAGATAAAACTAGACATTGAAAGCAAGTTTAGACAGGTGGGTTTTGAGGTCAGATTTGGAAGTAGGAAGGGAGTCAATGTTACAGATGTTGGGTGGAAGTGAGTTCCAGAGTTTTGGAGCCGAGCGATTTGTCGATTTGAAAAAGACACCCCCATTTTGCACGTCTCCCCACCATTACCAGAAACTACAGTATCTCTGCCCTCTGCCCTGCAGATTCACGAACTGGACATGAGACAACTCTTCAAGCAGCAGAAGACAACGAACGCTGCAGGACCTGACAGAATTTCCCCCTCCGACCTGAAAGTCTGCGCTGACCAGCTGGCTCCAGTGCTCCACAGCGCTTCACACTGCTCCCTGGAGCAGTTTTAAGTCCCAGACTGCTTGAAACAGTGTACCGTCATCCCAGTTCCAAAGAAACCGACAACATTGGGATTGAACGACAATAGACCTGTTGCTCTGACCTCTGTGGTTATTACATCCTTTGAACGCTTCATGCTCAGAAACATCACCGGACCTTCGCAAGGATCCTGTTTGTGGACTTTTGTGTTTGTGGAAGCTCTGCGTTCAACACGATAATCCCGGAACTCCTCGCCCCTAAACTTCTCCAGACAGGTGTGTCACATACGATCTGCCAGTGGATCCTCGGCTTCCAGACGGGATGGACACAAGCGAGACTAAGAAAAATATCATACTCAACACGTACCACTAGCACTGGATCCACACAAGGATGCGTCCTTTCTCTGCTGCTCTTTTCTCTCTACACAAACGACTGCACCTCAACAGCTGTCAAATTCATAAAGTCGGTCTTATCAAAGACGACGACGTCTGCGTACCGACAACAAGTGGAGCAGCTGGAGCTCTGGTGCAGCCGTCATAACCCCTAAGTTCCTGGGAATCACAGTCCCTCAGGACATGAAGTGGGAGGTCAACACCAACTCCATCCTGAGAAAGGCCCAACAGAGGATATGCTTCCGGAGGCTACTGAAGAAACATGGCCTGCCACAGGAGGTGCTTTGACATTTCTACATGGATGTCATCGAATCGATTCTGTCTTCTTACATCCCGGTTTGGTTCAGGGCCGCTACAAAAATAGACAAAATCCGACTTGAATGAACAGTTAGAACGGCGGGAAAAAATCATTGTCACTGCTCTACCCACTCTCAAGGACTTGCACACTGCAAGAATCAAAACAAGGGCAAGGAAAATCCTCCTGGACACTCCGCACCCTGCCCACCACCTTTTCCAGCTATTCCCCTCATGCAGGCGCTACTGATCCATGCGCACCAAATCTAGCAGACATTTAAACAGCTTCTTCCCCCAAGCCATTAACGCTGTAAATAATAACCCAAACATAACTGCATAGTGCCTCTTTGCAATTTTTTTATGGTGATACTAGTGCAGTGTGTTCCACCGGAGACAAATTCCTTTTGTGTTCTACATACTTGGCAATAAAGATGATTCTGATTCAGATTCTGAAACAAACTCAGAACACATCCAGTGTAGTAGTCGTATAATTAATGACTGACTTCAGAGAATTATGAGGTTATAATTAACATATATTGTGCATAGTGGAAGGGTTTATTCCTGGCATTGGCCACACTGAACACCAAAAGAGCCATTTAGAACAGTTTACTCATAAAAATTCATACATAACCACAAAACATTTTTGGGGTATTTGTCTTTTTTGTTTGTTTGTTTGTTTTTTTCCCATAAATCTGATACAACAAAGGTTTATTTCTGTCAAAAACTTCTCAACTCAAACATGCACATAATAAAGGTGAAAATAGTTGGTGTTGATTTGAGATTGAAGTCCATTTTAAATCATCTAGCCAAGGTGAAAAAACGTCCCTGCATCTGTCAAAGTAGATGCATATGAACTTTTACCCACCGGAAGTTGATCTTCAAGGGTGTAAGATATGATGATAGAGAATTAATACCCACACGCCTATTTTGAATGCTGCCTGTTTTAAATGCCGCCTGTTTGATGCAAGTTGACTTCACTGCTGTGGAACATGCAATAAGTTTTAATTAAAAAGGACTGTTTGACAGACCCTTCAACAGACCTCATTCCTTCATGGGGTATATTAAATGCCTTCATGGGGTATATTAAATGCATGGTGCTGGATGGGATGGTGGCAAGTGTTGTTTATCTATCAATAATTGTGTGCGTACATGCGTCTATGCATGGCTCTAATGTACAGTGTAACTTAACTCATTCACTGCCAGACGTGCAAAAATGTGTCCACTCTCGTTCCAGGGTTTTTGTCATTGTCACTCGAATTCCAGGACCCACAGAATATTGAGTTTTAGGACTACATGAACATTCAATAAAGCGTAAAAACCCTTAAACTCTCTTCTTTCATCAGAAAAGTTGTAGTTATATGAGCTTGAAGTGAGGGTGGCTGTCCAAAATACAATGCAATACAACAATATTGGAAAATACAGTGCTTTAACAACAGCTCAACCTGGAACAAAGCGCTAACATTGAAAAGGGGGAAATGCTGCCTCCTTGTGGAAGGGAAAACACATTGCCAGAGGCCATGGCCAACGCTTTATCGGCACCCAACAAGAAAAAAAACTAAACCCGAAAAAAATCCAGAATGGCTCTCTACGTCATATTTTCAATTTCCGAATAAATTTGTGAATGGCACAGGTTGGTTGTGAAGCACACCTTTATTAATCTTTATTTATTTATATTTATTCATTATTAATCAGTATTTATTAATTTATTAATCGCTCATGGTTTAGATTGTTGTTCAATGAATTATGTTTGTTCCATGTGGTTTACGATGGAACGATGTGGAGACACGCTCATTGCTCCTGTCCTGTATCAGGAAAGAATCTGGACAGAACAAGGATTCAACATGCGCAGATAGAGGCAAAGGCACCTGCAAGAGTAAGAGCAGCAAGACAAATGTAAATTACTTATTGCCTTAAAAGACAAGAGAATGCAAGCTGAATAGTCTGACATCAAAATTTTGGCCTTTTCCAAAGGAATTGTGACATCATAATTTTTGCCTTACTGAAATATATCCGGGGTGGCTCAGTGACCACGTCGACTTCACAATGCAGAGGTCATAGGTTCAATTCGGGCTCCAGACCCCTTTGTGAAGTTCACGTGTTCACCCCATGCCTGTGTGAGTTAGCCGAGGGGGGAGAATGAAGAGGACGAAGAGAAAAGGACCGACCCCTGACACCATGGGACAGTGGAGGAAGAGCACATGACGATGCAGATGGATTGTTTGTTTCCTGGCTGTGAGAAATGAGTTAACATCGGTGAGGACTCTGTCTGTGATGTTGAGAGATTGCAAGCGAGTGAGTAGGATGGATTGGTTGATAGTGTCGAAGACGGCGGGAATTACTCTGGATGCAGAGTAGGCTAGAGTCAGAGGAGATGAGGATGTCATTTGTGATTTTTCTTTCAATTTCGGTGTGTTTTGTTCGGAAGCCATATTGAAATTGGTCAAAGAAATGGTTATTGTCATTGATTTGACATCACCCCCGTCCTCGAAGAGCTCCACTGGCTCCCGGTCAAAATTAAAATTTAAAGTTAAAATTCTTATAATAATAATATCTTATATATCCATTTAAAGCTAGACATAACCTTGCCCCCCATACCTATCTGACCTTCTTCAAATTTCTATTCCCTCTCGTTCCCTCAGATCCTCTTCCTGTCATGATCTGGTTGGCGACCAACGGGGGGCGCTGTCGGCCCCGCCTACACCTGCACAGGTGCTGGTCGTCCCGATCAGATTGGCGACCAGTGGGTAGCGACGTCAGCCCTGCCGGCAGCCTCGCAGGTGCTGGTCGTTATAATCAATAACACTTAAAAGGACATCTGGCACGATCATCCGGTGCCGATTCATTGTTTGTTTGCTGCTTGGTTGCAGCATGCATTGTGTACGTGTTTGTTTAACCTTGGCGGACTTTTACTTTTGGTCTTCTTTTGCTACTTTGTATTTTTTCCATTCAGATCATTTTGATGTTTTACATTTTGTTCCTGCTGACTTTATTTTAATACAATTTGTCAAACAACCTCCTGCTCCCTCCTGCCTGCTTTTTGGGATCCGAACCCGCCATCACCACCTCGCAAACCGTGACAGAATGAATCGGCCAACCATCGGATCCCGCAGGTACATCGGACCCGTCTCATTTCCACCCTGTGCCTGGCAATGCTACGTCCACGTTAGCGCGAGACTCGTCGAGTTTGAATTGCGTCACTTGACGAGCCGCAACGTCCACGTAAACGTCCGGCCGAGACCTCCTTCCAGGTGGCCGTCCAGGGTGACACTGGGTGACTGGCATTGCACGCCCACGTCCAGCCACGCTGTCGTCGTGCATGACGAATGGAGTCTCATCCACGACGAGCCGTGCAACGTCCGCGTCAACGTCAGTCCGAGACCCCACTCACCGCTGGATCCCGGAGCGGCTCTGGACTGGTCTCGTTCCCCCGGAGCCGGGCAGTTCACGCCCACGTCGGCGTCCGGCCGAGACCTGGTCCCATACGGCCGTACGGGGTGCCATTCTGCGCCTGGCAGTTCGACGTCCACGCAGAGCCATGCGCCGTCGCGTGAACGTGCGAGAGGGATCGCACTCACGCCCACGACGATCCGTGCCGCGTCTTCGTCCACCCCAGGCCGAGTCCCGTTCCCATCAGGCCGCCGCCCGTCGTATGCTGGAGAGGCCGCGGTTGCCCTCTCCACCGACCGTTCCCTGGCGAGTGGACCTTTTGGGAGACTGTTGGGACTTCTGGAAGCAGCCCCTTGAAGGGGGGGGTACTGTCATGATCTGGTTGGCGACCAACGGGGGGCGCTGTCGGCCCCGCCTGCACCTGCACAGATGCTGGTCGTCCCGATCAGATTGGCGACCAGCGGGTAGCGACGTCAGCCCTGCCGGCAGCCTCGCAGGTGCTGGTCGTTATAATCAATGACACTTAAAAGGACAACGGGCACGATCATCCGGTGCCGATTCATTGTTTGTTTGCTGCTTGGTTGCAGCATGCATTGTGTACGTGTTTGTTTAACCTTGGCGGACTTTTACACTTGGTTTTCTGTTGCTACTTTGTATTTTTTCCATTCAGATCATTTTGATGTTTTACATTTTGTTCCTGCTGACTTTATTTTAATACAATTTGTCAAACAACCTCCTGCTCCCTCCTGCCTGCTTTTTGGGATCCGAACCCGCCATCACCACCTCGCAAAACGTGACAGAATGAATCGGCCTACCATCGGATCCCGCAGGTACATCGGACCCGTCTCATTTCCACCCTGTGCCTGGCAATGCTACGTCCACGTTAGCGCAAGCCTCGTCGAGTTTGAATTGCGTCACTCGACGAGCCGCAACGTCCACGTAAACGTCCGGCCGAGACCTCCTTCCAGGTGGCCGTCCAGGGTGAAACTGGGTGACTGGCATTGCACGCCCACGTCCAGCCACGCTGTCGTCGTGCATGACGAATTGAGTCTCATCCACGACGAGCCGTGCAACGTCCGCGTCAACGTCAGTCCGAGACCCCTCTCACCGCTGGATCCCGGAGCGGCTCTGGACTGGTCTCGTTCCCCCGGAGCCGGGCAGTTCACGCCCACGTCGGCGTCCGGCCGAGACCTGGTCCCATACGGCCGTACGGGGTGCCATTCTGCGCCTGGCAGTTCGACGTCCACGCAGAGCCATGCGCCGTCGCGTGAACGTGCGAGAGGGATCGCACTCACGCCCACGACGATCCGTGCCGCGAGTTCGTCCACCCCAGGCCGAGTCCCGTTCCCATCAGGCCGCCGCCCGTCGTATGCTGGAGAGGCAGCGGTTGCGCTCTCCACCGACCGTTCCCTGGCGAGTGGACCTTTTGGGAGACTGTTGGGACTTCTGGAAGCAGCCCCTTGAAGGGGGGGTACTGTCATGATCTGGTTGGCGACCAACGGGGGGCGCTGTCGGCCCCGCCTACACCTGCACAGGTGCTGGTCGTCCCGATCAGATTGGCGACCAGTGGGTAGCGACGTCAGCCCTGCCGGCAGCCTCGCAGGTGCTGGTCGTTATAATCAATAACACTTAAAAGGACATCTGGCACGATCATCCGGTGCCGATTCATTGTTTGTTTGCTGCTTGGTTGCAGCATGCATTGTGTACGTGTTTGTTTAACCTTGGCGGACTTTTACTTTTGGTCTTCTTTTGCTACTTTGTATTTTTTCCATTCAGATCATTTTGATGTTTTACATTTTGTTCCTGCTGACTTTATTTTAATACAATTTGTCAAACAACCTCCTGCTCCCTCCTGCCTGCTTTTTGGGATCCGAACCCGCCATCACCACCTCGCAAACCGTGACACTTCCTCCCTCCGCCTCTGTGGTTCCCCCCCCCCCCCCCCTGCCTCTCTCAGCACGATGGGTGAACTCACTTCTTCCCAACATTCGTAACATCGATTCTCTTCTCACCTTCAAGTCCCACCTCAAAACCCACCTATTTAAAATTGTATTTTCTGTGTAGCTCTCTCTCTCTTTTTTTTTTTTTTTCCAAGATGGCGCCTGAGTCGGTTGCCATCAGCAAGTGCTCTAACGAGCCTTGCTTTTTTGTTGTTTTTGTCTTGTTATTGTGTTTTCTTTTGTCACTTTATGTTGTTGTGCGTCACGTGGAATGGATACAGATTGTTTTTCAGCATTTTTGGCCACGACAATCATCAAGGAGGAGACTGTGCTGAGCGGTTGCGCCTTTCGGCAGCATGAATATGCCAGTACTGTTTTTGAATGGGAGGAATGTCGGAGCCATTTGACTACCATCGATGGACAGCTCTGGGGCCATTGTGCTTTTTTGCGCCTGTAATGGGCAGCATCTTCACAGCCCCGCTTTGTTCAGTGGAAAGGTCAGTGCTGTTGGACAGTCTGCGGTTGGATGGATGCATGGCTTGAGGAGCCCGCGATAAGAAGAAAGCAGCGTCAGCGCAGAGCACCGATACGTATGTGGAACTGCCGCGGCTTGGAATTGAAGCGGATTTATGTGGGACAGGAGATGTGAGACAATGTCTTTTCGTCAATGGATGCTACAGCTTTCAACATTTAGCTTGTAGTAGACGTACAAATTCCACCATGACGTCCCTAATCCACTGCTGACATGGATGCTTTGATCCTCTCCTCTTTCAACTAGAACTGCTTCATGTCATCGCAAAGAGGGTACAGCAAGTCCTGAAGAATGAATGACTCTGTGTCTTTGTGTTGTCATATTTGTTATTTTTTCAATTTTTTTTTTCCCCAAGATGGCGGCGCGTGAACACGCAGCGGCTCCCCTCTCCCGGCAAATTGGCGTTTTCATGTTTATGTTTGTTAAGTAATTATAAGTACCTTGCATGCTGGGTTCGAGAGGACAGTAATTTCATCTGTGCTGTATGTCATGCATATTAGCATATTTGACAATAAAGCTGACTTTGACTTTGACTTTTCTCTCTCTCTTGTTTCTATTTATAATTGCATTTTATTTATTGCATTCTATTTGTGATTGTATTTTATTTATTATAGTACTTATGCCTGTCTGTGACTGTAAAGTGTCCTTGCGAGCTTTGAAAGGTGCTTAAAATATAATGTATTATTATTATTATTATTATTATTATTATTATTATTATTATTATTAATTCTTTATCCTCGGGTACCATGAAGAAAGCATGTCATGACATGTTTCAACAAAAAACTGGCCAATCAAATTGAAGAAATGCACAATGACTCTTTTTTATTTTATTGTAAGATGTGTTTTCATGTATCTCACATATTTTTTTTAACCGTGACCTCAAATAACTTGTTATCTAAAACTTGGGACAAGCAGTATATGCACTCTTGTCAAAGGATTCGGTGGTATTGGTATTTTCCCACTACTGATTCTTCCTGACGCGATCACAGAGAGCAGATAAATGAAATAAATGAACTCTATTTATGTCCAGTCAAGAATTCCAAAGAACTTGTGTCTGCCTCTATGTATGAAATAATTCTGTCTCCTCTCCTCAAACTCACAAATACAAAGCTGTCCAGGAAAGGATGTGCTGATTATCGTCTTCCATCCATTTTGTATGTGTTTGAATCAGAATGGTAAAGTTAAAAAATATATATACAAATACACCATTTACAGTGCATTTTTGTTGTTTTGTGAGGACAGCTTTATTTCATGCTTGTCAGACACTTACTGCTACATAGGACTAAAATTGTTTGGATTATTTCCACAATCTGGCAGTCTGTGCCATACAGTTGCCACCGTCCCCGAAGCTTTGGAAATAATACAACGGCAGATTTAAAGTGTCACTAAAGCTGTCATTTCCATTTTATTGAAAATGTGTTTGGCTTTGCTGTTGATATTAATATTCTATTATCGGAGTTCAATGGAAGCACCGGCCACCCTGCGTGGAGTTTGTGTGTTCGTTTGTATGTTTGTATGGGCTTTCTTTGGTTTCCTCCACATTCCAAAAACATGCACGACAGGCAAATTGTGCTGAGGTGTGAGTGCAGATGTTTTTAATTTCATCTCATCTGTATGTGCCCTGTTATTGGCTGGCAAATCAGTTCAAGGTGTCCCCGGCCTACTGCCCGTAGATGGCTGGGATATGCTCCAGCACCCTTCTGTGATCCCTCTGTTAAATGACAGACAGACAGACCAACCGACCGACCAAAAGACTGACCGAACCAATGATCGATCGATAAATAGATGCAGTAGTTCCTTGATTCCCACTATTATCTGCAGTTGGGAAATGTCACTGAAAATATAGAATGTAAAATTACTGCGACTACTGCATGGTTATATTGAATTGGATTGGATTTGCCTTTATTTGTCTCGCAGTGAAGAAATGTACATATTTATATGCGATTATAATTGAGTTTAAGTCATAAGAGTTTAAGTTTAAGAAATTTGATTTTCTTCAAATTGTATTTTCCTTTGACTAGCCTGTTTACGCATGGAAACTTAAAAGTTATGTGCTGCCCTGTTTTGCAGACAGCATTGTTACACAGTGTAAATTAACACGTGTAAGCAACATTTTTTTCCACGTATTTATGCCATTCTGTCATTGCTCTTCTTTTTCTTATCGCCTTTCTTCAGTGAGCTTCCATTCTCTCACACTCAATATTTCATTCTGTCTTTGTGCCTTTCTTCTTGATTTATGACATAGCAGTGCTTGCATGCTCAAGTTGTCTTGAGGCAGAAAGGAACAATCGTATTTCGTCCAAGGGATATCCACACAAGGACGTACAAACACACACGCAAAAAAAACAGGATTTAAACAATCTGAGCTCCCACTAGTAGAATAACAATCTCAAGGGTTGTCTGCTTATGCTTGTACATAAGCCACAAAATTGTATTTATGCTAAAATCATGTAAATCAGCCATCATTCAGTGACTGTGATAAGCCCTTATTGTTTAGCCTGTGATATTGTCACGGTTTGTGAGGTGGTGATGGCGGGTGTGGATCCCAAGAAGCAGGCAGGAGTGAGTAGGAGGTTGTTTGACAAATTGTATTAAAATAAAGGTCAGCAGGAACAAAATGTAAAACATCAAAATCATCTGAATGGAAAAAATACAAAGTAGCAAAAGAAGACCAAAAGTAAAAGTCCGCCAAGGTTAAACAAACACATACACAATGCATGCAGCAAACAAGCAGCAAACAAACAATGAACCGGCACCGGATGATCGTTCCGGGTGTCCTTTTAAGTGTCAATGATTAAACGACCAACACCTGTGAGGCTGCAGGCAGGGCTGACGTCGCTACCCGCTGGTCGCCAATCTGATCGGGACGACCAGCACCTGTGCAGGTGTAGGCGGGGCCGACAGCGCCCCCCGTTGGTCGCCAACCAGATCATGACAGTACCCCCCCTTCAAGGGGCTGCTTCCAGAAGTCCCAACAGTCTCCCAAAAGGTCCACTCGCCAGGGAACGGTCGGTGGAGAGGGCAACCGCTGCCTCTCCAGCATACGACGGGCGGCGGCCTGATGGGAACGGGACTCGGCCTGGGGTGGACGAAGACGCGGCATGGATCGTCGTGGGCGTGAGTGCGATCCCTCTCGCATGTTCACGCGACGGCGCATGGCTCTGCGTGGACGTCGAACTGCCAGGCGCAAAATGGCACCCCGTACGGCCGTATGGGACCAGGTCTCGGCCGGACGCCGACGTGGGCGTGAACTGCTCGGCTCCGGGGGAACGAGACCAGTCCAGAGCCGCTCCGGGATCCAGCGGTGAGTGGGGTCTCGGACTGACGTTGACGCGGACGTTGCACGGCTCGTCGTGGATGAGAATCAATTCGTCATGCACGACGACAGCGTGGCTGGACGTGGGCGTGCAATGCCAGTCACCTAGTGTCACCCTGGACGGCCACCTGGAAGGAGGTCTCGGCCGGACGTTTACGTGGACGTTGCGGCTCGTCGAGTGACGCAATTCAAACTCGACGAGGCTTGCGCTAACGTGGACGTAGCATTGCCAGGCACAGGGTGGAAATGAGACGGGTCTGATGTACCTGCGGGATCCGATGGTTGGCCGGTTCATTCTGTCACAGTTTGTGAGGTGGTGATGGCGGGTGTGGATCCCAAGAAGCAGGCAGGAGTGAGTAGGAGGTTGTTTGACAAATTGTATTAAAATAAAGGTCAGCAGGAACAAAATGTAAAACATCAAAATCATCTGAATGGAAAAAATACAAAGTAGCAAAAGAAGACCAAAAGTAAAAGTCCGCCAAGGTTAAACAAACACATACACAATGCATGCAGCAAACAAGCAGCAAACAAACAATGAACCGGCACCGGATGATCGTGCCGGGTGTCCTTTTAAGTGTCAATGATTAAACGACCAACACCTGCGAGGCTGCAGGCAGGGCTGACGTCGCTACCCGCTGGTCGCCAATCGGATCGGGACGACCAGCACCTGTGCAGGTGTAGGCGGGGCCGACAGCGCCCCCCGTTGGTCGCCAACCAGATCATGACATATATACTGGTCCTGAAGCTGTGTGGAGAAAAGACCGACCAGGTTCACCTTGAGCTTTGAGACCTGTCACTAACTCCTTTTCAATACGAAATTCAACATCAAACCCACAAACCTTTCCTCAAAATTTCCGTGCAGCTGTGGATTCACACAAAGTCTTTGTGAATTATTTTCTTGGGTGAGCAACATCAGACATGTTCATGGCAATCAAACCAGATACAGTATACTGTACATGTGTCAGAAACCTGACAGCATACATTACTAGAAACAAATATCATGAATATAACTAATAATAAATGTATTCTTGTTGTTTCATGCACAACAATGATAACACTAAAATAAAGTAAATAGCTTTCTCACAAATGGCACCAGCCACTCATCATAAAATCACTCATTATTTTACAGATATTGTCAGTCACACGTGAATATTTCACATTTATCTGGAACAGTAACCTTGTTTTTATTTACATTGTTAATTTTTGTTTGTCTTGTTTGTTTTCCCCACAAAACTTGCATGTCTTATAAGCAATTTAAAGGGGCCTAGGTCATTGGCTTGTTCCACAGATGGATCAGTTTTAGAGAAGCGGGTGCTTATTTCACAGTTTAAGCACGATTGCCTGAATGAATTTGAATGTGTTTTGAGCATCTTTAATCACATTCCGCATCCCAACTGTGACTGAGTCAAGTGCTTCTTTCGCTGTGAAAAGGACTGCTTCATTAATTTGGTCTCCATTTGGAGGAAAAGAGGGAATTGGATGAACATTCTAACATTTTAGCTCATTTTAAAGACATATGCTCCATTGGTTGACGTTTTGTCAAGGAACTGTAAACTTCAGTAGAGTCCTCAGGCAGGAGAACCGGTCAGTTTTAAAGAACAACTGTCGGAAGAGCTATCACATTGAGTGACTGAAATCACAGAGAATTTTGTAGCATTTTGAGAAGATACATTGTATTCTACAGATATTCGAAGGTAGTTTTTTTTTGGTCATGAGATTTGAGTAATATGCAAGGTGTGTGAAACAGGCCTGAGGTGCATTACCCAGAAAAAAAACGCAATAGAGTCCTGACCACTTGATGAGTTGCATCGAGTGTGTAGGTTTTTTGCCATAATTATTTTGGGCCTTGAACAGATCAATGAAACATGGGGTGTGCTGGTGAACAGCTTCATCGAAGTCCCAGACAAGATTTTTGCTGGCTATGCAATTAAACTCAGCAACACCTGAAATACATAGAATGGGAATACAAAGAGTGTGTATTAAATTTGAAGGTGAAAGTTAACCTAAGAACACATTGCAAAAAATAAAAAATAATAATACAACACTAATTGCATTTTTCAATTTGATTTACTTTTTGAAATTCCATATTTTGCGCACTATCAGGAGTACCGAAAAACAGTGCGCTTAATAATCCATATACAGTGAGACTTCAACTTGGGAACTTAATTTGTTCCCAGACAGAGTGTGTAAGGCGAAAAGTGTGTATCTTAAAAAAAATTCCCATAGGAAACCATTAAAATGGGAATAATCCGTTCACGGGTTTCCATAAAATATAGTTTTTAACTAAATAAGCTTTAAAACTACGCGCAACATGCCTTATTCTATGTATGATAAATGTGCAGTTCACGCCCACGTCGGCGTCCGGCCGAGACCTGGTCCCATACGGCCGTACGGGGTGCCATTCTGCGCCTGGCAGTTCGACGTCCACGCAGAGCCATGCGCCGTCGCGTGAACGTGCGAGAGGGATCGCACTCACGCCCACGACGATCCGTGCCGCGAGTTCGTCCACCCCAGGCCGAGTCCCGTTCCCATCAGGCCGCCGCCCGTCGTATGCTGGAGAGGCAGCGGTTGCGCTCTCCACCGACCGTTCCCTGGCGAGTGGACCTTTTGGGAGACTGTTGGGACTTCTGGAAGCAGCCCCTTGAAGGGGGGGTACTGTCATGATCTGGTTGGCGACCAACGGGGGGCGCTGTCGGCCCCGCCTACACCTGCACAGGTGCTGGTCGTCCCGATCAGATTGGCGACCAGTGGGTAGCGACGTCAGCCCTGCCGGCAGCCTCGCAGGTGCTGGTCGTTATAATCAATAACACTTAAAAGGACATCTGGCACGATCATCCGGTGCCGATTCATTGTTTGTTTGCTGCTTGGTTGCAGCATGCATTGTGTACGTGTTTGTTTAACCTTGGCGGACTTTTACTTTTGGTCTTCTTTTGCTACTTTGTATTTTTTCCATTCAGATCATTTTGATGTTTTACATTTTGTTCCTGCTGACTTTATTTTAATACAATTTGTCAAACAACCTCCTGCTCCCTCCTGCCTGCTTTTTGGGATCCGAACCCGCCATCACCACCTCGCAAACCGTGACACTTCCTCCCTCCGCCTCTGTGGTTCCCCCCCCCCCCCCCCCTGCCTCTCTCAGCACGATGGGTGAACTCACTTCTTCCCAACATTCGTAACATCGATTCTCTTCTCACCTTCAAGTCCCACCTCAAAACCCACCTATTTAAAATTGTATTTTCTGTGTAGCTCTCTCTCTCTTTTTTTTTTTTTTTCCAAGATGGCGCCTGAGTCGGTTGCCATCAGCAAGTGCTCTAACGAGCCTTGCTTTTTTGTTGTTTTTGTCTTGTTATTGTGTTTTCTTTTGTCACTTTATGTTGTTGTGCGTCACGTGGAATGGATACAGATTGTTTTTCAGCATTTTTGGCCACGACAATCATCAAGGAGGAGACTGTGCTGAGCGGTTGCGCCTTTCGGCAGCATGAATATGCCAGTACTGTTTTTGAATGGGAGGAATGTCGGAGCCATTTGACTACCATCGATGGACAGCTCTGGGGCCATTGTGCTTTTTTGCGCCTGTAATGGGCAGCATCTTCACAGCCCCGCTTTGTTCAGTGGAAAGGTCAGTGCTGTTGGACAGTCTGCGGTTGGATGGATGCATGGCTTGAGGAGCCCGCGATAAGAAGAAAGCAGCGTCAGCGCAGAGCACCGATACGTATGTGGAACTGCCGCGGCTTGGAATTGAAGCGGATTTATGTGGGACAGGAGATGTGAGACAATGTCTTTTCGTCAATGGATGCTACAGCTTTCAACATTTAGCTTGTAGTAGACGTACAAATTCCACCATGACGTCCCTAATCCACTGCTGACATGGATGCTTTGATCCTCTCCTCTTTCAACTAGAACTGCTTCATGTCATCGCAAAGAGGGTACAGCAAGTCCTGAAGAATGAATGACTCTGTGTCTTTGTGTTGTCATATTTGTTATTTTTTCAATTTTTTTTTTCCCCAAGATGGCGGCGCGTGAACACGCAGCGGCTCCCCTCTCCCGGCAAATTGGCGTTTTCATGTTTATGTTTGTTAAGTAATTATAAGTACCTTGCATGCTGGGTTCGAGAGGACAGTAATTTCATCTGTGCTGTATGTCATGCATATTAGCATATTTGACAATAAAGCTGACTTTGACTTTGACTTTTCTCTCTCTCTTGTTTCTATTTATAATTGCATTTTATTTATTGCATTCTATTTGTGATTGTATTTTATTTATTATAGTACTTATGCCTGTCTGTGACTGTAAAGTGTCCTTGCGAGCTTTGAAAGGTGCTTAAAATATAATGTATTATTATTATTATTATTATTATTATTATTATTATTATTATTATTAATTCTTTATCCTCGGGTACCATGAAGAAAGCATGTCATGACATGTTTCAACAAAAAACTGGCCAATCAAATTGAAGAAATGCACAATGACTCTTTTTTATTTTATTGTAAGATGTGTTTTCATGTATCTCACATATTTTTTTTAACCGTGACCTCAAATAACTTGTTATCTAAAACTTGGGACAAGCAGTATATGCACTCTTGTCAAAGGATTCGGTGGTATTGGTATTTTCCCACTACTGATTCTTCCTGACGCGATCACAGAGAGCAGATAAATGAAATAAATGAACTCTATTTATGTCCAGTCAAGAATTCCAAAGAACTTGTGTCTGCCTCTATGTATGAAATAATTCTGTCTCCTCTCCTCAAACTCACAAATACAAAGCTGTCCAGGAAAGGATGTGCTGATTATCGTCTTCCATCCATTTTGTATGTGTTTGAATCAGAATGGTAAAGTTAAAAAATATATATACAAATACACCATTTACAGTGCATTTTTGTTGTTTTGTGAGGACAGCTTTATTTCATGCTTGTCAGACACTTACTGCTACATAGGACTAAAATTGTTTGGATTATTTCCACAATCTGGCAGTCTGTGCCATACAGTTGCCACCGTCCCCGAAGCTTTGGAAATAATACAACGGCAGATTTAAAGTGTCACTAAAGCTGTCATTTCCATTTTATTGAAAATGTGTTTGGCTTTGCTGTTGATATTAATATTCTATTATCGGAGTTCAATGGAAGCACCGGCCACCCTGCGTGGAGTTTGTGTGTTCGTTTGTATGTTTGTATGGGCTTTCTTTGGTTTCCTCCACATTCCAAAAACATGCACGACAGGCAAATTGTGCTGAGGTGTGAGTGCAGATGTTTTTAATTTCATCTCATCTGTATGTGCCCTGTTATTGGCTGGCAAATCAGTTCAAGGTGTCCCCGGCCTACTGCCCGTAGATGGCTGGGATATGCTCCAGCACCCTTCTGTGATCCCTCTGTTAAATGACAGACAGACAGACCAACCGACCGACCAAAAGACTGACCGAACCAATGATCGATCGATAAATAGATGCAGTAGTTCCTTGATTCCCACTATTATCTGCAGTTGGGAAATGTCACTGAAAATATAGAATGTAAAATTACTGCGACTACTGCATGGTTATATTGAATTGGATTGGATTTGCCTTTATTAGTCTCGCAGTGAAGAAATGTACATATTTATATGCGATTATAATTGAGTTTAAGTCATAAGAGTTTAAGTTTAAGAAATTTGATTTTCTTCAAATTGTATTTTCCTTTGACTAGCCTGTTTACGCATGGAAACTTAAAAGTTATGTGCTGCCCTGTTTTGCAGACAGCATTGTTACACAGTGTAAATTAACACGTGTAAGCAACATTTTTTTCCACGTATTTATGCCATTCTGTCATTGCTCTTCTTTTTCTTATCGCCTTTCTTCAGTGAGCTTCCATTCTCTTACACTCAATATTTCATTCTGTCTTTGTGCCTTTCTTCTTGATTTATGACATAGCAGTGCTTGCATGCTCAAGTTGTCTTGAGGCAGAAAGGAACAATCGTATTTCGTCCAAGGGATATCCACACAAGGACGTACAAACACACACGCAAAAAAAAACAGGATTTAAACAATCTGAGCTCCCACTAGTAGAATAACAATCTCAAGGGTTGTCTGCTTATGCTTGTACATAAGCCACAAAATTGTATTTATGCTAAAATCATGTAAATCAGCCATCATTCAGTGACTGTGATAAGCCCTTATTGTTTAGCCTGTGATATTGTCACGGTTTGTGAGGTGGTGATGGCGGGTGTGGATCCCAAGAAGCAGGCAGGAGTGAGTAGGAGGTTGTTTGACAAATTGTATTAAAATAAAGGTCAGCAGGAACAAAATGTAAAACATCAAAATCATCTGAATGGAAAAAATACAAAGTAGCAAAAGAAGACCAAAAGTAAAAGTCCGCCAAGGTTAAACAAACACATACACAATGCATGCAGCAAACAAGCAGCAAACAAACAATGAACCGGCACCGGATGATCGTGCCGGGTGTCCTTTTAAGTGTCAATGATTAAACGACCAACACCTGCGAGGCTGCAGGCAGGGCTGACGTCGCTACCCGCTGGTCGCCAATCTGATCGGGACGACCAGCACCTGTGCAGGTGTAGGCGGGGCCGACAGCGCCCCCCGTTGGTCGCCAACCAGATCATGACATATATACTGGTCCTGAAGCTGTGTGGAGAAAAGACCGACCAGGTTCACCTTGAGCTTTGAGACCTGTCACTAACTCCTTTTCAATACGAAATTCAACATCAAACCCACAAACCTTTCCTCAAAATTTCCGTGCAGCTGTGGATTCACACAAAGTCTTTGTGAATTATTTTCTTGGGTGAGCAACATCAGACATGTTCATGGCAATCAAACCAGATACAGTATACTGTACATGTGTCAGAAACCTGACAGCATACATTACTAGAAACAAATATCATGAATATAACTAATAATAAATGTATTCTTGTTGTTTCATGCACAACAATGATAACACTAAAATAAAGTAAATAGCTTTCTCACAAATGGCACCAGCCACTCATCATAAAATCACTCATTATTTTACAGATATTGTCAGTCACACGTGAATATTTCACATTTATCTGGAACAGTAACCTTGTTTTTATTTACATTGTTAATTTTTGTTTGTCTTGTTTGTTTTCCCCACAAAACTTGCATGTCTTATAAGCAATTTAAAGGGGCCTAGGTCATTGGCTTGTTCCACAGATGGATCAGTTTTAGAGAAGCGGGTGCTTATTTCACAGTTTAAGCACGATTGCCTGAATGAATTTGAATGTGTTTTGAGCATCTTTAATCACATTCCGCATCCCAACTGTGACTGAGTCAAGTGCTTCTTTCGCTGTGAAAAGGACTGCTTCATTAATTTGGTCTCCATTTGGAGGAAAAGAGGGAATTGGATGAACATTCTAACATTTTAGCTCATTTTAAAGACATATGCTCCATTGGTTGACGTTTTGTCAAGGAACTGTAAACTTCAGTAGAGTCCTCAGGCAGGAGAACCGGTCAGTTTTAAAGAACAACTGTCGGAAGAGCTATCACATTGAGTGACTGAAATCACAGAGAATTTTGTAGCATTTTGAGAAGATACATTGTATTCTACAGATATTCGAAGATAGTTTTTTTTTGGTCATGAGATTTGAGTAATATGCAAGGTGTGTGAAACAGGCCTGAGGTGCATTACCCAGAAAAAAAACGCAATAGAGTCCTGACCACTTGATGAGTTGCATCGAGTGTGTAGGTTTTTTGCCATAATTATTTTGGGCATTGAACAGATCAATGAAACATGGGGTGTGCTGGTGAACAGCTTCATCGAAGTCCCAGACAAGATTTTTGCTGGCTATGCAATTAAACTCAGCAACACCTGAAATACATAGAATGGGAATACAAAGAGTGTGTATTAAATTTGAAGGTGAAAGTTAACCTAAGAACACATTGCAAAAAATAAAAAATAATAATACAACACTAATTGCATTTTTCAATTTGATTTACTTTTTGAAATTCCATATTTTGCGCACTATCAGGAGTACCGAAAAACAGTGCGCTTAATAATCCATATACAGTGAGACTTCAACTTGGGAACTTAATTTGTTCCCAGACAGAGTGTGTAAGGCGAAAAGTGTGTATCTTAAAAAAAATTCCCATAGGAAACCATTAAAATGGGAATAATCCGTTCACGGGTTTCCATAAAATATAGTTTTTAACTAAATAAGCTTTAAAACTACGCGCAACATGCCTTATTCTATGTATGATAAATGTGCTATTGTATTGTAATGAAAGAAATACACTGCATTGTATCATAAAGTCACGAAGAGAGGCACATTACATGAGGACTGTAATTAAAGAAATAAACTGTGCTGTAAAATAAAGTTTTATTTACCTTTTTGATGGTCGTTGATGGCTTATGGAAGTAGAGTCACCTTCCATAAGGACTTTTGGTAACTTAACCTCTGGTGTGGCTTCTGTTCTTTTTTCTTTGGAGACTCTCCTCATCATTTTTGCTGATTAAAAACTTTTTAATTGACACCTGTTGCTTTCTGACTTGTAAGGTCTTACGAAGCTGAGGCATCACATTATCATTCATCATGTTGATGATTGTCATAGCAAGTCTTTTCTGGATGGAACTGTTCGGTAAAAGCCTGCACATCATTCCACTTTGCCAACATTGCCTTCTCCTCCTCGCCCTCAGATGTTCTCGAACCATCCGCTGGCTTTAAAATCCTCAATAAGCGCCGAACTTTCAGGTTGGCGCATGGCGATATCGGTGTGAATTAGCCGTGCTTTCTTGCATAAAATAGCTTTACTCACGTTGTCGCCGGATAGCTGCTTTTCGTGAATCCAAATTAACAGAAGTTTTTCAACTTCTTTGATTGCCCGAGACCGTCACTTTGACACCTTTTGCAACAGACGCACCTTTGATGGCTTCTCTGTTACGTAGAATGGGAGCAATGGTTGACTTAGCATAGCCGTGCTCGGTCACTAAATCACACAAACGCACGCCTCGTTCGTGTTTTTCAATTATCTCCTTCTTCTTCGCGACGGTGATTTTATTTTGTGTCTTCTTGGGCTGAACACGAGTCTGTGGTGGGTTTTTTTTTTCGGTCCCATCATAGTAAAATAATCAGCAAAAAGCTCCAAGTTATCGACGTGTGCATTCAATGAGAGGGGGTCTGGAAGGTAGCGCCGGCTGGAGCGCTGTTTGGTCGTGTGCTTCCGCCGAAGATCACTCCGCCAGCCGTGGTGGGTGTGTATTATGAAAATAGTGCTTATTATTTAATTTTCATAAATTTGACGTTTTTAAGACGAAAAGTTTGTAAGATAAGGTGTTTGTAAGTTGAGGTCTCACTGTATATCGATCACTTTTCTGAATTATTGGTTGTAGAATTTTAATTATTCTGTAAAGTGCGTTTGTAATCAAGTAATATAAATCATATAATCATCAGTTATAGCTTCATAAATCAAGTAAGTCGGTAGTTTATAGTATTGTGTTGTATTGCCTTTAGCATAATGCCATATAGTGGATTTATAATGCAACCACTATTGTAGCTTCTATTCTATGTACCTGATTATGCTGTGCGCCCTATGTATGAAATTATTTTGAAAATAGGCCATTCATTGAAGATACGCCTCAGCGCTTATTTTAATTTCAAATGAATAGCATTTGTGCGCATACAGCTTTGTGCGTGACCCTTGTGAGAATAAAGCGGATCGAGATATGCATGAATGTGTTTTCCATGAAATGTCCTAAATGGTACGCTTTTGATAAAGCATAAACTTTAAACGGGAAACTTACCTGTCTCTAGATGAAAAGTGCTGGGCCATTGTATGATCATGCTATGCACAGCTGGCTCCTGTTTCACGATCTCCCTTATGGACCATGGGAATGTTTCATTAATCATTCTTGAGACTATAGTGCCATCGGGATGTCTTTTCTTTATTTCTCCTATGATGGCTTTCGTGACATTTTCAAGGCTGCCTTCATTATGTCGTTATGATAATTTAGTTGGCTTTACCTCATTTTGGCTGTTTGATATCCCTACTGGATGATTGTCCCTGTAGGTGGCATTTATTTCATCCACCAAACTCCCCCACTATCCAGCAAGCGTTACCGATCCTTGAGCACTAAAACCAGCAGACATTCAAACAGCAACTCAAATCTATAGTGTCCCTTTGCATTTTTGCAGAACCCTGTGGAACAGTATTACCAAAATGATCATTGTAGCTCCAACTCTCTACACATTTGAACAATTGTCTATGATCAATATTCCACAATAAAAGACACTTTGAAGCGCTCAATGACTTTCTGTGTCCATGTAATTGCACATCTAAAGTTGGAATACAATAGCTTTTCACTTTAAAAATGGTGTTGTGGCGGGCACTAGGACCAGACATCTCACCCAGCAGGTGTACGGGAGGGGGCGGGTTTATATCACATATATTTCACTGCAGTTTCCGTTTTGTCTCTCTTTCTACTTGTTAGCAGTTGGAATAAAGACGTACTCCAATCGACCGTGTGTTCTCATTCCTCAACTGCTACACTGGTGACCCCGACGTTCGAAATGTTCATGGCAGCAGACGAAGAGATATCTTCCACAGCCATGCCGCCACGACCGGCGCCTCAGCACGCAGCTGCCGCCTACGCCGCGAAGCTGCCCGAGTTTTGGAATAGCGACCCAGCTTCGTGGTTCCAACATGTGGAAGCGCTTTTCCACCTACGAGGCGTCACGACAGATGAGCCGAAATATTATCTGGTCGTGGCGTCTCTCAACGAACAGACGACTCGTCGTGTGCTGCCTCTCTTGCGTGCACCTCCACCGAGCGAAAAATACGCAGCGCTCAAACACCTGCTGCTCCGACGGTTCACGTTATCGGCCTCTGAGAGAGCAGACAGGCTTCTTTCTCTTCCCGGACTCGGCGACGGAACAGCAGTGGACCTGATGGACAAAATGTTGTCGCTACTAGGTTCGGATGACGGCGGATTCCTGTTCCCCCACGTGTTCCTTCGCCAGCTACCGGCATCTGTGCGCGCCGTGCTAGCCAACTCGACGTGCCTAGCCACCGGCGACTACCGAGGTTTGGCTGAAGAAGCGGACCGGGTGCTTCTGGCGACACGGAGGTTCGCCGTGCAAGGCGTGACGGCCGAACCCCTCGGCGGAGCGGCAGCGAACATCGACCCGACCCTAGTAGCCGGAGTGGTCACGCGGAAGCGACACGAGAAAGCCCTCTGTTTTTTCCACCAGCGGTTTGGCGCCAAGGCCCGACGCTGCACACCACCCTGCACCTACGAGGCTCCGGGAAACGCCAGCGCCGGCACCCAATAGCGGCCGTGGGTGCCGGCAACGAAAGCGAGCTGCTTTTTATCACAGACTCCTCGTCAGGTAGACGTTTTCTGGTGGACAGCGGGGCACAAGTAAGCCTGCTGACGCCCACGGCCTCGGACAAGACGGCAGGTGGATGTGGGCCTCCCCTGCGCGCAGCTAACGGCTCGCCGATCGCCAGCTTTGGCACCAGGTCGGTAACTGTGTGTTTCCACAAATGAAAATTGGTGGTACTTTATTGTGGCCTCGATTACAGTTCCGATAATCTGCGCGGATTTTTTTATGCGCTCATGGACTGCTTGTGGACATTGCTAACCGTCGTTTGATCGACGCCATCTCTTTCGCCACTTTCCCATGTGAGGCTGGAGGGCTTGGAGCGTTGACGCACGCAAATTATTTAACTGAAACTGGAGGAGGTGGCAGTGTGTGAAGGGGGTCCCGCTCTCCTCTGCGATGTGTCTACGGGTCGCACTCGTCCCGTGGTTCCGCAGGAGTGGCGTCGGCGAATTTTTGATTCAATTTATTCCCTTTCACACCCTGGCGTCCGGGCGTCAGTCAAACTACTTGGGGCCAAGTTTGTCTGGCCTGGGTTAAGAAAGGACGTCAGGAAGTGGGAAGCTGCATGCGTGGCATGTCAGCGCGCCAAAGTCCACAGGCACACCCGGGTGAACCTAGAAACTTTTCCGATTCCGGCCAGGAGATTTGACCACGTCCATGTGGACCTGGTCGGGCCCCTCCCTCCTTCGCAGTGTTGCACACATCTCCTCACTATGGTCGATCGGACCACTAGGTGTCCTCCACAACCTCGACAGACATTGCCCGCGCATTTCTGCCATCCTGGGTCGCACGTTTCGGCACGCCGTCCGATATCACTTCGGACAGAGGCCCCCAGTTTGTGTCCGAGCTCTGGTCGGCCATGGCGCAGTCCTTGGGTGTGCAGGTACACCGCACTATGGCCTACCACCCACAGGCTAACGGGATGTGTGAACGTTTCCACCGGTCACTTAAAGCCGCGCTACGGGCCGCACTATCGGACGGTAACTGGGTTGACCGGCTTCCGTGGGTCCTGCTCGGGTTACGTTCAGCTCCTAAAGAAGACCTTAACGCCGCTCCGGCAGAGTTAGTACTCGGTCAGCCACTCCGCATCCCTGGTGAATTTCTGCCTGAAGCTTCGGGTGCACCTTCTTTCCCCCTTTTGTCAGCACCATTTCACCACGGCGTCCCCAAAATATTCGTTCCGTCTGCTCTTAGGTCAGCCCGTTTCGTCTTCGTGCGTCATGATGCCCACCGCTCTCCCCTCCGGCCGCCGTATGATGGCCCATTTAGAGTGCTCGAACACGGGGAAAAGAGTTTTGTGCTCGATATGGGTGGGAGAAGGGAGGGCATTTCAATAGACAGACTCAAGCCGGCTCACATAATTGCAGGCGAGGACGTTTCGCCGGCCCAGGTCCCACGTCGCGGACGCCCTCCAAAACCTCCAGCCTCTCCGCGGCATGCCAGGGTTGAGTGTCGTTCCCCCACTCAGTTCTCACCCGGATCACCTGCCCGAGCAATTTCACCTTCACCACCGAACGACGGACTGCATAGTCGTTGTGGCAGGCTGGTCAAGCCCCCTGCAAGATTTTCGCCTTGACTGTCCTTCTGGGTGTTCTGGGGAGGGCTGTGTGGCGGGCACTAGGACCAGACATCTCACCCAGCAGGTGTACGGGAGGGGGCGGGTTTATATCCCATATATTTCATTGCAGTTTCCATTTTGTCTCTCTTTCTACTTGTTAGCAGTTGGAATAAAGACGTACTCCAATCGACCGTGTGTTCTCATTCCTCAACTGCTACAGTGTAACAATTAACTCCACAACTGTCCTAGTATTATATTGATCACATTGTCTTTGCTTGATGCTTTTCACATTGTTTCACAGCCGTCATTGGACGACACAAATGCATAAAGGTACCCTTTCATGGCCACAGTCTTTCTATAGTTGTATGTCATGACCTTGTTTTTCATGGTTGCTTGTTATTGCAATACTAGGATCGTCTGTAGCCTGTATTACTTGATAAAAGGTCCTTGAATGTTATACATACTTGGCCAACACAGATTCAGATTCTAAGTATTAATCACTGCATCATCACAGCTTGCTCTCTGCAATGTTGGATGATAGTCGGCCATCTTGAATTTGACAAAATTCATCAAACAGAGATTTTGCAACACTGCTGAAGTCATCATTGTCAGGGTAAGCCTTAAACTATATTGTTTAAGCAAGATTCTCAAGTGTGTCACGTTTCATTTCATGTCTCATAGAGAAGTGAATGGGGCAATATTTTTCATGAATAGAAGATCTGCCAGTCTAACCACATGCACTGAAGAATTGGGTCTGTCGAAAAATTTGAGCAACTGTTTTGTTGCTAAAAATTTTGACCCAGCAAGTGGCAAGGGGTCAGTGTCGACTGTGCTGCAGTCTGATTCTTTGGAGTAAAAAGAGAAGAATGTTAACTCAAAATTCACAAGAGGGATCAATTTTAGAGTAGCTCTTTCAGGGAAATCCGTCGGTTCATTCAAATTTCATTGCGGATAACTGAAGTGTGGATCTGCAAATTGGAGTCGGAAGTCGTACTGCAATGACACTTTATCCCTGAACTGTGTTTTTGGTTACTGAATGGAATTGGGTTAGGATGAATTTATAAAAGTATATTCTATAATTTGACAACTCACCGCCTCAATCTTGCTCCATTTAGACATAAATTCCTGTTTAAAATAAAAATGCCTGACCCAATGCGCCACCCTTTATACAAACACACACAAACATCCACACAAACACAAGCACACAAACATACACCCACACACGCGCATACACACACATGCATACACACACACGCACACATACACACACACACGCACGTACGAACACACACACGCACACATACACACGCACGCACACACACTTGTACCAGTGAGATCCATTTTTTATTTTTTTAATATATTTTTAGGTAACATTAAAAGAACAGAACAATATTTCTGTTTTGTCTAAGGTGTTCATATCGGGCAGAGAAACAAGTGTTTAAGTTGAGTCAGCTTTTATGGACAAACTCCTCCCAGCTATTTCCCTCTTAAATTGAGGTTCCACTTTAACTACATTTTCTCCCCAACTCAAAGCAGTAGTTTCAATCAAATGTCTGAATTAAATCACATAATTGGAAGCTGACAATGCATTTACTCAGCCCGCCTAGGAAAAAGGAATTACCTGTGAGGCTTAATAGATTTGTCAATGTGGTGGTTTTAATTGTGTGCTTGACAGGCAGCTTGTTAAACACAAGTCACAGCTGACGGATAACTTTGGGTAGCTGTTTGTCTCATGGGAGTGATTCTCATGTAACCTCGAGGCAACGGAGCACTCAATCAAAATCTGTCAAGGGGCCTTTGGTTATTATCTTTTCTTTATCCTCAAACATTTTTTCCAATGAATGATACAGCTGTGGGTATTTCAATCTTAATGTAATACTGCACAATAAAATATCTTTTTAGAAAGCCACATGCAACTCTTGGGCTCCTTCAATGCAGCCCCCGGGCTTGCACATGACTAGTGTTGAAAACACATTCACGTTGGCACTGACATTCAAACAATGGCGACCTGTTCAGCACAATTTATTTCAGCCATTCGACAATCCAGTTACTTGAATGAAACACAGGGCAGCCAGTGATATGACAACGGTGCTAACAACAGCGCAAACAACAGTGTTAAGCGCAAAGCAGGTCCGCTGATTAGTTTCAATTTAATGGTAGTACAGGTAGTCCCGAATGCATGAATCGCGATCGACCGGGAGCCAGCAGACTGGTCTCAAGTCAACCATGCGGATTGGGATGGAGAAATGCGGCGGTAACTCTCACGTTTCTATGTATTTCGATTTCCTCTGTGTTTGGGTGTCGGTCATCTTGTCTTGCATGGTGCATGTACGCACGTATTTATGCTTGAGCCCCTGTATTTTGTGTATGTGTTTGCATGTGCATGCGTTTGTGTGTGGGGTGGGTGTGCACACGTGTGTGTGTGTGTGAGCGAGAGAGAGAGAAAGAAAGAGAGAAAGAGAGAGAGAGAGAGAGAGAGAGAGAGAGAGAGAGAGAGAGAGAGAGAGAGAGAGAGAGAGAGAGAGAGAGAGAGAGAGAGAGAGAGAGAGAGAGAGAGAGTGCGTGTGAGAGGATGGGATGCGGTGATTTTTATGGGTGCCGGAGTTCTGGGTGATCATGATGTTGCTCTGCATTAACACAGTACAAAAAAAATGCTCTTTGTCTCTGACTGATTGTCCACCCCTGCTATAGCTCATTGATAAAGGTAGAAGCCTCTTACAATGGTGGGAATCCAGAAATGAAACACACTCATGCCCGCAAAAGGCATGAAAAAAAATAATAATAATATTGCAGACCCCAATGCTTATGGCTGACCCCAATGCTTATGGGTGAAAAGAGGGGGGGGGAAAGAAGTGCCATATTTTCTGGTGTATAAGTCGCACTCAAAAGCCTTAATTTTCTTTAAAAAAATCACCCTGTGCCTTACATGCAGGTGCGCCTTACAGTATATGTGAAGTAATATTGAGCCACAACAGGTCTTGCAAATACAACAGCAGCCACTATTTCATGTTGTAGAAGAAATAGTGCGTAATCCTACCTTCTACTGTAATGCCTTATAATGTGGCGTGCCTAATATGTATTTGGAAAACTTGTATATATTTTTATATTATATTTGGAAAACTGTTGGTTCAATGTTTGACAATGACAATTTGTGCCTTATTGTCCTGTATAAATGGAAAAAGAGAGAGAGAGAGAGAGAGAGAGAGAGAGAGAGAGAGAGAGAGAGAGAGAGAGAGAGAGAGAGAGAGAGAGAGAGAGAGAGAGAGAGAGAGAGAGAGAGAGAGAGAGAGAGAACTCCACACAGGAAAACCGGAGAGCTGGAATTGTAAGGCGGACATGCTAACCAGTCAATCTCCATGGCGCTCTGGTCTATTTAAAACCACTGTTAAAAAGTCACATTCAATATGCTTTCAAGAGTAACATAAAGTGCTTTTCTGAGTGGCTTGTTTTCGATCAAGAAATTATGTGGAGCGGGGGGTCTGAATTGTTATGTTTGAGTGTAACATCCAGAGAAAGATAGGAGCATTGTAAAATTAAAATAAGAACCATCTTTCGTGTAGAACACACGAAGAATTTGTGTCCGGGTGTACAAACTACCCTAATGTCATCAATGACAAGGAACTCTGGTAAACTACTCCAAATAATACCAGAAAGACATTCCGTAATGTCACGGTACTGCTGTGCGGTATTAAAAATCCAGCAGAGAAAAAGTCAGCAGACGTAGCACACAACATAATAACAGTTTTGCAGTAGGTCCAAATCATTGCTCCATTTTATTGTAACCAGTAGCAGTATTTGAGGAACAACTTTAAGTGAGCAATTGTCCAAAAGTCCTTAAGTGTTTTAAAGTGTATATGGCTGTGAAGTACTGTAGATAACATTGACAGTGGTTCAAGTAATAACAGAGCTGGCGCGACAATGATTATTACGGTGCTGCTGTTACTTAAGGGTTTGCCAAATTGCAAAGAGCCAATATTTAGGTAGATTTCAGCTATTGTTTAGAGACCTAAGAAATACAGGGAAGAAGCTATTTGTATGTCTGCTGGATTTAGTGCATGTCATTATCTGTGGTGAGTATGACATGAGTTATTATATTTTGATAGAGACTAATTGTGAATTGGTGGCTCGGTAGTCGAGTAGTGAGCACGTCAACTTCACAGTGCAGATTCCAGCTCCGGGCTTCCTGTGTGGAGTTTGCATGCTTTCCCCGGGCCTGCGTGGGTTTTCTCTGGGTCTTCCGGTTTCCTCCCACATTCCAAAAACATGTATGGCTGATTGAACACTCCAAATCATCCCTCAGTGTGAGTGTGAACGCTAATGGTTGTTTGTTTCCCTGTGTCCTCCGATTAGCCGGTTCAGGGTGTCTCCCGCCTACTGCCCAAAGACAGCTGGGATAGGTCTGAATCAAGAGAATATCTAATTGGGGCTGTTCGTACTGCACTTTGCTCTATCATGGCACCGTGCGTCATCAGTAACGGCAATAGCGTTGTAAAGATGGGTGAAATAATTAATTATATAAGTTTGCCTATCCAATAGTTATCATCATAGTATTTGTCATGCCTTTAAATCCCTCACATGGATGAATAGAATGTTAGCTTGGATCGATCTGTAACGGAAAACATTCTGCTTTGCCTTCAATTTGACCGAGTGTGCTTTTATGCTGGCCATTGAAAGCATATTGATTCACACCATATGTCGTGCTGTTCACATCAATAACTGACACAAGAGGTTGTGACATAGTATATACAGTATTGCATTTTGGCCCCGGTGTTCTGCTTGATGCATTCTGATGGGGGCCCCACAGTGTTAAGTGGTTGTGACAAAGTGTACTTGTATATTTCATGGGGTCTTTTCAAGTTGGCAAAACCAAGGTTCTCGCTGGTAAATAAAGGCTGAAGCGCATAATGGACAGCTGTTGGAGAAACAGTTCTTTTTGAACAAGCGTTTTGCACACAGACCCATCTCATCTCATTTTCCGTACCGCTTATTCCTCATTAGGGTCGCGGGGGTTGCTGGAGCCTATCTCAGCTGTCTTCGGGCACGAGGCGGGGGACACCCTGAATTGGTTGCCAGCCAATCGCAGGGCACACAAAGACATACAACAGTCACTCTCACTCTCACACCTGGGGACTATTTGGAGTGGTCAATCTGCCTGCCATGCACGTTTTTGGAGTGTGGGAGGAAACCGGAGGACCCAGAGAAAACCCACGCAGGTCCGGGGAGAACATGCAAACTCCACACCGGGACGCGAACCGGTGACCTCTGCACTGTGAAGCCGGTGTGCTAACCACTCGACTACCGGGCCGCCGCGCACAGTCCCATAAAAATAAAAACATTCAAATAAAATACATGAAAAGAAAATAAACAATAAAACATAAACACGCTGGTGGGAGCACAAGTCAAAATGGGAGAGAATAAGGGTGTTTTTGGTTTCTGACGTGAAGCCTGTGTGAGCAAATTTGCCTATCCCGATATTAAACAATTGTGTTATGCAGTAAACCCATTATTTTCATTCATTCATTCATTCATTCATTCATTCATTCATTCATTCATTTGTTCATTCATTCATCTTATGGTCCACTTTATCATCTATTACAGGGGTGGCCAACCAGTCAGAGACTAAGAGCCACATTTTTTACTATGTTACTGCAAAGAGCCACATCATAAACATGGGCACACATGAACACCCCATCGCCCCATCCCTCACACACGCAGACCTCTGCTCAGCCAGATTTATTATAAATATCAAATTTTAAATACAAATTATATATCCAAAATTGACTCATAGATGACTAAAACCTCAGGAACATTTCCAACAAAGAACACTGTCTTTACACACACAAACTCAGTTCAACCAAGTCCACAAACAAAAATATAATAGTTTACAATAGCGTGCATGTTGCTTAGTGGGACTTCTGGCATTCCTTGTCTTGAACCATCCTCATTAAATCTGGCTTGCATTTTGTTGTTGCCACTCGAAGCAATTCTTTTACATGAGTGTCAGTGTCAGTCAGCACTTTGATTTCACATGTTTCAGGGTAGAAAACACAGACTCGCAGACGTATGTTGACCCAAATATTGACAGTATTTTAAGCGCAGCCGGTTTGACATTGGGGTATTTTTCCATTGGCATGCATTTCCAGAACCCAATGGTCCCTTCCCTTACAGCAGGTTTCAGTTGGTCTTCCTCACAAAGATCGACCATCTCCAACTCAGCTTCCTCTGTGAAGCCATCATTGTTTCTTTCACATTATGCCATAGGTGGTCTTTTAATGGCACAATAGCAATGAGTTATTCTTTGATCACACAATCCTTTTTCACCGTGCAAATATTGCCAACTGATGCTTGTCTTGTATGTCACAACTTTCATCCAATGCGACACTAAAATACTCAAACGCTTGAAGGTCTGAGTGCAGCTGTGATTCAATAGCCGTGCTAATGTCTGATATTCTGCGTTCAACAGTATGGCGGGACAGTTAGACATCTCCTACCATTCGTTTTAGTTTGTCGTTTTCAGGAGACAAGATTTCAACAGCGTCACTGAGGCATTTCTTAATAAACTTCCCTTCGTTGTATGGCTTGTGCTTGCCAAGTTCAGTCCCTTTGAGAAATTCCTGGTCGGTGTTTGCGTGGAGTGAGTTGAAGTGGCGCTGAAGATTTGACGCTTTGAAATGCGCTAATGACGCCTGACAGATAAGGCAGAATGGCTTGCCTTTACGCTGAACAAAAAAATATAGTCTCCCACTCTGTTAAACACGTCCTGTGTTCGTCTTCATATTTGCGTTTAGCTCTGCATTTTTTCCCTGCCATTTTGAGAGCAAACGTGACACAAATTGTTTACGTCGTAAATAATTTGTGTCAAGTCTGACTAGTTGGCCACCCCTGGTTTACGACATAAATGATTGCTTTTTATCCCACGTTCATGCGTGTTGACGTCACATGGTCAGCTTGATACCGTATTTTCACGACTATAAGGTGCACTTAAAAGTCTTCACGACTATCAGGTGCACTTAAAAGTCGGAAATTTTCTCCAAAATGTGCAGCACGCGCAATGGTCGTAATATTACGGTACATAGGGGATGAATGGCAGCGCCAGCGCCAAACATTTTTTACGCTTGTCATGTGGTTGCATGAGAGCCGCATGAAATCCGCCAAAGAGCCGCATGCGGCTCGGGAGCCGCGGGTTGGCCAGGTCTGATCTATTGCATTTATTTATACATTTATTTATTTGTATTTATTTTTCATTTATTTTTTCATTCATAAATTGACTCAGTCCTTTTCCACAAAATTGTAAAACGTAGATTTCACTGGCCCACGTAGCATTATCCCTGGGTGACGGCAGCAGATGGATGAGTCCGAAGTCATCTGTAAACCGGCCGATTGGAAGATGAGATAACAAAAATACACAATTTGTTATGATTTTATTTTGTCTCTCTCCAGCAGCGAGCATTGGATGGTGGTCCCCTTCAGTGCCGCACCTGTTCCTAATCTTGACATCTGCTCTGGCATAGGGGGCGATTGAAGCAGTCACCTGCTGTGAAAATATTTGCCATGTTTATGTTCCATGTTCAAGTGTTTTTTTTTACGTTTGTCGTTCTTCGACTCAATCATATAGTGGGTTTGTATGTTCTTGATTTTAGTGTTGTTCTCTGGGCAATTTTGTTGTTGATTGGCTACACAGACGTAATGTAAAAAACTAAAAATAATAATACAAAAAAGAAAAACAAAAATAAAACATTGAATAATGTCACATTTTCTGTAATCATGAATGGGAGTCCACAATTTCACACGTCCGACCCAATATTCTCCACTCTCACCTTACTTGACTTTCGCGCCAGTGTCTCTTTTTGCGTTCACATTGTCCTACTTTCCTTACAGTCAATAGTTTTAGTTTAAGAGCCTTCCACACTGTCCATTTGAATGTTTTGTTTCTGACTCAATTTCACTCTTTTTTTTTTTGCGAGGGAGAGGAGGCTTTAGAGGCATTGGAATAGTCACTAAATTGGCTGCTGCGCGGACTCCATTCATGTGCTGAATACAATTTCTACAGATTGACCCATATGTTGATAATATTTTTGACCTTTGTAAATTGACCACCACCATAAAACAGACGTGAAAGACTGCTGAAAGACAAAAAGTAAGACAGAATATTAATTTGTTTCAGCGTCACAGACTTGCTGAAGTGTGAGACACATTTTATTCTTCTCATTTAGACACTTAGTGAAAGATTTTCTGAATTGATGGATGGAGTGAGCCAGAGAAACCCTGAAAAAGGTATTCATCATACAGACCATTAATCTGCACCTATAAAATATTTTATTTCATTCAATTGTATTTTAAACAAATGTGCCATTGGGGCAGAATTGCCTCCTCTGTGTCTTCCCGGACCCCACGTCAAGGAGTTTGAAAAAAAAGGTTAATTTTTGAAGTTATAGTTATTTACATCCATTTCAAAAGTGTTTTGCTCATTGTGTGTTGGTAATCCCATCATGAACATAGCATTGTTGGAGAAAATATTCCTCACAGCAAAGTAAAATTTATTCATTCACTCATTTATTCATGATTAACATTTACAATTCTTGAAATCATAAAAATGACATTAGGACATCATCACAGAACCTGAAAATAAAAATCAGTTTTTACATAGAGATGGAGTTCAAAACAATCACAATTGTGAAAATGGACTACAAGGAGTAAAGGGTAATAAAAACAGTACATTTAAAGGATATACGTGCACTTATTTAGTCATGTACCATAATATCGAGGCATAAGGCACCCTCTAATCTGGGATTCTTTATATATGATGTGACATAGTCTTGTTGTATTCTCCATTGTGTTGTGTGAGTGTTCCTTTGCCATTTAATGGTGATTATTACTGGGAATCTTGAATGACTGGCCTATTTAAAAAAATGGTTTTATTTATTGGGCGCAGTGCTTTATAAGACACATGAAATAGAAGGTACATAATGGTTGGGGTCGTGCTATACATCCACCAAATTGTGCTATGCTAGGCTAGACTCTAGCCCAGGTATGGGCAAACTACGGCCCGCGGGCCACATACTAGGCTTTTTAATCCGGCCTGCCGAACCTGCCCAATTTATAGTAAAAACAGTGTCTGAAACTCATGACAAAACGTTAGGTGACAACAGGGCAGATAACTGAAGTTGCCTGCCCCATTTTTCACAACTTGAAGCACAATGAGACAACTAATCACATTAAAAAACATTGTGACAAAGTATAAAGTTTTTTTTAATCAAAAATATACCTACTACAAATGCTACCTTGCTTAATTTACGGTAAATGTGCATGGCTAGATTTTGCTGCAGTAATCGATTGTCATTGTGGTACACAATCCAAAGTTTGCATTGCTTCCTACGAGCCACTAAGCCCCTTTCATAAGTCTCACGTACACTTTACAGTCACGGTTTAATGTAAATTTAAGTTTTGTAGCGTCACATATGTTGTTAGCTTCTTTTGAATCTTTCTTCTGGGCTGACGTTCTGTGCATCTATTTTGGAAAATAATATGCAATTGCACGACTTTATAACGCTTGGAAAAGTCCGGAAGAAAGCAGCAGGCTTCTGATTGGCTCCCGTGCCGAGTATGCAAATTTCACTGCAGGTAGCCTATGTCTGTGTGCTCGGCGACGGTACGCGTGTATTGTATGCGCGTGAAGGCGAGGGCTTCAGTGGAGAGTTTGTTGAGCGCGCGGTCAGGACAAACCATCTATGAATTGGCGGAATTTAACACAAGTAGGTATTATTGAGCTTGAATATTTCGTTGTGGAATAATATGTTTTCAATGTTGAAAGTGATTCCATTTTTCAATAAATGTTGATTTCTTTAACTTTGCCCCTTAATGAAAACCTATTCAAAACAGACGGAATCTTGATAAATCACAGTGCATATGTTATTTTAATCTATTTCCATTTCCTCCTCCCAGTATCTCCGAAATAGTATGTAAACGCCATATCTTGCATATTCCTTGAGACAAATTTATTAACTGATCAGGGATATTTTTCACATTTGAAAGACAGTTAATAAATTGGGTTCTTACTGTGCTATGAGGTTTGTACACACTACATTTAAAGGACAACCGGCACCATTTTTTTGTTTCCCACTGACATCAGAAAAACGTTTTATAGCATCTAAAATACCCAAAACAGGCAGGCTAATATTTTTAGTTAAATGAAAAACACCAATAAAAATGACTTCAAAATGAATCCGGAAATGGCCAGTTTCAGAAGGTCCCACCCCCTTGTTCGTGACGTCACGCCAAGACGTCTTGCTTTGCTCGAGAATCAAAACAATGGCTTCAGATTCGGAGAAGATGTTTTCTTGTTACTCATCCAGTTATGAATATGATTCAAATAGTTCTGAAGAGGAAAGCATAAATGTTTGCAATTGATTCAAGGAGTCCTCCCATATCAATTCGAGACGTCAATGACAGCAATGTAGCACCCAGAAAATGCAGACGATTGCGCCCAAGCTCCGTTGGAAATGGGCTGATTTGTGTCAGCGAATATCAAATAGTTGTCTTGGTGCAACACACAACAATTCACCATGGCGTTATTTATGTGTTTTCCTTCTAATTTCGCCATCAACACGGATCAACACGAAGTTTTCAGACCAAACAAAGTACCCAAAATGCATTGTGTGTCGCTTTCTCGGTCAGGGGCGGTCCAAACGTGACGTCACCTGGGGATCGTCATCAACTCGAAAACAAGACTTTGTGAATATTCAGCGCAAGTCTTAGAACGTAAACTATAGCTATATGCTGTGGAATCTTTGTAAAATACGCTCAGTCAAAGTCATTTGAAGTGATTTTATAAATTATGGACATAACTTGTCCGGGGGCGTCGGTTGTCCTTTAATGCTTTAGGTTTAGTATTTCCGGCCCAAACACTCCCTCCAAATGCTCCTGGCCCGGCCCCTCTGTCAAATTTTAGAACCCAATGCGGCCCGCGAGTCAAAAAGTTTGCCCACCCCTGCCCACCCCTGCTCTAGCCACTAGAGTCGGGAACCTTTTTGACTAAGAGAGCCATAAAAATAAAATATTTAGAAATGTTTTTCAGCGAGAGCCACACGCACGCGCGTGCGCACATACAAACGCACGCGCGTGCGCACATACAAACGCTCGCGTGCGCGCGCGCACACACACACGGGCACGCGCGGCCACTTTTCAACAAAATATCACAATGTATTATTTAAAATAACTTTGTGATAGTACTCACTGTTAACATGGATGGTTTTCCGTTCCTCGTGTTTGGTAAAAATCCAGGAAAACGATCGGAATGAAATTCAATTTGCCGGTCCAGAGGTGAAGTTACTGCTAGCTACCCCTAGGGAGAATTTGGAGTGGTCAATCTGCCTGCCATGCATGTTTTTGGAGTGTGGGAAGAAACCGGAGGACCCGGAGAAAACCCACGCGGGTCCGGGGAGAACATGCAAACTCCACACAGGGAGGCCGGACCGGGACGCGAACCGGCGACCTCTGCACTGTGAAGCCGGTGTGCTAACCACTCGACTACCGGGCCGCCCTATAATGCGTGTATGAATGTGTAAATAAATGTACAGACGCTTCCCAAGTGAAGAACATTAGAGTTACAAATAACACACGAACATTTTTGCGGGTACAGTATGTTGAAAAATGTTCGGATAGAGATGGTTAGTTAGATTTTGTATTGTGCGCCTCCTTCCGGCCGAGCTTGCTTGAGATTGGCTGCGTACTGTGGTTCACGCACACGCACGCTCACATACACATTAAAAGGGCTGGATGTTTACGCGACGGACATCAAGCCTGACCAATCAGTGCCCAGCTATGCTGAAGTGTTGGCGATGAGTTCAGGCCCCGATCTGCCGAGCTCGCTTATGATTGGCTGTGTAGAGTAAGTGGGTGGGGAGGAAATACCTCTTCCCAGTTGACGCAGCATGAGGACGCGATGCATAACAAGACGTAATGGCTGCTGGCACGTAATTCAGTAATTAATTAAGTAATTACGTGCGAGAAGCTTCAGTAATGGCATACTGAAGACCCAAGTGTGTATGCCGTCATACTACAGTAGGTGTGAATTTATTTTACGACAGTTAGAGCGTGTGTGTTTTATACTTACCCGTTTAGTGTTTGACTTAAACATACATTCCATAAAAAATGTAGCACTGAAGAACAAATTCACCTTATGAACGACCGCTGGGAACGTATCTCGTTCGTAAGATTGGGAGCGTCTGTATGCTGTTTCGCTTGTGCTATATAAACATAAATATGTAATGCCATCAACACATATAACAAAACAAGTTATAAGATAGCAAAATATATAGATTTGATTAACCAAAGCTTGTTACAACATAGGAAACATTCAGGAGATGCTTGTAGCCGTAAAGACTCAAATCTGAGACTTTAAAAAACACAGAAGCGATTCTTGCTCTGTCAGATTCAGGCAATTTCCATGCTCAGGGTGAATTGCTTGCGGCTCGAGCGACAGTCGAGTAAATGCATGTTACCAGATGCATCCAAGTGATTTTTAAAGGACAACCGACGCCTCGGACAAATTGTGTCCATAATTTGTAAAATCACTCCAAGTGACTTCTACTGAGCGTGTTTTACAAAGATTCCACCGCATATAGCGATATTTTACGTTTTAGGACTCGTGCTGAATATTCAGGAAATCTTGTTTTTGAGTTGGTGACGATTCCTGACGTCACATCACGGAGTGAACGCCCCTAAACCGAGAAAGCGACACACAATGCATTTTGCTGTACTTTGTTTGGTCTGAAAACTTCGTGTTGATCCATGTTGATGGCGAAATTAGAAGGAAAACACATAAATAATGCGCTGCTGAATCGTTGTGTGTGTTGCACCAAGACAACTATTTGATATTCGCTGTCACAAATTGCCAAATCAGCCCATTTCCAACGGAGCTTTGGCGCCATCTTCTGCATTTTCTGGGCCGCTACACATAATTCCTGATGCCTCAAAATGACCCGGAAGAACTCGATTTCAAACATGTATGCTTTCCTCTTCAGAACTATTTGAATCATATTCATAACTGGATGAGTAACAAGAAAACATGTTCTCTGAATCTGAAGCCATTGTTTTGATTCTCGAGCAAGACAAGAGTGATGTCACGAATTGGGGGCAGGACTTTCTGAAAATGCCCACTTCGCAGCTCAATTTTTTTTTTGCAGTTTGAGCACACTTTAAGTCATTTTTATTGATGTTTTACATTTGACTAAAAATATCAGCCTGGGTGTTTTGGGTATTTTAGATGCTATAAAACGTTTTTCTGATGTCAGTTAGGGAACAAAAAAATGGTGTCGGTTGTCCTATAAGTTTGGCTCTGGCGAGGGAATTCACAAAATGAGGGCTGCTTCTCTCCTGAAATCATGGCATCACGGGTTTGACTGGCATTCTCATTTTGAAATGGTCTTCACTTTTGTAGTCGTTCTCCTTTTCGAATGTTCACATTTACTGTCCTGGGATCCCTGGACCAGAGTGAAGTGAAAAATGTCAGGCTGTTGCTGAAAAAAAAGCTTTCAAGCATGTCATAGGAGCTCTTCCAACGGGTTGACACATCTTGAACAAGCCTGTGGAAAAGCAAGACCAGCTGTTTTCATTTCTGTCGTAAAAGATCTTGCGCCCAAACACTGTGGTGAGGGAAAAAAATCACATATTTCCTCAAGCTCCCGTGTTCACTTTGAAGGCTTTCTGCCTGGCAAAATAATTTTGGCTGTAATGCACATGGTAAGAGGCATCTTTGTTTCATATTTCATATCAATTATCTGTTTGCACTTTGTCTGTGTGTTTTTCTGACAATAAATATGTTTGTTATACCACTTTGTCTGAGCGTAAATTTGTGGAATTGAAAGTGGATCACGTCAAGAGGCAGATTGCATCGACCGACACACTGATTTAAAAACAGTTTGTCAGGATTTTGCGGCGTCAATGCCCCTTGAACTGCGTCAATGCTGTTCATGCATCGGTTGCGTGATATTCATAAAGCAGTCCGCGCACTGACACAAGGAATTCTCTGCGAGCTTGGCGCATGTGTCAACGCATCGTTGTCGCGGCACCCATTACTACAGCCCGCTATTGAGACCAGTCCGAACCCCAGGATTAAAAAGAATTAAAAATAAATAGTTAAAAAGAAACTGGATTTTTATATTTATAATAAAATGCAATCTCTAAAATATCCAATTTTATGTCAGGGCAGACAGACACACATGCGAGTTGAAGAGACGGCGCTGAATGAGAGTTGAAAACAGATGAAATTGCAGTGCATATTTTTGGTAATTACAGGGTCGTCTACGAGAATTAGCCAAAATGTTAAATAATAATCGTCCGAACCACGTATCCCTCACTAGGGTCGCGGGGGTGCTGGAGCCTATGCCGGTGGTCTACGGGCACGTGGCAGGGGTCACCCTGAATCTGTTGCCAGTCAATTGCAGGGCACACAGAAACGATCAACCATTCAGGCTCACACTCAGACGTAGAGTCAATTTGATATGGTCAATCAACCTGGGCGGCATGTTTTTGGAATGTGAGAGGAAACCGGAGTACCAGGAGAAATACCACATAGGCCCGGAGAGAACATGCAAAATCATTGGGTGGCTGCAGCGGGGATTGAGCCCATGGCCTTTGCACTGTGAAGTATGCGCGCTAAACACTCGACTACCGGGACGCCTAGCCAAAATGTCATTGTCAAAATGAGAAAAGCTGATGCTGAGTTTTCCTAGAAATCTGGACATCTCTACTTTTATCCAAAGTTGAATGGGAAACTTAAGTGCTGTGTGTGTGTGTGATCAACAAGTGGCTCAGGGAATATCATATGCAGGGCCACCGTGAGACTCATCATGTTGGAAAATATGGCCAGTTGTAAGAACAACTGAAACGAGACAAGATAAATGAATTGCTGGTGGGTCTGATGCTGTATCAGACCCACCAGCAATTCATTTATCTTGTCTCGTCTGTTTAGTCGGTTGAGTTTCAGAAATAAAGCTGATCCCTGATTGGTCATTCTCTTAGCCGTAAGCAATTGTGATTTTTTTGCTGACTGGAAGTAATCAAATGCCTTGTCAAACCTTGTCAATGGATTACAAAGTATAATAATAGAGGACGTTTTCTGGGCTCATATTCTGGGTTTATTTTCCTTCAATGTGATATTAATTAAGTATGCTGTCTTTTGAGTTGTAATGTTATATAGAAGATATTATTGTCAATAAAATGTTGGAGTTCAATAACTTAACTTAAACTTGAAACTTTGCCATCTCCATAAATCAAAGCACAGTTTCGGTGGATTTCATAGCCAAAGGGAAGGAGCTGCATGAAGGGAAAGAAAAATTGTAATCAGGTCTTATCAAGGCTACTTAACAAGCTTTGTGAATGCCTGAATCATGCCCTGCAATCAATTTGATCCATAAAACCTAACACGCACTCCTTCTGCTTTATGTCACATTTTATTTTTTTTTCTTCTGACCCACCTTTTCCCTCCGATCCCTCAGAGAGATTCTCATCTTTTTGCCATTCATGAATATGGCTCCCAGTTTGTTCATTGAAATGGTATCGCTGCATGGTGTCATCCCATTCCCCCACTGCTATCACTTGGCTTGCATTTAGGTCGCCGACTCAATCAGGGTGTCCTTGTTGAAGATTGCGTGGAAATAATGAGATCTATCATGATCACTATAATTCTAATCTCATAGGGAGCCTGAGGGTCTGATAGCAGAAGTGCATTTCTATTGAGACAAAGGGATCCATCGTACTCACGACATTGTGTGTTAATTAAACAGGTCTCTTAAAGAACATGGTGTATCCCTCGCAATGAAAGGTAGACAGTACTTGCTTGTGCCATAAAGGTATAATCATCCACACGGGTCTGTTTTATTTGTACCAAATAAATGATTATCAATGTGTTTTTCCAAGAAATTTAATAACAGCAATTTTCAGATTATAATGATCATAGATTAAATGCATTCAAGTAATGGTTTGAAAGAAATCATGTTAATTAGATATCAAATTGTGGGGAGGATAGCTTTTTTCAAACAGAATGTTTTCCAGAGTGAAATTCAATTTCCTCAGATTAGACTGTTAGAGCACACTCAAGTAGGTCGTCATGCCCTGCAAGATAAAAGTAGTTATTACTGTGATGTCTGTTCGAGTTTGGTGTTTTGCTTCAGAGGAAATGTTACCGAACATGAGAGAGTTAATTGAATATTTGGAACGCCTGTTAAATAGGGGAGCAGTAGAGGGTGCCCACACCTTTTTTCACCATACAAGATAATGTATCAAAATAATACTGTGTACTGACAATAATATTTGACTGTGAATTATTCATCTGCACAACATTTTGGAGGGGGCCATACAGACAATATGAAGAACAGAAACGAAGTAGGAAAGTACAAAAACACTGCTGTTGAATTCCATTTTGCACTGAATGGAATTAGCTAGGGATGCACAGTCCGGACCTTGACGGCTGATAACAAAAAAAAAAAAAAAAACACTTCCATATGGGATATACTGCGACTCCACATTTCCTTACTTTTGGAACGATAATACACTAGTTAGATGAGGCAAACGTGTCAAAAACCACATTGAGAATTAAAAAGGTATCTCATTTTGAATGAAAATTGGCCTATTTTGTCCTCTAATCATTTCTACATGCTTCATTAAGCTTAGAGAAGGCAAAACAGACTGGAAGCTAATAGAGCAACTCGCGCTTGTTAGAGTTTAGCGGCAGATTGCGCCGTTGTATCCGCATGCTTGGTGGTCGAAGCACGAATGACCTTTGTGAGATGAGATGCGATGAGATGAAATGAGACGATATGAGATGAGATGACCTTTATTTATCTCACGTTGGAGAAATTACCAATTCACAGCAACAAAGTTGTGATGAAAGACTGAGGAAAAGAAAAAAAATAAGTAGAAAAACAAATATAGGAGCTGCTGTGAAGGCAGCCGTCTTGAAGTCAAAATAATATATGACACAACATAAAAGGAGGATGAGATTTTGAGATAATGGACAGTGGTTGAAATACTCCCCATACTCAACTTTTTTTACAGCAATTATGGCATTATTTTTTTTTTTTTTTTTTGTCTTTTAATCAGGTAACAGGGTCCATGAAAGGGTGAAGCACACTAAAATGCCACAGATTTAAAAACATTAAATAAATTGTTTCCCAAACGTGATTGAGTCAATGCACACAATAAGTGCCACAATGCCACAATAAGTGAACGAGCCCGTTCTTCTAACAACAAAATGGCAGCCGGTTGAATTTTTTTCTCTATTCCCCGCCCCCAGTCTTTGTTTAAAGCCACGTGATTGGTCAAGAACGCAGCAGTGGGGGATGGGGTTACAGAGACAGAGTGAGGCCGTTCTCCAAAAATAAAATGGTGTTTTCGGTTAAAGCCACGTGATTGGTCAAGAACCCAGCAGCGGGGGAGTTAAACATTAAAGACACATGCAGCCGACAGTGAGAGAGTGAGAGAAAACACACACACACACAAAGGGAGATGACAAAGTTTTAAACCAAAAACCAAAAGGGAGAAATAAAAGAAAAAACAAAAGAAAATGGATAGAAAACAGTGAAATTTAGACTCGTTTCAACTTTGAAATTTCAAAACCAGAGTAAACTGGAAGGTTAAAATATCCCATCAATCATATATAAAAAAAAAAAATCCTCGTCTCACCCACCATGGGTGGTGTCTGTCCCCATTTCAGCTCGGGTCCTCTACCAGAGGCCAGGAAGCTTGAGGGTTCTGCGCAGTATCCGTGCTGTTCCCAGCACTGCGCTTTTCTGGACCGAGATATCCGATGTTGTTCCCGGGATCTGTTGCAACCACTCGTCGAGTTTGGGGGTCACTGCCCCGAGTGCTCCGACCACCACAGGCACGACTGTCACCTTTACCTTCCAGGCTCTCTCCAGCTCCTCTCTGAGCCCTTGGTATTTCTCGATTTTCTCATGTTCCTTCTTTCTGATGTTCCCATCACTCGGGACCGCTACATCCACGACAACGGCTTTCCTTTCCCCTTTATCTATGACCACGATATCTGGTTGGTTGGCCATTACCATCTTGTCAGTCTGTATCTGGAAGTCCCACAGGATTTTTGCTCGGTCATTCTCCACCACCTTGGGAGGTGTTTCCCATTTTGACCTTGGGGTTTCCAGTCCATACTCCGCACAGATGTTTCGGTAGACTATGCCAGCCACCTGGTTATGGCGCTCCATGTAGGCTTTCCCTGCCAGCATCTTACACCCTGCAGTTACGTGTTGGATTGTCTGAGGTGCCACTTTGCACAACCTACACCTTGGGTCTTGTCTGGTGTGGTATATCCCTGCCTTTATGGCTCTGGTGTTCAGGGCCTGCTCTTGGGCAGCCAGGATGAGTGCCTCTGTGCTGTCCTTTAGGCCAGCCCTCTCTAGCCACTGATAGGACTTCTTGAGATCAGCCACTTCTGCTATGGTTCGGTGGTACATCCCGTGTAGGGGTATATATATATATATATAATGCAATAATAATAATAATGCAAGAAGATTGGAGGTGGAAGATATGTAACTATCTCTGATCCATTCCCTTGCAGCATTACAAATTCCCTTCCCACCGAAGCAGTTTCTATATCATTCTTCATGCCATTGTATCAAAGCCAACAATGGCAATTTAATTAGTCCCAGAGCTGGGCAACTCTCCCAACCTCCATCAGTCTGAATCATTGCACTCGCCATCTCTCTCAGGCTCTGTCTCGTTCTTCCCGCATCACTGTCCCCCTCATCTATCCTGTTACAACACAATAAGCTCATGAACTTCGCAGTCCGATTCACTTTGATGTTCATTTTATCATACGGCCTCCCATTTGGCTGCCACATCGCGGTGAGGCAAAAGGGACCCTGGCAACGAAGAAGCTAAATGTGAGCACAAACCATTCCAGCACTGAGGCAAATTAACTTTCATTGTTAAAGCTTTGATGCTTGGGTGAAATGAAACTGCATTGAACGTGTTGCAGGAGGGACAGAGGACAGACACTATAAAGCAGGTTTTTTAAATTCAGTTAAAGTAAGTATAATATAATATGATATAATAAAATATAATAAAATATAATACAGTATAATGTCATATCATATCATATCATATCATATCATATCATATCATATCATATCATATCATATCATATCATATCATATCATATCATATCATATCATCTATCTAATCTAATCTAATCTAATCTAATCTAATCTAATCTAATAATATAATTTTATATGGGGGTCTGATGATGCACATGGGTCCGAGCCAGATATTTGCTTTTTACATGCAAGTGCATAAATTCTGGAGTCAGGCTCTGCGCAGAGGAAATCCTCAGGACTGAATGAAGGTATTCATCGGTGAGAAGACTCCTAATGAGGTGTTTTGTTCATCTTCATTTACGAAAACAGTTGCTCGCACAAATATGTGCTCCTGTACATAGAGAGCATGTTCACAGTTTGGGCATGGAGTTCAGGCAGCGTGTGAGGGAGGTAAGGTGGAAATGTTCATATTTCGACTTGAGAGTGACACTACAGCTCAAATAGCTCCATTCGGAGATTGTTTTGTGCGTTATTCACATCAAACGTAAAGGGGTTGCTAAAAAGTTCAAATTTACATATTTGGCCTTCAATGTCGGCAAATCGTCAGGCATAAATGCCGACACTTTGAGCCCCGAGTATCGCCCATGTCGCGGCATTTTCGGCAACCAAAACAGAAAGCACTCGTAGAAAAATGCTGCGACAATTGCGGGACTATTGCCACACATGGAGACTGCCACACACCGACCCTGCGCCATTTCCCTTCCGTTTGTGTTATTAAGACGCCGAACAAAGTGTCGCTGACGGCAGTGCCAGTGCCTCTCCTATCGCTTAGCACAAGCTAAGCTTACCTTCCTGCTTAAAATCGAGAACTCCCGCCCCCAGCACCGGCTGCTCTCCTATTGGCCGCGCGTAGAGTCGTCACGGCGTTTTGACGCTCGTATTAAAAATGTTTTACATTGGGCGACATGGTATTAAACGCCACCCTTGCGCGACGCTCTGCGTCAACAGTGGACTTGCGCTCTGTCGCTGACGTCTCACATACACAATGAATGGCTGCACTGAATGGCCATCCAGCGCTTGACGCGTTCAAAGTGTCGGCACCTTTAGCCTGCGCTGTCCTGCGCTGTATCACGGGCCAGCGGTCCAGATGTAATACAAATTTGAAATTGTCTCGCGGGCCAAATATAATTCAGGTCTGAGTTTGACATGTCAGGTTTAGAGAGTTAATGGCTACAGGGAAGAAGCTGTTTAAATGTCTCCTGGATTTGGTGCGCATGGATCGGTATGGCTTTTTGGCTAGGCGGCCCGGTCTTCAAGTGTTGAGCACGTGGACTTCACAGTGCAGAGGTCGTGGGCTCAATACCCGCTCTGGCCTCCCTTTGTGCAGTTTGCCTGTTTTCTCCAGGTCCTCCAGTTTCCTCCCACATTACAAAAACAGCCATGGCAGGCTGATAGAACACTCTAAATTGTCCCTAGGTGTGCGTGTGAGAGTGACTGATTGTTTGTCTCTGTGTGCCCTGCGAAGGGCTGGCAGGCAATTCCGGGTGTCCCCCACCGAGTGCCTAAAGACGGCTGGTATAGACTCCAGCACCCCCGCGACCCTAATTAGGATAAAGCGGTCTGTGAAATGGATGGATGGACGAATGGATTTAGAGTGCAGTGAAACGTGTTTTTGGGTCATTTTTTGACTGGTGTGGAGGAACCTACAACTCGAGAAATATAGTGTACAAAATGGATGGTTGAGTAAATTATGAATTCTTCTATTACTGTGAAACAGTGCAATTCTTTATTGATATCTTGAGCTTTGTGGAAATGTGTATTTTTAGTCGGTTAGCTTGTTACACGCTGTGTTGGAAATATTTTTAGATTTTCAGGTTTCCTGCTGTCTGACATTGAGTGCCAAAGATAATTCAATAATCCTGAATTGGAAGCTGCTGTGAAATACATATGAAAGAACATGCATCCACAACTCAATGTCGCTGCTTATTCACCCATAGCACTTTCGTTGTTGAGAGGAAAAAAGGTCTGTCATGCCAAGGCATCATTCTCTTCTAACCTTTTCCATCGCCCATCAGGCTTTAACGGAAAACAATTTTATAACTCAGAAAGCATCCAGTTGGCTATAATTCTGAGGGTGGAGGGAAAAAAGAGCAGTAATTTGATGTTTATTTGCGATTGACGTGTTAATGTGTCTTTTGGTGTAGGTATAAAATCAATCGGTGATGGAAAAAAATCAGCAAAGATGAACCAATGTGCATTCGACTTAGGAGGCTATAATGTTTACATGATTCATTCATAAGATGTGGTTCTAGTTCATTCATATTCAACTGTTAATTTGATCATGATATACTCACTTTATGTGGGTGAACAGTGAAAAAGTCAGTAATAGCCAAAATAAATCTCATAATTTCAAACAAACTCTCTGAAGAGAGAATATGACAAATACCCTATAGTCAGGTCTCAGTGAATTTGCATGAGATTTGTATTGCATTCATTATTGCACATAAACATGTTGGACAATAAACTCTTGGGCCCAACCAAGATCGATTTCCATCGATTTATATTCATCTCTCGAGATCACAAGTGTCAAGGCCCGGGGCGAAATCTGGCCTGCCACATAATTTTAATCGGCCCCCGAAAGCAAATCAAGCATGTCAGTGCCATGATGCCTGCTAAAGTGTGAAGCAAAATTTTAAATTGTCGTATGTAAACTCCAACAGTCATTACTGTTGACTTCAAATTTGAACATTAGTTGTGTGCTCTGTATGTAATATGTGGAGAATATGAAATATTCTTATGTTTTCCACAAATTCATGATGGCCCTAGAGAGGAAACCGTAATTATAATGTGGCCAGCCGCAAAAACATGAGTGTGAGACCTCTGTTCTAGTTCCTTCATTATTTATGTTTGTATGTGTTTATTTATTTATGTATTTATCTGTTTGTTTGTTTGTTTGTTTGATTGTTTGATTGTTTGTTATTTATTCATTTGTTTATTTATTTGTGTTTGTTGTCTGGCTAATACTGTTTTTTTGTCAGATGAAACACTGATTAAGGATTCATATGGCGAATTATTGAAAAGCTAATATAATGTTTTAAATATTTGCCCCGCCGAATACATGCATTTATTTCAATGACTGTGAATGTAGCAACAAGGGGGCACACGCCAGTGTCTTAAAGCCCGGATAAATACAGAGGGTTGTGTCAGGAAGGGCATCCGACGTAAACATTTTTGCCAAAAAAAATGTGTGAATCAAACCTCTGAATCCCATACCGGATCGGTCGAGGCCCGGGTTCACAACGGCCGCCATTGGTACTGTTGACCTTCAGTGTGCCAGTGGAAAATGGACTACTGTTGGTCGAAGAAGGAGAGGAGGGAGGTGTGCCCGGAGGAAAAGAGAGAAATGGAACGCCAAGAGTATAGAACTAAGAGTAGGAACTTTGAATGTAGGAACAATGACAAGTAAAGGTAGAGAGCTGGTTGGCATGATGCAGAGAAGGACATACTGTGTGTCCAGAGGACCAGGTGGAAAGGGAGCAAGGCTAGAAGCTTAGGGTCAGGGTTTAAGTTGTTCTATCATGGTGAAGACAGAAAGAGAAATGGAGTTGGGGTTGTCTTAAAAGAGGAGTTTGTTAGGATTGTCTTGCAAAGTAGTGGTTGGTGAGAGTGTAGCGAGACAGCAAATGTTGGTGGTGTGTAGGATGACGCTGGCAGTGAGGAAGATGAAGAAACCAAAGGCTGAAGTGAGGACAAAATGGTGGAAATTGAAAAAGGAAGAGTGTTGCGTGACATTTAGGAAGGAGGTAAGACAAGCACTGGGTGGGAAAGAGGTCCTTCCAGATGACTGGCAAACTACAGCGAACATAATCAGAGACACGGGTCAGAAAGTACTTGGTGTATCGAGTGGGAGAAAGGTAGATAAGAAGACTTGGTGGTGGAATGGTGAGGTACAGGAGTGTATACAGAGAAAGAGGTTAGCAAAGAAGAAGTGGGACACTGAGAGGACGGACGAGAGTAGACAGCAGTACAAGGAGATGCAGCGCACGGTTGAAGTAAAGGTGGCAATGGCAAACAAGAGGCCTATGATGACTTGTATGCTCGGCTGGACAGCAAGGAAGGCGAGACTGATCTTTACAGGGTGGCGAGACAGAAAGACAAAGATGGTAAGGACCTGCAGCAGGTTAGGGTGATTAAGGATAGATATGGCAATGTATTAACAGGTGCCAGTAGTGTAGTGGGAAGATGGAAAGAGTACATTGAAGAATTGATGAATGAGGAAAATGAGAAGGAACAAAGAGTAGAAGACGTGACTGTTGTGGACCAAGACGTAGCAAGCATTAGCAAGGATGAAGTGAGGAGGGCGCTGAAGAGGATGAAGGGGGGAAAGGCACTCGGGCCTGATGATTTACCAATCGAGAAATGGAACTGTATTGGAAAGGTGGCGGTGGTGTTCCTGACTGGGTTATTCAACAAGATCTTAGATGGTGAACAGATGCCTGAAGAATGGAGACGAAGTGTACTCGTGCCCATTTTTAAGAACAAAGGAGATGTGCAGAGTTGTACTAACTACAGAGGAATAGAGTTGATGAGCCATACAATGAAACCCTGGGAAAGAGTAGTTGAAGCAAGACTAAGAGCAGAAGTGAACATTTCTGAGCAGCAGTATGGCTTCATGCCCAAAAAGAATACGACTGATGCAGTGTTTGCTTGCTGGAGGATTTTAAGTACTTAAGGTTAACTGTCCAGAGCAATGGAGAGTGTGGAAAAGAGGTGAAGAAGCGTGTCCAGGCAGGCTGGAGCGGCTGGAGAAAAATGTCAGGTGTGATGTGTGATAGAAGGGTTTCAGCCAGGATGAAAGGAAAAGTGTATAAAACAGTGGTGAGACCAGCCATGATGTTTGGACTGGAGACAGTGCCACTGAAGAAAATACAGGAAGCAGAGCTGGAGGTAGCAGAGCTGAAGATGTTGAGGTTTTCTTTGGGAGTGACCAGGTTGGATAGGATCAGGAATGAGTACATTAGAGGGACAACTCATATTAGAGGCTTTGGAGAGAAAGTCAGAGAGGCCAGACTGAGATTGTTTGGACATGTCCAGAGGAGAGAGAACGACTATATCGGGAGAAGGATGCTCTGTGTCTTTGTGTTGTTATATATATTTTTTTTTCCCAAGATGGCGGCTCCCCTCTCCCGGCAAATTGGCGTTTTCATGTGTATTATGTTTGTTAAAGTCATTACAAGTGCCTTGCATGCTGGGTCCGAGAGGACAGTAATTTCATCTGTGCTGTATGTCATGCATATTAGCATATTTGACAATAAAGCTGACTTTGACTTTGAATCTTGAACTGCCAGGCAGGAGACTGAGAGGAAGACCGAAGAGGAGGTTTATGGATGTGGTCAAAGAGGACATGAAGGTAGCTGGTGTGAGAGAAGAGGATGCACAAAACCGGGAAAGATGGAGGACAATGATTCGCTGTGGCGACCCCTGAAGGGAAAAGTCGAAAGGAAAAGAAGATTTCAATGACTGTGAATTACAATTGCCATGTGTGATGGATTTAATGACTGAAGTTAAAAGGACATTCATACTTGTCATGTACCATCCAGGTAGGGCTCTGAGTCGAGCTGCTTCTCTTTCACCTCGAGGGGAGCTAGTGTCTCGGGCATCTGATTCGGATGCATCCTGAGCAACTCCCTGATAAGGTGTTCTGGGCATTTTCCACTGGCAGGAAACCCCAGGGATGATCCAGGACACCCTGGAGAGACTGTTACCCAGCTGGCCTGGGATCGCTTCCCAGGAAGAGCTAGAAGTAGTGGCTCGGAAGAAGGAAAGTCTGGGCTTCCATGTTAAAGCTGCTGCCCCTGCAACCCGAACCAGATAAGCTGCAGAAGATAGATGGATTGATGGAAGAAGCTGTCGGTGATAAAAAGAGATTGGTTCACTTCTCCTGTCCCACGTGAATCCCTTTTAATTCCAAACAGCAACTCTCAATTCCAAATATACATCCATGCTCAACAGCGACGCTGCTCTTTCCTCATCCTCAGTTCCACGAGCCATCCATCCAGCTACACAAACGCACACAGTCCATCATCTCTGGATACCTCCCTGGTTAGGTGTTCGGAGAACATCGCAAAGACAGGAGGCAATGCACGACACAGGACATGCTGGAGTGACTTTGTCTCCCAGCTGGCCTGGTGTCCTTCGGGAAGAGCTGGAAGAAGTGGCTGTGGAGAGGTATATCCAGGCTTCCCTGCTAACGCTGTTGCCGCCACGACCCGACTTTGGAAGAGCGGTAAAAAAATGAATGGATGGATGAGTGAAAGGTATATAAAATGAGTGACAGGTATATAGAATGCCTTTGTCAACAAATTTCATGATATATATTTTGGGATGGGCAGGCCGGTGGGCGGTGATCAGTGTGTCAACCTAACAGTGCAGAAGTACCAAATTCAATTCCAGCTGCGGCCTTTCTGTGTGGAGTTTGCATGTTCTCCCGGGCCTGTTGTGGGTGTTACTTGGGTTTCCTCCCACATTCCAAAACCATGCATGGCAGGCTTGACCATTGTTTCACATGGCATAATCGTCCCATTTAACCAGACAGTCAATTAATTAGACCGTCCCAAAAAGGTCTTTGGTTTCCATGTGGCAAGAGTTCCCATCTTGTGTCATTCATCTTACAAAACAGTCTCATTTATGCAATTTATGTACCACCAAACCACCTTTATTTAATTTCATGGTATTCATTTGGGTCCTCCGAATGATGAAAATGAATGACGATCACCACTCAGTGACATGATACAAATGGGACGAAGCCATCCCATAAATTCAAGACAATTATGCTGAACAATATTCTACACCCATAAATGATTTCATCACTATTCATTCATGGGTGAAGAAATTGCTTCTGAATACTGCAAATGTTACCACTTGGAATTTCACACCAGCTATGATATTGTGGAAAGAATTTCTAAGAGTTGTTTCCAGCCTGGTATTCCTAATTTTCTTACGGATGAGTATATTGTAGCCTTTGCAGAATCAATGAAGTTTTCTTTTTTTTAAATGGTAGACCGTGATTCTTTCTCTCTTGAGCTTTTTATTCATTTCACAAATAGATGCCTCGTCCCTACAGCAAAAGGAATGCATCCATTCATTCATTTTCTGAACCGCTTTATCCTCACTAGGGTCGCACGGGAGGAGGGTCTCTATCTCAACCGTGTTCAGGCAGTAGACGCATGACACCCTGGTTGCCAGGCAATTGCAAGGTACACAGAAATAAACATTCATTTGTGCTTAAACTCACACCTTGGGACAATTTGGATTGTTCAACCTGCTATGCATGTTTTTGGAATGTGGGAGGAAACTGGAGTGCCCGGAGAAAACCCACACAGGTACGGGGAGAAGATGCAAACTCCACACAGGTAGACCAGAGGTGGAATTAATTCTGGTAACTCTGCACTGTGAAGTCAATGTGCCAATCACTTGACTCCCAGACCGCCTAAAGGAAAAAAAATCCCCAAAATTAGATAAGATGGCCACCAATTCAGGGTCTCCCCCGCCTCGTGCCCAAGGACGGCTGGGATAGGCTCCAGCACCCCGCCGCCCTAATGAGGAATAAGCGGTATGGAAAATGGATGGATGGATAGATAAGATGGTTGTGTACCTGCTGTCAGAAGATCATTTGGTTATCCTTTCTGTTATTTTTATAGGGCTCCATCCATCAATCAATTTTATGATCCACTTTATTATCACAAGGACGGGGCATGGTGGAGACAAACACATCTGTCCGTCTACATATAATAAATAATTTCCGTTGTATATCCATCCATCCATTTTCCATCACTTATCCAGGGTTGAGTTTTGGGGGTCGCTGCTGTGGCAGAGAATCAGAATCAGAATCAGAATCAGAATACCTTTATTCGTCCCGCAATGGGGAAATTTGCAGTCCACAGCAGCAATTGAAGAGGGATGGGGTTGGGGTGGGAGTGAAAGGATAGAAAACAAGATATTCTAAGCATAACAAAATAAAAATGTCAACTGTATACTGTGCAAATGTAGATGTGCAAAAACCATTCTATAAACAAGACTGTACATAGTGCAGAATCAAGAAATGCATTTAGATATATTGCAACAACCCATATTTACAAGTGTCCAGAAGAAGTGTCAAGAAGCCCAGACTTCCTGTCCCTAGCCACTTTTTCTAGCTGTTCCCAGGAGATCCCAATATGTTCTCAGACCGTCTGAGTGTCATAGTATCACCATTGTGTCTTTAGTTGTCCTGAGTACTATTGCTGGTGGATCATGCCCTAAACACTTGACCAAGGAGGCATTCATGAAGCCTCTGAATCAGATGCCCGAGCCACCTCATCCGTCTCCACTTGATGTGGAGGAGAAGGGACCGCCTGGATAACAGAGCTTCTCACCTTATATTTAAGGGAAAGCCCAGACCCCTCTGCGGATGAAATTCATTGTGGTTGATTATTTCCGGGATCTTGTTGTTTCAGGTACAATCCATAGCTCGTGACCATTGATGACGGTTGGAACGGAGATGGACATGTTGCCATCCGAATACTTAATTTGCAAATTTCAAATGACCATTTTTAATGTGCCGCAGCATGCTGATTGGACATCACTGGATTATCAAGTCTTTATCCCGCCCCATTTAGCAATGTGAGTTTGCCTTACTGTTATTTATTTATATATTTTATTTTTTTTTATTTTCAGGTTTTGCATGATACAGGGTGGCCCGGTAATCGACCGGTTAACACATCAGCCTCAGAGTGCAGGAATCCAGGATTTGATTCCGTTGTGCAATATGGGTGAAATTACATTCAGTTTCCACTTGGGGCTCAAGATTGGACAAAGTATTTCACCCTTACCACCCTCCCCGTCAAAGGCTGTTGGAAACTTATCCTCCATGACCAACAGATCACTATATCTTACATCTAATAAAATGTGTCTTCAAAATGGCTGTACGTCTGAGCAGGTGAAAATGACTAGCCTTGCAATTCTGCTCAGCAGCGGGAGTCTATACAAATGCCCAATCAAATGTGGGTGCGTGTGCACATACAAACACAAAAACACAACAAGCAGAAGAGAAATGGAAAGTGCTCAAATAGCTTTTTTTGCATTTTAACAACAGTAACAGCAGCACGAACATTCATCTGACCTGTCAGATTGTAATTGCTGCTTCATTGATTTAACTCAGTTTGATTTATGTTTCCAAAAGTTCCCTGTCGGAGAGACTCGGCAGCAAGTGGAGCATATGCTTGTACGTGAAGTTATGTGTCATACTGGTTGGGGCAGTGGAGTTAAGCTTCTGTATATTAATGAATGTGAATTATCATATGAGCAACCGTGAAGTGCGCAAATCAGATGTGTGCTATGAACTGGATTATTCAAACAATAAACAGCATTGAAAAACTGATGGATTTTCACTGCATTAATCCATTGATACTACATGCTGTGATGCTGGATGCTGTTGCTCCTATCTATCATTGTTTTGATTTTTTGGTGTTTTGTTTTCAGCTCCAGGGGTACAACTATCACATATTGTAATCAATGACACTTAAAGGACAACATACATCAGTTTTATGGTGCCTAACAAGTGATTACTCTTCAATCACAAAGTTGGATCTATCACCATTAGAATGTTCAATTGCCTCCACGTATTACATATAGAGCAATCTATCTCTCCATTATCTGAACCACTTATTCCTCACTTGGGGTTGTGGGGGGTGCTGGACCTATACCAGCCATCTTTGGGCACTGGGTGAGGGACACCCTGAATCAGTTACCAGCCAATCGCAGGGCGCACAGAGACAAACAACTGGTCAATCTAATGGATGCTACAGCTGCGTGTTTGATTTTTAACATTCAGCATGTAATCGACGTGCACATTCCACCATGACGTCCCTGATCCACTGCTGAAAAGGACACTTTGATCCTCTCCTCTTTCATCTAGAACTGCTTCATGTCACAAAGAGGGTACAGAAAGTGCTGAAGAATGAATTACTCGCTTTGCCTTTGTGTTGTCATATTATTTATTTATTTATTTATGTATTTATTTATTTATTTTACTTTATGTTACTTCCGGGTTGAGTGAACGCTGGCGCGTTGCTGCCGCTACTCACCCGCATAAAAAATATTCTGTGACTATAAAGTGTCCTTGAGAGTTTTGAAAGGCGCTTATAAATGCAATTTATTATTATCATCATTATCAATCTCACACCTCACACCTAGGGACAATTTAGAGTGTTCAATCAGCCAGCCATGCATGTTTTTGGAACGTGGGAGGAAACCGGTGTAAGGACCCGGAGAAAACCCACGCGGGAGCGGGATTGGAACTCACGACCCCTGTACTTTGTGGTCGGCGTGCTAACCACTCATTTACTGGGCCGTGCACAACAAATTAATGAAGAACTAGTTTTCAAATTTGAAGGAAAAAATAATTAGTGTTACTGTCGTTTACAATTTGAAAATTTGATCTGGACTTTACCAAGCATCATGGCATTTGACCTGCTTGATTTGCTTTCATGGGCCAAATCAAATGATGTGGCGGGCCTTTACTGACACCTGTCATGTAAAGCAAATAGTAACTATCATGATTTCATTCTGTTAATCTACGGCAGGTGGCAGAAATTAGGTGATTCATTCGAGCTGCGCTCCTGTTTCTCATCAATCAATCAATGTCATCATAGATGAATTAAGGACTCTCACTCCAACCATTCAGCGTTGGATAATTCACCTAACTCAAGCACTGTATTCCAAGTGCAATGTTCTCGATGTTCATAGACTTTGCTCAGATTTTTCTTTTGCCCAATAGTAATTTTATTTAGATAGCTATTGTCCGTTTTTATATGATTTGGTTGTCTTGGACTTTTGATACATTCTAGTTCAGTTTTTATTTTTCTTGATTTTTGCAAGGTTTTTTTCCTCTCATTGAAGGCAAGTGTGTAAAATCTCACCAACCGGAACTACTGGGTCCTGATCGATGTCCCACCACATAAAAAAAAATCTTATGTGACATCAGACTGACAACTACCTGACATTGGAGTCAGGCATCAAAACATACATGAAAGAAACCACATTTTATTTCACAAGACAAGTTATTCCCATCGACATGCCCAAAACAATATTTTTATTGAATGTGAATGGAGGAGTGGGGTGCCTGTGTCTCAAAGTGAATGTTAACAAGCTTGCACTGAGGCATTAGTAGATCATTTGGCACTAATCTCCATGCTGTGATTGGTTTTTCAAGCAATCCATCAATAAGTCTCCGTGATTGCAATGGCAATTCCCATCGCACCAGACACGCACACATTTGCTCATCTAAATTGGTTCCACTGATTAAAAGAAGTGGTAAACACCGGATTAAATGTGTTACAGAAAAATATTCACCATTGATATAATTTTTTTACAAATCCTCATCTCACCCATTTTTTAGCTCAGGTTCACTACCAGAGGCCAGGAATCTTGAGGGTTCTATGCAGCATCTGTGCTGTTCCCAGCACTGCACTTTTCTGGACAGAGATATCCGATGTTGTTCCAGCGATCTGTTGCAGCCATTCGTCTAGTTTGGGGGTCACTGCCCCGAGTGCTCCCAGCACCACAGACACAACTGTCACCTTTACCTTCCAGGCTCTCTCCAGCTCCTCTCTGAGCCCTTGGTATTTCTCTAGTTTCTCGTGTTCCTTCTTTCTGATGTTTAAATCACTCAGAATAAGAATCAGAAAGCCTTTAATAGTCTTGTTAGTGTGTTAGCACGGAGACTTTCCACCTACCTGGAGAAGAACAGGTACGTTGATACTTATGTACAGAAGGCTGGCATCCCTGGGTTCTCTGGTTGCTTGGAGCACACCAGTATGATCTGGAACCAAATCCAAGTGGCAAAGAAAGAGTAGAGAGATCTTCATGTCATCTTCCTCGACCTGGCCAATGCCTTTGGCTCAGTTCCCCATAACCTTCTCTGGGAATCCTTCAACTTCTTCCAGGTTCCATTACCGATTACTACCTTGGTAAAAGCCTACTTCGAAGACCTGCAACTGTGCTTCACAACACCTGACTTCATAACATCATGGTAGCGTGTAGAAGTCGGCATCATGGCAGGTTGTACGATCTCACCCGTGGCCTTCACAATGGCCATGGAGATCATCATCAGGGCCTCAAGGTGGGTGGTGGGGGGTGAGCGAACCAGGAATGGGATCCACCTCCCACCTATCCGGGCATACATGGATGACATGACCACCTTGACCACTACTGCAGCTTGCACCAGGCGGCTACTTGGAAAACTGCAGGAAAACATCAAATGGGCCTGGATGAAAATCAAGTCGAACAAGTCACGCAGCATCTCAATAGTCAAGGGAGAGAATTAAAAAATGTGAAGTTCTGCATTGGTGGTAACCCAATACCAACGGTGTCTGAGGAACCAGTCAAAAGCCTGGGGAGGTGGTACAATGCAAGCTTAAGAGACAAAGCTATAGGGAAGCTATATATATATATACAGTAAAGTCTCGTTATATCGATATCGGATATATCGATAGTCCCGGTTATATCGATACTATTTCTATGCACGCACGGAGAAAATTACATGCAAACAGGGTCTGATATATCGATAGTCCCGGTTATATCGATATTTTTTTTAAATGGTAGACCGTGATTCTTTCTCTCTTGAGCTTTTTATTCATTTCACAAATAGATGCCTCGTCCCTACAGCAAAAGGAATGCATCCATTCATTCATTTTCTGAACCGCTTTATCCTCACTAGGGTCGCACGGGAGGAGGGTCTCTATCTCAACCGTGTTCAGGCAGTAGACGCATGACACCCTGGTTGCCAGGCAATTGCAAGGTACACAGAAATAAACATTCATTTGTGCTTAAACTCACACCTTGGGACAATTTGGATTGTTCAACCTGCTATGCATGTTTTTGGAATGTGGGAGGAAACTGGAGTGCCCGGAGAAAACCCACACAGGTACGGGGAGAAGATGCAAACTCCACACAGGTAGACCAGAGGTGGAATTAATTCTGGTAACTCTGCACTGTGAAGTCAATGTGCCAATCACTTGACTCCCAGACCGCCTAAAGGAAAAAAAATCCCCAAAATTAGATAAGATGGCCACCAATTCAGGGTCTCCCCCGCCTCGTGCCCAAGGACGGCTGGGATAGGCTCCAGCACCCCGCCGCCCTAATGAGGAATAAGCGGTATGGAAAATGGATGGATGGATAGATAAGATGGTTGTGTACCTGCTGTCAGAAGATCATTTGGTTATCCTTTCTGTTATTTTTATAGGGCTCCATCCATCAATCAATTTTATGATCCACTTTATTATCACAAGGACGGGGCATGGTGGAGACAAACACATCTGTCCGTCTACATATAATAAATAATTTCCGTTGTATATCCATCCATCCATTTTCCATCACTTATCCAGGGTTGAGTTTTGGGGGTCGCTGCTGTGGCAGAGAATCAGAATCAGAATCAGAATCAGAATACCTTTATTCGTCCCGCAATGGGGAAATTTGCAGTCCACAGCAGCAATTGAAGAGGGATGGGGTTGGGGTGGGAGTGAAAGGATAGAAAACAAGATATTCTAAGCATAACAAAATAAAAATGTCAACTGTATACTGTGCAAATGTAGATGTGCAAAAACCATTCTATAAACAAGACTGTACATAGTGCAGAATCAAGAAATGCATTTAGATATATTGCAACAACCCATATTTACAAGTGTCCAGAAGAAGTGTCAAGAAGCCCAGACTTCCTGTCCCTAGCCACTTTTTCTAGCTGTTCCCAGGAGATCCCAATATGTTCTCAGACCGTCTGAGTGTCATAGTATCACCATTGTGTCTTTAGTTGTCCTGAGTACTATTGCTGGTGGATCATGCCCTAAACACTTGACCAAGGAGGCATTCATGAAGCCTCTGAATCAGATGCCCGAGCCACCTCATCCGTCTCCACTTGATGTGGAGGAGAAGGGACCGCCTGGATAACAGAGCTTCTCACCTTATATTTAAGGGAAAGCCCAGACCCCTCTGCGGATGAAATTCATTGTGGTTGATTATTTCCGGGATCTTGTTGTTTCAGGTACAATCCATAGCTCGTGACCATTGATGACGGTTGGAACGGAGATGGACATGTTGCCATCCGAATACTTAATTTGCAAATTTCAAATGACCATTTTTAATGTGCCGCAGCATGCTGATTGGACATCACTGGATTATCAAGTCTTTATCCCGCCCCATTTAGCAATGTGAGTTTGCCTTACTGTTATTTATTTATATATTTTATTTTTTTTTATTTTCAGGTTTTGCATGATACAGGGTGGCCCGGTAATCGACCGGTTAACACATCAGCCTCAGAGTGCAGGAATCCAGGATTTGATTCCGTTGTGCAATATGGGTGAAATTACATTCAGTTTCCACTTGGGGCTCAAGATTGGACAAAGTATTTCACCCTTACCACCCTCCCCGTCAAAGGCTGTTGGAAACTTATCCTCCATGACCAACAGATCACTATATCTTACATCTAATAAAATGTGTCTTCAAAATGGCTGTACGTCTGAGCAGGTGAAAATGACTAGCCTTGCAATTCTGCTCAGCAGCGGGAGTCTATACAAATGCCCAATCAAATGTGGGTGCGTGTGCACATACAAACACAAAAACACAACAAGCAGAAGAGAAATGGAAAGTGCTCAAATAGCTTTTTTTGCATTTTAACAACAGTAACAGCAGCACGAACATTCATCTGACCTGTCAGATTGTAATTGCTGCTTCATTGATTTAACTCAGTTTGATTTATGTTTCCAAAAGTTCCCTGTCGGAGAGACTCGGCAGCAAGTGGAGCATATGCTTGTACGTGAAGTTATGTGTCATACTGGTTGGGGCAGTGGAGTTAAGCTTCTGTATATTAATGAATGTGAATTATCATATGAGCAACCGTGAAGTGCGCAAATCAGATGTGTGCTATGAACTGGATTATTCAAACAATAAACAGCATTGAAAAACTGATGGATTTTCACTGCATTAATCCATTGATACTACATGCTGTGATGCTGGATGCTGTTGCTCCTATCTATCATTGTTTTGATTTTTTGGTGTTTTGTTTTCAGCTCCAGGGGTACAACTATCACATATTGTAATCAATGACACTTAAAGGACAACATACATCAGTTTTATGGTGCCTAACAAGTGATTACTCTTCAATCACAAAGTTGGATCTATCACCATTAGAATGTTCAATTGCCTCCACGTATTACATATAGAGCAATCTATCTCTCCATTATCTGAACCACTTATTCCTCACTTGGGGTTGTGGGGGGTGCTGGACCTATACCAGCCATCTTTGGGCACTGGGTGAGGGACACCCTGAATCAGTTACCAGCCAATCGCAGGGCGCACAGAGACAAACAACTGGTCAATCTAATGGATGCTACAGCTGCGTGTTTGATTTTTAACATTCAGCATGTAATCGACGTGCACATTCCACCATGACGTCCCTGATCCACTGCTGAAAAGGACACTTTGATCCTCTCCTCTTTCATCTAGAACTGCTTCATGTCACAAAGAGGGTACAGAAAGTGCTGAAGAATGAATTACTCGCTTTGCCTTTGTGTTGTCATATTATTTATTTATTTATTTATGTATTTATTTATTTATTTTACTTTATGTTACTTCCGGGTTGAGTGAACGCTGGCGCGTTGCTGCCGCTACTCACCCGCATAAAAAATATTCTGTGACTATAAAGTGTCCTTGAGAGTTTTGAAAGGCGCTTATAAATGCAATTTATTATTATCATCATTATCAATCTCACACCTCACACCTAGGGACAATTTAGAGTGTTCAATCAGCCAGCCATGCATGTTTTTGGAACGTGGGAGGAAACCGGTGTAAGGACCCGGAGAAAACCCACGCGGGAGCGGGATTGGAACTCACGACCCCTGTACTTTGTGGTCGGCGTGCTAACCACTCATTTACTGGGCCGTGCACAACAAATTAATGAAGAACTAGTTTTCAAATTTGAAGGAAAAAATAATTAGTGTTACTGTCGTTTACAATTTGAAAATTTGATCTGGACTTTACCAAGCATCATGGCATTTGACCTGCTTGATTTGCTTTCATGGGCCAAATCAAATGATGTGGCGGGCCTTTACTGACACCTGTCATGTAAAGCAAATAGTAACTATCATGATTTCATTCTGTTAATCTACGGCAGGTGGCAGAAATTAGGTGATTCATTCGAGCTGCGCTCCTGTTTCTCATCAATCAATCAATGTCATCATAGATGAATTAAGGACTCTCACTCCAACCATTCAGCGTTGGATAATTCACCTAACTCAAGCACTGTATTCCAAGTGCAATGTTCTCGATGTTCATAGACTTTGCTCAGATTTTTCTTTTGCCCAATAGTAATTTTATTTAGATAGCTATTGTCCGTTTTTATATGATTTGGTTGTCTTGGACTTTTGATACATTCTAGTTCAGTTTTTATTTTTCTTGATTTTTGCAAGGTTTTTTTCCTCTCATTGAAGGCAAGTGTGTAAAATCTCACCAACCGGAACTACTGGGTCCTGATCGATGTCCCACCACATAAAAAAAAATCTTATGTGACATCAGACTGACAACTACCTGACATTGGAGTCAGGCATCAAAACATACATGAAAGAAACCACATTTTATTTCACAAGACAAGTTATTCCCATCGACATGCCCAAAACAATATTTTTATTGAATGTGAATGGAGGAGTGGGGTGCCTGTGTCTCAAAGTGAATGTTAACAAGCTTGCACTGAGGCATTAGTAGATCATTTGGCACTAATCTCCATGCTGTGATTGGTTTTTCAAGCAATCCATCAATAAGTCTCCGTGATTGCAATGGCAATTCCCATCGCACCAGACACGCACACATTTGCTCATCTAAATTGGTTCCACTGATTAAAAGAAGTGGTAAACACCGGATTAAATGTGTTACAGAAAAATATTCACCATTGATATAATTTTTTTACAAATCCTCATCTCACCCATTTTTTAGCTCAGGTTCACTACCAGAGGCCAGGAATCTTGAGGGTTCTATGCAGCATCTGTGCTGTTCCCAGCACTGCACTTTTCTGGACAGAGATATCCGATGTTGTTCCAGCGATCTGTTGCAGCCATTCGTCTAGTTTGGGGGTCACTGCCCCGAGTGCTCCCAGCACCACAGACACAACTGTCACCTTTACCTTCCAGGCTCTCTCCAGCTCCTCTCTGAGCCCTTGGTATTTCTCTAGTTTCTCGTGTTCCTTCTTTCTGATGTTTAAATCACTCAGAATAAGAATCAGAAAGCCTTTAATAGTCTTGTTAGTGTGTTAGCACGGAGACTTTCCACCTACCTGGAGAAGAACAGGTACGTTGATACTTATGTACAGAAGGCTGGCATCCCTGGGTTCTCTGGTTGCTTGGAGCACACCAGTATGATCTGGAACCAAATCCAAGTGGCAAAGAAAGAGTAGAGAGATCTTCATGTCATCTTCCTCGACCTGGCCAATGCCTTTGGCTCAGTTCCCCATAACCTTCTCTGGGAATCCTTCAACTTCTTCCAGGTTCCATTACCGATTACTACCTTGGTAAAAGCCTACTTCGAAGACCTGCAACTGTGCTTCACAACACCTGACTTCATAACATCATGGTAGCGTGTAGAAGTCGGCATCATGGCAGGTTGTACGATCTCACCCGTGGCCTTCACAATGGCCATGGAGATCATCATCAGGGCCTCAAGGTGGGTGGTGGGGGGTGAGCGAACCAGGAATGGGATCCACCTCCCACCTATCCGGGCATACATGGATGACATGACCACCTTGACCACTACTGCAGCTTGCACCAGGCGGCTACTTGGAAAACTGCAGGAAAACATCAAATGGGCCTGGATGAAAATCAAGTCGAACAAGTCACGCAGCATCTCAATAGTCAAGGGAGAGAATTAAAAAATGTGAAGTTCTGCATTGGTGGTAACCCAATACCAACGGTGTCTGAGGAACCAGTCAAAAGCCTGGGGAGGTGGTACAATGCAAGCTTAAGAGACAAAGCTATAGGGAAGCTATATATATATATACAGTAAAGTCTCGTTATATCGATATCGGATATATCGATAGTCCCGGTTATATCGATACTATTTCTATGCACGCACGGAGAAAATTACATGCAAACAGGGTCTGATATATCGATAGTCCCGGTTATATCGATATTTTTTCGGACTCCCTTGAATATCGATATAACGAGACTTTACTGTATATATATATATATATATATATATATATATATTACATTGCCATAGTAACAGCTGCAATATTTTACTTGTGTGAAGGTCATCGTTAGTCCTTCAAATTCTCAGTCAATCCTTTCATCTTCTTTCAGTAATCTTCAATCCACCTTGCCGCTGCTTTATTTTCCTTTTTCCATCTCATTTCTGGCGCTGGTGGCCTCTTTTCTTCTGCCATTGCTAACCAAGCTCCCTTTGTCTTCTGTTTTCATTCATGCTGCCTCCATCCAGGTGTCCTTCCATGTGTTCAACCATGTTTTGAAATTCAGTTTTTTTGCCATCCCACCTCTTCTTATTTTCTTCATCTACCCTCAGTGATCTCTTAATGCCTCAATGTGTCTCCTCATCTTTTTTTTTCATCCTGCTGAGCCACTCCTTCCAAATCTCTTACTCTTCCTCCACCATTCTCCACCTGTTTTTCGCTTTTCACCCTCCAATTATTATAATCATTCTGCTCTCCCTTCTTCCTTGTGATCCATCGCTCTCATCCTCTTTGCACATCAGCGAAATCCATGTTGGCTGTGTTTTGCCATTTTAAATACTGCCACATTGCATTAACATTGAGTTTCTTATTGGTGCTCCTGCTGGTTATTCACTCGTTCCCACTGTCACCGCATGCTCTCAAGAGATGCAAATGATTCTAAATGTAGCCCCCAGGTTTTAGCTGCTTCAGTGATTTGTTGAATTATTGTTGTGTTTTTTTAAATGTATTTGCTATCTATGTTTACTCTGTGGCAGAGGGGATGAACATAAACCAGTCTGATAATATTCAGGCCCCAATCCATCCTTAACAGTTGTTGCTAATTATTTAGGTCTTTTTTTCCTTGTTGATACTGCTCCTCTGGCATTTTGGCTTTTGGGCTTTTATGATCACATACAAATAATTCAAATACTGTGGAAAGAATAAGTGTTTTGTTTAGAAACATACTTTGAGCATATACGTATATGTGGGATGCACCGTTGTTGTGTATTCCATTGATTTCATTCTTCACATCTTGTCAGTATGTGTTATTTTATGATTTTTTTACTAAATGGTGCATATAACTGGATCCTGTTTCTTTATGAATGTCACGCTGGAAATAAGAACTTGTATTACTGTGGCCAAGGGTGACCAGGACAGTGTCGGAATGGGATCCCACAAACATAGACAAGCATAATTGGAAGGCAAGGGATTCATTACAGAAAACGCAATAGCAACCAAAGTCACGAGCAACAAAGAGCCAGGCTAAAACAAAATCTACATAAAGGGCTTGTAAATGCCAAGAACAGAAGATAGCACAAAATCAATTGCCAAGACAAGGAATTCCAATTAGACGAAGGACAATAAAGCACCAAGACAAGAACACTATGAAACAGGAAAATGAATGGAAAGAATAGGAGGTCCGCAACCCAAAACATTGAGCCATATTAGCTCATTCCCTTACAAAACAAAAAAAACATAAAAAACAATATCAAAAAAGCTAAAACGCATCATGGCAGGTTGTACGATTTCTTCCATGGCCTTCACAATGGCCATGGAGATCATCATCAGGGCCTCAAGGTGGGTGGTGGGGGGTGAGCGAACCAGGGCGGAATCATCTGACAACGTACTTCCGTAGCTAAAATTCTCTCAAAGTCATCTGATTGGAATGTATAAAAGGTAAAACGCTGGAAGGAACTCCCGCGGGAACTGAAGGAACAGGACTGAGAGCAAATCCATGACAGGGAGGACTTCTTGTGGAGTTGGCAGCAACTTGCTGACACCTGTCAATTTTTCATCCTCTACTTTCTACTTACACACACCTTATTTTGAATACTCTCAAACTTAGGAGTCACAACTGTGTTTGAAACAATATCAAAATCCACCAAGGGAAGCAAGCGAGATAAGACAACAGAAAACTTGGCAGACTTTGCCTCAGCTACCAAAGTTAGCGGAGCCTTGACAGCACCGAATGTTGTAGGATTCTTTGAAAAGTTTCCGAAACAACTCCCAGGGGATTTTAAACCCTCCTTTGTAACTTTAGTCTATGGGCACAGCTAATATATCAGTGACCTAATCTAATACTGATGATGTATGACAATGCTTAAAGGCATGTGAAGCTACAAGTTTGGGTCTATGCGAAGAGAACAAGATGCTGCAACTGAAATTTTCCAAATTCAATTGATTTAAAAATATTCTAATGGTGACTGCATTTTTTTGCCTAGTTTAAAGGTGTTTGGGCGACCAGGTTCTGTCTTCTCATGCATACTGCATACTATTCCCATGCGAAAGACAGCACTGAGTGGTGTCGGCGTGCTATCATTATCTTCTTCCGCCGCTTCCAAACTAAGGATTTATATGAGTGGCACACAAACGATGGAGAATCAGGGCCATAAACAACGCTTTTACAAGGATTGCAATGCTAATACGCTGACGAAACTGTCTAAATCCCAGGATATCATGACTCAACTTTCCAAGAAGGGGCTTCGTCCATCTTTTCTCAGCCAATCTGCATCTCACATCTCTGCACGGTGTGAAGCGGTCTTGTTCAATGTTTCTAACTGATCCATAGGAAGGCTGTGTGTTACCCAATTTAGCAGTCATTGGTTTTTGGTTCACAAAATAGAGGCTAACAAATCACTTCAAGTTTGTGCAAAAGACTGCAGAAATGATTACTCAAAGCAGAAAGATAAATCCAATGAGAAAAAATATGGATTTGTTTTCAGATTCATTCCTGCAGACGCAAACCTTTCCATTCAGAAAACAGAGTGGTCATTGGGTGAACTCTGTTGAATGAAAAGCAAAACCTGCATACTACAAAAGCACACTGACATTCATCGTCAGAACTGAATTCCTTAATAAACTCATTGACACAATGTAATGAAAAAAAACTTGATTTTGAGTTTGTTTTGTAGTCGACATTGTTAGTTAGCATGAAAATATTTTGCAGCAGCCTTAGCCTGACGTTGTTTACCCAATATACCTGAACAACAAAACTTAAATAGAAATATAATAGAACATAAATAGACCTATAAAAACATGGAAAGGTGACCTGCTGAAAGAACAATCTCTGTTCACATTCCAATTGGTTGACCACAAGACATCTTGAAAATAACCTTGACCCAGACAATAACAGAAAATTCAGTTTCCGAAAATGACACCAAAAATAAATTTGAGGAAAACAAAATGGAAAACGCACTGTCAATCATGCACCTCTCACAGCCCAAGGCTCAATAAAAGCTGAAGCACTAAAATAAAATTAAAACATTGCAAACTATAGACATATAATAATAATAATAATAATAATAATAATAATAATAATAATAATAATAATAATAATAATAATAATAATAATAATAATAATAATAATAATAATAATAATACATTTCATTTATAAGCGCCTTTCAAAATGCTGAAGGTCACTTTACAGTTGCAGGATAAGTTGTGCAGTGGGTGGGCAGCGGCAGCCACACGCGCCAGCGTTAACTCTACCCTAGAATAATTTAGGCTTGAAACATAAAGATATAACTATGGATTTCCTTTGTGACAAATCGATAGCAAAGGGTACACAACTATGAAATGAAACAAAAATTATACAATAATTGTTCTTTTTTTAAACTGAAACTTACCACATGCAAAAATACCTACCACATGCAAAAATATTCATGCCCATAGCTACTACTTTAATTTTTGCTTTAATTGCAAAAAGTTGAATGTTTGTTTCCTCTGATGGAAGCACTTGCATCAACATTTGTTGGCTCCCAGGTGACGAACGAGCAGCAAGTTGGATAGTGATGAATTTACAATAAACCCAGAAGTTGGTTACGATCCATGTGGGTCAACTTTAAGATGTACTGACTGTGAAAAGTTGAACATTCACAATGGACATCATCATGGAATGTTGAAATAAAAAAATGCAGAAAAGCTGTGTCCATGGAACATCGGGATCTCGTTTTGATATATTCAATGAAAATTAGCTTATTTCTTCAAGATGTTTAAAAAAACATTTTTCTGAGATTCATCTGTTTGTTTGTTTTTCTGTGCTGCACATATTTGCTGGGCACTGAAAGCAATGCACATCTGCTTCTGGGTGCACTTAGAGGCAACATGGGTCAAGGAAATTTCATTACGAGTCTCCTTGTAAAACAACGGCATCACCAGCAGAAATGGCCTTCAGCCCGACACTGTGAAGAAGTCCAAGATGAGTTTGACAAAAATCTTTGTTGTTCATCTTAACAAGACGTTTTGGGACAATTTTACGCTTCCAATTGGCACACAATACAGAATAATGATTAACAAACAACTTCTGTATCTACAGAGAGGTATTTTTTTTTTTATCGTTTGCTGCCATTCACAAAGTCAGAACTGAGAAAAAAAATAACTCCCTGTTTGGATTATTGATTGCCAGTGGTGTCATTGACCTGTCTACTTGTCATCATGTACCAGCGCCTGAACAGTGTGACTTTGGATTTCATAATTGTTTTATTACTTGTGAGTTCACAGAGGTGGATTCGACCTTGATATTATCTCCGAAACTGCTGAATAAACATACCGCGGACTACACCAACATTAAATTTTTAGCAGAAGAGTGTAAACATACTTCACAAGCATTCATTTTCATGTTACGCTCAGCAGTTTCTTCATGGACTGTATTTCAGTGAAATCCTTCTGGAATTACGTAACACACATTTGATTCATTGATTACGTTATGTTACTTGCAGTTTCACTCCGTAATAGGCACTTGGCCTTCATATGGCCTGCCTTAACATAATGACATTTTAGAATGAACGGTCTATGTGTGAGAGTTCCCGCAGGGTAGCGTTTGACTACACAGTGCAATGTTTTTTGTGTATTTTTGTAATCGTGTCGAATATATTTTGTACGTTGGGATAAGTTCATTTGTAAGATTTCCAACATGGACGCACGCATGTATTTCCTTCTCACAATAAACCTCCAAATATGACCTGACGTAAAACCTCTGTTGGGCGTGTTACTCAAATTCAAAATCTTTCTTATCTCCTGCACTATATTCTTCTTTACTCTGAGCTTCCTATTTGCGTGTAAGTTTAGTTTGTGGGGAGGGGGGTATTTTTCCTTGTTTGTCTTCTTCCGCACTGACAGTAGGAGCACTTAAGTTGAATGGCTCTTATCCGGATGCTGGCAAAAAGATAAGAATAGAAATTACACAAGCATTCACTGAAAAGCGTGCGCGGGTGGAGGGATTGAGACATCCAGACAGAAGATAGCGTGGGGAGTGGCGAGTGGAGGCACAAACAGAAGATAGAAAGAACAACAGCGGAGAAAATATGGAGTTACACACAAGGAAAAGAGACACGCAAGCTGTTCTGTGTCGCTTTGGGCATGTGAATTTACTGCATTTCTTGTGTTTTTTTTCCCCCACAGATATTCGTTTACAGAAAAGTGGCTGACAACGGGAAGGTTGGTATGGTTCATTAGAGGACAGGGCCAATCTTTCGCCTCCCAGGGCACAATGACAGAATATATATATGTGTGAAGAAACATTGCCCTGTAAAGCAACAATAATATGTGTTATACTAAGTTGTTATACTATGTTATACTAAGAAACATAAACAAGGTTTCACTTATATGAAGGATCTTAGGCATCCACTAATGTCCCCCGGAATAACTGCATTATTATTTACAGACGCTCCTCAACTTAACGCGGCATCGCGTCGGCGGCATCGCGTCGGCGGCATCGCGTCGGCGGCATCGCATCGGTGGCATCGCGTCAGCGGCATCGCGGCGGCGGCATCGCGGCGGTGGCATCGCGGCGACGAGAACGGTGTTCGACCGGTTGCCTTCTCCCCGGCCTTACCCCGCTCTCCGCGCAGACAGGCGGCCCGACCCCACCGCCAGATCGCGGCAGCGGCTCCATTGCCCTTCTGCCTCCATGGCGTCCGAATCAGATCATTTGCAAGTCATTTAGCACCAAGTCTCAATTCAACATTTTGAAGTGATTTTGACTTATGACCATTTTACTTATACAGGTAACATCCGACTTACGACCGGGTTCCGTTCCGACAAAACGGTCACAAGTCAAATGGTCGTAAATCGAAATGCATACAAAATGGCTGACGCGAGGTTTATACGACAGGATAGTATACGATGTCAATCTGTTGTTTTGAAGCAACGTTTTCTCTTGAATAGTACCAAAAGATACTACTACTTCTTCCGCTCCTTCGTCCTTAATCCACACACACTGTCCTGGGTTGAGTTTGACGAGGTTCTGTACACGATGTCGCGTGTTGTAGCGTTGTGCATCTTTTGTCCTCTTTTTATCTTCCTTCTGGATGATGGCTTCTCTGTCGGGGACTGCTGGGTTAAGCAGGACAGGAAGTATGAGTAGTACCAAAATGTTGATGTCGTGTTGTCAAATAAGGCACATGTGAGTCCAGCTGTTGCGTTAACGTGGGTAACTTTGATTTTGCCTCCAATGCAATGCCTTTTCCCAAGTCACTCCCTCTTCTGGTCCTTGGCGCCTCCTCCTGATGTCATCGCCCAGTGCCACTGATCTTGTCAACAATCACAGCAATCGCCTTTCTAGAATCATTGGCTCAACTACCAATGATTCCTTGAGGATTATTCTGCCTCGTGGTTCAAAGGTCTGCTCTTCTCTAAGACTATGCCAAGGGATTGCATATGAAAACCAAACATTGCAAACAAACATATTTGAGACAATCCATTTGAGAACAATAACTTGATGGTCCATCTTAACTGATCCTCCGATATGTTCTGTAATGGGCTGAACATTGTATGGAAAAACAGAACAGCATGTACAAGTACATCTCAATATTCTTTATATATCCACCCCCGTTTTTTTTTAAATAAACAACCCCGCAAGCAGGGCCCGAAATTAGGAGGAAAAATGGGGGGGAAAAATCATAAGTCCAACCTGGTTGGTTTCACCACGACTCTCCCAAACCTGGTCTTGGTAGTAGGAGCGGGTGGTGGGTCTGGAAGATTGTGCTGTAGTGGTCCCGCTGATGGACTTTCTGGATCGCGAAGACTGCTCCGCTGCATCACAGCCACTCTGCTCAGGCGAGGACCTCATTGGGATGAGATGACGCCGGTTTCGTCTGATGGTCCCGTGAGGTCCCTCTACCAGATATGATCGTGGGGAAGCATGTCTTTCGATGATGGCTCCTTCCACTCCTTCCTCATTAATCCACACACACTGTCCTGGGTTGAGTCTGAGGAGGTTCTGTGCACGATGTCGCGTGTTGTAGCGTTGTGCATCTTTTGTCCTCTTTTCATCTTCCTTCTGGATGATGGCTTCTCGGTCGGGGATGGCTGGGTTAAGCAGGACAGGAAGTGTGAGAACCGTTGTGCAGAGACTCCTCCCCAAGAGAAGCTGAGCTGGGATGTACCCGTTTTCAAGAGGGGTAGCCCTGTACGCGAGCAAGGCCAGATAATGATCATCTGCTTTTTTCAAGAGGCTTTTGATCGTCTGAACTGCACGTTCTGCCTCGGCATTGGCTTGTGGGTATCGTGGGCTACTTATAATGTGGCGGAACCCATAGGACTCCGCAAACGCTGTGAAGACTGTTCCGGAAAACTGAAGCCCTCCATCCGAAACCTGAAGGTCTGGGATCACATGGCATGCATAGATTGGTTTGAGGTGGCGGATTACCTCGTTCGATTTTGTGGAGGCCAACAGAGCTATTTCCACATACCTTGACCTGTAGTTTAGAACCAGCAAGTGGGTCTTGTTTCCGAGCATGAACAAATCTGCTCCTAGCTTTTCCCATGGTCGGCCTGGGTACAGTGATGGAGTCATTGGCTTTCTGTGGTTCCGTCTCTCCTTGCAGCATGTTCGGCAGTTGAGAAACAACTCGTTCAGCTGTTGGCTTAGCCCAGGCCACCATACCGTCCGCCGCGCTCGCTCTCTACACTTTACCATGCCCTGGTGGCCTTCATGCAGTTTAGCGAGAACATCATTTCTCATGGTTGAAGGTATGACAATTCTCTGTCCCTTCAGTAAGATTCCGTCGTGGACTGTGAGGAATGCCTGCTATGCTCTGTACAGGCTGAGTGCTGATTCATTGGGGCCTTGTTCGGGCCAGCCTTCTGTGCTGCATCACACGTGCACACACGCTGTCCCTCTGCAGCTGCTCTCTCAGCCTTTCAAGGTAATTGGTGGTTGCCAGGAGGTTCTCCATCACCATCTCGACGTAGATGTTCGTATCTTCCAGCAATTCTTTGTCAGCTGGTGTCGTCCCCTTCTCCACTGGAGCTCGAGACAGTGTGACGGCTGTCAACAGGCTTTTTCCTGGGACGTGAGAGATGGAGTAAGAATAGTGCATGAGTCGCATTCTGAAGCATTGTATCCGTGGAGGTAATGTATCCAGGGCTTGGGACCCCAGGAGACTCAGGAGAGGTTTGTGGTCCGTCTCCATCAAGAAATGCTTCCCGATGAGAAAGTTGTGAAACCTCTCGCAGGCCCAGGTCAGCCCCAGAGCCTCCTTTCCTTCTCCACTTGAGCATATCTCTGCTCCGTAGGTGTGAGCGAGCGTGACACGTAAGCTATTGGCCTCCATTCTTCCTCCCACTTTTGGAGAAGAACTCCGCCCAACCCGTACGACGACGCGTCTGCAGACACTTTACTCTCTCTGTTGGGCTCAAACATGGCCAGCACTGCTGTGGACGTCAGCGCGTCTTTTAAATCTTGAAAGGCTCGTGCCTGGTCGACACCCCACACCCAGCAGTTCCTTTTGGACAGGAGGTCACGGAGAGGCTTGTCTTGATCTGCCAACCCCGGCACAAACCTCCCCAGTTGGTTCATCATTCAGAGAAAACTTCTCAACTCTGTTAGATTCGTTGGTTCCGGCATCATCCTCACTGCCTCAGTTTTAGCTGGGCCTGGCCTGATGCCGCTGTCTGAGATCAGCCTAGAAATGTCACCTCTGACTTTGACAGTTCACATTTTTCCATATTGTGAGTGATGCCTGCCTCCTGGATTTTCTCCAAGGTAACATGCATGCATCGTGCTCCTCCTGCGTTCGGCCCCATATGAGCACATTATCCATGAGGCAAATAATACCATCTGTCACCTCTGTTACCATTCTGTTTTGAAAGTGTTCAGGGGTGGAGGCTATCCCAAAAGGTAGCCGCTTGAAATAATAGCGTCCAAATGGCATGATGAATGTTGTAAGATTCGCCGAATTAGGTGTTAGGGGTATTTGCCAGAACCCCATTTTTGCATCCAGCTTACTAAAAACCCTGGCTCCAGCCAGCATGTCTAGTGTTTCCTCCACTGATGGCAGGATATACTTTTCTCTGAAGACTGACTCGTTGAGTTTGGTGAGGTCGACACAGATTTGTACAGCACCTGATTTCTTGGGCACTACCACAATGCCAGCACACCTGTCTGTTGGCTGCTCGATTCTCTTTATTACTCCGAGTCGTTCCATGCGGGATAGCTCTTTCTTGACTTTGTCCATTAATGGCAATGGAATCCTCCTTGGTGTTTTTAAAGAGAAAGGTTCAGACCCTGGTTTCAGTTTGATGTTGTACGGCTGCCGCATCTTTCCGAGTCCAGTGCATATTTTTGGGTAGTTGTCCTTTGATTGATTGCATAGTGACGCTGCCCAGGCGTGCGACGAGCCCCAGCCTGCAGCTCACAGAACTCCCCAGCACGGTAGTATGCACATGACGGGTGATGTAAACATCCTCCATCTCCTCCTTCCCACCTCATCTCAGCGGCAGCTTGGCAACGCCCACAACCTCAAGAGGGCTCCTCCCTGGTCCCAGGAGTCGTTTTATTGCCTTTTTGAGTTTAGGGAGATTGTTTTGATACGTGACCTTGAATGCTTTGTATGGCAGAACAGTGACGTCGGCACCAGTATCAATTTTAAACATCACACTGCGCTGATTTCTGTCGATCTTGACCATCCAAGGGTCACGGTCTGTCACAACACTGCCAAGGAGAACTGCTTCCTCCCCCTCGTCTTCTTCATCTCCTGTAATTTCATGCGTAGATTTTAATTTACATACGCGCTGAATAGGTCCCTTCCGCCCGCAAGCATGACATTTCACCTCATGGGACGGACAATCAAATTTTGGATGGGAAGGAGAGCTGCCGCATTTCTGGCACGCTGACTGTGCCCCCCTTTCCTTGCCAAAGTGAGTACTGTGGGACTTATTTACCTGGCTATTGGCACAGTTGGGTGAGCTTTAATTTGCTCTTGAACACTCTGTCAACAGATCAACTTGTCTCTGAGTTGGTGTCCCCTCGCAGATAAGACTGTTGCCTCTTCGCCTTCTCACTTTGCCGTGCTATTCTTATGCCTTTTTCAAGGGTCAGATCCAAACACATCCGTTCGAACAATCCCTTGTCCCGTAGTCCGACTACAATTCTGTCTCTGATCAGTTCATCGCGTAGCGTCCCATAGCTACAATGCTCTGCCAGGGCATACAGTGCAATGACAAACGAATCCACACTTTTCCCTTCCTTTTGATAGCGCATGTTGAATATTGCACGCTCAAAGATTACATTTTTCGTCACAACGAAGAAGTCTTGGAGTCCCCTCCGCACTTCTTGATACGTGCACCGTTGAACCTCCGTCAGATTCAACCAGCGTTAAATATCATCAACCTCGTCACCCATACAGGAAATAAGTCTGTTTACTTGATTTTCTTCAGAACTCGCATTAAGGTTATTTGCCAGGCGAAATCTTTAGAATCTCCTGATCCATTTTTCCCACTCCTGCGGTTTTGAGAAGTCAAAGGGTTCTGGCGGCTGGATGTTGAACGTGGAGCATGGCCCCGAGGTGACGACTGGTCCCGCAGCCTGCTGTGCACCTCGCGCCATGGCTCCATTAGCCCGTGCCGATGTTCCATCCTCTACGTCGCTCATTTTCCCTTTTTCTCTCCGCCGCGTTTCCAAAATATCCTCTTCGCGCACACCACGTTAACTACAAGACACCATATTGTGCTGTCAAATAAGGCACATGTCAGTCGAGCTGTTGCGTTAACATGGGTAACTTTTATTTTGCCTCCAATGCAATGCCTTTTCCCCAGTCACTCCCTCTTCTGGTCCTTGGCGCCTCCTCCTGACGTAATCGCCCAGCGCCACTGATCTTGTCAACAATCACACCACAGTTGACAGGTCATTTATAAATCTGATAACTTTTAGTGTCATTTTAATCATTTTTCTCCTTTCTGCTGACCCAAATCCGCACGGCTTCCCACGCATGCGAGCGGTCCAAAAATCGCTCCCCCTGCTAACGGAGAAGTCACCCAACACACACGGTCGAACTCAGGCGGACGCCGAAGCAAAAAAGTTCTACCGGTTGCCCTCTCCTCGGCCGTACCCCACGCCGACGAGCGGCCCGACCCAGGAGCCGTCTGCAAAGCCGAGTTGCCCAATTCGCCATCTCACCGCGCAGCAGAACAAACTGTCTCAAAGAGGCAGCGGCCCCCCCATTCCGATTGCTGTGCGAGTGAGATGCTGTCAGGCTGGAGAAAATTGTCATATGCGTTTGCTAAGAAACAGTTATTTTGTATCGTCATTTTGTGCAACGCTACATCCTAGTTGTTCGATATAGTCACGTTTGGATTGACAGCTGGGGGTCGGGTCACGCCTCCCCGCTTCCAATGCTGTCAATTCCTTCATCAGGACGCTAAAACGGGACGCTGTGAACTTGTATTTGTACTTTGTATTACCCTGGACTTTCGAAATATTCGGTGCTTGGTCCGACCCCCCTCTCCCTCCCCCCATCCCGTGAGCAGTATTGTGTTGTCTCTTAATAAATCATCCTGAACGGACCTCTGTCTCTGTTGTCTCTGCTTGGGGATCCACACATTCAATTTCGCTCCGACAAGTCGGCTGATCTCTGCCTCGTTCGGAACGTGACACAGCTAAACAAGAAGGACCATCTCGAGTCCTTATTCTACAAAATGCATCGCAAACACGCTGTGGAGTTCAACAGCGTTGCCAGCTGTACAGTCGCTACAGCTGGCAACGCTGTTGAAAAGAGGTCTGGCAGTTGGTTGGTTGTAAGGTTGTAAGTACGGGTGGTCGTAACTCGTGCCAGTCGAAAATAGGATGTTACATATATATATATATATATATATATAGTAAAGTCTCGTTATATCGATATCGGTTATATCGATAGTACTGCTTATTACTTCAACAGTAGCCAAAATGGAACTGTATAGTGCCACTTAGCAGTTTTTTTTGACAACGATACTAGTGCAGTGTGTTCTACCGGAAACAAATTCCTTGTGTGTTCTACATACTTGGCAATAAAGATGATTCTGATTCTGATTACGATACTATTTCTATGAACGCAAGGAGAAAATTTACATTTACATATATATATATATATATATATATACAGCTATGCCCTGCCAGTGATCAGATACCCTGCAGGAATAATAAGGTGGCCAAAGGAAGAGATTCAGACCACGGATGTTAAGACCCGAAAACTCCTCACCATGCACGGAGGGTTCCATCCCAAGTCCAGCACCCTGAGACTGGACACAAGCCGTAAGGAAGGAGGCCGGGGACTAGTGAGTGCCACTGTCCAGGATGAAACATCCAAGCTCCATGAATACATCAAAGAGAAGGCTCCAACGGATGATGTACTCAGAGAATGTCTCAGTCAATGGGGAACAGAGGATGAGGTGCTGGAAGAGGGACAATCATGGGAGGAAAAGCCCCTACACGGGATGTACCACCGAACCATAGCAGAAGTGGCTGATCTCAAGAAGTCCTATCAGTGGCTAGAGAGGGCTGGCCTAAAGGACAGCACAGAGGCACTCATCCTGGCTGCCCAAGAGCAGGCCCTGAACACCAGAGCCATAGAGGCAGGGATATACCACACCAGACAAGACCCAAGGTGTAGGTTGTGCAAAGAGGCACCTGAGACAATCCAACACGTAACTGCAGGGTGTAAGATGCTGGCAGGGAAAGCCTACATGGAGCGCCATAACCAGGTGGCTGGCATAGTCTACCGAAACATCTGTGCGGAGTATGGACTGGAAACCCCAATGTCAAAATGGGAAACACCTCCCAAGGTGGTGGAGAATGACCGAGCAAAAATCCTGTGGGACTTCCAGATACAGACTGACAAGATGGTAATGGCCAACCAACCAGATATCGTGGTCATAGATAAAGGGGAAAGGAAAGCCGTTGTCGTGGATGTAGCGGTCCCGAGTGATGGGAACATCAGAAAGAAGGAACATGAGAAAATCGAGAAATACCAAGGGCTCAGAGAGGAGCTGGAGAGAGCCTGGAAGGTAAAGGTGACAGTCGTGCCTGTGGTGGTCGGAGCACTTGGGGCAGTGACCCCCAAACTCGACGAGTGGTTGCAACAGATCCCGGGAACAACATCGGATATCTCGGTCCAGAAAAGCGCAGTGCTAGGAACAGCACGGATACTGCGCAGAACCCTCAAGCTTCCTGGCCTCTGGTAGAGGACCCGAGCTGAAATGGGGACAGACACCACCCATGGTGGGTGAGACGAGGATTTTATATATATATATATATATATATATATATATATATATATATATATATATATCGCGGGGGTTGCTGGAGCCTATCGCAGATGTCTTCGGGCACGAGGCGGGGGACACCCTGAATTGGTTGCCAGCCAATCGCAGGGCACACAAAGACATACAACAGTCACTCTCACACTTAGGGACAATTTGGAGTGGTCAATCTGCCTGCCATGCATGTTTTTGGAGTGTAGGAGGAAACCGGAGGACCCGGAGAAAACCCACGCGGGTCCGGGGAGAACATGCAAACTCCACACAGGGAGGCCCGGGTGGGACGCGAACCGGCGACCTCTGTGACCTCTGCACTGTGCTAACCACTCGGCTACCGGGCCGCTATATATATATATATATATATATATATATATATATATATATATATATATATATATATATATATATATATATATATATATATATATATATATATATATATATATATATATATATATATATATATGTGTGACGGGTGTCACAACAGTGACTGTCTTCATCTCCACGATGCTGCCGTATTAATGAAGACGAGACGCGTGGATGTGTCTTTTTATTTCTTTTATTTCTGCAACACTGCAACACAGTATGGCAGAAGGGATGGGTGAAGTCGCATGGGTTTCGTCTTGTGATTAACCTGAATCTCCTCGAGATTGTTCTCAAATGCAAAACATTGTAGATAACAAAACAGAATTAACAACGTGTGATCGTATAGTGGTTATTTACAGAAAAAGAGAATACAACACAAGTTCACTGTTATTTACAAGATGTCCCTGAACGCATCATGGGCGGAGACTCGGCAGAACACGCGGTGCGCTTGTAATGGCTGGCGCACAGTTCAACCAGCCACGGACACTCACGGGCAAATGAAACACGACACAAGAAACTAAATATTGTTCAATAAAAACGAAATGAAACAATTATTACCTGCAACACAGTATGGCAGAAGGGATGGGTGAAGTCGCATGGGTTTCGTCTTGTGATTAACTGCGCAATAGAAAAGGACTATGAAGCACATGCGCTCCAAAGTTCCACTCGACAAAACGTGAAGTAAATAATGACACAAAAAGTAATCTGGACTCGAAATGAATAAGGGAACTAATTAGATAACACTAGACAGTACAAAAGGGGAAACAAAATAAGATATTGTCATGAAAATGCGCGTTAATCAAGACCAACAGAAAATTGCGACTCACCCTGAATCTCCTCGAGATTGTTCTGGAAACTATGGGCGGGACATAGTGCCACACTGTGCGCCGTTGCGTCACTTCCTTCATAATTTAATAATCTAAGCGCACAACTCCGTTACATATAGATATATATATATATATATATATATATATATATATATATATATATATATATATATATATATATATATATATATATATATATATATATATACAGTAAAGTCTCGTTATATCGATATCCAAGGGAGTCCGAAAAAATATCGATATAACCGGGACTATCGATATATCCGACCCTGTTTGCATGTAATTTTCTCTGTGCGTGCATAGAAATAGTATCGATATAACCGGGACTATCGATTGGATTGGATTGGATTGGATTGGATATGCCTTTATTAGTCTCACAGTGGAGAAATTTACATTTCACAGCAGCAAAGTGATATCCGATATCGATATAACGAGACTTTACTCTATATATATATATATATATATATATATAAAACCAGAGTTACCAGCACAATTTTAGTTCGCTGACAAAGCCTTTCGAATGAGAAGCGAAACCTTCAAAGAAGTACAGATGATGGCTGAAGAAACTGTTTTATTATGGATTGATTGCATGTCAAAGGAAACTAGGCAACCGTCACAAAAAAATTATATCAGATATCACATATCACATTTGTTGAATTGTAAATTCAGTCAAATTATATCCTGCATGATGTTTTGTATGTATTAAAAAAACGCAGTGTCCCATTAGTCATGTAATGTCAGGCATTTGCATCCTGCCAGGTAGCTATTTATGTGTAAATTAAGAGATCATTGTGGAAGTTTTTCAATAGCTCTTTCCACCCTTGTGTCGATGTGAGCTTGTGGCTGCCGAGTCCCACGTTGCGTAGGCTAGAACACCGTGACAGACAGAAAAAAAGGAAAGAGTGTGTATAAACGTTGATTATTTATGTACTGTAAACAAATATGCACTAGACACTATCAAGTTCAGACAATAAATACTGTTTCTCAATTTTATTCCTCATATAAATTTCATTCATCAAATATTTACTTTCTTATGTCATGCAGCAGAGACTCTGGGCATGGGATCGTAACCAGAGCAACTTTTGAAATACCATATGTTAAAAAGATGAACTGGCAAATCAGGACATGATTTATTTATTTGTTATCTTCCACATTGAGAGATGTAATTATAAATAAACGCGTGTGTGAGGAGGAGGGGTGGGGCGAGACAAGAATGGTCTTAATGCAGTCTACAGTGCAAGTTTAATCTTTAATAGGGTTCATGTTTATCCGTTATGTAAAATTCTAAAACAAGCTCTTGGAAATCCCACTCATTTATTATTAAAAATAATAGAAGGGTAGTCACGGCATTACACAGGAGGGAGGTTTTGACATATTGTTTTGTGTGCACAGTGTTTTCTACTTCGTGAGTGTTTATCCTTACCATACTGTAAGTTGGTCCATACTCTGCCGTAAATATAAACAGATTAAGTGATCAGTAACTGTGAGCAAATAAAAGCATGATCTTTATTTCTTCTGACAAGTGTATATCGTGTTATTTTTAGTTATTTGCGAAATCCCATGTATTTAATGTTCATTTAGCCAGGATGCATAAACATCATACTTGATGTCGACTTGGGTTTGAAAGATGCATTTTAAGTGTCTGGTTTTCGGGGTCTAAAAAAGTAGGTCGAACAAATTCTGCTCTTTTTGAAATATTCATGAGAAAATAAGGCCACAACAAAACCGTGTTTCAGATGATCAGTCAGGCACACAAACAGTTCATTGTCCTACATTCACCAACAAACTTCAAGTCTGACCTTAAATCTTAGATGTCTTCCAGACAGGTGGTGTGAATTAATGGATACCTCAGAGTCAGTACTGTGACGTGTTTCTAATGACATCCTCCTGGAAAATTACAGCCTGTGTGGATGGTTTTAGTCATTTTAATTACAGGATTTGGTGCAGTGGATCACAGTATTCTATTGGCTCAGTCGCAGCATTTGTGAGCATTGGTGGTCGCACCCTAGAATGGTTTAGGTCCTATTTAGCTGACAGAACCTGTTAGCTTTGACCGATCTGAGTCACAAACTGCTCCATTCACATGTGATGTTCCACAGAGCTCAATTCTAGGGGCACTGCTGTTCTCATTGTTTCTGCTCTTATTGGATTATGTCTGTGTAAACTCTCAGTCGTACAGGAGTGGTCCCTCGATGAAAAGGTTTCTTCAGCCATAATCTGTACTTCTTTGAAGGTGTACGTTACGCTTCTTATCCAAGATGCTTCTTCAGCAAACTAAAGTCTTACTGGTAGTATTGGCCCTATATATATATCCCTACTGTCCAGACATGGCAGTGCCGGACACTGCTATGATAGGTCCCTGCTCTCAGGTTGGGGGGAGCAGAGGGCTACTCCCTGCAGCTCCACTGATTGTTCCTATTGTCCTGACTAACGACTGACCTGATTGCCCCACTTGTTCCGGTATCGCCTCATCAGCATTACTCATCCTATGATGCCTAAGCAGGCTGTTGTACGAACTATCCAAATTGAACCTCACACCACCATGTCGGTTTAGTGAAGGATTTAGCTGTTTTATGAAAATCGCTTCTTTTACTCCCATTTCAAACCATCTATGTTCTTTCGCTAAGATTTTAACCTCATTGTCGTCAAATGAGTGGTTGCTAGCTTTTAGGTGCATATGTACTGCCGATTGAGGCACAGTAGTATTATCCCTGCGATGTTGATCAAGTCTTTTTATGAGAATTTGTTTAGTCTCCCCAATGTACTGCTCTTTACAATTTTCATTCTTACAATAAATTGAATAAACTACATTACTTTGTTTTTCATTTGGCAGCTTGTCTTTTGTATGCAATAATTTTCGCCTTAACGTGTTTAGTGGTTTGAAATAAGTAGGAATTTGGTGTTGCCAAAGGACTCGTTGTAGTTTTTCAGAAACTCCTGCAATGTAAGGTACTGCTACTCCTCTCCTTTTTGTATCTTCAGAATTTTTGGTTTCATTCCCTATTCTTTCTTTCTGACATTTGTTAAACGACCACTGAGGGTACCCACAGTTTGTGAGTGCTCTCCTGATATGTTTTGACTCCTTTTCTCTACCTTCGACGCTTGTTGGTATTAGTTTAGTCCTATGCTGAAGTGTTCTAATAACTCCTAGTTTGTATTGTAGAGGGTGGTTAGAATCGAAAAGTACTGGTCAGAGTGTGTGGCCTTCCTAAATTGGGTTACATCTTTATGAAACATGGTAATTCCTTCCACTGCGATGCGGATGATTCTCAGTTCTCATAGCTGCCAACTTTTGAAACCAGAAAAGCCTAGTAATATGCAGTGGTCCGTGACAATATGCGGTTGGTCCATGACAAAGTCCTTGTCAGTGGGTCAGGGGGCAAAACCCCCCGTGAAGCCGAACCATTGTTAACATTACAGCTACTTAAAATGAGGAAAAAACACCATACAAATGTTGATCAATGTCAAATATATACTTGTGAATAAATACCAATTGTCATGAAAATATCCATGTTTGCTACTATTTTAGGAGAAAAAAAACTGAAATATTTTACAATCAACCAAACATTCAAAAATCAATCTTGTTTGAAAAGTGCCATGAATTATAAGACATGGTTACTAACTTAATACTGTTCACATCAATCACATGAATCAAAATCATTTTACAACTCAAGTTAACAGTTTCACACCTCAAGCATTGTTATTTTCCATTCTTCTTTTCCTTTCGGCTTTTTCCTTCAAGGGGTCGCCACAGCAATCAGTGTCCTCCATCTTTAGAGGTTTGATCATTGTGCATTTTATTTCTTTCTTCAATTGCTCCTTTGTGTGAGTCAGATTGTGGCAGTTCTTGCCAGAAGCAGTCATCATCATTTTTCGGGTCATAAGGCTTCGAAGAACTTCCGTTGTGAGGATTGACCCAAACTCTGTTTTGTTTTTGTTGACGTGACTAAATATGCGCTTAGAGTCGCATTACTAGTGTACATGACCAGCACAGATTTAGCCACAAGACACACCTTCTTCCTCCTGAAATTAGACGTGAAACAATCAGAACAAGATTTAGCAAGCAGAGATTACTCATACACCTGCTACTATGGATGAAATGGAATGAAATGTTTCAAAATAATGAAAAGCTAACCGAATAACTGCATTTCAGGAAAATTGTACATGTATTTTGGCTTTTTATTGAGTAAATGTACAAAATGTGATATTAAAGAAATGTTCATCATGACCACATGAACTAAATTCAACTTTTCATCTTACTTTTAATTTTAATTTTTCCGTATGCAACAGAAAGCAACCTTTTTGTAGCTCTATTACATTAACATTACACAAAGGTAACCTTAGTGAATAAGTTAAGGTCACCTTAGTGTTTTGTGCCCCAGGTCTTTGTATGAGCACCCCAACAGGACGGATCTAAGAATGACGAACCCGGACAACGGAATAACGACGACGACAGTACAGTGCATCTGCGGTAAAACCTGCAAGAATCAGAATGGTTTGAAAATCCATCAAGGCAGGATGAAATGTTTGTCCGCGGCAGTGACGACACAATGCACAGAAGTTACTTCTGGTCAGACGGAGGAGGAGCCAGGCCCGGAGGCAACCCACAGTGCCCGAAGCCTCCACGTGTCATCCAAGTGCCAACAGCTCGCATGCCCCCAAGCCCCCAAGAGACTGCATCACCTCCCAACAACCCACAAAGCCTTCAAAGCCAGCAAGCTTCAACAGTACCACCTGGCGGTGCGCCTTCGGCCCAACCAAGGATCCAGTGGCCTCAATCCTCGAAGAAAACTGATTGGAAGCAGTTTGATGAGGATGTGGACAAGGCTCTGGAAGCGACATCCAAGGGGGATGTGGACCAGCGGCTGAGAACTATGACCACCCTCATAGTGAACATCGCGGCTGAGCGATTTGGAACTGAGGCACCAAAGCCCACGCCAACGGCCTATGCACCATGCCGCAGAGCAAGGAAAATCCAGAGCTTGAGGGAAGAGTTGCAGCTGTTGAAGAGGCAGTATAAGATCGCAGGGGAAGTTGAGAGAGCTGGCCTAGCGGAACTGAGAGCAATCCTCAGGAAACAACTCTTGACCTCGAGGAGGGCAGAGTTCCACAGGAGAAGGCGGAAAGAGAGAGCCAGAAAGAGATCAGCTTTTCTGGCCAATCCCTTCAAGTTGACCAGGCAGCTTCTTGGTCAGAAGAGGGCTAGCCACCTTACCTGCTCTAAGGAGGCCATCAACAACCACCTCAAGGCCACGTACAGTGAGCCTAGCAGAGAACAACCGCTAGGTCCATGCGACGCACTGACAACACCACCAGAGACTACATCAGACTTCAACCTCAAGGAGCCTTGCCTAAGTGAAGTGGTGGAAGTGGTGCGGAGAGCAAGGTCGAGCTCAGCACCAGGCCCAAGTGGAGTACCGTACAAGGTATATAAAAACTGCCCAAAGCTCTTACATCGGCTTTGGAGGGCCCTGAAGGTGATCTGGAGGAGAGGAAAGATCCCCCAGCCATGGAGGTATGCGGAGGGAGTATACATACCCAAAGACGAGAGGTCTGAGAACATCGACCAGTTTCGTGTCATCTCCCTGCTGAGTGTGGAGAGCAAGATCTTCTTCAGCATTGTAGCCAGAAGACTCTCCAACTTCCTCTTGAGCAACAAGTACATCGACACGTCAGTGCAGAAGGGAGGAGTACCAGGCGTTCCTGGTTGCCTGGAGCACACAGGCGTGGTAACCCAGCTCATCAGAGAGGCAAGAGAAAGTAGAGGTGACCTGGCAGTATTATGGCTGGACCTCACCAATGCCTATGGCTCCATACCCCACAAACTGGTGGAGGTTGCACTGGTGAAGTATCATGTACCCCAGAAGGTGAAAGACCTCATCCTGGATTATTACAGCAAGTTTATCTTGAGAGTCTCCCCTAGCCAGCTGACATCTGACTGTCACCAGCTGGAAGTAGGCATAATCACTGGGTGCACCATCTCAGTCATCCTATTCACACTGGCTATGGGCATGCTGGTCAAGGCGGCTGAACCAGAATGCAGGGGCCCTCTTAGCAAATCTGGAGTAAGGCAACCTCCCATCAGAGCCTTTATGGACGACCTCACAGTGACAACAACAGCTGTACCAAGAGCCAGGTGGATCCTCCAATTGTTGGAGCGTATCATGGCGTGAGCTTCAAACCCGCAAAGTCCAGGTCCTTGGTTCTAAAGAAGGGGAAAGTCACAGACAAGTTCCGTTTCAGGCTGGGACACCACCAGATCCCCTCAGTGTCTGAGAAGCCAGTGAAGAGCCTTGGCAAGGTCTTCAACTGTAGCCTGAATGACAGAGAGTCCATCAAAGCAACCAGCGCTGAACTGGAGGGCTGGTTAAAAACAGTGGACAAGTCTGGGCTCCCGGGAAGATTCAAGGCCTGGGTCTACCAGCATGGGATCCTCCCAAGAATCCTCTGGCCGCTGCTAATCTACGAGGTCCCCATGACCGTGGTGGAAGGTTTTGAACAAAGAGTGAGCAGCTATCTGCGCAGATGGCTGGGACTGCCCCGCAGCCTAAGTAGCATTGGGCTGTACGGGAAAACCAACAAGCTCAGGCTCCCCTTCAGCTCAGTCAGGGAGGAATTCATCGTAGCACGGGCACGGGAACATCTGCAGTACTCTGGATCCAGAGATGCCAAAGTGTCCGGGGCAGGGATCGTTGTGAGGACAGGGAGGAAATGAAGGGCAGCCGAGGCAGTTAAGCGTGCGGAAACTCGACTGAGGCACAGGACCATTGTTGGAGCAGTGGCGCAAGGCAGAGCTGGACTGGGGAGCCGAACAGCGACGCGCTATGAATCTGCCAGCGCGAGGGAGAGGCAGAGGCTGGTGCAGGAGGAGGTCCGAGCTGCAGTCGAGGAAGAGCGAACCAGCAGAGCAGTGGCCATGCGGCAGAAGGGTGCCTGGATGAAGTGGGAGCAGGCGATGGAGCGTCGCATCACCTGGAAGGACATCTGGTCATGGAACCCACAGAGGATAAAGTTCTTGATTCAGGGGGTGTACGATGTCCTTCCAAGCCCATCTAATCTGTGCACTTGGGGCACCACAGAAACACCAGCATGCCCCCTGTGTTCCAAGATTGGGACTCTGGAACACATCCTGAGCAGCTGCCCCAAGGCCCTGGGCGAGGGTCGTATCGGTGGAGGCACGACCACGTCCTCAAATCCATCGCTGAAGCAATCAGCAAGGGGATTGCGGCAAGCCGTTACATCCGAGCCACTGCGAAGACCATTCACTTTGTCAAAGAAGGACAGAGGTTGAATACAGCAAGCAACCGCTCTACTGGTTTGCTCTCCACGGCCCGAGACTGGGTGATGACAGTTGACCTGGAAAGACAACTGAAGTTTCCAGCACACATCACCCAGACCAGGTTGAGACCTGATATCATCTTGGTCTCTGAGGCCACAAAGCAACTCTTCTTGCTGGAGCTGACGGTTCCCTGGGAGGAGAGGATGGAGTAGGCTCAGGAAAGGAAGAGGGAAAAGTACCAGGAGCTGGTTGAGGAATGTCGGAGGAACGGTTGGAGGTCGAGGTGTATGCCGCTGGAGGTGGGCAGTCGGGGATTTGCCAGCCACTCCCTGAGCAAAGCCTATGGCACACTGGGCATAACAGGTGCAAACCGAAGAAGAGCCATAGGCAACAACGTGGAGGCAGCAGAAAGAGCCTCCAGATGGCTCTGGTTGAGGAGGGGAGAGCCGTGGGGGCAGTGGAGCAGTAGCATGCCACGATGCGATGGTTCAATACAGAACATACATACAGGGATGAGAATTTTTCACCGATCGGCGGATTTCCGACTTTTTCAGACCAACATGACCAGATGTCGTTGATGTTGAAACAGGTAAACGCCCCCTTTTGAATAAGCACAAAGACTTCAAACAATGCCGAGCCATGCTATCTCCACACGGATGAAAGCCATCTTCTCCATGGGTGCACGACACCCCGACTGAAGGGTTCACTGCTGGCCGCACAGAGAGATCGTCCACTGAACCTGAGAATGCTGAACCACGGTTTGCTCCAGAGATGAGTGAAAGTGCAGAATGAACAGTTTTCAAGTTTGCAGCTCCCAATGACAAGACTGACTACTTCTGTGTAAGCTCTCAGTCGTACAGGAGTGGTTTATCGATGAAAAGGTTTCTTCAGCAGTCATCTACTTCTTTGAAGGTGTCAGACGTTTCGCTTCTCATCCAAAAGGCTTCGTCAGCTAACTAAAATAGTTGTTGGTAGCTCTGGCCCTATATATATCCATCATGTCCAGAGGTTTGCTTTGATAGGTCCCTGCCCTAAAGTTGGGGGGAGCAGAAGACTATTCCCTGAGGCTTTTGTCCTGACTGATTATGATTTATGACTGACCCTGATTGCCCCATTCACATTGGTATCACCTCATCAGCATGACTAAGCCTATGTGGTAACGATTTAAGAAGTTTATTGTAAGCACGATCAAAATTGACCCTCACACCGCCATGGCGATTAAGTGACGGGTTTTGCTGTTTTATAAAAAGAGCTTCTGTTACTCCCCTTTCAAATTATCTATTTTCTTTTGCAAAGATTTTAACCTCGCCGTCGTCAAATGAGTGGTTGCGAGCTGTTTTTTTAGCATTTATTGATTGCATGATCTACGCACACATGATTGTCTCTGTTTTCAAACAAAAAAAAAATTGGAAAATTATTATAAAGTCTGGAAACCACGACAAAATTGAAGGCAAAAGCATGGAAGCGTTTTGGATTTGAAGCAAGTGGGAACCAAGATCAAGTTGACCAAAGTTATGTGCAGCCATTGCAACATAAAGGCTCACCAATATCATAGTACCAAGAATGTCCAGAACCACATTTCCAGACATTGCCCTGAGTTTCTAATGGCATCGAAACAATTTCAAAACTAACGAGGAAATGTATTTGCCTCCAACATACCTGCAAGCTCACTGCAAGCTCAGAAAGTTACCAATGCCATTTACTTGCAAAGACTTTAGGCTGTATTATATGATCGAAAACCATGGTTTCCAAAGCCGGATTAATTAATTTGCTGAAGTGATTATAACTACATACATATTGTACAGTCTATGAATCGTTAGTTCTCTGCTAGACATTGTCTCTCTGGTTCTCAACATTTTTTTCTCTTCACCTCTCCAAACACCACCTTAACACATGCCCATTGCACGGTTATTCCATTTTAAGGTGCAAATGAATATTTTTACCTTGATTCTTTTTATTTCTTGTACTATCGAGAATGTAATGGAAAAATATACTATATATATCCATCATTCACACCAAGTGAGACAGTATATATACATATGTACTGCATTGTAGCAATCCTGTGTGTTAATAACATCTTTATAATAAAGCTGCTGCAGGCAGACATGCTTTGTTGGGGGGGTGAGAAGCCATAGAATTGGTGTGAAGAGGATGTGCTTCCTGAGGCTGCTAGAAGTATGGCCTGCTACAGGAGGTGCTACGACATTTCTACACGACTGTGATCGAATCCATCCTGTGTTCTTCCATCACCGTTTGGTTCGGGGCCGCCACAAAAATGTACAAAATCCGACTTCAATGGACAGTTAGGACGGTGGAAAAAAATCATTGGCACCGCCCTACCCATTCTCGAGGACTTGCACACTGCAAGAATCCAAACAAGGATGCGGAAAATCCTACTGGACTCTCCGCACCCTGCCCTCCACCTTTTCCAGACAGGCGCTACCAATCCATGCGCACCAAATTCAGCAGCATTTAAACAGCTTCTTCCCCCAAGGCATTAACTCTCGAAACAGTAACCCAAATAGAACTGTATAGTGCCTCAATTGTTCTTATGATGGTACTAGCGCAGCATGTTCTACCGGAGACAAATTCCTTGTGTGTTCTACATACTTGGCAATAAAGATGATTCTGATTCTCATGCTGATTCTGAAGATGCTTTTTTTTTTTTTACAAAAGCCTTTGTCCCCACCCAGGGCCCTTCATTCAATCTGGCCTAGAAACGTCACTGAATGAGACCAGGACATCTGTTGGGTCCTTTTGGATCCTACCCACTGCTCTCCCACTGCTGTTTTTATATTCATAGCAAATTAAGTTGTCAGGTGCGCACAGTTGTCGAAGTGGTAAATGTCAGTCTCTTATTGTCACGTGTAAGATGTAAAGCCTGCAAGGTAGTGAGGCATGGTTTTTATTTGTGTCTCTTTCCTGTCTCCCAGGCAGCAGCCACCTGCCAATCCATCACAGAGGATGATACATGGCCATGGCCCCCACACGGACATTGAGGTAAATGTTGCGCATCAACCAAGCAGTCCAGTCTGGGACACTACGTCATGCCTGTCATTTGTCAATTTGCCCTGTGTATCAGCACATCTTTGAACCGATGCCAAGATCAAATGTATCAGACATTGTTATCCTTAAAGGACAACCGACACCATTTTTTTGTTTCCTAACTGACACAGAAAAACTTTTATAGCATCTAAAATACCCAAAACATGCAGGCTGATATTTTTAGTCAAATGTAAAACACCAATAAAAATGACTGAAGTGGCCAAAAACTGCCACAAAATGAGCAAAATTACATTTTCAGAAAGTCCCGCCCCCAGTTTGTGACGTCACACCAGGACATTTTGCCTTGCTCCAGAATCAAAACAATTGCTTGAGAGAGTTCAGATTCGGAGAAGATGTTTTCTTGTTACTCATGTAATTATGATTATGATGGAAATAGTTCTGAAGAGGAAAGCGTAAATGTTTGAAATCGATTAAAGAAGTCCTTCCGTACCAATTCGAGCCGTCTGGATTCCAATGTAGCGTCCATCAAATGCACAAGATGGTGCACAAGCTCCGTTAGAAAGGGCTGATTTGTCCGCTGGGAATTTCTGTAAATTTACACATTTTTTATGCGTGTTAACGCAATTGGCTGCGACACACAACGATTCACCATTGTGTTATTTATGTAGTTTTCCTTCTAATTTCGCCATCAACACAGATCACCACAATGTTTTCAGAGCAAACAAAGTACCCAAAATGCATTGTGTCTCGCTTTCTCGGTCAGGGATGTTCGAAGTGTGACATTACTTCAGGAATCGTCATCAACTCGAAAACAAGACTTCCTGAATATTCAGTGCGAGTCTTAAAATAGCCATATGCAGTGGAATTTTTGTAAAATGTGCTCAGTAGAAGTCATTTGAAGTGATTTTACAAATTATGGACGCAACTTGTCCGGATTGTGTCGGTTGTCCTTTAAAGCCAGAACAACCAGATCTCGAAACTGACTCAGATAGGTCTATTTTTCAACAGGAGAAAAAAAAATTGCATTAAATCCGGCTTCATTAAAATTCCTTCATGAGCAAAAGTCATTGAAAAAAAAGTAGAAATACAAAAAAATAAACATACAGTTTGCAGTATATATCTATTCAATCTGTCACACATCATACAGACGATTGCAAAACATTATGAAGGAGTTGGTCATATGTGCTAAGAAGATGGGAATGTGTGTGTAATTTGAAAAAAAGAGAGAAGAGCTTTTTTTAGAGGTCGGGGGGCATTTCAGGAGGCATTCCTCCCATAGTCTTCCCTACCTCTAACTCAGGCATTATCAACTTGTCTCACTCAGGGAACCACATTCACACCAAGTGAGACAGTTTGTAAACCAACCCCAAAACATCAACACAAACTCGTACTTTCACGACATGACCATTTCAGGAATAAAAATTCATAATTTTCATCTGCATTTTAATTTTTTTCTCTTCCCCGTGGAAGCAAAAGTGTGTGTGTGTGTGTGTGTGTGTGTGTGTGTGTGTGTGTGTGTGTGTGTGTGTGTGTGTGTGTGTGTGTGTGTGTGTGTGTGTGTGTGTGTGTGTGTGTGTGTGTGTGTGTGTGTGTGTGTGTGTGCGTGTGTGCGTGTGTGTGTGTGTGTGTGTGTGTGTGTGTGTGTGTGTGTGTGTGTGTGTGTGTGTGTGTGTGTGTGTGTGTGTGTGTGTGTGTGTGTCCCTTGCAATGGCAATTCAAGTTGCCTGCTTGACTGGCGTTCTGAAACCTCAATACGCATTGCTATTGTCAGTGCTGCGCAAAACATGGTTGGGGTCTGAAACACATACGGGAAGAGAAAGCTTCGGGAATTTATTTCACAAAAAAAAAAAAAAAAAACGCATGTGAGCGTCAACTATAAATAACAAATTGTGACATGACAAAAGGTCAACATGGAAACAAATAACAAAAACACTAACTGAGAGAAATATACTGAGATCCAGTGGAGAATGTCATCGGAGCTAATGGAGAAAAAACAAAAACAACTCAAAATTACTAAAGGCAGTAGGACAAGAAGAGACCATAGATTCAAAGAAGTGCTCAAAAATGAACAAAAGACAATTTCAAAAATATTGAAAAGGCAAAAAACTAACAAAGACCACTAGAGTGAAATAAACTGGTAATGTCAACGAGAACAAACCAGGTTCAATATCTCATAACCGTTCTCTTGCCTCTCAAGCTCCTAAATACACCATTGATGTCCGTCAGCACGGACCCCAGTGATGATCGTCAGCAGGGACACATCAAGAATCTGCAGTTCAGGAGAGAAGAACAACCAAGACCAAGCTGTGACAGCTAAAGAATCTGTAAAAATCAGTTATTTTGGCTTCAAGATGGTGCCGTGAGAGTTGGCTACCTGTATTTTGGAGAAATGGACCCAAAACCAATACTTGTCAGTTTAGTATGGGGTACTGTTTAGGAATGTGTTCTTGATTTTGCCTGGCGAGAAGCAAATATATCCAAAGTGATTTTAATTTTAGCTGCCTATTGGCCAATCTTCTCCCTCGTCATTATCCATCCACTAGATTCATATGGCAGTGACTGAAGTGCACGTTAAGCAGTCTGTTGTTGAGAGGGCCCAAGCTCCACTGAGCAGTCTTCGCAGCCTCCGTTTGACAGACCCTGATGGCCTTCAAAGTCTTCCTGTCCTCCATTACTGAAGTGCATCTTCTCACTCATGTCAATTTTGACACCTTTGCCACTTTGAGTTCATTTTGTTCCACTTGATTTAACATTCTGACTATTTTGGATGCCATCTGCTCTAAGTCGCCTTGATAAATTCCTTTCCCCTTTATACTCAGTATTTGATGAACTGTTCATCCTGGGAAGGATGATGAAATTTGATTCAATTTGTTTCATACAATTATTTAATTTTGAGCTGCTAATGCATGCTAAAAAAGATTATTGTCTTTCTCATCCTCTTTTATGCACAGTAAGGGGAAAGACTCCTTTAGAAATACAAGACTGTGATGCATGTTGTCCAGTGTCAAATCACTTGCCTTATTTTAAGAACAAAATGGCGATTTATGTAAAAGATCAAATGAGTTATCGGTAAAGGTGAAAATGTCATGACTGTTCCAAAATACTTTTTTTTCTCCACCATTTTGCATTGAATATACTGCATGAATTTCCAACATACAATCTCCAACTCAAATGGTGCTGTACAGTATCCCAATTAAAGGAGCACTATCACCACCAAGTGTTTAGTTGCTGACGTGCATCTGAGTTACATGAAGCAAACTCAGTAAAGATTAATTTATTATAAATGTATCATCTGGGTGGGTCACTTAGCCTCCCACCAGAGATAAAAATGTGGATCATCTAAGTATACATATGAAAGGTGGAGGTGCTGCATGTGACAATGATGATTTTACAAAAGACTTGACGAGTTTTTAATCCTGGGTAAAGTGAAGACTCACATAGCAGGTGCAAGACTTGGGAAAATATTCCTCTTTCCGGACCCTCTCTGTATAGTGCATATGTCGTGAGTTCAAATCCCGCTCCGGCCTCCCTGTGTGGAGTTCGGATGTTCTCCCCTGCCTGTGTGGGTTTCCTTGGTGTCCTCCAGTGTCCTCCCACTTCCCAAAAACATAACATGCATGACAGACTCATTGAACCCTCTAAATCGTTCCTTGGTAAGAGTGCGAGAGCGGATAGTTGTTTGTCTCTGTGTGCCTTTTGATTGGCTGGCAACCAATTCAGGGTGTCCACCGCCGAGTGCCAAAAGACAGCTCGAATTAGGCGTGCACCAGACTACATACAATGTAACTTGGTCGTCGAGTGGTTTATAAATGATAATGTCACGTCCCGTGTCTGTTATTAAATAATATCCTCTCTCATGAGCGTCTCCTCTTTCATCTAGAACTACTTCATACAAAAAAAGGTACGGAAAGTGCTTGAGATTGATTGACTGTGTCTTTGTGTTGTCCTATTATTTTGTTATTCTTTTTTTTATTCTTTTGTCTTCAAGATGGCGCCGCAAGAGTGGCTGCCTTTCTTGCAGCTGCTATATTTTGTTTTTTCCTACATTTTCCTTTCCTTTCGTTTTCCTTCCATAACTTTGCTGCTGTGAAATGTAAATTTCTCCACAGCGAGATGAATAAAGGCTACCGGTAATCCAATATAGTGTAAATCAACATACACTGACGTGCAACATAAGTGTTGCGTTGGTTCGCATGCATGTTGAAACTAATCATATGTGTGCAAGATTTTACTCTACGGAAGCGTGTAGCTCCCAATGTGGAGTAAAAATATTTTGACTTGCAAATATTTATCCATTCATCCTATGGATTGCTATCATCGTTATGAGGATCGCGGGGGTGCCAGTAAATCGCAGGGCACACAGAGACAAACCAATCTGCTCTCACACTCACACTTCGGGACAAAATGTTCCATCAGTCTGCCATAAAACTGCTACGAGGGGCATGGGGAGAACATGCAAAGTGCACAGAGTGAGGTCAGAGTGGGATTTGAACCCACAACTGTGAAGTCGGCGTGCTGACCACTCAACTACTGGTTCGTACAGCTGGATGGATGGATGGATGGATGGATGGATGGATGGATGGATGGATAGGTCGATCGGTAGGTATATAGGTTGGTTGATTGTTTAGTTGATTGGTTGGTTGGTTGATTGTTTGGTTGATTGATTGATTGATGGATGGATAGATTGGTTGATTGATTGGTTGATGGATTGATTGACTGATTGATTGATTGATTGATTTTTGCTACGGCCCTCCTGTGTGGGGTTTGCATGTTCTCGCCTCCCGCGTGGGTTTTCTACACATCCTTCAGTTTCATCTGACATTCCAAAATCATGCAATGGATCGCTTCATACAAATTTGAATGCCAACCTATGGCATAATATGTCTCATTTAATTCGAAAAGTGTCTAATGGGACAGTGATTTTGTCATCGCCTACCAGATGGCAGGGGCGAAGGGGGTGTGCCTGAGAATGACTCAGCTTCAAAATAAATATCACATGGTCAAAGATTTCCAAACAAGACACACTGCCCCCTCCCGATATCAGTGGATATGGCAAAAATAAGAGCATATTGGGAGAAACCATTATTTCCGTGCGCCACCGACATAGAGTACCCGACCGGCAACGGTGCTATGAAAATACAGTTCACACATCAACACGTTTAGAAAATAGCAATTAAATAATCTTCAAGTTTATGCAGGCTGCAGTGTACCTATTGGTATCTTGTTCCCCTGTAGCTCAGGGAAGTGGTGCGGTCCGATACTATTGAAGGCAAAACTGGGAAGCAGTTTGTTTTAAGCTCGAGTAGAACGGTGCTGATAGCTTGCATTGCGGCACCAAACTCTAGTGAGCCCAACGCTGTTCAAGATCCCCTTGCTTTCCTTTAAACTGCGTCGTTGATTGCCATGGCTCTGTGCGGTAGTGTTGGGGCCATGGCTTTACCCAGTGAACTAATCGTCCACATCTTCTCCTTTCTCTCCGACCGAGACAAGCTGCGGGCCTCGGCCGTTTGTTCGCGATGGAGGGAGTGTCTGTTCTATCCCGCCCTGTGGACCGAACTCAAACTCCGGATTGGCGGCGGGACAACCTCCGAGGAGTCTTCGAGGTTAGAGTTCCTCATGCGGAAGTTCGGCGCTTTCGTGCGCGAACTGCAGCTCGAGCTTGCTCCCGCAGAAGTCAGCCCCAGTTCCTTCAACAACGAGCCGCCCTCCACGAGAGTGAACTTAGCCCCAAGTCCGGACAACGACCATCAGCCATCCAAGCGATGGAGAGAAGCAATGGCAACCTACATCGACCAGGCATTGTGTGTGCTCACCAATATTCGCAACAACAGGTTAGCTAAAACTTAACATATTTTTAGTTTTTGGACAATTTGAGAATACATATTGTCTGATATGTGAAGAACGCGTTGAACTCTATATAGTCTTTGCAAGCAGCTGTGGCGCGATTAGCATAACATGGTTACACTAGACTCGGAGTTACGTAATACAATACTGGCGACTGTGGCGTGTGTTTATAGCTGTTGAAACCAATCATTGCAACACTGGACTACTAGAACTGGCCTATACAGGACATTATTTCCTGCTGACGTTTACCAAACATTGCTTACTGTTCGCTTTATTGTGGGGCTTGAAGTGTATGTCCTACCGGCAGATAGAACGCAGGGCCATACAAACGGCTTTGAGGGCTTGACCTGCTGACATCAGCCATGTCGCACATTCAAAACATTCAATCTACAGTATAATGCAATGATTATGGACAGATGTACTTAGCTATTTGTTTAGTTGTACAGATCAAGCCAGTTACACATCTCACCTACGTACGGGTGAGAATCAAGTGTAAATAAATATTGAGAAACTACCAAACAAGCAGTTTTGCGGAGAGGTGTACGTGTGGCGTCACACGCGGTGCGCACCGCGACGCCGACGTGTGTACGCCTTTGAAGTGCGCTTTTCAAAGGAACATTTAATGTCTTTCAAGTGCGTCTCAGCCTGACGCATTTCCCACGCATGCACATGTGGATATAAGTAGCCTTCGCGGGACAGAGAGATCGGACTCACACAGACACAGGGACTCGCAGAGACCCGCATAGGCCCGGCCCACCCTGGGCGTCGGACGGAGATCACATCACAGCAACATGACTTGCTCGACTCCACGCTACGATCAAGCTCTTGGACACATTTCGTCTGTGTGTCACTTGCCTGGGACATCTGACAATGAACCAATTTACGAATAAAGAGAAACACCAAACTCTTTATACCCTTTTAAACAGAATCTTCTTCTTTTCCTTTCGGCTTTTCCCTTCAAGGGGTCGCCACAGCGAATCAGTAACCTCCATCTTCAGACGTATGATACACATGTTTGTTTTGGCCCAGCTTTTTACGTCGGATGCCCTTCCTGACACAACCCTCTGTATTTATCCGGGCTTGGGACCGGCACAAGAAGACTTGTGTCCCCTTGTGGCTACAGAACAAGCAACTCGCTCAGTAAAAGGCTCCCAAACACAAAATGGTCATCGGCACAGCAACATTCAAAAAAGCAAAAACTATACTCACCATTTGATGACAATGCTCTAATCTTACCATGAAATGGGCATGTCTTTCCCTATATTACATCATAAACAGGACTTCAAAGTCTACATTACAGCTCATATACATATATAAATTATAGAATCAAATTTCCTACATATTTTAAAATATTGTTTATCATAAATTTAATGTCGCTAATTAACCAAATACAGTAAAGTCTCATTATATTGATATCGGTTATATCGATAGTACTGCTTATTACGATACTACAGTAAAGTCTCGTTATATCGATATCGGATATATCGATAGTCCCGGTTATATCGATACTATTTCTATGCACGCACTGAGAAAATTACATGCAAACAGGGTCGGATATATCGATAGTCCCGGTTGTATCGATATTTTTTCGGACTCCCTTGAATATCGATATAACGAGACTTTACTGTATTTCTATGAACGCAAGGATAAAATTTACATGCCGCAGGATCAGATATATCGATAGTCCGGTTATATCGATATTTTTTCAGACTCCAGAGAATATCGATATAACGAGACTTTACTGTATTTAATAAAACCAAAAGCCAATTCTGTTTTACTATAATAATACATTAAATTTCAAGCGTCTTTCAAAACACCCAAGGACACTTTACAATAAAAAAGCACAAAAAAAATAAAACCAAAGTAAAATGATAAATAATAAAATAGCAGATAGAACAAGACATTGAAAGCAATTTTAAACAGATGGGTTTTGAGATGGGATTTGAAAATAGGGAGGAAGTCAATATTTCGGATGTTAGGTGGAAGTGAATTCCAGAGAACAATGTCATTTTCCACCACGCCTGTGCTAGTACGAGTTCGGTCGGGCCCAGTGCCCAGATTCACACCAGGGCTTCAGCTTTGGTGCTTGAAACTGGTGCTTAAAATGGCCCCAATTATTTGTTGGGCCAAACTCTGGCACCAACTTTGCCAGGGGGCACAAACTGTTTAGACTTGAAACTCTGCCACAATTATAGGGGTGTTCACATCACATTTACTTCGGCTGCCCAGGTAGCGCGTTCACACGTACAAAGTTACATGGTGTAGTCCCTGAAAACAGCTGAAACTGGAGCAAATTTAACCTTGCTCATGAGGTAGTTTAAAAATTTACTCTGGAATAAATGCTAGTTGTTGTTGCAGCTCTGAAATAGAGTTGTGGTGTTAGTTTTGTTTAAAACATACACTTTATTACGGTAACTCGTTTAACTCAAGCAACTTAAAGCAACTTCAAATAAACGTATGATATTACCATTAATGAGAATGGTTTTCCATTCCTCACAATTGCTAAAAATCCAGCAAAACTATCGGAATGAAAGTCATCTTGACCGGTCCATACGTGGAGTTGATGCTGGGTATCTTGCACCCTGCGCACAGTATTTTGATGTGAATGTTGGATGGAACATGTCAAAGTGCCGCTGACATTCGACCGTTTCATTAATGGTATTTTGTCATTGCTAATCAGACACACCACAGGGCTTATTCTCGCCATAAAGTCAAAACTATTTGTCCTAAAGTGTACAATACTTGTCATTTTTTTCTTTTCACCATTTTATTCCTCAAATGATGAGCTTTGAGCTCATGATGGAGCAGGCTGATTCAAAAGGGGGTGTCACCTGATTCCACAGCAATGCTCACCAAAACCAGTATCATCCAATCAATTGCTCCTGGAGCCAACTGCATTCCGAACAGGAAATGAACAGTGAAAAAAAATCGATCGATGAATACATTAAACAAGTGATAATATTTTGTTTCATCTGTGAGCCAGATGCAATCATCAAAAGAGCTATATATGGCTCGCGACACATAGGTTCCTGACCCTGATCTAGTGGATGCGTAGCGCCACCGCAGCCAGTACTGTTGTTCCTATTCCATCCGCCTGATAGTACAGAGCACCCTCTGTCTGAAAAGCTTTTTGGGTTATTTCCATTTGAGTTGACCCACTGTTAGGTTCACAGGTGTCCAAGTCAAGGCCCGCCACATCATTTTATTCAGCCCGCAAAAGCAAATCAAACTTGGAAATTCCTACGATGCTTGCTAAAGTCCAAACCCAAATTTCAAATTGTCCCATGTAAACCACAATAAGTCATTATTTTTTAATTCAACTTTTAAAACTAGTTATTCATTAATTTTTGGGGCACTCTTGAGTAATATGTGGAGGGGATGGAAAACATTCTCATGGCTTCCCTGAATTCATAACGGCCCCCGAGAGGAAACCACAACTACAATGTGGCCTGTGGCAAAAAAATGTGTTTGACACCCTTGGTTTAGTTGATATTGGTGCTACAATGTTGGCATTCAACACATTTTATTGTCTTCCTGACCCGATTGTGACTTCACTCAAGTTCCCTGTGTTCTTAATCGAGGCTCCGAGATGGAGTGAGAGCGAGATCATCAAAAACAGTACTCTTAAAGGACAACCGTCGCCTCCGGACAAGTTGTGTCCATAATTTGTAAAAATCGCTTCAAATAACTTCTACTGAGCGTATTTTACAAAGATTCCACTGGCTGTATTTTACGTTTTAAGACTCGCGCTGAATATTCGGGAAGTCTTTTTTTTGAGTTGGTACGAGTCCTGACGTCACGGAAGGAACACCCCTGACCGAGAAAGGACATACTGTCGCAGTCCTTTCATCACCTCGATGCATTTTGCGGTACTTTGTTTGGTCTGAAAACTTCGTGTTGATCCGTGTTGATGGCGAAATTAGAAGGAAAACACATAACACGATGGTGAATCATTGTGTGTTACACCGAACAATTATTTGATATTCGCTGACAAAAATGCCAAGGTGAAAAATCAGCCTCTTTCCACGGAGCTTTGTCGCCATCTTGTGGGTGCTACGTTTCTCTCCAGATGCCTCAAATTGACACAAAATAAATTCTTTAATCGATTGCAAACATGTATGCTTTCCTCTTAGAACTATTTGAATCATATTCATAACTGGATGAGTAACAAGAAAGCATTTTCTCCGCATCTGAAGCCATTGTTTTGATTCTCGAGCAAGGCAAGTCGTCTTGTCTTGGCGTGACACCACGAATGAGGGGGCGGGACCTTCTGAAACTGGCCACTTCTGGTTTCAAATTGAAGTAGTTTTTAGACACTTTAAGTCATTTTTATTGGTGTTTTGGATTTGACTAAAAACATCATCCTGCATGTTTTGGGTATTTTAGATGCTATAAAACGTTTTTCTGATGTCAGCTAGGAAACACAAAAGTGATGTCGGTTCTCCTTTAAGTTCTATCCGTCTTGTGATCTCTTTTGCTTATTAACATTTTATTAGAAATGTTGTATTGAGACATGGCATTTATTTGGGGGGGTTGATTCCCTAGACTCAGTGCCCAAACTTAAAGGACAACCGACGTCTCCGGACAACTTGTGTCCATAATTTGTAAAATGGCTTCAAATGACTTCTACTGAGCGTATTTTGCAAAAATTCCACCGCGTATAGCTATATTTTACGTTTTAAGACTCGCGCTGAATATTCAGGAAGTCTTGTTTTTGAGTTGGTGACGAGTCCGTACGTGACGTCACTAAAGGACCGCCCTTTACCTTAAAAAAGACACATTGTAGCGGTCCTTCCATCACGTCAATGTATTTTGCTGTACTTGTTTGGTCTGGGGACCTCGTGTTGCACCCAAAAGCCACCAGGAGGCCAGAAGAGGGCGTCCAAGCTCCATATAAGGAATTTATCAGCCTGTGGAAACGGAGGTGGCCACAGGAGGTCACCATTTTGTGCCTCTTTTTTGGGGAGAGATTTTCCCCCAATGTTGCCTCAAATTGGCACAAATAAATTCTTTAATCGATTGCAAACATGTATGCTTTCCTCTTCAGAACTATTTGAATCATATTCATCACTGGATGTGGAACAAGAAAGCATCTTCTCCGAATCTGAAGCCATTGTTTTGATTCACTAGCAATGCAAGACGTCTTGGCGTGACGTCACGAACTGGGGGCAGGACTTTCTGAAAATGGCCAATTCGCAGCTCAATTTCTTGCAGATTTTGGACACTTTAAAGTCATTTTTATTGGTGTTTTGCATTTGACTAAAAATATCATACTGCGTTTTTTGGGTATTTTGGTTGCAAAAAAACGTTTTTCTGATGTCAGTTAAAAAAACAAAGTGACGTTGGTTGTCATTTAAGCAAAAGTAACACAGCAAAAGTCGTTATATTGAGACCTCTGATATTGTCGATGAAAAGGCACAAATGTGTTTGCGTGTCCATTTTTGTGGCTCTTTAAATGTATCGTGCATAAGGCAAAGTGATTGTCGCATGCATGGTGTCTCACTGGTCATTGTTTAAGTACAAAGATGTTGTAGGCGTGAACCAACAGAGTGGCGAGTAGCAGTACGTCAACCCAATGCTGTGGCATGGACAGTAGAAAACCATTGTAAATGTTTGTGTAGAGACTGCAAAATGGCAACCGAGATGACAACAAATGTTTGTGCCTCCTTTCAAAATCCTCAATTTCTGTTTTTGGCAAGCCGAGTCACTGTCTTTTCTGTTTGGCAACATTTTCTCTTAGGAACCTGCAGAAGCTGCGTCTATATGCCGACACATGTATTCTCCAACAGGAGGGACTTTTGGACAACTCCAACCTATACCAGATTCATGAGGGCAACAAGAAAATCAAAGAGTAAGGCTTTTGTATTTCAGACAAAAGAATTTAAGATATGACAATTTATTAATTTTATCCAACCTCAGAGACCATATACAGGGTATGCCATTTCAAGAACTGTCAAAGGTCTATTCATTATCTTTTTGTCTCAAACCTTTCCTCCAACACAATTACTCTCAAAGGCTTCTTCTTTTCCTTTCGGCCTTTCCCGTCACGGGTCGCCACAGTGAATCAGTGTCCTCCATCTTCAGACGTTTGATTCGCATGTTTGTTTTGGCCAAGCTTTTATGTCTGATGCCCTTACTGACATAACCCTCTGTATTTATCCGGGCTTGGGACCGGCACAAGAAGACACTGCCATGTGTCCCCTTGTGGCTACAGAACAAGTAGCTCTATGAACTTAATAAAGATGAAGATGCTTGATAAAAAGGCAATGACAGCAAGGATAATATAATATGTCAATAGCACTGGAAAATGAGACACAATATTTGAATAAAGCAAAACTACTTACTGACCATAATCTCATAATCTCAAAGGCTATAGCTGGGAAATGCCATGTGCAGGTAGAAAACAGATAAACCCCTGTTCAAATGCCAGCTTGTCGCACTTTCAAAAAAGGGGAGACCATGCTAAATCATTTCAAAAAAAAATTTTTGTGCCCAAATTGAAACATGAGATATTCATAAAGAAAGACAGTACACAGAAAAGGATTTCAAAGTTTTAATAATATACCTTAACTTTTCTTTCAAATCAGTGCCTGTAACGTGGCAGTAACACAGCAGCAACACGGTTGTAACACAGCCCTAGTAGGGCTGGTAAAAAAACTGCTGGTAAAAGTCACTGAGACACAGCAGTAAGATAGCAGCAACACGTTAGCACTCAATAATGTCTGGTTACAAAAACATCCCAAGTCATTGAGAACTGTCCTCATCATCCTCCTGTGCAGTGAAACCATGGAAATCTTCCTCCTGGGTGTCGGATTGGAATAGCGTCAGATATTCCTCGCCACACACTCTCTCATTCCCTCTTGTGTTGTCGCTGTAAGTGTCACATTCATCCTGAGGTAAAGTCACTCCCGACTTGTGCTGTCTTCTCCGTCACGCAGCTTTTCAAAACCCGTTGATGATGGTTGATTTTTTTTTTCACACTGCTCCACGCTGTCAGGAGCCACTGGCAGACTTGTGCAAAAGTTGCCATTTGCATCCGGCCAGTTTTGGTAACCGATTTCTCACCGATGGTCATCCAAACCTCCCATTCAACTTAGAGGGCCCCTTTAAATGCACGATTCACACGCAGAGTTACCTTCAACTTGCGTCTTCCTCGGCACATATATTTGCCCTGTCTCACTCTTGCTGAGAAAAAGTGCACAAATTAGCCGCATCATTGCATAAGCCACAGGGTTGAAAGCTTGTGACAAAAGTCGCGGCTGATAGTCCGGAAATTACGACACCCGTGTCGTAAAAAAGAGATGCCCATTTCATAGTAAGATCAGAGCATTGTCATTAAACGGTGAGTATAGTTTTGCTTTTTTGAATGTTGCTGTGCCGAGGACCATTTTGTGTTTGGGAGCCTTTGCCTGAGCATCTTCATCTTTATTAAGTTCATAGAGTATTTTGTTCTGTAGCCACAAGGGGACATACGCCAGTGTCTTCTTGTGCCGGTCCCAAGCCTGGATAAATACAGAGGGTTGTGAGGAAGGGCACCCGACGTAAAAGCTTGGCCAAAACAAACGTGAATCAAATCTCTGTTGTAAAACTTATCCTAGCATTGTTTGTGTTTTTTTTCTTGCTCTCTTATGGTGCTGGAATTTATTCTAGCATCTTTTTTGTATTCATGAGAAGCTATTTATAGGAGCATTTTTCATTCCCCCCCCCCTTCTTTTTGCTGCAGGATACAGCGTTTGTTCGGGGAGTTGTTGTCTCACAGCAGGCAGCTTAGGTGGTTGTCGTGTAGCTTCATGCTTGGTCTGGTGACTCCTTCCTCCTTAGCATGCCTATCGAATCCTTCCTCTGAGACCCTGCAGCACCTCAGTTTGCTGGACCACCAACCTGGTATGTATGATTGTCACTCTGCCTTTGTGTACAGAAGACTCTTAGGCTTCATCTGCCTTTGCATAAACATCAAATCCATTGTAATGGTATTTCAGCTGAAGAATACCTCCTAATCGTCTCAAAAATGTCCATGTCCACCATGACAATAATGCCATAGTGGAGTGCACTTGTATAGCTTTTATCTACACCACATGTCATCCAATGCGCTCTACCAAGCCTCATATGTACTTTTTATATGTATGTACAGTATTTTGTACATGGATAACATGCAGCTGTCTCAACCTACCAAAGGTTTTCCATCCATCCATTCATCTTCTGCCGCTTTTCCCGGGGTCGGGTCACTGGGGCAGCAGCTTCAGTAGGGAAGCACAGACTTCCCTCTCTCCAGCCACTTCTTCCAGCTCATCCTGGCGGATCCCAAGGCGTTCCCAGGCCAACTGGGAGACTTAGTCTCTCCAGCGTGTCCTGGCTTATCCCCGGGGGTCTCCTACCAGTGGGGCATGCTTGGAACACCTCACCAGGGAGGTGTCCAGGGGGCATCCTAATCAGATGCCTGAGCCACCTCATCTGGCTCTTCTCTATGTGGAGGTGAAGCGGCTCGACTCAGAGCCCCTCCCGGATGACCGAGCTTGTCACCTTATCTCTAAGGGACCCTACGGAGAAAGCTCATTCGGTCGCTTGTATCCGGGCTTGTTTTTCCGACGGACCCGCCCCTCTAGAACCACTGGATAGACCTTACCAGGGAGGCTAAGGAATGTGATCCCTCTGTAGTTGGAACACACCCTTCGGTCCCCCCTTTTTAAAAAAAGGGGGACCACCACCCTGGTCTGTCAATCAAGAGGCACTCTCCCCATTGACCACTTGATGTTGCAGAGGTGTGTCAGCTAAGAGAGCCCCACAACATTCAGAGCCTTTAGGAACTCCGGGCGAATCTCATCCACCCCTGGGGCCTCGTCACCGGAGAGCTTTTTGGTGACTTCTACCACAGATCGAATAATTTCAAACTTACTTAACATCCAGGATCTGTCATCGCACACTGGCCAAAGACACGATGCACGGTCTTTTTCCACTTTTGGTCAAGTTTTACTTCAAGCCATATTCTGTTGTACAAGCTGGCTTGTGCAATACTAAGCAATCTCCAGTCCAGTGTGCAAGTTTGCAAACTCCATTCATGCTTCCACAATGGGAGAAGCCAACAGTGAACTCATGATAAAGGCATTGATGCACTGCCGAGATGGACTTTATTGATTGATTTATTAGGTTTAATATAATGCTCAGTTGGCTGGCAACCAATTCAGGATGTCCCCCGCCTCGTGCCCGAATATAATGAGGAATAAGCTACAAAATGAAATAGACTCATAACATGGTAAACATTCCCAGATGTGTACAAACACTTGCGGGTGTAGGGCCTTGAGGAGTGTGTATCATTCACGCTGCCTTCCAAGCATTCCTGTGACACCAATATGCTATGACTCATTCTCAGACCAATCCAAAAATTTTCATTTCACATCTCAATTTCAGTCAACACCGATTCGTGCACATGTCTCGTGCAGGGATACAGCTGCACCATTGTGATAATATCATAAGAAACTAACCGACAACTTTTCCACTCTCTGTAGGTCCACTTATCTCACCATCCGAGTTGGACCGTCTGTCTTCTCTTCATTCTCTGGCTCTTGATTTCTCTAATCTGACTTCTGAGCTTTGTAGTCTGTTGGCATCGCCCCACCGCACTCCGCTGCATCGTCTCTCCTTGATACTCAATGGCACCACGCTGGAGGTCAAGTCTTTAGAAGAGACAGCCACAGATGATGATTGGAAGGCACTGGTAAAGCAAAAGCCCATCCCAACCTCAATTACAAGCAGTCTACAGTACAGTTTGCTCCCTTCCTGGTTTAAAAAAAAACAAATTGGGGGGATGGGTGGTGGTGTCAAACTAAATATGTTATCATATTCCCATCATAAAACAAAGTACTGGTAGTTGTGAGTCAAAAATGTCAAGCGAACACATAATGCATTTTTGACGTTAAGGTTTTTACTATTAAGGATGAGAGTAGTAATTCAAACCGACATGGCCTTGTTTGAAAAAGGGATCCCACCCCTCCCCAAAATTGTGGTTTATCCTACCTGAATTAATTGTTTAGCTCATTCTTCCACAGCTGGTATCAATTACTATATAACTTGCTGCCTGCCTGATAAAGCGAAGTATGGCAAAAAGTAGTATGGCAAAAGTTCCTCAAATGCTGACTCTCTTGCCATGATCGAAAGAAATTTACTAGCAGATGACAAACAATGTACTGTATATTCCACACTCTAAGGCACTTCACAGTATAATCAACACCTTCAGTGGATTGTGTCTTTTAAAACAGTTTTCATATGTAGAGAACAGTGCATTTTAAGGTGCAAAGAATGAATACAAGCTACAATGAAGGCCACGGTTGTGCTCTCCATTCACTAGATGGAGATATTCTAAAGGAAATGCAATACTACAATCCAGCTTTATATATAGAGTCCTGGCTGTGGTTCCATCCACTAGATCGAGCTGCGTTAAAGGGAATATCGTCCAGATTTCTATGATAAGTCATTTGGAAACTTCTATTCGCTTGTGTTTTCTGTGATTAACATTTACATTTTTGACAATGATCAACTTCAGAAACCAGAAAGTGGAACAAACCCCTTTACACCCCACTGTACTCTGTAAGGAATGCTGTTTGAGAAAGTTGGAGACATCACTAAAACGTGCCTGTGGGCCTCCAGGTACGAGTGAGTGCCAACCTGCGAGTGTACATCATGGTCGTGGAGGTCAGCAGCTCAGAGCTCCATCGAGTGCTCAAGCCAAGCCTTCCACTGGAGCGCATCCACTTGGACAGTTATAACACACTAGTGACCGACGCCACCCTGGAACTCATCGCTCAGCAATACAACAAAACGCTGACGCACTTTCTTTTACTGAGGGATGATCCCGACTTCCCGGACCTCAGTGTCAATCGGAATGAAGATCCATTGGTCCTCTTGGCTTGGAGGTGTACTCAACTGACTGTGCTTATAATTCATGGTGAGTTCAATGCACCAAAGAAATCAAGCTTATTATAATTATAATCATAACAGAATAAAATATTTATTTTATTTTATTTATTTATAAAGATTTGTGTTAATAAATGTACAATCAAAATAACATAGTCTTATTTACAAGAAAAAATATTAATCTGTCCACACTTTCATTCTCGTAGTTTAAGCACAAATTTGGCCTGGGTTTATTTTTGGAACTTTGGACATGTCTTTGAAGAGGAAAAGGCCTAAATCTTTGATATGCAAGCTTGCCAAAAACAACCCAATAAACCTATTTGTCCATGTCTATAAATTAATAAACATAGAAATAATAAACAATATTAAACAAAGAATTTTTGATGTACCTGTGTTTTAAACAGGCCAACATAGTAACAACAACATTGCAAAAATATTTTATAAACTGTTTGTACCATGGTTTAAAACTGTATTTTACATTTGGCGTACACCACTCGTATCAAAGTCAAGGCGTGGGGGCCAAATCTGTTCCACCACATCATTTTACTCCGCCCGCGAAAGCAAATCAAACTTGTGAAATTCGGTGATGCTTGCTAAAGTTCCAAACAACATTTCAAATTGTTGTATTTAAAACGCAATAAGTCATTATTCTTGACTTCAGATTTGAAAATTAGTTATTCATTAATTTGTTGTGCGCTCTGTGTGTAATATGTGGAGGGGATTAAACATTTTAATGACATCCCCAAATTCATAACGGCCCCCGAGAGAAAACATTAACTATAAATGTGGCCTGCGTCAAAAAAAAAAATAGTTTGAAACGCTTGGTGTACACCATGAAGGTCAAAGGCGAAACAGCAACTGCGATTGATGTTAAAATAAAAACCATGACAAGTTATGACTGGAAAGAAGTTGTCGCTGAACAAGTAGTATCGGTGCATCCCCATGCAATAACCTAAACGAACCTTGTGTATCAAAACAATGCCGAGTCAGGTAGATTGGGGTGTTGTGCAAAACATGCAAGCCTTTCAGAAGAACGTGCACCACAAGTGTTTGAGAAGTCACATTTTGGAATTGTTGGTCTTCATCATGTGAGTTTCAAAATCTTTTCTGAACATCAAAGGGACTACTGGAATCGGATTTGTTGTACAAAGATCTAGACCAGGGGTCAGGAACCTTTTTGACTAAGAGAGCCATAAAAGTACAATATTTAGAAATGTTTTTCAGTGAGAGCCACGCGCAGGCGCACACACACGCAAACACGCACGCAAAACGCACGAATGCGCGACCACTTTTCAACAAAATGTCAGAATGTATTATTTAAAATAACTTTGTGACAGTACTCACCGTTAACATGAATGGAATTCCGTTCCTCGTGATTGGTAAATATCCAGCCAAACGATCGGGTCTATAGGCGAAGTTACTGCTTGCTAGCCTGCACACGGCTTATAAGCTTCCACATTTGGTATCTGCAATTTATTTCTCGCAGAAGTATATTGATTCTAACGTTAACATGGGGCTTGTTAAAATGTCACTGACATTCGACTGTTTCATCGATGGAATTGTTTCATTCCAAATTAGAATCAGAACATTTTCACTCCTCAAAGGCGAATGCTCCGGTGCATTCAAGCTGAAGTGTAGTCGTCTGGGCTGATTTAAAGGGCCGTTTACCTGTTTCAACATTATGGCCAGTATCATCCAATCAAAATTGCGCTTTCCGCCAACTGCAGCCCCAACAGGAAATGAACGCCGAAAAAACGAGAATATGTATTTCGTTTTATCGGCGAGCCATATGCAATCATCAAAAGAGCCATAGGTTAGGTTCCCGACCCCTGATCTGGACGCATGTGCACCACAAAACATAAATTTTGGGTACGAGAAACCAGATAGCCGTGATGGACAAATACAAAATAAAAATACTAACTCAATTTATAATTTTTTGGTTGGTTGTTTTAGTTTAACAAAAAATGTTATACTGAATGTTTTCGAGTTGTGATGGGGTAATACCGGTTTCTGATAGCACAAATGGAAGAAATAACATACAGTAAAGTCTCGTTATATCGATATTCAAGGGAGTCCGAAAAAATATCGATATAACCGGGACTATCGATATATCCGACCCTGTTTGCATGTAATTTTCTCCGTGCGTGCATAGAAATAGTATCGATATAACCGGGAATATCGATATATCCGATATCGATATAACGAGACTTTACTATATTTTCGAAAACTCTGCACATTTTGTCCAACATGTCTCTCCTTTGCTCATTGCAGGCTACACCGTATGGTCTCATAATTTGGTGGCAATCTCTCGACTGCGAGGATCCAGCCTTCGTGTCCTGACTGTGTCTGACGAGAGCATCGACTTTGACCCGGACCAGCCGTTGTATGTGGAGGGCGATCCAATTGATAACATGATCAAAGAGGTCTCGCTGGGTCTCGGCAGGGTGTGGCAGCCATGTTTGGATGACAGTCTTGTTTTGATGGAGCCCACCCAGCACTTCCATCAAGAGCTGCATGCCTTCTGCATGGGCATTTAGGCAAGGATTAGCAAATCCTGAAAACCAGCCTGAGCTCCAACAAGGCCAAGCCAGACTAACTGAGTGTACATCAGCGCTCACCACACTCCACCAATCTAATCTCGATTTTAACCAAGGCAAACCAGGACGAATCATGCTGTCCGTGCAACATTTGACTTTAACATACAAAGCAAATACAATCGTTTCCGTACAGATTTCTGATACCCTTTCAAATTTGGGGGTCTTCACCTTCAAACTGAAAGTTCAATACTAACGTTTTAATAGTCTGATGCATTCGCTGTTGTAATGGTCGCAGCAATTCAAGTTGTGGGCTTTGGAATGGGTCAATCAGTGAGGCCCTTTCCGGCCTGGTCTTGTTCAATGGCACGAAACATTTTGCCATTTCCCGGCACATGTCATAAACCACAGAGCCACTGGATGTTGTTACATTTTAAGATACCTTCTTACATTTTAAGATACCTTCTATATCCTGCTCCTGCACAGGACGTGGAAGATGATCGATGAATATGTTAGTGGGAACATACTTTGTATGTGTGCTCAGATCCAAGCGAATTTGCTTTAGTTTTTCAAGGTTTTATTCAGATTTTTTTTTACCTTGCTTTGTTGTTTATCTGCTCTGACAGAAGTTGCTAATATACTGATCACTTCCCGGCTAGCAGCCATTTACTACGTGAATAAATTATATATATATATATATATATATATATATATATATATATATATATATATATATATATATATATATATATATATATATATATATATATATATATATATATATATACACACACACACACACAAATTATAATACTAATAAAATCACTGTGGCTATTGAATAGTTCTTAGCATAGTGTTGTCCATGCCACGCTTCCCCAGGTGATTGTTCTCTGAGGACATTGGTCAACTTCAAAGGTGGTGTCATGGAAATTTTTGGTATTACTTTGCCTGCAGCACACCTTTCACCCTAACGACATAGATTTAACCTTTCCAGTCGTGTCTTCCGGTAGGTGCTCATAGCAAAGATTCACATCTGAGAGAGCCTACTAAGTTTTTAATTTGTGATCAGCAGACAGTTATACCCTTTTCTTTCTAATTTGCTTGGTTATGTGTGCTTGATCAAGACCCTTATCCTTTAAGGACAACCGACGGCTCCTGACAAGTTGTGTCCATAATTTGAGCGTATTTTACAAAGATTCCACGGCATATAGCTAGATTTTATGTTTTAAGACTCGTGCTGAATATTCAGGAAGTCTTGTTTTTGAGTTGATGGCGATGCCTGACGTGGCGTCACGTTAGGAACGCCCCTGACCGAGAAAGCGACACAATGCATTTTGGGTACTTTGTTTGGTCTGAAAACTTCATGTTGATGGCGAAATTAGAAGGATAAAACATGAATAACGCGATGGTGAATTGTTGTGAGTTGCACTAAGACTACTATTTGATACTAGTTGACACAAATTGCCAGCAGACAAATCAGCCCATTTCCAACGGAGCTTGGGTGCCATCTTGTGCATACATTGGAGTCCAGACGCCTCAAAATGAGACGGAAGGACTTCTTTAATTGATTACAAACATTTATGCTTTCCTCTTCAGAATTATTGGAATCATATTCATAACTGGATGAGTAACAAGAAGGCATATTCTCGGAATCTGAAGCCATTGTTTTGATTCTCGAGCAAGGCAAGACGTCCTGGCGTGATGTCACAAACAAGGGGGCGGGACCTTCTGAAACAAACTTTCTGAGGTCATTTTGAAGTAGTTTTGGGACACTAAGTCATTTTTATTGGTGTTTTGCATTTGACTAAAAATATCAGCCTGCGTGTGTTGGGTATTTTAGAGGCTATAAAACGCTTTTCTGATGTCAGTTAGGAAACAAAAAAATGGTTTCGGTTAACCTTTAAGTGGGTCTTTGTATGTGCTGCTATGGGAGCAAGAGAAAAGCTCCATAACAGCAAGCACATGATGAATGAATAGCAAAGCACAACATGTTGCATAGAAAGGTTTATTGCTTCCCCACATCAGCGATTGGGAAATACGTTGCTCTCTGACAAGATTTATCTCAAGTCAAAGCTTTATAACAATGTTGAAATACTATCACCTGCTTTTCCAGAGTGGGTGCAGCTTTGTCTGAGGAAACCCAGCATTCATGACACTTTTGTGATTAAGTCAAAGAAAATGATGCCCTGAGTGCAATTAGGTGTGTCTGTTCGACAATCAGACAATTGTTGTGTGTGTGCAGCGGAATTTCCAAAGAGTTTTCACAATAGCTTATTTTGCAGTACAATCCTGAGCGGATTAAGACAAAAAAAAGTTGAGCATTGTCGAACGAACTCTTGTTTGAGGAAAAAGAAAAAAGGTACTCTTATGTGTTATAAGGTTGTGTGGTAACAATCACAGTTCTCACAGATGTTCTTTTTACTTTGAATATCCTCTTGAGTCACAGTTGCCTTGCAGACCATCCCCGTTTGCTGGAAGTGGTTTTGATTGCTCCGCTTTTTTTTTTGATCAGACAAACACTCCATTTTTGGTGGATTTCTCAGCGAACCTCAGCATACATTTGTTTTCAATGCATTCGGTTCAAGACAGAAGACTTCCGGGTAGAGTGAACGCTGGCGCGAATGGCTGCCGCTGCTCACTCACCCGCACAAAAAAAAAAAAATCCAGTGACTGTCAAGTGTCCTTGAGAGTTTTGAAAGGCGCTTAGAAATTAAATGTACTATTATTATTATTTTGGAAGACTCTGTCACCAGTAGATGGAAGTAACGCCAACTGTGGAGTGTTTGGGAGTCTGTGTGAAGGGATGACCTACTCGTGTCAAAACTGAATGTAGTCCTGTTTTGGGGCAATGCGTATCGTGTCGTGATCGTTCCTCCACCATGAAAGCACCATGATCATAAGTTGAAGTGTATTAAGCTTGCATCCCACACTGCACAATGTCTGTTATAGCCCCTGGCAAATCCAAGAAATGTGTATGTTGTGCAAGATGAGTTTTCCAGGGCGAGTATATCTGTAATGACAGTAATATCCGGCACTGTTGTTTACATTACGATTTTTTTTTGACTGCGTGACCCCATTGGTTGTAGGTGATTTCACTGAGAAAAGAGTTTTGAATTGGATTGGATTGGATTTGCCTTTATTAGTCTCGCAGTGGGGAAGTTTACATTTCACAGCAGCAAAGTGATGAAAGGAATGAAAGTAGAGAAACAAAATACATGAGCTGCTTGAAAGGCAGCCACTCTCGCGGCTCGGCGGTGAGTTTCCCTCCCAGATGGCTTTAGCAGCCTGAATCGTGTACCCATCGTGGCTCACATTGCCTAATATGAAGATTCATATTAAGATACGTTAATGTGGTAGAGTTTTCTGCAATAGGTGTGTGGGCAGATGTGCTGTCGCTTGTTTGGGTAATGATTGAGATACGGGCTGTCAATAATTTTGATAATGGGACCATGATGGTTCCGCCATGATAATCTTATTCTTCGGTCCATCTCTCAGGATTGTCGTACATTGGGTATCAAGATTTTTTTGGGGGGCTTCTGAATTGAGAAGCTTGTGAATACTAAATAGAGCTGAGCACGAGCAGCAAAATCCCTGTTGACCATAACATGGATGGATGAGTATTTGTATTTGGCAGTTTGAGTGTTCTTACCGGGTGAACTCAGGATGGGGAATTAAAAGCAATTTTTACATTTATAAAGTACATCTTTATTTCACACAGCAATCTCAATTTTTTGTGTTATGACTTATCTGTAAACATTGAATGTTTTAGAATGTGCATATATAAATAGTCGTATCAACTTCCAGCCCGGCCTGGTAGTGGAGTGGTTAGTACACCGGCTTCACAGTGCAGAGGTTGCCGGTTCGCGTCCCGGTCCGGCCTCCCTGTGTGGAGTTTGCATGTTCTCCCCGGACCCGCGTGCGTTTTCTCCGGGTCCTCCGGTTTCCTCCCACACTCCAAAAACATGCATGGCAGGCAGATTGACCACTCCAAATTGTCCATAGGTGTGAGTGTGAGAGTGACTGTGGTACGTCTTTGTGTGCCCTGCGATTGGCTGGCAACCAATTCAGGGTGTCCCCCGCCTTGTGCCCGAAGACAGCTGAGATAGGCTCCAGCACCCCCGCGACCCTAATGAGGAATAAGCGGTACGGAAAATGGATGGATGGATGGACTTCCAACATATACACTTGGACCTGCCATGGACTTTTGTATTTCCTCTGTATACTGATACTGAGGTATCAGTATACGAGGTAGATTTCCTCTGTATACTGATACTGAAGTATACTGAGAATACTCATCACTTTTCTCGCAGTCATTGCCAAGAATTAGAGCAACTTCAAATATGATATAATGAATGTCGTAGGGTTTTTAATTTGAGAACCTGTTTGTCGTATATTCAGTTTTTGTTCTTTTTTTCCCTAAAACATTGTTGGGGAAAAAAATACTCCAACAAAACAGGCTATTTCTGTCATCAATCCTGTGTTGTCACGTAGAGGTATTCTAAGATAGAAAACAATTCCGCACACACCGGAAGATATATTTAGTTTCAAATAGCTGCCTCATTGATAGTAGGTATAATACAAATATAATAGTAAATGTTTTGTGCTTGTGTGTATAAAGTGTCATTAAGCTTGCTAATGCTCAGTCAACCGCGTGTGTCATGCAGCTGGGTGCCGGAAGAGAAGCAAGTCGCTCTCAGGGTACAATCCGTTATCTACAAGGAGGGATTAAAAAAGCGCTCAGGTCTCCAGTTTGCAAGTTTGCTCATGAAACGGGAATAGTAGTCACAACGGTGATGTTATTGCTGCCAAAGACCATAATGGAGAAAAACGTGTAAATGACATCTGAAGTGCCCATATTGTCACATACACTGGCAGCAGGCTGGTCCAGTAGTTTTGCTTTTTAAGTTTACATTGTATTTATTTGCGTTTTTCTTTTGCAGAGTCATTGTAGGGTTTCTTGCTTGCAAGGTTTTCCCTGTAAGACTATTCGTTACTGCACTTGTAAGAGTGTCTCAAGAATGTTTGGAGCTTTTGTTGTTAAGAGTAAAATGAAGAAAGCAAGCAGAGCACATGGGAGAGTTAAAAAAATATTCCATTGTTGTGGGCTGCTGTTTTAATTTGTTTGAACTTGATGAATACTAGTGGACTTACACAAGTTCTATTTTTAGTTGTTTTTTGGGAGGAGGCTATTAGAATCCAGCATTTATTTACTTCATAATAATACTATCATTGCTCAGCTTGGACAGACGTATTTATTTTAAAGCCTTAGACTATAACTATTGTGTTTGCGCCGTGTTTTTATTCAACTCTTAAGTGCAAAGAGTGATTGTCAAGGCAAGGGGAACAACAAAGGTACAAAGCACTTTGTCCAAGAAGTCCATTTGGGGCAGAATGTAGCATCTTAGTCAGGGTAAAATGCTGCATTGTGATGATGTGTACCAGTACGAAATTAAAAGCAGCTATTCAAAGCAGTCACATTCCTTCACCAGGCTGGAACTGGAGGTTTTCTGGCCTCTTGGCCACGCCGTGCATGGTTAGAAATGTATTCGATGAAGCGCGTCATCAACTTTGTCTCAAGTGTTGAGGTGTCTACGGTGAAAAGCGATTTGCGGCTCGGAATGTGATGGAAATATCATTCCAACATGGGTGACTCTGAGGACATCTCACTGACACAAGAGCTCAAGCCAACATTTCAAGCCTACATGTAAATGTGATAGAGATATAACTATATGAATATATATTTTTGCATCGATACATAGGTCCACTGAAGCAGGTGTGTTTACAAAGATGTTCATGCAACTTGTTCTGATTAGTCTGGCATAAAAAAGCCCCATTTGGTTTTGTTGTTTTTGTTTCCCGTCTTGCTGGTGTCACCCACAAGCAAACCACAGCAGCAAAACAAAACAACTAAACCTTTGGTCACGGGGCAACTAGCTCGACCAACGGAGCTGAAGCAACCCAGCAAGACCAACAAGATGTTTACCTTTCTTGTTGGTGACTCTAGCTCAGGGGTGTCCAAACTTTTTTTCACTGAGGGCCACATACATAAAAATACAGGAGGGGCCGGGCCACTTACTATAAATTAGGTATATAGCCTTAACTTTAGTGTATTTAAGTTAGAAAAATCTATTAAAAGTGGTCAAATATGTTATATTGTTGAATATAATTAAAGACAAAACTGCCTTCATATCAGCTTTCCAAATGGATCTTTATTGATTTATTCAGAAAGGGTTTTGGTAGCTCATTCTCAGAACAGCAGCCTCAGATTTCTTCTTTAGACAGAAGATTTACACTACAGAGAAAAAAGAATAAAGGGTAAAATGGCACGGGTAAATTTCAAGCTTGTTATTGAAGTTATTAGGCTTAGCAACGCACCTATTATCGTTCGTTTGACACGGTTATCAACATTAACAGACTGAACTGGACTTAATAACGGGACTGCCTTTAATTTTAGTAAATTATTCTGTGAGTATCAGCTGCGGTGGGTATGTAAATCGGGCCATCCAGCTGCGGTGCTGATCCGATGCCGCTCGTGCCAAGAATCCAGGCAAATGTCACTTGATCAAGGAGCAAATCCGCATCAGATGAGATCAGCTGACTTCGCTTGTGCAGTGTGTACTCTGCGTTAACAGGGGCAGGGTTGTGACAGAATTGATGCGCATTATTGATATTTGTCGCACGTGAACCTACATATGCATGCTTATTAACACACGGGTACTGTTGAATAGATTTTTTTACTCACCTAAAGTTGCACTCAGTGGGAGCAGTGATGCTGCGCTTTGGACCGAAGGATGGCTGGCAGGTCTGCAGTAAACTTAGTGGTTGCAATGCGAAGGACATCATGGAGATGGCTGTCGGTCATTTTGGTTCTCATTCTGCTTTTGTGTTAACAGAGAAAATGTTTGCTCACATATGTATGTTGAGCCAAATAGACTGATCATTCTTTTCGCGTTGCGTCTCATAGTAAACGTTTCCTTTTCCAAGCGCCGGTAGAACTCGGGGAGGGAAAGCTGCTGATGTTGATTCTTCAGAACATCATCACACTGGATTTCGATGAGTTCTAATTGCAGATTTTCTTCCAGTTCTTCGGCATCCACTGAGAAAGGAGTCGAGAATAGCTTGATTTCTTTATCAATGACAGAAAAATCCAGGAAGCGCTGTCTGAATTCTGTTTCGAGACATGTAATCAATCACAGACACATGTTTCCCGTTTTTAGCTGAAAGGTTGGCCTGTGGATACACAGTTCTGATCTCGGACAGTGTGGGGAAGTGCACAACGTTGAAGTTGCGCAGTTGTGTCTTAAAGAGATTGAGCTTCACACAAAATGCTTTCATCTGCGCATAAAGTTGTGGTACAAGCTGATCTTTCCCTTGTAGGCTCTTGTTCAGGGTGGTTAAATGATGAGTAAGATCAACTAAAAATGCTAGGTCTGCCAACCATAGAGGGTCACTCAGCTCATGAAGAGGTCGATCCTTCTCTTTTAAAAACTGGTCAATTTCTGACCTCAGGGAGTAAAAACGCTTCAGCACGGCGCCGCGGCTTAGCCAGCGCACATCCGAGTGGTAGAGTAGATTCCCATATTCAGCATCCACATCAGAAAGGAAAGCCTGAAATTCTCTGTGGTACAGCCCTCTTGCTCGGATTATGTTGACAGTTTTCACAACTGTGTTCATTACATCTCCAAGATTGACTGTCTTGGCACAAAGGGCTTCTTGGTGAACAATACAGTGCATTTTAACAGCCTCACCTTCAGTCTTTTTCACCTTAGCGCACATCATAAACGCCATTCCTTTATGAGCACCTGCCATAGCTGGAGCCCCATCTGTTGTAACTCCACACAGCTTGTCCCATTTAAGTCCCATTTTGTCAATTGAGTCTGACACAGCTTCAAAAATATCCATACCCGTTGTTGTGCCTTTCGGACTCTTAAGATCGAGCAGCTCCTCTGGAACTCCAAAGTTCTCGTCCACTCCCCGCTAATAAATTAGCAGCTGTGCGGTGTCTGTGGCATCAGTGCTTTCATCGCATGCGATGGAGTAAAAATCAAAAGCACAAGCTTTATCAGACAGTTGCAGTTTAACGTTGGCTGACAAGTCTTCAATGCGTCGCGCAACTATTTCTGGGCATGCTGACGTTGTTGAAGTCCTGCACTTTCTCCGGGCACATTATTTCGGCGACTTTAACGAGGCAGTGTTTTATGAGGTCTCCGTCTGAAAAAGGCTTGCCGTGTCTTGCGATGAGTTGGGCGACCTCATAGCTGGCTATTGTAGCCTTTTCCTGGACTTTTTGAGCACGCAAAAAATACTGTTGCTGACCCTGCAGTTTAGCTACCATTTGCTTTACTTTCTGCTCTCGCTCAGCACCAGTGTAGGATGCATAGGCCTGATGTTTGGTCTCGTAATGACGTCGTGTATTATAATCTTTCATAACTGCCACCGTTTCAGTGCAGATCAAACAGACACACTTCCCCTTGAATTCTGTGAAGAAATATTCACTCTCCCACCGTGTCTGAAGTTTTCTGCACTCACTTCCTACCTTTCGCTTGTTTAGTTCTGCCATGTTTAGTAACAGGTAAATTTCTTCTGGGATTGGCCTTTTTGGTGGAGCAACTGCCTTGATCAACAGTAGCTCCCCCTGGTGTTAAAACTTAGAAGTGCGGGCCATATTCCATTCTGTATATAAAATTTCTTGCGGGCCAATTAAAAATGGACTGCGGGCCGCAGTTGGCCCGCGGGCCGTAGTTGGACACCACTGCTCTAGCTGGTCAGCAGCAACTGGCTTAGCCCCGTCAGCATGCTAATGCGGTTGGGCTGTTGTGACTCAATTCAAATGAAGGGTTAGGCTTTGTTGACTCTTGGCACTTTAGTTTTCAGGATAGTTAATGTCCGGAACTGAAACCCTCACATCTGTGAAAGCAGTCTCCAATCACTGCGAAACGGAATCATCCAAGCTGTCGACCCAACTTTGAGGAAGTTGGTTTTCATAATTTGTCCAGCTACTATTTGCTCTCTCGCTCTCACATGCACAGATTCATCCCGGGTGTCAATCAGTGCCTGCGGGTTCGCTCAATTTTGTTGGTTCTGTACTTTAGGTTGTACTGGGGTAATGCAGGTCTTTGGGGGATTCTGCTTTAACCTCAACAGCTGTTACAAAACTTGCCATCTGAACTGTAAAATAAATACAGTAAAGTCTCGTTATATCGATATTCAAGGGAGCCCGAAAAAATATCGATATAACCGGGACTATCGATATATCCGACCCTGTTTGCATGTAATTTTCTCCGTGCGTGCATAGAAATAGTATCGATATAACCGGAACTATCGATATATCGATATCGATATAACGAGACTTTACTGTAAATAAACAACAAAATCACATCTGGGTTTGTCTTACCAGTACCACACATAGCAAGATTTTCATTAAATGGGTTAATTCCAACAACAGGGGTGTTTTGTTTGTATGTTAATGTAGTAACAGAGCAACAGACTGTATCAGTCCAAAACTCACCAGAGGCTGTAGTCAGACCAGTCAGTTTCCTTCCACTTTGGATCGTTGTTTTAGCATAATGACAGTTCCTAATGTTACTACTCAGGATGTTCTCAACATGTCTGAAGCTGGTCTTACTGAAGTCTTACTGAGGTCTTGGTTACAACAGGTAGCGTTTCCTCTTCTCAATTTAAACTGTCAGATATGTTCTGTGTTTTATCTTCAGATGTAGATTACTACCATTAAATGCAGTACTCAAAACAGGCTGGGTTCTGGGTGGCTGGATTCTCACAATGTTTTATTTCTTTTATTTATTTTTGCACACTGGATTTTAATCGCACTGGTTATGATCATTGTAGATGTTACCACAGCCACATGAAGAGACATTGCAAGTTATCATGTTCAACAGTTTGAATTGCCCCAAACATTTTCTAACCGTTGCTTGTTTTTTGCTCCTTGTGTGTGTGGTGACGCACGCCTCACTCTCAAGAAAACATAGATGGGTTGTCGATGGTAAAACCGGTGAAAGTGGTGGTCATCACCAAAATGACAAATGTAGCTAAGCTCTTGGCTGTCCCATGAAATGAGAAATGTTCAGAGTCGGACAACCGTCTTGAATCGATGAAAAAGTTTCTTCAGCCGTCATCTGTACTTCTTTGAAGGTGTCGAACATTTCGCTTCTTATCCAAGAAACTTTGTCAGCAAAGTCTTACTGGTAGTTTAGGCCCTATATATATATATATATATATCCCTACTGTCTAGACGTGGCGGTGCCAGACTCTGCTATGATAGGTCCCTGCTCTCAGGTTGGGAGGAGCAGAGGACTATTCCCTGAGGCGACACTGATTACTTCTATTGTCCTGACTGTTTACTTCTATTGTCCTGCCTGATTATGGGGTCTACGACTGACCTGATTGTCCCATTTGCTCTGGTATCACCTCATCAGAAAAACTAAGCCTATGTTGCCTAAGAAGTCTGTTGTAAGAACGATCCAAATTAAACCTCACCCCACCATGGCGATTTAGTGAAGGGTTTTGCTGTTGTATGAAAATAGCTTCTTTTACTCCCCTTTCAAACCATCTATTTTCTTTCGCTAAGATTTTAACCTCATTGGCGTCAAATGAGTGGTTGCTAGCTTTTAGGTGCATATTGATTATCCCTGCTATGTTGATAACGTCTTTTTTGAGAATCTGTTTAGTCTCCCCAATGTATTGCTCCTTACAATTTTCATTTTTAAAATGTATTGAATGAACTACATTACTTTGTTTTTCATTTGGCAGGACAATAGAAGTAATCAGTCAGGACAATAGAAGTAATCCGTGTCGTCTCAGGGAATAGTCCTCTACTCCCCCAAACCTGAGAGCAGGGACCTATCATAGCAGAGTCTGGCACCGCCACGTCTGGACAGTAGGGATATATAAATATATAAAGTTCCAAAACTACCAGCAAATTTTAGTTCGCTGACAAAGCCTCTTGGATGAGAAGTGAAACGTTCGACAGCTTCAAAGAAGTACAGATGACGGTTGAAGAAACCTTTTCATCGATGGACTACTCCTATACGACTGAGAGCTTACGCAGACGAACCGTCTTGAATGAAATCCTAATGACTGTGGCTCTGATGTTTCAAGATGTTCTTGATAAGTCTGAAGAGCCAAAGCTGCTATTTAAACAGGAAGACACCAAGGCTTCACAACTATGCAAGAGGAATGCATGTTATCCACACACCCCCACCCTCACACAGAAACGAGGACAGAAGACAATAAGGACTTGCAATGTCACTCGGCCTTATGATGATTTCAGAAATCGTATTGTTTCCTTTATAAGATCTTTAGATTCTGGTAAGCCAGCCCAGCGGTAGCAGTGGTGATGGCAGGCTCACTCTTAGTCTCTGTGAGACTGGCTCGATGGCCCCAGTTTTATCGTGGTACAAATGTTGTGCATTTGTTGAAAATCAGGACAGTGACTTTGCCGTGCTGATCTCGAAAACTACAGAGGGATGGATGAATATATACCATACATACTATTGCATGAATATGTGTCCAGGTTATGAATTTAAAATCATCCAGACTTTGTATATCAGCAGTTGTTTGGGTGTGTGTTTTGCAAAAGTAGTCAGAAAATTACTGTGGAATATTCCGATGGTCACATTCCTTTGTGATTGTTTACAGTTCTGACATAACCGTATTTTCAAATATTTACATATAGGGATGTAATGATACTAAATGTCACAATATGGCAATTAGCACAAGATTGCGGCCATCATTTAAAAGAGGGGGTTGGGAGGCTCACAACAACAGTATAAAAGATCGTATTGTTAAAAAAAATACTACTAATAATAATAAGCTCATGGTGTCGGGGGAAAAAGCACAATATTGTGTTTTTGTTCATGACAGCAGTGATTAAAAAAAATGAGGTTAGGCGGTCATTTTATTATAATGAGGATACATAGTTCACAATGCTTTGTCTCAAGCAGACGAAACGTTTTTTTTGGGGGGTGCAGAAGTGCTGCTTTCATGTGGTAGATTTGGAACATGACAGCTGATATTTTTGGCACAAACCACAGTGGGCCAATAAAATGCAACTTCTTAAATTACTACATGAAATGATGTTAATTTTATTTTTTTTGTTTTTGATGGAGAATACAAGCTTGTTTGAGCTGCTCAAAAACTCAATTTACCAACAGCTGAATAAATTACAAATAGAGCACTTTTAAAAAAAAAAACATCTTCTAGTCATTACAGTATTTATTTAGAAAACGACTGTTAAGAGACTGTCAAATCATTTCAAATTTGTGATTAATATCATTTTGGCTCCGTCTTACAAGTATTCCTGATGTTGTGTGTCCATAACTGAGCTCTGCAATTATAAGTTCTTATTTTGCTCAATGAAAGCGGTTTTGCTCCACACCGTTTGTGTGTTAGCGATGCAATGTTCATTTAAGCCCAGCCAGATGAAGCATCTCATCAATCAGTAAGCATTCGGGGTGAAATTGCTGAAGGTTTTGAAATTTGTGTTGAATGAATATCTGCTTATTTTAGTCACTGAATAAAAGCATTGAAAAGTAATTCGCGTTGATCATCTTATTCTACAGTTGATATCACATGACTACTGAATAATCTCAATCTTTTTTGTGTTTACACAACAGCTTCAAATGTAACAAACTAACAAACTATGATGTGAGTTAGCCAAAGACTTTGTGGAAAATCATTTGTCTAATTGACAACCAACATCAGTGTGCGTGTGTGTGTGTGTGTGTGTGTGTGTGTGCGTGTGTGCGCGCGTGTGTGTGTGTGTGTGTGTGTGTTTGTGCGCGCGTGTGTGTGCGCGTGCGTGTGTGTGTGTAACATCCGAGTTACGACCGGGTTCCGTTCCGACCAAACGGTCGTAAATCGAAAAGCATTCGAAATGGCCGACGCGAGGTTTATACGACAGAATAGTATACAATGTCAATCCTTTGTTTTTAAATAATGTTTTCTATTGAATACTATGATATACCAAACTGCTTACAGTTCAATTATAGATATTATAATTTTTCGTGTCATGTTTATCATTTTATATATTCCTATTGTCGATTTTTATTACTGTGTCGTTCTGCTGACCCAAATACACACGGCTTCCCACACATACGCGCTGTTGAAGAATCACTCTCCCTGCCAACGGAGAAGCCAGAAGAGATCGCCCAACCGTCTTTTCGATGGTGGGTAACGTATCTCATGGCTCCCACGGCTCCTCTTACAACCAAGCATCTCTATAGGATCACTGATGCTGAAGCTATATCAGCTCATTGTTTTCCGTGATCGTTACGGTAGGGATCGTCCTCAGTGCTGTATTCACGGTTTCCAAAAGACTTTCAGGTGGTATTGCATATAGCTGTTGTAATCGAGGTGTTTCGAGATGGCTCATGTTTCAAACACACACGTGTGTGTGTGTGTGTGTGTGTGTGTGTGTGTGTGTGTGTGTGTGTGTGTGTGTGTGTGTGTGTGTGTGTGTGTGTGTGTGTGTGTGTGTGTGTGTGTGTGTGTGTGTGTGTGTGTGTGTGTGTGTGTGTGGCAACTGAACAAAAAAATGTTTCAGAATAATAATTGTGTTTAGCCGTTCTTAGTCTGGTCCCTCAGTGAGTTGCTTGTTCTGTCGCCACAAAGGGACATAAGTCTTCTTGTGCCGGTTCCAAGCCCGGATAAATACAGAGGGTTGTGTCAGGAAGGGCATCCGACGTAAAAGCTTGGCCAAAACAAACATGCGGATCAAACCTCTAAAGATGGAGGACACTGATTTGCTGTGGCGACCCCTTGAAGGGGAAAAGCCGAAAGGAAAAGAAGAAGAAGCGTCTGGTCCCTCACCTAGGACCTGTTTGCCAGGGGCATAAAGCCCCCGACAACTTTGCTGCTGGGATCATTGGGACACGCAAACCCCTCCACCACGGAAAGGTGAGGGTGCACGGAGGGGAAAAAAAAGAACACAAGCGATAGAGCTTGAGGTTGACTTTCATGTTGGCCAAGCAAACAAGCAAGCAAGAAAGAAAGAAAGAAAAGCCACATCTGTTTTTTCAATAATAATAATAATAAAAAAAAAATAATAATAATAATAATGATAATTCTTTCCTCTTCCTTTCATAACTTTGCTGCTGTGTTACTTCCGGGTAGAGTTAATGCTGGGGTGAATGGCTGCCGCTGCTCACCCGCACAAAAAAAATCATGTACGTGACTGTAAAGTGTCCTTGAGAGTTTTGAAAGACGCTTAGAAGTTAAATGTATTATTCTTATTTTCAAGCACCTTTCAAAGCTCTCAAGGACACTTTACAGTCACAGACATGCATTCTGGATAAAGTCAGAATTCTGAGAAAAAAGTCAGAATTCTGACATTAAAGTGGGAATTTGCGTGACGAATTCTACAAGCATTGATTTACGACAGTGAGACTCCCGGTTCAAGATGGTGTCGAAGTCTTCACGTCGTCATCCAGCTCACTCGAGAACAGTAGAAGAAGAAACACGTGCGATTGGCGCTTTCATGTGGGCAAGATGGCGGTGGCCGTGCGGAGTTTACAAGACCAGATTGAGAAAGCCAAGGAAAGCTTGAAAAATGTTGACGATAATATACGGAAATTAACTGGACGAGATCCCAATGAATTCAGGTAAAACGTCCATAATTGAACGTCGCTTTTTTATTTTTATGCAATCGATTTAGCATTGCACACGATGAGCGTGTGAATTGGCTAACGCTGTTCGTTTAGCTAACAAGCAAACGCTCACCATGCACAACACCACCTTCGTGTTTGCCATCCACATCCAAGCTCAAATATGTTAGTGCTGTGTGTTCGATATGGTACAATGATAACAAAACAAAGATAAATGAAAGTAGTCTTTGAGCGTTGCGGGAAATCTACCACGATCCCGGGCGTAGGCCTGGGATTCTTTGTCTAATGCTGCTGGCTTTGAACTAGAATGTGTAGATACCGATTCACAGAATTGGATTTATCTCACTTGGAAACACAAAGTCAAACAAAGTTAACTGTTGATTATGCTGCTTGTTTTGTTTTCAGACCGGGGCAGCTGCGCCGGTTTGGTGGGCCCATGGCAGGCGTGGCAGTTGCAGCAATGGGAGGAGGAGGTAGAGGAAGAGGATTTAACCTGCTCAGGTAAGGTCCTAGTACAGGGTTTGGCAAACTTTACGACGAAAGAGCCACTTGGACCCATTTCCCACAGAAAAGAAAACACTGGGAGACACAAAATCCCTTTGACATTTAAAATGAAGACAACACTGCATCTTTTCATCATCGGTTTTTTACCTTTATATATGCATAAATAAACTATAGTGTGTTGCATTTATGAATCAATGAACTGTTACAGAGAACCGAAATTACATTTCTGCACGCAACAAAAACATTTTAAACTCCAAAAAAAGATGTTTGGTTGAACATTACTTTCAAATATAATACTCAATGTCTATTTGAAGAAAAGAATATTTGCAAAATGGCAAATACAATATTTATCACCTGGTTAATGTGATTCCTGCACCTCAGCGCACAGCCTCTGCACATCAGGACTGTATGACGTTACCTTCATCTTCAAACAGGACTGTAAGCTGTCGTCTGTCAGGCGTGGGCGATGTCTGTTTTTAAGGCGAACGAATCTGCCCACGTATCATTAAACGTTCTGTTTTCTTCAGACACTTTTCTTTTCTTAGATTTATCCATAGTTGGCCGACCTGGCGGTCGAAAATGTCAAGAAATTGTGCGCAATTTGGCGGTTGTGACTGGATATACGTCCACTGTCGATGGTTGTAACGTATATTATGAGCGACAACAAAATTGAATACGTTTTATTTTGTATTATTTATAATCACCATAATCTTCAAATTTAGAATTACATTTTAAAAACGAACGAACTAAAATAATATACATTGAATTAAATACTCATTATTTATTTTCTAAAGCCGCAGGGAGCCGCAGCACGGGGGTGAAAGAGCCACATGCGGCTCCGGAGCCGCGCGTTGCCGACACCTGTCCTAGTAGCATAACAAACAAGAGCCCGTGACTGGATGTCAGGATCATCATGAATAACTTGTCTGACACCAACCACTTTTTGTAATATGGCTAAATGCCGTCTCTCCACATGTGAAAGATATGTTGCACAAACAGCTCATTTGACAAGAAAGTTGTGCTTAACTTCACTTCATGTGTCCCATTTTTATGCACTGTGTTAAATATAATATTCTCAGCGAAACTATATGAAAATCTATTAAAATTTATTGTTACCATTCAGCAAGTAGGCTCAAAAGGCTGTGTAGATTTCAATTCAGTACTCTGCAATGTTCATTTCGGAATGTCCAACAGTCATGCTAGGGTATGAAAAGCAGATTAAAAGCGTGCAGTTTTTAGTAAATGTCGTGACTCATTCAATACGTGTGATCAGCCCGGGCTTTTGACTTTTTCAATTAGTCTATCATGCATTCAATTTGTCACTTTTCTCCATTGGTAGCACCAGCAAATGATTTGGCCACATATTTAAAAAAATATATCATGATTTTCATACCTGAGTTTTCACATCAAGACTGAGAAGAACACAAGGTTTGCTTGCAGTTCAGTTTCAATTTACTTGGCACCATAAAAGCCTCGGTTAATATTACTTAACCATATTTGCGAAATAAATAATGCTTAAAATTAAAAATGAGAATATAGTGTTGCTTCTTCAAGTATGTTCCCTCTTCATAATGTACGGAATCACACCACATTTTGACATGGGCGTTGACCAACTGGGATATCGGCCTGTCTTCGGATCACAAATGTCTGGGCGTAGACTACCCCCTCTAGCCCCCAATTTATGTGGAGACAGCAGAGTTTCCATTGATCGTAAATGATCGTGGATTTTATATTAAATTGCCATTACTCTATTTCATTGCAGAAGTTTGAATAGTGTTAATGGGTTTGTCTTGATCGTTCGTCCCTGGCTCATCGCTTCTATGGGTGGTGCGAATTACCCCAACAAGTGTTCTAGTAGTTTGCTTGCAGTAATGATCTGTTCTTGTTTAGACGCAGTCTCTCCGACATTGGCGGCGGTGGCCCCCCTGCCAAGCAAAGGGACATCGATGGGGCTTTGTTAAGGTGGTGCTTTTTGAGTTTACATCTAACATATTTTTAAACAATATCACCATGTTATTTCAAAGATGTATGTGTTCGTGTCTGCAGGCTGGCAGGCGACCAGAGGGCCCGGAGAGACGTGCGTCACGACAGCGACGCTGAGGATGATGACGATGTCAAAAAGGTGAAGTGAGTTTATTCATGGCTTTGGCACATCCTGGCCGGATTATTGTAATGCACTTTAGTTTAAAGTTAGGCAATCCTACACTAAGCGTGTCCAGTTGATACAGAATGCTGCTGCTCGCCTTTTGACTGCTACTTGTAAAAGGGAGCTCATGACCCCTCCTCTGGCATCCCTTAACTGGCTCCCGATAGATTTTCGAGTTGTTTTCAAGATCCTATTATTTTTTCCCAATCGTTTAATGGCCCCGCTCCACTGTACATCTCTACACAGCTACTCCGGTCTGCAAACCAGACACGATTAGAGGTACAACATCTTAAGCGAATATATTTCTTTGGAATGACCTTCCACTGAATGTTCGAAAAGCCCCCTTGCAGTCCATGTTTAAAACTCGTCTTCAGCCTAATTTATATTATTTGGCTTTTGACTCAGCAGCACTCAGGAATGATTTGTAGCTTTACTGTTTTTGTGCTTTCCGCTGACTTTTTTTCTGTCTTGTAGTACGGTGATCCGTACCTCACACCGACCCTCACTACTTCGCGGTTCACTTATCGCGGCTTCAGTGCATCGCAGATTTTTTTTCTATAATTATTAAAAATACTTTTTTAATTAATGGCATGCAAATGTGCAAACAAACAAAGTAAAAGAAACAACACTGCAAACAACACTGAAAACAAAGCAACACACTGGCTTTGACAGCTCATGGAGCATTCTGCCTAATGAGCTGTTCTCTATTCTCAAAAAAAAAGTGAAAGACAACAAAAGGAAGTGCCAACAACTACCGATAACAATGTTCTTCTCTAGGAGAAAGACTCCTTCAGTAGAAAAAGACGCTACAGCGCAGCTGAGTCAGGATGAATAGGTGCAGCAGCTAAAAAATAGTTCTTTAAACTATTAAAAAATATGTTTTATTTTTTTGTTTCATTCTGCAGTATGTACTGTTTTGCATTGTAAAAAAAGCTTTTTTTTGAGGATTGTACTTCGCGGATTTCACCTATCACGGGCTATTTTTGGAACTCCCGCGATAAACGAGGGTTCACTATATATATATATATATATATATATATATATATATATATATGATGGTCGCTCAATGTGAAGCCCTTTGTATCCAGCAATGGTTGTTTTAAAGCGCTCTATAAATACAGTTGGGTTGAGTTGAAGGGCTGGCAAGACCTGATGGCCGCTTCGTATGAGAAGAAGCTCAACTGTCTTGTGTTGGAAGAAAGCCCTCAATAGTTGCTTTGCTCTTGTGTCCGTCCCCTTGCAGCCGGCGTTGCAGTCGTCAGTTGTAGCTACCTCCAAGGAGAGAACACGCCGGGACCTCATTCAAGATCAGACCATGGATGAGAAAGGGAAACAAAGGTGGGACCCACAGTACAATTTGTGCATGTCCTGGACTTCCACGAGGTCATTCTGGTTCAATATGATTTGATGACCAACATTAAAATGCAGTATAACATAGTCAGGGTACATTTAAAATTGTAGCCATTCTAACATTATCCACGCTTTAACAAACAATACACTCAAATGCTCTGTACAGGAAAAAAACACTTTAAAGGACAACCGACATCACTTTTTTGTTTCCTAACTGACATCAGAAAAACGTTTTATGGCATCTAAAATACCCAAAACACGCAGGCTGATATTTTTAGTCAAATGCAAAACACCAATAAAAATGACTTAGTGTCCAAAATCTGCAAAAAATTGAGCTGCGAATTGGGCATTTTCAGAAAGTCTTGCCTTGCTCGAGAATCAAAACAATGGCTTCAGATTCAGAGAATATGCGTTCTTGTTACACATCCAGTTATGAATATGATTCAAATAGTTCTGAAGAGGAAAGTATAAATGTTTACAATCGATTAAAGGTCTTCAGGGTCATTTTGAGTGAAGACTGAGGTGTAGTGTCACAGAAAATGCAGAAGATGGTGGCAGAGCTCCGTTGGAAGTAGTTTTATTCTTCACCTTGGAATTTTTGTCAACGAATATCAGAGTTGTCTCGGTGTAACATACAATGATTCACCATTGCGTTATTTATGTGTTTTCCTTCTAATTTCGCCATCAACACTGATCAACCTGAAGTTTTCAGACCAAACAAAGTACCGCAAAATGCATTGAGGTGATACAAAGTATGTCCTTTTTCGGTGAGGGGCGTTCCTTCAGTGACGTAGGTTGAGGACTCGTCACCAACTCAAAAACAAGACTTCCGGAATGTTCAGCGCGAGTCTTAAAATGTAAAATATAGCTATATGCGGTGGAATCTTTGTAAAATACGCTCAGTAGAAGTCATTTGAAGCCATTTTACAAATTATGGACACAACTTGTCCGGAGACGTCTGTTGTCCTTTAAAGAAATCAATGTGGCCAACCACTCTCTATTGTGCGTTATCTCAGTACCAAACCGTTGATGAATAGACAGTCATTGGGCTGGAGGAGAAGATGCCTTCAACAAAATATATTTGCATCTAGTTGTTTGATTCATTAATTGAATAGTTGAGAAAAAAATTAGAGTATAAAATATTCAATCGTGAATGCCCCCCCCACCCCTCGTCCTGTCAACTTTTTCTCTTTTATTTTGTCGGTCAGGAATCGGCGTATGTTCGGCCTGCTCATGGGGACTCTGCAAAAATTTAAACAAGAGTCTAATGTTTGTACAGAAAAGGTGAGTATTTTTCTTTTATTCTCTTGCGTCGTGCCAAATTGCTGGTTGTTTGCAACCGATTGTGGAAACATTACTTCATTTTTTTTCCTGAGATGTCGTCGTCACAAGATGACCAAATCATCCAAGGCTGTAATTATCTTGGCGAATGATGATGATTATTGCTTGAAGACGGAGTGAGAGATCAGAATCAGAATCAAGATGAGAGCAAAAATTATCTCTTTTCATGGTTTGGCACCCAGTGTCCAAAAAAAGAAATAATTGGAGTGCACTGGGGGAAAACGCGGGCTGTTTCAATGTGCATTTTAGGCTTATAGGGCAAGCCGCTAATAATGGACAACCATCAAATGCGATCCCCTGATGAATTTTTGTGAATCCTGCTCCCCAAAAACAATCTGAACCATTTGTAATTGAAATCAACCTGAGGAATTGTTTCCAGAATCGTTTGAATTACGATAAAGCTTGAATGGGGTACACTCTCTTTGAATTTAAAAGATTCCGATTTACCTCACAAGTCCGGTTCATGGAATGTTTAAATCGTGACCAACAAAATTAAAAAAAATCATGAAAGAGTTACTTATAACCCCGTTCTTAAACTTTCATCCTACTCCTGTGCATGGCACATTTTTTTTACATGTATTTCTTTTTAATTTAAATCATTAATTTAAATCAATTTTTACTGTGCGTAAACTACATGTGTGTTGCCCCCCACCCATTGCAGCAAAAGCGACGCTCTGAGATCGAGCAGAAGCTTGAGGTTCAGGCTGAGGTTGAGAAGAAGAAGTTGGAGAGTGAGAAGAGGGAGTTGTTTGAAGAGAGGAGAGCCAAACAAACGGAGCTGAGACTGCTTGAACAAAAAGTCGAATTGGCTCAGTTGGTAAGATAAAACGCACATTTTGCTTTCACTTGGGTTGTTTCTTTGCGGAATGAGCCAACTCGACAAACTCGCCACTGATTAAAGCTCAAGTTGGTAAATAAGTGGACTATAATGCAGTACTAATCGACTTCAAATCTAACTTGCACTTTATGTATTTTGCTGTTGCATTGTATTCATGCATATTAAATAAGAATCAAATCAGGCGAATGCTAAAATTTCTATACATGTCATATTGACATGAAATGTTAAATCATTTTAAAATAGCAATAAAATACATTTTCCACAAAGATTTGTTTTCATCCCATTTTCATGCTAAAATGGAAATGTTTTGTTTTTGTCTGGGTGCTATGATGCTAAATATCAGGACTAAACATTGTTTCAGACAGGATCCAAGGAGGACGTTTTCCAGTTTATTTTATTTAGACAGACAAACAGATTCGAGTACAGTGATACCTCAGCTTACAAGCTTAATTGGTTCCCAGAACGTGTGTGTAAGGTGTATGCACTCAGAGAAAGGGTGTGTGGAAAAGCAGTCCGGCAGCCACGGTGGCGCTGCTCAGCCGTGTAGTTTGGTGTTCTTCCACCGAAAACTACTCCGCCAGCCACGCTCTGTGTGTTTCCCGAAAAAGTTGTTTGTATGCCAATATTATATTCTCGAGAATTTAATGATCGTGAGGCAAAAAGTACATTAGCGTTCGTAAACCGAAGGTATCACTTTACATGGGTGTCAAGGCTCTCCTAGCTGACCAACACTCAACCTCTTATGTTAAAATGAGATTTTAACATAATCCGCAGTAAATACAAACAAATTGTCTCACAATTGCTGTTTGGACTTCTGTCTCATGAATGTCAAATAGTTGTGATTGAACTACATTGAATTCCATGTTCACCTTTATGTTCCCCTTCAGCAAGAGGAGTGGACCAACCATAACAACAATCTGGTCAAATTCATTCGCACCAAGACCAGGCCACACATCTTCTATCGACCTGGGAAGATGTGCTCCGCCACCCAGAAACTCCTCGATGACTCCACCAAGAAACTAAATGGTCAGAGAGAGCGCTTTGACATTGTCGCTGCGGTGTGTAAGGTCCAACTTTGGCAGCTGAAAATTGATATCTGTTTGTCTTTGGACAGCTGTGTTTGTAGAGCGGCGCGAAGCATTCGCAGAACACATCAACAAGATGGAGTCCCGACCACGACGGCAGATAAACCGCGACCAGGGCAGCAACTCCGCGGCGACAGCGAAGGACCACTCGGCGGAGGGTAAGCCAGCAGGTCAGGTAGACAAGCTGACAGGTAACAAGAGGGCTGCGCGCATGGAGGAAGATGATGATGATGATGATGAGGAGGAGGAGGAGGATGAGGATCAGGAAGAAGAGGAGAAAGAGAAGGGGGTGGATGGAGAACGAGGGGAGTCTAGCGAGGTCACAGGGAAAGTCGAACTAGACGAAGGGGGGGATAGCAGGGAAGGCTTAAATGAGGACGAGGGGATGGAGTTTGAGGAAGCGGGGAATGGCGAGAAGGAGAAGACGCAGGTGCGTGACGAGAAAGAGGAGGAGGTGCGTCCCGGGTCAGGGGAGATTGAAGTAGCGGCAGGAAAAGAAGAGGGGGACAGCAGTAAGACAGAGCAGGACGAAGACAGTAAAGAGGGCCCCTCAGACCTGGAAACTGAAACGACTGAGATTACCCCTCCGTGCGAGCCAATCGTGAGCCAACAAGAGGCCCCTCGCAGCACTCAGATCGGCCCCCCACAGCCCACCGCGGAGGAATCGGCCGCACCCTTGGCTGAGCCTCAGGTTGCCCCAACAACCGAAACGGCCGCCGACCCTGCGGGTCGGGAGCCGGCGGTTCCTTCCACCCAGATCCCCGATCCCGCCGGCCTGAACCCGGCCGAGCAAACCCAACCCGGGGACGAGTCGGCCGTCAAGCCTCAGCCCGATTCCCAAGAGGCTCCAAGCAGCCCGAGTGCGCTTCCCAAAGATCCGAAAGAAGGCGCGAGGGGGAGGAAGAAGCTGAAGGAGTCAAAGAAGGGCCGCAGTCAAAGTCGCAGCTCTTCGTCTTCCTCTTCCGACTCCTCCTCCAGCGGAAGCTCTTCATCTTCGTCCGCTTCGAGCCACTCCTCCTCCTCCTCGTCCTCATCCACCTCCTCGTCCAGCAGTCGAAGTCGCAGCCGGGAGACCGGCAAGCGCAGGGACAGGAAAAAAGAGGAGAGGAGTCATCGCAAGAAAGGGGGGAATAGTGGAGATGCAGGAGGCAGCGATGCCAAGGAAGGGAGAAAGAGGAAGAGCAGTGAAGGGAGGAGTAAGTCATCTCGAAGCGATAGGGAGCAGAAAGACAGAGAGAGGAAGGACAAGAGACACTAAACTGGGCCCCTCTTTTATTTTTTTGTCCTCAAAAAGCTGGTGACACTGTGGCAATCGTGTCAAACTACAATCGCACATCCATTTTTTGTTTAAAACACCCACCACAGAACTATTCAATACATGTTGAAGTGTTTTCATTCCACTCACCCAGAGTAAATATCAATTGATTTTAGCCCTGGTAGTGTCATGTTTCACAATTACAGGACAGTTCGGTTGTCTCCAGTAACAAGGTTTTGAGGAAAATCAATGAGGCTTTTTTTGAAAATCTTTTTTTTTTTTTTTACTTGTGTAACTAACGATGACAGCACATTTTCCATCATGCTGTCCTTCATGTCAGGATGTCAATGACATCTGCATCACACACACTGGTCGTCTTTAATTCTTGTGACAAGTTGTCACTTCATCCACGTCATGATTGTAATGTTGACTTAGTGGTTTTTCAAATTCATTTTTTTGTTTTGTATCATCCAACCTGCTTCAAATTAAAAGTGATGTAATTAGCAGGTGTGTGCTTTTTTATTACCGTAATTTCCTGACTATTAAGGCACGACTTTTGTCATAGCAATCAACCCTGCGGTTTTTGCAAAGACGCGGCCATTTTATGCATTTTTTTTCTAACGGCCGCCATGTGGCGCTCGAGCACTAAAGGTAAGAGTGAGCCATGGCGAATGTAATGTGCCGAGGAAGACGGTGGTTAAATGTAACTACGGTAACCGCGTGTGAATCGTGCGTTTAAATTGGCCCTCCGAGTTGAATCGTAGGCTTGGGTAAACAATCGTTTACGAAAACTGGCCATATGCGAAGGGCAACTTTTGTAACGTATTTCTTCAGTGACTTGGTATATTTTTGTACCCAGACTTGTTAGTGAGTGCTAATGTGTTGCTGCCTTGTCTCATTTGTACCTGCATGTTTATGTGTTACTACCGGAAAGCATGTTATGTTGCTGCCGCGTAGCGGGCATTGATTTAGAAAAGTTGAAGGACAACCGACATCACTTTTTTGTTTCCTGACATCAGAAAAACGTTTTATAGCATATAAAATACCCAAAACACGCAGTATGATATTTTAGTCAAATGCAAACACCAATAAAAATGACTTAGTGTCTAAAAACTACTTCCAACAGGAGCCAAAATGGAACTGTATAGTGCCACTTAGCAGTTTTTTTTGACGACGATACTAGTGCAGCGTGTTCTACCGGAAACAAATTCCTTGTGTGTTCTACATACTTGGCAATAAAGATGATTCTGATTCAAATTGAAACCGGAAGTGGGCAGTTTCATAAGGTCCCGCCCCCTTGTTCTTGGTGTCACGCCAAGACGTATTGCCTTGCTCGAGAATCAAAACAATGGCTTCGGATTCGGAGAAGATGCTCTCTTGTTACTCACCCATTTATGAATATTCAAATAGTTCGGAAGAGGAAAGCATACATGTTTGCAATCGATTAAATAATTTATTCCGTGTCATTTTGAGGCATCTGGGGGGGAAATGTAGCACCCAAAAAGGCAGAAGATGGCGACCAAGCTCCGTGGAAATGTGCTTATTTGTCTCCTGGGAATTTTTGTCAGCGAATATCAAATAGTTGCTCGGTGCAACACGATTCACCATTGTGTTATTTATGTGTTTTCCTTCTAATTTTGCCATCAACACGGATCAACAGGAAGTTTTCAGACCAAACAAAGTACTGCAAAATGCATTGAGATGATGAAAGGACTGCTACAGTGTGTCCTTTCTCGGTCAGGGGCGTTCCTTCCGTGACGCGACGTCAGGACTCGTCACCAACTCAAAAACAAGACTTCCGGAATATTCAGCGCAAGTCTTGAAAGGTAAAATACAGCTAATATATGGTGGAATCTTCGTAAAATACGCTCAGTACAAGTCATTTGAAGTGATTTTACAAATTATGGACACAACTTGTCCGTAGGCGTCAGTTGTCCTTTAAGATATATTATTAAAAATTTTAAAACATTTTCTGTGTCCCATCTTTCTTTATAAACATGCGGTTTATAGTCGGGTGCGATTTATGTATGTTCTAAATAATGTACTGGGTGACGCTTATATTCAGGTGCGCGGTGTCGTCCGGAAATTTAAAAAAATGAAAAGAAATGGTTGATTCGAGATGTGTTCATTTTTACTGTCGTCATCCGTCCCATAACGCGTTGTTGATATAGAATGATGACAAAACACATTTCTGAGGTGCTTGTTGAATTGCACCGAATATCTGGTCACCAATGTTTAATAGATTCATCTTGAATTCATGCCACATATGAAATTCTGTTAAATCATCACTCAGATGAAAATGATCAGACCCGTGACTGCTCTGACAACTGCATGACCTCCTCAACAGGGTACCTGTAAACAGTCCAGTTGTCCACAGTTTTCCTTTTTTTTAACTTGATTGCAGCCTTCAGGTTGTCATGCTGGGATCCATTTGTCATCCGTAATATCCCAAAAAAACTGAAAAACTTTCACTCCGCTTGGTCTGCCAAGTCATTTTGCTCAAAGTATCTACATAAAAACAAGTGATAAAATGAGTTTAATATTCACTCCAGGTTTTTTTATCGTGAGATGAAAAACAATGACTGATTACCAATTCACCCATCAATAAGATGACAATACTTAATACAGCCAGCAGATTCCATGTACTGGATCAAATGTCAAACTCGAGGCCCGAAGGCCAGATCTGGCCAGCCACATAATTTTATATGGCCCGTGAAACCCGAATACTAATTGTCGTATGGAATCCATAACGGGCCTCCAAGGGGAACCGTAACCTTGTGGCATGTGACAAAAATGAGTTTGACACCCCTGTGATGATGTAGATTTTAGGCTCCGATTACCTTGCAACTAAACAGATGAGAAGATTGAGGGCAGGTAAGTTGTCATCATCGAGACTCGCCTGCACAAAGCAGTCCAGACAAGTCAGTTGAGGGTGTCATTTTGAAGTCCCAACTTGACACACATTCGGAAACAATCCTCGGTCCATCAAAAAAAACCCTTGTTGCATCTTACCAGGTTGCTGCGCAGCTGAGCACATCTCCGAGCCAACTGCCTAATTGAAGAATGGGCTTCAGGCAGCAATGGTTTCTCCAAGCAGGCCAACAGTGCATACAACCAGCGGCCCTGCGGGGGTGCGGTGGGATTGGGGAATTAATTTGGCATGGTGTGTATTACATGGTGTGTATATATTGTATACACACACCACAATATATATACACACACACACACATACATGTATATACATACACACACACACACACATATATATATATATATATATATATATATATATATATATATATATATATATATACAGTAAAGTCTCGTTATATCGATAGTACCGCTTATTACGATACTATTTTCATTTCCCTTGCACATTTCTAGTCTTTTTATGTATAATTAGTACCGTTTAGTACGATACCCGGTTATTACGATAATCCGGTTATTACGGTGCTCCTTTTCATCCCCTGCCGGCCATTTTTGTTGTTTATATCGATATATCCGTCGCGCCATTGGTCAACTTGGTCACGTGTCTTGTTACGTGAGCCGCCATCGGTCGCGCCATTGGTCGATTTGGTCACATGAGCCGCCATCGGTCGCGCTATTGGTCGACTTGGCTGTGTGACTTTGTCACGTGACACGCCATCGGTCGCGCCATTGGTCAACTTGGTCACGTGTCTTGGTTACATGTCACGCCATCAGTCGCGCCATTGGTCGACTTGGTCAAGTGACTTGGTTACGTGCCCAGCACCCGTGTAGCAGAGCCATTTTCATTTTCAGACGCTAGCTCGTGTGTAGCAGATGAGATTGATGTGTTTGTGTTAAAAGGTAAAAATGGGAAGCAGAAGAAGATTGATGACTTTTTTAAATTGTATACATAATACAGTAAGATGTAAGCGTTGCAGTTTCCCTGTTGTGTTATGTACATGCCCACTGTACTGTATATGAATGCAATCGTTTTTTGCAACAATGTTTCTTGTTTTGTCTGCTGAAGCGCGATGATTTTGAAAATTATTAACATTCCATACTGTGTATTAAAGGACAGCCGACTTTTTATTCAAATGCAAATAAAAATGACTTCACGCCAAGACGGCTTGCATTGCTTGTGAATCCAAACAATGGCTTCAGATTCGGATAATATGCTTTCTTGTTACACATCCAGTTATGAATATGTTTCAAATACACTGTAGTTCTGAAGATTAAAGCATACATGTTTACAATCATTAAAGAATTATATGTGCCATTTTGAGGCAACATTGGGGGAACATCTCTCACCCAAAAAAAGGGAGCTAATGGCCAGCTCCGTTTCTTATATGGCGCTTGGCTGCCGTCTTTTGGCGGCTTTTGTTTAATGCAGTTCGGCGCAGGATCGGATATATCGATAGTCCCGGTTATATCGATATTTTTTCGGACTCCCTTGAATATCGATATAACGAGACTTTACTGTATATATATATATATATATACATACATACATACACATATATATATATATATATATATATATATATATATATATATATATATATATATATATATATATATATATATATCGTATCGCAAAAGTACAGTAAAGTCTCGTTATATTGATATCGGTTATATCGATAGTACTGCTTATTACGATAATACTATTTCTATGAACTCAAGGAGAAAATTACATGCCCGCAGGATCGGATATATCGATAGTCCGATTATATCACTATTTTTTCCGACTCCCGAGAATATCGATATAACGAGACTTTACTGCATTTAAATAGGGCTCATTGGATGCACGTCCTACAGTGGGACCTAACAAAAGACTGATGTCAACTCACCAACTGCGGGACAAAATCTCCTTCTTCAAAACAACTAATGAGAATGTCCAAGACCGTCAGGACGGTAGCCTGCAGACAAAGCAAATAGAAAAAGGACAGTGTTGATCCTGAATGGAAGCTATGGTGGCTCCATTGGACCAAACTTATGGTGGCTCCATTGGACCAAACTTACCTGACTGAATCGGCTGACGATGCTCAGGAAGGGCGGGAAGCCAACCTGAACAACAATTTTGCTACTAGATTTCAATCAATTACAGTACATGCAGAAGAATGCAAATCTTATTTAATCCAACCTTGTTGTAGTCCAGCCCTGCCGCTGCATTGTTATCTGCGTGCGAGGACAATGTACCTTGAGAGACTTGTTCTCCTAAACAAAACTGCTTCCAGCCTTCCTCATCAACTTGCATTGGCTGGAGATAAACAACTGCATATAATTGGCATCCATTCGCTGAGATCCTTAGCAAAAAAAAATAATAATAATACTGTATTTTCCGGTGTATAAGGCGCAACCAAAAGTCTTGATTTTCCTCAAAAGATGACCTTGCGCCTTATATGCAGGTGAGCTTTGTATGTTGAAGGAAATAAATACATTTATTTAGCCATATTAAATATTGCTCAAGATAAACATTAAAATGAAGGAAATAAATACATGTAAATTTTCTCCTTGCGTTCATAGAAATAGCATCGTAATAAGCAGTACTATCGATATAATCGATATCGATATAACGAGACTTTACGGTATATGGAAAAAGTTTGAAAATACACCATTCATTGGGGGTGCACCTTAAAGTTATGTGTGCCTTCTACACTGTAAAATACGGAAATAATAATGATCAAATTATCACCATGACGACATTCTCATCAAGAGAGTGGCTGCTCCAGCGGTGTCTGTTCTTTGTGATACTCTGAGCGAAAATCAAAAAAGGTCACATTGTAAAAGGGGTGCCCTTTTACAATGAAGATCCATATTTATGTATGTATAGCGTAATTTGTTGTTTTTAATCACCTGTCTGACATCGGAAAAATTGCTGACTTGCCTCCGTTGCCAATCTAAGCCAGGGGAAAATCCAGCTGGAGCAGCATGGCACTCTGCCACCTGGAACACATTCAGTGGTCATGTGAGTCAAACATATTTGAGCAACAGTATATTTTATTCACCAAACTATCTGAGGTTTATTTGCAAATGGATCAATGTTCAAATTTAGAATATTTTTTTCCGGATTTTTCAAACAGCACGAGGGATGCTACCACTTTCCTCCAACGTAAGGCCTATTTATTGTCATGAGTCACACTATGTCATCTGAACCAGCCAGTGCCAGAGCCATGCAGTCAGACCAAAACAGAAAAAAAAACAATAAAATGGACAATAATAATAATAATACATTTCATTTATAAGCGCCTATGGTCAAAATGCTATGGTGCCTTCTTGACCGCTGATGCCAGTGATCAGCAACGTTGTGATGTTACACCACCAGCATTTGGCTCAAAATAAATATCAGAAAGAATAACTGGCTTTCATCTGGTTGCATTGATTGAAGTACATGATTCAACTTGCGTATATTATAAAAAAAAATGTGTTATTTGCGGTGGAGGGGGAACAATTACTGTCATATTGAATCGCAAATCACAGTAAAATAACGATGGTGATATAAATCTAATCGCCACACATAATGCTGATTTGAATCGAATCGGGAGGGATGCATCATCATACCCCTAAAACCTGCAAATGGATAAAATTACATCGTTAATTTTCCTCGACGAGTTCCCCGCTCTTACTCCTCAATTGTGTAGAGAGAGGGGGAACAATTTGATCGGCTGCTGAATTTCTCATTTTGCATAGCTACAAAGAAGTTGGGTTGTTTAGTGCTCACTATGAATTATAGACAAGATATCAGTTGCAAATGAATACAAACACAATAAACGTTGTAAAATCCTGGAACATTGTAATGAGTGGAAAAAAACCTGATCAGTATCGCTAGCTCACCCAGAGTGTCCTGTACACATGGAATCAATTGCCAAATACTGTCAATTCTAGATTGTAAAAGAATTAATCATTTCTTTACCTATTACCTACCTGCTTGAGCAAGACTAAAAGATGCGTCTTAAGATGTCAGGAACAAGACTGCAGACCTAAAAAAAGGCTGGAATCTGATACAAAATCAGGTAAACGGCGCAGTGACAAGGTAAAACTATTGGCAATGGCAATTATTTACCCTGGTTATCTACATTTTTGATGGTGTGCAATGAGATTTAACAATGTGCCTTGGCTTCATAAAATTGTTAAACAATGCTCAGAATATAATATATAATATAATAAAGAAACAACCCAGAAGCCTTAAATACCTACTTTTTAAATTAGAACATCAACAAATTCAGCAATGGAGACGAATAAATGTATGCAAACAGCGACAAATTTGAATGATAAAGAAACAAACAAATCCATGAATGAAAGCACACATGACTTACAGATATGTTGACCGTTTGTTGCTTCTTTAACTTCTTGGGGTCAATCGTAGCAACCACCACTTCTGGACACAACGCTGCCTCCAACCTGAAAGGGGTGAAACAGACATCGATTGAGCATACTATTACATGGACCTTAAGATGATAGCAAATATTATCCAATAAAGTTCTATACTACAAAGTGCAACGACAATGGTGCACTAGTTAGAGGTAATGCGTTTTACCGGTTATTGTACAACATTACGCATTAGTGGGATGACTTAAAACGTTTAATCAGAAAACCTGGGCGCACGAGTAGTACTGCATGTTTTAAGTGAGGTGGAAGTGTGTAGTAGTTGACATCGGGATGCTGCTAGTAATTGTATCATAAAAATAAATAGAATGTCAGTCATGAACTAGGAGTAAGGTAAGATGTGGAATTTCACGTGGCCATACTGGACTTGTCGGAGATATTCTTGGGGGTTTCTCGGGGGACCATCTAGGTTGAGGACCGACGAAGTGTCTCCGCATTCAATGGGCAGCAACCGTGGCATTACATCTTCCACGTCGGACTTCATGTTATGCTGCTACGTATGCTAACACGAATAATGAACTTTCAATTGAAGGAGGCTGTTAATGCTCCGGAAAGAAAAAAAAGAATTGTTATATTTCACAGACGCTGTAAAAAGATTAGGAAGGACGCCATCTTGCCGTAAAACGCGACTTGATGACGTCGCTAGTTACAAACACGTTACCAGCAGTGGCTGTATAGTGGCGAATGACAAATGCGTCACGTGTGTCGTCATTGTCTGGAGCAGGGCAAAGTCTAAAAATGTGAAACTTTTTCTCCCAATATTACATTAAAACTGTACTTTAGTGGATTTTCCCTGGATATTTAATTGTTCATTTATATATCTATATAAATTATAAAAGCTAGAATTTAACCCATAACAACGAAACAAACATACTTGGGATGTAATTATAATTTCCTTGCAAAGTTAATGATTATCCTGTGCGAGATCTAATCGTGGCTGGTTCCCCTTTGAGAGCTAAACATAGCTTCAGCAACTAGTTGAGATCATTTCTCAAAAAGCGTCTTTTCTCACCTGACGTATTATCTTTGAACCATCAAGAATGCCTCTTTCACAGGCTGTTATTGTGAGTACAAACTTGTTTTTGGTGCTTTGGCCACAACTGAGTGGGGGATTACTGTCTGACTTCAAGATCTGTGGCGATTCACAGTGTGAAAGTAAGTTGGACAGTAGTCCAAACCGACGTTCTAAGTTATAAAAAGTACACCATTTTGTTTTATTCCAAAGACTCCTTACTATGATATCAACCGTGTGTGTGTGTGCGTGTTTTAGTGCTTTTATTTGTGTGGGCGTGCGTGTGTGTGCGTTTTATTATTATTAGTTTTTATATATGTTTTCATTTTGTCTCTACTATGTGTTTAGGCCTAATGAGCAGAGTACAGGCAGTCAGAGATCACCATGGAAAGGATTGTCGTTACCTAAGCTTCCGGCAAGGAGAAACCATCTTTGTGTATCACAAACTGACAGGAAAGAAGAGCCATCTTTGGGCAGGCAGTGTACGTTTTGACTATTTATCATCCTCTGTATGACAAGAAATAATATTTCAAAATAAGGAATGGTCTGATTATGCTAATTTGGTATGATATGAGACAATGGTGCTGTCACAATATTCTGACTTTCTGAAGCTTCTGTGGTAGTGTGTTGCATTAAATCTATTCAGAATGTACTGTATACGAATAAAAAAAGTGTAAATAAAGTGATTCAACTATAATAACACTCAAAACAGATTGGTGCAAATCCAGAAATATTTTTTACTGCAAAGCAACAAAAGTTCAGGGTTTTCCAAATGTATCAGTACACAGAGTAAAAAAACAGTGCTCCAACCACCATCACCATCAAGCCAAACAGTAAAATATTACAGCATAGTAGGTAAAACTGTTCATAAAAAACGAGGCATTTTGAAGTACATTTGATATTATTGTAGGCCATTGTAACATTATACACAGTTTGAACATTAACCATGCCGTTAAATATAAGAACATTAAAAAACTACACCCAAAAATTAAAATACAATGTATTGCACATAAAAGTTAAAAAAAAATAACAAATTATTCATTCATTCATTTTCCAAACAACTTTATAATAACTCGGCTCACAGGGGGTGCTGAAGCCTATCCTAGCTCTCTTCAGGTAAAAGGCGGAGGACACCCTGAAGCAGTTGCCAGCTTTTCGCAGGGCACACAGAGACGAACAACAATTTGCACTGACACTCACACCAATGGACAATTTGTAATGTCCAATCAGCCCGCCAAGTGTGTTTTTGGGATGTAGGAGGAAACCGGAGGACCCGGAGAAAACCCATGCAAGCAAAGGGAGAGCGCGCAAACTCCTCCTGGTACCTCTCAACTTGTGAAGTTGACGTTCTAACCACCTGCCCTACCGGGTCAACCTGGTAACTAATTAAATGTGTGAAAACAAAAAGTTATAAAATATTACATGATAATGCAATGTTATAAACGTTAAATACAGTACATCTGAACAGTTAATGCACAATAATGTGCATGTTAAACATTTAAAAAATGGACCACTACACACAGTTTGAACATTAACATGCTTAATCAACATTACAGGAAAATAAAAATGTACTGACCCTTCCTGTAATTTGGCAACCGGTGTACGATGAGACTGAATAGTGAAACGTTTGCCCTGTGTTTTGGTTGCATGGGCTCCATGCATAAACGGAGGTACGGTATGTCCAGTTCCAGACTGCTTGCTTTCTATCTCTCCCATCTGCAACACCCTAATTTACATTATCAGCTCATCAGCCACCTCTGAAGCAGCATGAGAACGATTCTGATTATTTGAACCAGGTGTGTTGGAGCCAGGAGATGGAAAACAGGCACAAGAGCGACCCAAGAGAATTGAGGTCAGGACCCCCGCATCATGTCATCAGAACTTCATCACTTTCATTCAAACTACGGCCTGGTTGCGTTCTTTCTCCTGGCTCCAAATAAAATCAAATTTCATGTATCTGTGACTTTCAACATAACCCATCGACACTTTATGATGAATACAAATATTGGACTTTGTTTTCCCGTGGCCGGATGGACAAGGTAAAAACAAATCTGGATGTTTGAACCACTTTTTTCTGATTTCAGATGAACAAACAGTTTGGGTATTTTACAAAAGAAGCTGTGAAAGAGGAACAGACATATGCAACTAAGGAGATAATAGTTTTAACACAAGTAAGCATACTTTAATTGAGTTGTCATCATACCTTTCTAACATTAGAAGTGTGAAGGGTGAAATATCTTTCTTTGCAATCTAAATTGCACATTCTCTTTTCATTCAGGAATCCGATTTTCTATGTATCGATGAATTTGGCTATCCCATTGACTCCAGTCATTTGAACACCGATGCTGATGATGATGATGACGATGACTGTGGTTTGAAGAAGCCCGAGGAGCTTGCAACAAGTCAAACAAGCATTTACACTGATGATACAAATGCTGAAACATTGAAAGATTCTGCTCCAGAATCTTATAGCACATCAAGAGAAGAGATTGGAAATTTGGACAATGGTGCAGCCAAGACTAAACAGGAATCACCTGAAACTGCTGTGGAACTGAAGGAAAAAGGTGGGTCATCCCCCTCTTCCTGGCTCAGTTCTTCAGTCACAGGCTGGTTCGATGTAGAAAAAAAGGAGGAACCTGAAAATCCAGCTGAAGTACATGAGAAAAGTTTCACGCCAGAAGATTTGCTCACATCTTCAGTAGCCCGATGGCTGGGCTTGAGAAGTGAAGAAAAATCTGACTCTGCCAAATACGATGAAAACCGAGGACAGCAGGACAGAAAAACTGTTGAGTCTTCAACCATGAGTGGATGGCTTGGCATTGGAGGTGATGAAAAAGCAGACTCTTCTGCAGAAAAAGAGAATAACGATGAAAGCAAGCTGGATGTGAAAACAGCAGCGGTCGAAAATTTCAGAGGCAGAAAGCTGCATCTCGAAATTGAAACACAAGGAGTACAAGAGAAGAAAATAAATGACATTGGGACATTGGGTTGGCTTGCAAATGGTCTGTCAACAACACTGGGGTTTGACCTGAATGACCAGGGCACCAGAGAAACAATACAAGTTAGTACAGAAGATGTGGATGTGAAACCGACAGTATATTCTTCTTGGTTTGATTTTGGGATCAGCAAGATTTTACCCTTCAGAAAAGACAACAATGAAGGTGACAAAACTGAATCCAGCACACAGTTTGACAACATTCTGCAAGGACATGTTGATTCTAATATTGAAGATACACCTGCTAACAAAAAGGATAGCGAGGTAGACAACACATCTCAGGTTGATCAAAATGCCAGCCCTCCTCAAAACCAGAGAACGGACATCAATCTTGTTCCAAATGGTAAGGAAGGAAAGAACGCATTTGACATTTCGGTACATAATCATGATGTCATCTCATTGCCTGTGCTCACTTATACGGAGTCGAGATCACCGGAGCACTCGGTGAGTGAGATTGATTCAGCAAAAGATAGTGGTGAGGAGGTGAGAAATCAGGTTGAACAAATGGTAGACAAATTTAACATGTCATGTTTAGATGATGTCAACAATGAGGAATTTAAATGTGACAGGAGAGATAAAGGCATTATTACGCCTGATGAGTCTGTCGAGCGAAGTCAAGGGCAAGAGCATGGCTTTTCACTAGCTTCTGAAACTGAAATAAAAGAATTGAAGGAAGATGACACAAAGGAGGAAGTCCACAACAAAAAGAAAAGTGATGATGTAGTCGAGCAGAAGCACGTAGAAGATAAACGAGAGGATATGGAGGAGGTAGTCAAAAAGGAGCAATTTCAAGAGGAGAGTCAGGATGAGTTTAAAACCATGGCGACACAAGAGCACGGGAAAGTTACAGACGACAACACACAAGAAGAAAAACCTCCTGAATTTAGTTCAGATCACTTGAAAAAAAGAGATGCTGAAATGAGACACGAAAAGGTCTCTGAAGAGGATGCACAAAAATGTTCCATTCACGGGAACACACCCAGTCAAAATGTCAAAGATATGGACCCCCCTTTCCTCCAAGGGAGATTTGTACCTGTGATAACCTTTTTAAAAGAACATAGCTTTGTATCTTCTCTTAGACCCCCAAAAGAAGAGAAAGAATCGAAAAATGATAGACATGAAAAATTGGATGAGGAAGAAAAACAGGACGATATAAAGACAGAACAGGAAGACTCTCCGATGACAGCGAAGCACAAAGAAACCGTGCAGAGACAAGAAAAACATCAAGAGAAGTTTCCATCCAGGGAGAAGCCTAAAATCTTTGAACTATTCCAAGTTAAGGCGCCGGAATTGTTAACACAGATGGAGCAGTTATATCACAAGACGATGGGGGAATTGATGAAGAAAGTGGAGCAGGACGGTGCGAAGCAATTAAAAGATGCAAAGAAGCAAGGAGCTCATAAGTCAATCCAGAAGGAGAAAGTCGACGACTTTGAAGATGAGAAGCAGGATGGGTTTGAACAATGGGAGAAGCAAGAGGAGATGAAAATGTTGGTGGAGAAGAACCATGAAGTGGTTGATAAATCACAAGACAAAATAGAAAAGAACAACTATAAACAGCTATTTAAGAAGGAATTAGACAATCTTGTGTGGGGCATGTTCGAAGAGCAGGACAATCCGATGACTATAGAGGACCTTGATGACAAGAAGCATGGAACACTAAGGAATTGTATGCGAAAGAAAGAAGTAGGGGCGTTTGGAGATGAAAAGCAGGAGGGGTTGGAAAGGTCGCAGAAAGGGGAGATGGTTGAGGCATTCGAGGAGAAGATGCAAAAAGTGGCTGAGTTAAATGTGGAGAACGGAGAAGAGTTTAAAGTCAAAAAGCAGCACGAGGGGGAAACGTTAGAAGAATCTATCTATGACGTGAGTGGGGATTCAGCAGAAGAATTTGAAGACAAGCAAGAAGAGTTTGAAGACAAGAAGCAAGAGGGGATGAAACAGTTTGAAGAAGTGGATCGCGGGTCAGTAGAAGGAGTAGAAGACAAGATGCATAAAGATTTTAAATATGAACAGGTGGGGATCATTTTTGATGAGGAGCTGGAAGAGGTGGGGAAGTTAGTGACATATGAAGATGATGGTGAGTCAGTAGAAGAGTTAGAAGAGAATATGAAGATGGAAAAAGTTAGGGAGCATGAAGATGCAGGTGAGTTACAGGAGTTGAATAACTATCGCCAAGGTTATTCAAATGGAATACTTGAGCAGGAAGAAATTGAAGAGAAGAGGACAGAAGGAGTAATAAAGGGGAACTGTGTGGAGGACTCAGGAGAGGTGACCCGAGAGAAGTTAACGCAAGTCGAAGAAGAGGAAAAGCAAGAGTTTAATCGGGAGCTTAAGGTAAGTGAAGACATGCAGAATGCCGGTGACTTTGTGGATACCAAGAATGTTAAGGAGGAAACGGAGAGTCTCGACTGTATGGATGAGGTGTGTGCTCAATTAGAACAAGATGAAATCATAAGAGTGAGAGAAAAACACAGTTTTGACCATGGATCAAGTCATCTGTATCATGCATCAACACTAACAGATGTTCTCTTAGCAAATAGAACACGAGAGGATGCCAAGGTCACTCTAGTGGGCGTTGAGCATGATCTAATTAGTCCATCTTTACATCAGACAGATCTGTCTGGTGAAAAAATTGACAATGCAATGGATAGTGGAGGACAATTTGACCTTCTAAAAAATGCCATTGTTCCATCAGGCCAAAGGCTTGTTATGAGACTCAAAGAGTCGAGAGAATCTCCCTCAGGGTTAGATGGAAAAACAAATAGGATGTCAGTCCCACAACCCATTCCAAGTCCTAAATATGTGCTGGGTTCCACAAAAAATATTGATAAAGACTTGCAAATAAACTTCCAGCCGCCATCTCCATCCCTGACATCGATTTCTCATTCCACTTATCTGCTTCCAAACGCAGCAAAGCCCCAGAAACCGAACCCCATGTCCAAAACCTACACGACTCTCCAAAATCACATGAGCGCAGAAGAGTCAAGTATTTTGACCGATCTATTTGGAAAGAAGAACTTAGAAATTTTGGAGGACATTCTTGGCCGTGGGGACGTTTTCACGGAAGATGTTGATCGTGATGAATCAGTATTGATGGATATCAAAGCAATTCTGCACTACCACAGGGAAATACTGTTGCCTCCAAGCACGAGCCTGTTGGATGCACCAGAAGAAGCTAAAGAAAAGACTGGAACCAGAATTGCAATTCAGAAACTAGAAATACTGCTGAAAACTGCAGACATCAATCGAGCATACACTCAAGGTACATTGCCCCAGAGACCATCTCGACTGTTAAAACTGCCACTTGGATCCCATTCAGTTCCGTAATTTGGTTTGTTTTCAATTTGCCTTGTAACCCCCGTGTTTTCCTGAATACAGCTCAGCCGAGTTGCATTGGTACATCTTGTTCGACAAACAGCAATGATAAAAAGACTATGGAGATAGTCGGGCTGAAGGTGCAGGAACAGAATGGTGAAGGCCCGGAGAAAAATCTGAAAGATGATCATCAAAGAGGAAATAAAGAAAGGTCTCTGGAGGAGAATGTTAAGATGTCTCACAGTCACACCGTACAAGCACTGTTATTGGAAGGTATGAATTAAACCCCCTCATGGCTGTCACACACAAACTAGTGAGCAGTAAATATTTAAATGGATTTTCTAGATACGAGATCACCAACCATTTTGAAAAAGAGAGCTGCTTCCTGGGTACTGAGGGAAGTCAAACTCATTTGAGTCACAGGGCAATTTGGAGTTACGTCTTCCCTTGGAGAGCCGCTATGACAGTGAAACTACAAAATTATTACTGGTACACAATAAATTAATAGATGACTAGTTTTGAAATCAGTCAAGTCAATAATAATAGTTTGCTCAAATGAGTGAAACAGGGTAACAAAATGGTTGCAACATCTCAATGTTATTTTATTATGATTTGACATTTTAGTACATATTTTAAAGAACTCCCGAGAATATCGATATAACGAGACTTTACTGTACTTCTAAAATAACAAATGTACCCCTTTATCTTCAGTAACACTTTTATTATGACACGTTATGATTAAGAATCATGAATTATCAGTTTTGTGAAGACACGGTCAATGTTAATGATTTCCTTTTCTAATAAGGGTAGACAAAAAAAAACAATCAGCATGCATCATTTTATTTAACAAAATATCTGTCAATGGTTTACATGTCTAAGACAGTGGTAGACTATTTTTAGAACAGCTACTCATGTGTTCATTGGAGGGAACCTGGTTATAGTTGCCACCTTTCTTATCTGTAAATAGGAGACACTTCTGAAAGCCTGGCGGCAAAACCACACGGAGGAAAGAAATCTGAGAATTTGACTCCCAAAAACCTTGAAATGCATTGAATGCCACCTTTTTTTAACAATTAATTCATTTCAGTGACGTGCGGTGAGGTTCATGGCTGGTGAGGCACTGACGTCATCACATTCAGATTTACAAACATATGAACTCCACAGAGTAGCTTATTCACCATTTGATTGGCAACAGTTAACGTGTTTTATTTAAAATGTCATGTCAGTATTCTTTATATACTGTTTACAAACTGTAGCATAGAAAAAAAAAGAATAAAAAAAAGTTATTATCGTGTTACCTTTACTTATAAATGAAGTCCAAGTCTCTGTCTCAATGCCAGTGAAGAAAGTCGTCCTTGATCAGTCCCGTTCCGACTGTATACATGTTTTCAGTCTTTTGTGCTGAGAATGACCGCTTCACTGATGTTGTAGTAGCTGGAATAGTGAGCACGAGCTGCAGCAACTTTGTCGCTTCAGGAATAGTTTCAATGAGATCCTTCTTGGCCAAAAAGCTGAGAAGCTGTCCAGGAGATTTACATTCATCCCTCATCGTTTGTGAGCTATACAGTCCGGTGTTGGTCTTCCTTTAATTATTATCTCCTGCTTCAATTGAAAGTCCAGTTTAGAAAATTCTTTCAATTTAGATATATAATTCACCGTTCTGAAAGTAAGGCCAAGCAACACGAAAACATGACTGGATGGTTGCAATTAACTTGCTAACTGTTTACTGTATAGCTTGCTGTCACTAATTCTATTATTCTGCAGCCGAGGAGTCGCAAGAAGAATCTAATCACCAGCGCCCCCTGTCATGAGGCAGGAGAACTGTGTGCCTCACCGATGCACACAGTTTTGATAATAATAAAATAAAATAAACACTGTAGTAGTGTTTATAATGTACAGTGACTGTACATTGTATACACGAGCTAAACTGTAGAAATTTAGTTCATATACTAAAAGCTTTTGAACAATTTAATGGCGATATGCAGAGGGTCAGCAATGCGGTCTCACTGCAGAGCAAGCCAGCACAGTTAGCATAATGATTGTGCAATCCGTGGTGAGGCACAGCCGGCTGCTGCCTCACCGCTTGTCTCCACTTAGTATTTGAACGGGAAATGTGAAAATTCAGCGATTTTGAAAAAAAAATCAAAACATGGTGAAGTTAAATGGAAAATAACGTTAAAGTACAAATCACGAAATAAATATAACTGTTTAATTTATTTTTGTCATTTAATATTTCCATGATGACAGGTGAGGCACAGCCTTACCCCCTGACTGCACGTAACTGATTCATTTTCCCTAGCACTTTATCCTTACAAGGGTCGCAAGGGATGCTGGAACTTATCCCAGCCATTTTAGGGCAGTCGGTGTTTGACGCGGAGACAAACAACCATCCGCCCTCACACTCACACCTAGGGAACAATTTAGACTGAGAGTGTTCAATCAGCCTGCCATGCATGTTTTTGAATATGGGAGGAAACTGGAGGAACCGGAGAAAACCCATTCATGCCTTGGGATAACATGCAAACGTCATACAGGGAGGTTAGTCTTTGTGTGTGACAGACACAAATTACGGAACAACTCCCGTCCCGTATTGAATCAAGACGGGACGCAACATTTAAAAATCACATTTAAAAGACGCTTTCATATTTGGGGGGGGGGGGGGGGGGGGGGTTGCCCAACGTGGTAAACATTGTCCGAAGCTTGACTGTAGTACAGTAGTATAACCCAGTCTTCTTTCTGTATAAAATGCATTCAATGTATCAATTGCTCCTGGGACCACAAAAGATTCTCGCTTATGTTTTTCCAGGTATAACCGTGAAGAATCAGGTTAATATTCATCGAATTCGGAAGCAGTCATCCCGTCAGACTGATGAAATGGACTTCGTCAAATGGATTAAAATGAAGGTACTAGTTACAGTATTTATTGATTCAGTCAGGTCCGTACCCTGGGAAGCATTCTCCTGCACGTATTGCAAAATAAGCTTGCGATTTTCTTGATCAACTCAATAGGCTGTACTTCTTTAAGAAACTGATCTTTTGATTCTTCACTCCCTCCCAGTTTCATGTACAATAGTTCTGTTTCGTTCGTGTCCGTCAACATTATTGACCTTGTGGTACAGTGACACTCTTGAAGTCAACACAAAGCAACATTGCTGTAAAGTCTCCTCTCGTAAATGTTTATTGGCGATATTCTGAAATGGATGACTGGAAAACTGTTTCGGTAAGTTTTTATTTTTCACTAATGGACTTTACGGTCGAGCGTGTGAAGTGAAGTGAACTTCAGGTTGAGTTAGCGGTTTTGTGTAACTCCGTCGGATCTATTTGTCGCTCGGCATATGGCACACACTTCTTGAGCTGACACCTGTTTCTGTTGCTGTCATTTGGAAAGCGCTACGGTCTGCCAGTGTGGCACTTTACAATTGGTGACGTTGCGGGTCGGCCATTTGTTAAGGTAGAGTACGCATGTATTTAGTTGAGCCTTGACAAGCGAGTAAAAGTTGGATATGATTGCTTATTCTGTTGTTGTAATGGTTATATTGTATGTACTGTATATTTTAACTCGCGGGTGAAGTAATCACGAAGCTGTCCTAAATGGGAAAATGTGAACACATTTGGATAAACCTCTCACCCTTGTAAAAAGATAGGTTGGTTTCGTCCGTCGTGCGGAGCAGTGGATCGGACGTTGCTTTACGGCATACTCGGCTCATTGTAATACGTACTGTAGTTATTTTGTGTTGAGTATCCCGAAATTATGAGCGAAATCGGGAATGTCGGTACACTTGTCAAGTGACGGGTTAGTAAGCAGAGAGATGGACCATCAGTCGACTGTTGAGACCTATTGCGGCGTTGCGATAGAGAAAGTCAAAGATGTACGTTTTGTGGCCGGGTTCGTTAGCATTTCCTGCTAGCGGTGCACAGCTGACGAAGTGTTGTCACCGAGCACGGTGTTTTATTGCATTTTAGTGTTGCATATTCCAACCGCGACGACTTGTTGCAGTCCAATTTTCCCAGGACATTGTGTGGTTGAATCCTGCCTTTTTACATTTTTTTTGGTAGAATTTAAAAAAATAAAAGACGTGACTGCTAATAGTTAGCCTTTTGGTCAAGTTAATCTCGTGTAAACAAAAACATAGACGACTGTTTTTGGTTGGTTTTTGTATTCATTAAAAATACATTGGTCTTTAATGTTATATTATTGCTGTTTAGTAAACGTCTCAACCACATGTGTGGGCAAGAAACACTTTATTATTTAAGTGTTTTTTGAGCAGTGTGACCCCAAGATGCAATGTAAACGTGTCCGGTTGACTTCAAATGTAACCTTCCCACAAGCGTCGAATGCAATGTCCAAATGTGAATTGTTTCACTACTTTATGCACAAATGTGTGTTCTCTGGAGAAAAGTCGAATAGTTAAGTTCGTCACGGTTTTCTTTTCTTTCATTTTTAGTACCCCTTTTACCCACTACTGCATTATGCCTTTCAATGACTCGTCCAGTATGCTCATGACTAAAATCTCAGTCGCAATTTTTATCTGACAATATCCATCTTTAAGCCTCAACTGGCAAGTTGGTGTTTGGTGAATTGTTTACTGCCGCTTTGGTCTAATTCTGTCAGGGGTGTTTAACTAACATTTTTACTTGAAACAGAAAACTAATTGATTAATAGATCAAACGCCTGTTTGTGAATTAAGTTGTAGGGTTTATCGTTGGAGAACAGCGGGTTGCCCGTAAATGACTGAAAAATGAAGCTCTTGGCCAGGTGCATTCAAAGGCATAGAAAAGGTCAACATGATTTATTTTGTAAATTTCAAATTCATGTTCTGTTCATTGTGTTATGTCAGCCGAAAGTATCCCTACTTCGTGAATGTGCTCTCTATGCCAAGTATGGATATTCAGCAAATTTGTAAGTAAAAACCTCAGCTCCAAAGAGACGGCTGGAACTTGCATTAGAGGGATCTATTCAGGCTGACATTAGGAGGTGACATGATGATTAGAATGAACACTGCAAAATTATGCTAATAACTTTATTTTTCTTTTTTTTAATGCTCACACCAGGTTGTGTCATCCCTGCCTGATGGCATGAGGCCTGGGCCTGATCTCTATGGAATCCCATGGGAACTAATTATCATCTCCAGTCTGGTGGGGGTGGCGACGTTATTGTTCAGTTGCAGATGCTACAGCTCTGTAAGTATGCCGGACATGTACACACAAATAATGGATGGTTATTTTGTTACGTTTAATGCTTTATTTATTATAATTTTGGTTTTTTGAAATGCAACATTTGGTCGGGTATTTTACTTATAAAACAATATTTTTAATGATTATCAATGAAGATTTTCCCCATTTTATCACAGGTCAAAAGCAGATTGTATCTACGTAAGTTTCCATTTCCTTGAATTGTTTAGTGAGTACTAGTGTTCTAATTTCATGGACAGAAACATATAATAAAAATACTGCTTGCAAATGTACTGCAAATACCCAATTTTACCATTACTAGGTAAAGAATGGTGGATGGCTGAGCAGGTTGCACTGCTACTTGAAGAGAAGTGTGAAGTCCTAGAAACTCTCAGTAAATGTCAACAAGAGGTCCGCACTCTCATTGCAATTTGATTCTTTTTTTGTAATCCTTGACTTTTGTATTCATCTGACTCTTCAAAAGCAGTTCTTTCATTTGTCTTTTATGTTTATTTATAGCATGATGAGCTGGAGTACTCACTAAGTGAAAGTGGCGCCTTAGCTCAAACACATGAAATCGATCTGGAGGTAAGGCAGAGCTTATAAAATGAGTAAAAGACAATTGACTGTACATGTTTTTGAAGCAGTTTGGTATCAATAACATGAAATGCATTCATTGTTTGGCGGTTTTGCGGTTGGCAAAACTATTGTATTATTGTCGGCAAACGTTTTATGCAGTATGCTTGTACAGCAAATAGTTTATGGATATTATAATCCAAACAAATTTGTTTCCAATTTGATTATATTTACAAGCATTCATTTGAAATATGAGCTGTAAATGAGTCATTACTCATTAAGTATTTGCCATATTATTATTACTGTACAATCAAACAAAACTGTTGATCTTTTTAATCTTCGGTAAATCTCGTTTGTGATTTCTGGCTCATCCAGGCCAGAGCCCAACAGTTAGACCTCGCAAAAACTCATCTAGAAGAAAATCTTCAAGAACTAAAGGATCAATTGGATCAGCAGATAATCCACCGAAAAGAACAGGAAGAAAAGGTACGATAGTACAGTGTGGTAAGAACAGCTGAAGAGGAACAAGGGTGGAGGAAAGTGATGTTGTTTGTGATGCTATTGTATTTATATTCCTTTAAGGTCACACTCCTAGAGCAGAGCATGGAAAGAACACAGGAGGAAACCAAGGAGCTCCAATCACAAGAACAACAGGTGATTTTTACATCTCATTAAATATTGTCAGCACTTTGCTGGTATAGTTGTCATCTGATCTCTCTGTATCTGCATGAATGTTTTCTTGAAAATGTACCGGTAGTTGTTTTCAAGGTTGCCAGAAGAAATAGGCTTACCAGAGATGTTTACACATTTCACTAAAAAGTTATGTGATAGATCTTCAATTGTTAAAACAGACTTTTCCCAAATAAGAAATGTTGAAAGAAGCTGCAATCAATGTGTGTGCAGTATGCTGTATTCTGCTTCAGTCCTGCCTCTAGCTTCAGGTCCCTGCCTCCACTAATGTTCTTCCTGTTTTTCATCCATCGCCACTCCTTCTCTTTCCCCTCCCAAGGCTCAAACAACAATTAAGGTGTACAATATGAACAGTGAGAGACTACTGCGGAATCAAGAAACAGCTGGAGAAGAAAACCGCCTGCTCAAGGAGAGCAACACACAGGTGAGACAAAATATGTGCTGATTTAGCTCTTCGTTCTATGATGAAGGGGTTGATAAGATAAAGTAGCGAAAGATGTTTCCAGACATCTCATTCCTGTAATGTCAGTGTTTACCTTGCCATCTCAATTACAGGCGGTACTGGTATTGTCTTCCTATCCTCTTTTTCTTGTGTAGTTAAGCCAACAGGTTGAGGGATGGGCTGAGCGAGTGAGTGAGCTGGAGGAGGAGATGAGAAGGTATGAATTGGCCCACAGCGCAATGGTACACGATGTGGCCAACAAGGATGAACGTATTATGGTATGGCTGCTCGGACATGAACAATAACTAACATAACTGGCTTCAGCTAACGTCTTTGTAACAAGCACATTTTGCTTTCAGTCCCTCACTGATCGGCTGCTGGGGATGAAAGCTTGGGATGCTGATCTAGAAGAAGATGGAGGTGATGAATCCAAGGGAGCCACAGGAAGAGCAGAGAGAAATGGAAAAAATGACAGAAACAATTCCGAAATCCATCTCCAGAAAGTCCAAAAGCTTATTTATGCTGCTAAAGTAAGTAATGGACTTGACTGAAGCACATTTGAGTATTTTTGTAATTTTGCAGAACACAAATGCTTCACGAAGTACAATTTTAATGTACCCGTACTTGGCTTCATTTATATTTAATGTACTGTAAGAAAAACCTTCTTTTGTCCAAATGGATTGTAATTTAGAGCGGCAAAATTATAAAAAATATATAGATATAAACATTAAAAATGGGTGAGTCTGGATAACCCTAACGTGTCATTGTTTGTCTGTGTAGCTCAATGCAGACCTCAAATCAGTTGATGAAGACAAGGACAGAGTGTTTGCCAAACTGAATGATGAAGTCAAAGCCAAGCAGGACCTAGAAGGTCGGTTCTCATCTCAAAGATTTATTGTGCCCACCACTAACCCGACAAGTTATGCATTCTAACATTTACCAACATTTTTTGAAATTGAGGGCTACTTATTAATAATAATAATAATAATAATAATGATACATTTCATTTATAAGTATTTTGCAGAAAGAGACAAGGGGTCGTGTCATGCATTTTTGAATTTATTTAGGGCTTTACGTCACAGCAGGACAGATGACTGAAAAGTCAGATACATGACAACATGATGAGACAATGATACAATCTGTTATTTAGTCTCGAAATTCTCCACCGCGTGTGCATTTTCTTGTAGTGAGCATTAAAGAGTTGGAGAATGATCAATTATCTATGCAAGCCGACACTGAGCACTACAGCGAACAGGTAGTTCAACTCAACCCAAATGTGTCTGCTATTGTCAAATTCTATATTAATATGCCTTGTTTTAATACTGCTCAGGTTCAGCGACTACAACAGAAACTTCAGATTATGACTGAAATGTACCAAGAAAATGAGCTCAAACTACACAGGTAGTGACACTTGTGTTTAATTGAGGAGTATTGTTGTTTTCATTGAGTTTTCTATTTGTTGCAGATTGCTGACAGTGGAGGAAAAGGAACGTCTGCAGAAAGAAGACAAATTGAACAAAGCTGATAAAAACATTGCTTTGGCAATGGAAGAACTCAACAACTACAAGTAGGTAGTCCTGCAAAGTATATTTGAAGCATTGTCAAAAGTGAGGACATTCAACACGGCCGCCTCTCTTCAGGCTTAGGGCCGGGGAGATGGAGGATGAGCTGGAGAAAACCAAGCAGTCGTATCAGACGCAGATATCAGCCCACGAGAAGAAGGCGCACAACAATTGGGTTTGTATTACAGAATCTCGTTGCGATTAAATCAAATATATTCGTGTATACACCTCATTGTGGGTTCCCCCTTGGCTGTAACTGATCCCCATTGACACGAGGAATGTCTGATTTTGTTTGTGTACAGCTTGCAGCACGGGCAGCAGACAGAGAACTATCAGACATCAAGAGAGAAAACGCCCTGCTCAGGCAAAAGTACGCCTCACCAATGAATTCATGCAAGCCACCTTCTCCATCACCCGCTCCAACACACTACACCTCTTTTTATTTGTTTTCAAGTTTTTGTAATGTACGTATCAGATGGTAATTTTCCCAATGAACTTGAATTGTTGTGTATGTTTATAGGCTTACAGACACACAGTTTAAGTTGGATGCCCTTGATAGAGAGCCATTTACCATGGAAAGCCTGGCCAGGCCTTTACCTTTCCGAGGTCAGCGAAAACACCCACACAAAGTAGAACAAAGTATTATCTACACTTTGTCAAAATTGTTGGTGCCCTTTTGAAAATGAAAGACAAATGTCATGAAAATCAGATGTCGCAGAAATGGTTTCATTCATGAATTTTCCAATCCGCTTAATCGTCCCAAGGGTCGCGGGAGACAATTTAGAGTGTTCCATCAACACATATGGCATGTTGATGGAACAGTCTACATCAGAGGTGTCAAACTCATTGTTTGTTACAGGCCACTTTGTAGTTACGGTTTCCTCTCGAAGGCCGTTATGAATTTGGAGTAACCTTTGGAATGTTTCATCTCACCCACACATTACATACTGAAGGCACAACAAATGAATAATTGGTTTTCAAATCTGAAGTCAAGAATAATGACTGTTACTGTGGTTTACATACGACAATTTTAAATTTTGGACGTTAGCAGGCATCATGGCTCTTGACATGCTTGATTTGCGTTTGTGGGCCGAATAAAATGATCTGGCGAGCCAGATTTGGCCTGTGGGCCTTGACGTTGACACCTGTGCTCTAAATTGTCCCTTGGGTTGAGTGGGATGGCAAGTGTTTGTTCTTCTGAGCTGGCAACCGGTTAAGGGTGTCCTCTGTCTGCTGCGCTAAGACAAGTGGGATAGGCTCCATACCCCTTGCAAACCCCTATGAGGATAAGGAAATGGATTTACTTATGTCTTTATTTCTGTTTATTTATGTCTTTGCTTATTTATGTGTTTTTTTGTTTATTTATTTCATTGTCTTTATGTTACTTCCGGGTTGTGTGAACGCTGGCGTGTGTAGCTGCTGCTGCTCACCCGCAGAAAAAATATCCTGTGACTGTAATGTGTCCTTGAGAGATTTTAAAGGCGCTTATAAATGAAAAGTAATATGATTATTATGATAAGTCTTTAATTTACTGATTTTAGTTTCCGGCAAATTGATGCATGTCAAATCTTTTCGGTGACACATAAACTGGAAAGTAACTTGAACACAACTGTATTTCTTTAATTTTGCTTCTGATCCCCTGAGATAATTTTCACTTTTGCATTCTTCGATCCCTGGCTCGTCCCAATTTAGATGACTTGTCATCCCCTAATTGGCCAACTGACTGATTACAAGATTGAAGACTCCAGTCATAGTAATAAGAGGACCTATCTCGGTTGAACATGTCCCCATCGTAAAATTATTTCCCATCTTTTCTTGGATTGGATTGGATTTGCCTTTATTAGTCTCACAGTGGAGAAATTTACATTTCACAGCAGCAAAGTGATGAAAGGAGTGAAAGTAGAAAAACAAAATACATGAGCTTCTGGAAAGGCAGCCACTCTCGCGGCGCCGTCTTGAAGTCAAAAGAACAAAAAACAAACTAAATAACAAATAATATGACAGCATAGAGACAATATGACAAATCAAAGACACAGAGAGACATTCATTCTTCAGGACTTGCTGTACCCTCTTTGTGATGACATGAAGCAGTTCTAGATGAAAGAGGAGAGGATCAAAGTGTCTCCACCAGTGGATCAGGGACATCATGGTGGAATGTGCACGTCGACTACAAGCTAAATGTTGAAAGCAAACACGCAGCTGTAGCATCCATTGACGAAAAGAGATTGTCTCACATCTCCTGTTCCACATAAATCTGCTTCAATTCCAAGCCGCAACAGTTCCACATACGCTTCGGCGCTCTGCGCTGATGCTCCTTTCTTCTTATCGCGGGTTCCTCAAGCCATGCATCCATCCAGCCGCGGACTGTCCAACAGCACTGACCTTTCCGCTAAACAAAGCGGGGCTGTGAAGATGCTGCCCATTTGAACCACATTTCAAAGGCAATATCTGCTTTTCACAAGTGAATTTGTGTTTACAAATGTTTGTCACTTCCATGTTTATTTCTGTGACCATTGTGTGACTATTCAATTGCAAGAGGGGTACCAACAATATTGTCCATCTGTAAATCCTCTGTAAAGATGTCTTGGATGTTGAATTCAAGTTTAGCTCTTCTACTCTTCCAGCTGAAAGATTGCCTTTTGGTCCTTCTCCTCTGGGTCGACCTGCGTCTGAAAACCGAGCTTTACTCTCATCTCCCACATTTCTTGAAGGACCTTTAAACAGACTGTCCCCTCGAGGTATGTCTCCCCAAATAAATAAATTAATAATAATAATAAATAAAATTAAAATAAAGGCAAATCCAAATACACTAGACAGACACAAAACCATGGCCACTTTATATATCAACACATACATAAAGGGATGTAGCAGGTATTCTGCTTTTAAGCGACACAGTCGGACAGATATTCATTCAACGCAACATTTGTTGTGGTTGATTTTTGCAATTGTGTGAAGTAGCTGCTTGATGCTGAATGCTATGACTATGAATGTTGTTCTTTTTTCACTCATGCCTCGACTCCACACAGCTTTCATGATGCAATATGGGTGTACACCACTGCAGACTGTTATGAGCCTTTTACATAATCAACAGTTCCATTAAAACCTCATTGACGCTGTCAATCAAACGACAACCTAACAAATCATATTTCAAATGCCATTCACTTAACCACTGTGATTTTATGTTACTGGGTAACTGGAAATGGACTTCAGTGATAGCTCTACTCACAACTGGCTCTTCGTCTGAGATTTTCATGTTAAAAAACACCTTAACAGGAAAATATATATGTGAGAAGAGTCATTGCGCAATGTTGCGTGCAGTTAACATGAGTTCTCATAGCAACAAACTGCCTTCTTCATCAATGCATGAGGTGCCAATCACATTTCCTCTGTCAGGCTGCTGATGACATCACTGGCTCAGTCCAGGACCATAGCCAGTTGAGGACCCAAGGCATACATACCCACCCCCTCAACGTACATTGAATCATCCATGATATGAACATCCAATTTGAAATCAGTTTCTGATGCTAGATTACTTGTTTTGATTATTATGTTGTTTAATTGGGCGTTGTGAAAAAAAATTACAAGTAATTTCATGCGTAGATATTACACAAGTGTGTGCGTGTAGGCAATAACTGGTCATGTTCCTGACACATTTTTTTTTTTACAAATTAGAAACATTGAGCAATCCACGAATTTATCTGCAAAGAGGTGATTGGTTGTTGTGACACGCATTGTACGTTAAACGAAGGGATCTTGACATGGAGTTGTTGAGAATTTAACAAATGCATGCTTTTCAATTATTTCATGCATGTTTCAAGTTTCATCAGACACAGAAGCTGCAAGCACAAAATAAGCATGGATTTTTCATGGAAAAGAACAATAAGGAATTATTTATTCCTTATTGAGAAATTTCTCATACTATGTTTTAAGGATTATTTTTCCCATCTTATTCTCCTTCCTTCCACTCCACATGCAATTGTGTCCGCTGTCTTCACGCCAACCTTGTGCCATGTCCCGCCATGGCTGTTTCTGCAGGAACTCGTGGTCCAGTAGAGCCGCCCGGTGCTCACGTGGAGCTAGAGCAGAGTGGTGGCGCGCACTCAGACAGCGGCTCCATCTCTCCGTCGTGGGAAAGAGATCGCAGGGGACCCCCAATGGGAGCCCCCGGTCCATTTCCCTCTCAAGGTGTGTTTTAGAAAGGATCAGGACATTTAGGAATTTCGTGTAATCCTTCCAATAAGTTCGGATTTCCTTCAGCCTCCATTAAAGGGGGCATGTATTTTTATTGTGTTTTTTGTTCTTTAAAAAAAAAAACAATCATGGCCATCAGGTTGGATTTAGCAAAACTTGCAGTTATGCAATTTACAACACTTGTTTCTTGTCAACAAATTAAAATAAAGTGCAGAGAGTGAAATTTTACAGCTTGTTTCTGACTGAATAAAATTGGACAGTTGTGCATAAAATGTCACAATATTAACTCATATCAATATGAAGTTGCCTGATCAAAAATAGAAACATTGCATCAGACAATTTAGCGGCACTAGCACCGTGATTGACTAGCTAGCATGTCCCACCTCACAGTTCAGGGGTGTGCATGGTTGATTCCGTGTCTGGCCTTCCTGTATGGAGTTTGCATGGTCTCCCCGTACCTGTGGGTTTGCTCTGGGTACTTTGGTGGCCTCCCACAATCCAAAAACAAAAACATGCATGGCAGGTTAATGGAACAGCAAATTTGTCCCATGATGTGTGTTGTATTGTATATACAGTAAAGTCTCGTTATATCGATATTCTCGGGAGTCGGAAAAAATATTGATATAACCGGACTATCGATATATCCGATCCTGCGGCATGTAAATTTTCTCCTTGCGTTCATAGAAATTGTATCGTAATAAGCAGTACTATCGATATAACCGATATAACGAGACTTTACTGTAGTCTCGAAAGCCTGTTGACGGTCTGACCAAATGACTGACTTCAAAACCTTCCGTGATTAAAATCTCTTCTCGCTGTCCACTTCCATTTCGCATTCTCTTGCTCAGGCTATATGTTTCCTGAACCCGGAGGTCCAATTTACAGGAGGCCTGTTCCTCCCCCGGGAGTGATGGCTCCTCTGCCACCTCCAGGTCCACCTTTTTCCCATACAAGAGGTCTTCTTAATTCTGGGCCCCTGGGACCCGTTCACTCCTCAGACCCAACAGGTGACCACTCCTCCTTTCATTTTCCTCTAAGCAGACATATTCCCCAGCGGACTCATGTTATGCGCTAGGACGTGTTTCTTTGTCATTCCAGATGATACAAACAGAGAAAACAGCCTTGGACACGAGCATGATCATAGAGTGGTTTGTTTTTACGTCTGTGCTGGAGAGCAAACTTTTTAAATCTAAATTTAATTTCTGCAAATTTTTGTGATGTTGGATATTTTTCATTAGCCTATTCCCAGTGATCGAAGGACTCCTCCTGAGCTGGCTTTAAGAAGGGGGACGGCACCACCTTCTGGACCGCCAATGGGCCCCATCGATGGCCCATTTCCTCGAAGAGCACCCTTTACACCTCCTGATTTCTTTCCTCCCAGAGGGCCCGGAGGACCTCCCATGATGCCAAGTTAGTAGTCATGTTCCGATTGGACTATGATCATAGCGAACCAAGTTTGCTAGGCTTACTCTCTTGCAACCCTCCCACTCTAGTGTTTGCTCCTCGGCCAGGGATGATGTTCCCTCCTCGCTTTGCTCCAGGGGGCCCTCCGCCTCTTCCTCACCCACTTTCATATGGTCCCCCAATGCGGCCTCCTCCACCAGATGGCCTTCCGCCTCCCTCTGTGGGTCCTCCCGTGACCCAGGAGATCTTCCCACACATACCACGCAGCCAATCACAAGATGAGCAAACATCCGCTCCTTAAGGTGCCATTCTCACCACATTTGATTTTCACTTGTTCAGAGAGACGCTGCTAATGGGGAAGCATCATTCCTGGAAGAATACCCAAATAGTCAATCATGAATGTCATTTGGATGGACGGTACTTGAGATTGCAGCTGGTTCTGATAACGGTAGCTATATTTCAGCATGTGTTTTTGTCATGTACTTCGACATTTGGGACATGACTGAATGATAGCCAATCCAAGATGCTTTCGGTAATTAATCTTGTGATTCGTGTTGCTCATTCATCAATGCTGCATTTCATCCGTCAACCCCATTGATCTTGATCGGGGTCTTGAGTGAGCTGTTGCCTCACCCAGTTGACTTTGGGCAAAAGGCTCGTAACACCTCAAACTTGGCCCAAGCCAATCACGGGGCATAGAGACAAAATAAATGAGTTTCAGTCACATTCACATTGATTGATTCAATCGTGTACCTAATGTAGTTGTTTTTAGAGTGGGGGACTGGTGGGGTGGGACGGGGAGGGTTGTAGAAAACCCAGGCATACACATCTAGCACATGCAAACGGCACATCAAAAGGAGGTGAAATTCAAGCCCAGAACTTTGATTGTGACAAATCAACAAATGCTCCCCCTACTGCTCTCTTCCACAATCATCGGCAGAAAATGAACCACCCAGTGTCGTTTAAAAAATAATAATAGCAAAACAAAAAATAAAACGAAGTGCAAAATGTAGTAAATGGGTGTGTACTTGAATATTTCTTCCAGTTCTAGTCTATGAAATCCATTCTTCAGGCCTATAAGAATCTACAAATACTTGACTCGGCCTGTTTTTATGTTTCATAGTGATTTGATGTAGACTGTGATGAAATTCCTGGAAACAAGAAAAAATCAGCCTTGTCATTTTACGGTCTGTATTGATCCTGAATTATTTTGTGAATATTTATTACATCACAATTTATGTGAGCATATGGCTAAAGAAACAAAGGGTTGCCAAAAAAAAGAAGGCGCTAAACAATTAAATACATTCTGAAACGTTATTGGTGTCACAATGGCATTTTGTTTTGCACAACGGTTTAAAGGACAACCGACACCATTTTTTTGTTTCCTAGCTGACATCCGAAAAAAGTTTTATAGCGTCTAAAATACCCATAACATGCAGGCTGATATTTTAGTCAAATGCAAAACACCAATAAAAATGACTTAGTGTCTCAAAACTGCCACAAAATGAGCTCGGATCTGGGCAGATTCAGAAAGTCCCGCTCCCTTGTTCGTGACGTCACTATTGGTCACACACTGCCTTGCTCCAGAATCAAAACAATGGCTTCAGAGTGTTCAGATTCGGAGTAGATGCTTTCTTGTTACTCATCCAGTTATGAATATGATTCAGATAGTTCTGAAGAGGAAAGCATAAATGTTTGCAATTGACTAAAGAAGTCCTTCCATATCAATTTGAGCCATCTGGACTCCAATGTAGCGCCCATAAAATGCACAAGATGGCGCACAAGCTCCGTTGGAAATGGGCTGATTTGTCCGCTGGGAATTTGTGTAAACTTACACCTTCTTTATGTGTGTTCCCGCAATTGGCTGCGACACACAACGATTCACCATCGCATTATTTAGGTAGTTTTCCTTCCAATCAACACGGTGTTTTCAGATGAAAAAAAGTACCCAAAATGCATTGTGTGTTGCTTTCTCAGTCACGGGCGTTCCCTCCGTGACGTCACTTCGGGCATCGTTATCAACTCGAAAACAAGACTTCCTGAATATTCAGCGCGAGTCTTACACCATAAAATATAGCTATATGCGGTGGAATCTTTGTAAAATGCGCCCAGTAGAAGTCATTTGAAGTGATTTTACAAATTATGGACGCAACTTGCCCGGAGGTGTCGGTTGTCCTTTAACAGAGTTTATGATAGACTAAATAAATTTTAGCGCTTAGGTGTGCTGTATAGGATGAACATCTGTCACATTTTACACTAAATTAGGGTGTCTGATTCTAATTGATATACAAACTGCAATTCCAATGGAGATGTGATGTGTAAAACAAATCATTTCGGTTGAATCTTTGTTTCAATGAAATGTAATTGAATATACTCCAAAGATATACAGTGATACCTCGGTTTTCGACCATAATCCGTTTCAATACGTTCCAAAACCGAATCAGCACTTTCCATTAAAATCAATGTAAAAAAAAAAACTTAATCCGTTAGTCTACAAAACTACTTTTTCACAATTTCATCGCATAAACTGGATCAAAACTTAATAATAGACCAGGCCATGTGTAAATTCTATAAAAACAAACTTTTATTTTCACCAATTTTTAACATCAACATTAACATATGTACATAAAAGTCTAACACCAAACCACACTGCCGAACAGCTCTTTGAGTGCGGACGCGGTTTGTTATCGGGTGGAGAACTTTTGCTATTATGGGACTGAAAAAGACCCCACCACAGGCTAGTGTTAAGCCGAAGAGGACACAAAAGAAAATTACGGTCAATCAGATGAAGGAGATCATCGCAAAACACACGAGGTGTGCCCGTTTGTGTGACTGAGCGTCCCAGTACCAGTTCACTAAGTCATATTGTCTATGCAACAGTCGTTTCTTATCCAAGAAACTTTGTCAGCAAACTAAAGTCTTACTGGTAGTTTAGGCCCTATATATATATCCCTACTGTCCAGACATGGCGGGTCCAGACTCTGCTATGATGGGTCCCTGCTCTCAGGTTGGGGGGAGCAGAGGACTATGTTAGGGTAATTCGCCATACAAACATCTCTAAGCATCGCTCTGTAGTCTTTGTTTACATTTTGAACTTCCTCATACGTCATATCTTGCCTTCCTTTACACAATGTCGCATTTTCATTACGTCACATCCTGTCGCGTCATTACTATGCGCCGCATAAATACTCCTGCAGCCCGTTCGTCTCTCTCTCTCTCCATGCTCGCTCCTCCGTCCACACCGCGATGCCCCGCGCTCTCCCAATTAAATCAACTTTCTGTTCAAGACCTGGCTCCCTGATGATTTAACCATCGATCTCCATCTACACCCGTAGAAGCAATGAACCAAGGGCGAACGATAAAAAATAATCCAACAGACTACTCCCTGCCACTCCACTGATTGTTCCTATTGTTCTGACTTATTACTTCAATTGTCCTGCCTGAGTAACTACGTCTGTTGTACGAACAAGCAAAAAAATAATAAATAAATAAATAAATACTATAAATTTCGCAGGGATAATACTAGTGGGCCCCAATCGGCAGTACATATGCACCTGGAAGCTAGCAACCACTTCTTTGACAATGAGGTTAAAATATTCGCGAAGAAAATTAGATGGTTTGAAAGGGGAGTAAAAGAGGCTATTTTCATAAAACAGCAAAACCTTCACTAAATCACCATGGTGGGGTGAGGTTCAATTTGGATCGTTCGTACAACAGACCTCTGAGGCAACATAGGCTTAGTTATGTGTATGAGGTGATACCAGAGCAAATGGGGCAATCAGGCCAGTTGTAGACCCCTTACTTAGGCAGGACAATAGAAGTAATCAGTGTAGCCGCAGGGAGTAGTCCTCGGCTCCCCCCAACCTGAGAGCAGGGACCCATCATAGCAGAGTTTGGACAGTAGGGATATATATATATATATATATATATATATATATATATATATAGGGCCAATACTACCAGTAAGACTTTAGTTTGCTGAAAAAGCATCTTGGATAAGAAGCGAAACGTCCAACACCTTCAAAGAAGTACCTAAACCAAAGTACAGATGACGGCTGAAGAAACCTTTTCATCGAAGTAAAACAAACCAAAAAAATTCACTTTAAATATTCAAATCTTGTCCGTTATTAGATTTTAGCCCGAGCCATTTCTTAGGCTGTCAAGGCACCCAGTGCTGAATATTGTTTCTCGGCAGTTGAGAATGGGTCGGTTCCTGTCCGTCCTGAACAAAAAAGCTGGACTGTCCGACTCCACCTTTCCTCTGTGGGGACCAAGTGTGGCAACAGCCTGGATGACAACACACATGCACATCACAGTTCAACCAAAGCTTGAAAAATATTTGACTGAGGTGATACGGACACACAAGCCTACCTTCCTGATGGCTGTCCAGTCGTCTAAGATGTCAAAGTCAGGAAGCATGTGGACAATATAAGGTCGTGTGAAGGGTTAAGGTTTAAGATGCAGAAGATGAAAGCAATTTCAACATTTTCAAGAAGCGCCACAAAATAAATGTGTTGTTGTCCATAAAAGGATATCTGACACAACTGAAGGTCTTCTTCTCTTTTTATCCAGACTCAACGCATTTTTCCGCTTCTTCCGTCCTGTGAGCTCATCATTCCACAGCTCTGATAATACCAATAGAACACAATAGAACATGTTTGAATACTGCTGGTGTTTTTTTTTCAATGCCAATTTGTTTATACAGGTACTGTACTCCTTGAAATTGTGAATTCAGTTCGGTCGGACACTGTGGACAAAGGCTTGAACACAGAAAGATTGTCTTTTACTGCCGGCAGGAGACACAGCCATTCACGACAGACACCTAAATTCTGCAGCCCTCTGCCAAGCTATTTATTGAGAGTATATGCAAATGTTAGTGATACATTAGTAAAACATAGTTTTCTTGATTAGAATACCACACCCCTGGGTGTTCTAAGCATAAACAGCTGTAAGCAATAAACCATTGTCTTTACCATGAACTGATAAATTTGTAACCTGACTAATTAGCTCTTCGTGTGAAGGAGTTTAAAGTCGTAAATTGCTCATGTGATAAAGGAGTTTACCAAGTCCTAAATTCAGTCCAAGGCCAGATCTCCTCGATGAAGATGACAGTTTTAAGAGGCTGTGTCTGTTGACCTCAGATTGACCTCAGGCCATCTGCGCCTTTTGTTTGGTGGGCCAACTAAGCATGAAACTTTTAAATATGATAACTTCTTATTCTGTCTAATCTCGATCAGAAAACGAACGGATGGATAGTGTTTTTGGTCTTTGTGTCCCTGTGCCAACTAGTGGTGATTAAAGAAGGAATCAATTGTAACATAAAAGGGTTGGTTGTATGCTCCGCCACTGGCAAAAACATGATATTCAGAACGACATTGGTGAAACATGAATTGAGCAGTTCACTCCACCAGGTTTCATCAGTTTTAGAGAATGGCCATTTCGCCACTTGCTGTTGACTCAGCATGATATCACAGTTGCGAAGGACTCATTTCATAACATTCATAACCAATTAGGGGTCGGACTATAAACAACACGTGACGGGGTCAGAAAATAGGCGAGATGCTCTTAGTATGGTATGTAAATGTACCTGGATACACAAAGTCCCATCTTTCTTGGTAGCGGTGTTTTACAAAGCAGTCACGTTTAGCCACATAAAATAATAAAAATAATAATAATACATTTGATTTATAAGCACCTTTAAAAACTGTCAAGGTCACTTTTCAGTCACGGGATCAGTTTTTCTGTGGGTGAGCAGCGGCAGCCACACGCACCAGCGTTCACTCAACCTAGAAGTAACTCAAATAGATAGAAAGCTAGCTAGCTAATAGATAGCCAGCCAGCTAGATAGCCATTTAAGTGATAGCTAGGCAGATAGCTAGCCAGCCAGATAGCAAAAAGATGGTTACTATTTACACTGCCTTAAAACTCAGTATTCAACTTGGTCCATGGACTCGTAGAACAAAAGTCGTAAAAAAAACGTCACAGTTGATACTTGTAGTTGTATTCTGGAGTTGTTCAACTGGCGTACTTACTGTTACGGTCCTGGTACTGCTATACCAAAAGTGCCATTCAAGATGAAACAAATGTCCCTAATAATAATAATCATAATACAATTCATTAATAAGCACCTTTAAAAACTTTCAAAGTCACTTTACAGTCGCAGGATCGGTTTTTATGCGGGTGAGCAGCAGCAGCCATATGCGCCAGCGTCCACTATACCCAGAATATAACTCAAAATAGCTAGAAAGCCAGCTAGCTAACAGATAGCTAATAGATAGCCAGCTAGACAGTTAGCTAACTAGCTAGATAGCCATACAACACACAGTGTTGTGGCTGCCAAATATTTTAGACAGTATAGCGACATTGGCTGATGGGTGACACAACGCAGAGCGAACCCTGTTACCTGATGTGATATCGATGCTGTGTCTGTCTTCTTCCCATCTTTTTATTTTCTCCTCCAGTTCGCTTTGAACCGTGTCAAACAGAAGCAGCTTCTCACTCTGGCCACGCACAAAACGCACACATTAAATCAGACACCCCAGACCAACTACATATTGTATATTGCAAATTTTTCAAGGAGTTTGCAATTTGAATAAAACACCCATTTACCTTTTATTCTTGTCAGAAGAAAGAGGAAAATCAACTCATCAACATACAGAAAGCACAACTAATGAAGTGTCAGTCATTTGCCATGCACTCTTGGTCACACCCGTGGGCACTCCCACAGGCTTCCTCGGACCTGTTACCTTGGACTTTAAGAGATTGGCTTAAATCAAGGCTATCAAACTATTGTTTTTGTCGCGGGCCACATTATAGTTACAGTTTTCTCTCGAGGTTGTTATGAATTTGGGGAAACCATTAGAATGTTTCCTCTCCTCCATATATGACATACAGAACACACAACAAATTAATAACTAATTTTCATATCTGAAGTCAAGAATAATGACTGTTATTGTGGTTTACATATGATAATTTGAAATTTTGGTTCGGACTTCAGCAAGCATCATGGCACTTGACAAGCTTTATTTGCTTTTGTGGACCGAATAAAATGGTGTGACAGGCCAGATTTGGCCCGTAGGCCTTGATTTAGACACCTTTAGCTTAAACTATGGTAGAATGAGGCTTTCCAGATCAACCCAAAAAGCCTTGTTAGGATTAGCCGTAGGTTGTTTTTGGCAAAATATTTAGTTTTGTATTCTTTTTTTCTTTCTTTTTATATGACTGTAGTCGTGTTGATCATGAAGTTAGCGTCGGAACGCTACATAGTGCAACGCGAGTCGTGCGGATTGGTTTCAAATAAGGCAAGAGGAGGTACTGTGTTAGCTGCTTAAATGTTAACAGTGTTAGATAAATCTCCCTTGCGTAATCCCAGTATGATACTTCTACTGTCTAAAAATATGCATGAATGCATAATTTATGCTGTTTCAGAATCCCAAAGTATGACCGAACATTTTCCCTGCTAGCTAAGGATGAAGAGACTGTCGTGCTGGCCAAATCATTCAGCAAAGAGGAAATTATGTCAAAAATAAAATGTCTTTCATGATGAGGTGGCGTGGGGGAAGCAATGACGTAACCAAGTCAAAGGCACTGAAAAACTGTCAAGCTGGGCTTCAGTGGTTGTTTAACGCGGTGAAAACAAATGAAGCCTTGTTAAATCAACGAAGCTTTGCGACCAAATGGTTTTCACATTGTTTCTTGCTTCATGGTGCTTCATTTGCTCTCTGGGGCCACCAATGGTTTACAAGCCCAAAATGTCAACAATGTTGAGAATTCAGTTTCTTGTTTCAGAAAAGGATATGAACATGTTTGTGTTAGTACTATATGAACAAAATCAAACTAGTGCCACGGGGATAATTTGTTTTCCCGGTTTTATTGAGAGATAACATTTTAAAATGTTTTTTGGGGGGGCTGGTCGGGGGAGGGTTTGGAAAAATATTCATTTCCAGAGCACAGAAGCTGGGGTGCAGACAAATGCAACTGCCAGTTCATAGAAATGAGGATATGCATTTCCACATCTCCAAATACACTAACGGATTGTTCATTGTGTCAATTATGTTGTTCGGATAGGTACTTATGGACCTCCACAGTTGTATCAGTTGTGAAGTATGGGGTCCTGTGGTCATTCGGGCTGCGGCGTCCAAACGCTGCCAGTTTGCTGTCAGTGGCAAACTCAACATTTTTTTGACACTTTAAGTCATTTTTATTTGTGTTTTTCATTTGACTAAAAATATCAGCCTACTTGTTTTGGGTATTTTATATGCTATAAAACGTTTTTCTGATGTCAAAAAAAAATGGTGTCGGTTGTCCTTCAAGGGAGAGTGGCAAGAAGCAAGTCATTGTTGAAAGAAAGCTATAAAAGTTTTGTTTGCAGTTTGCCATAAGCCATGTGGGGATACAGCTTACGTGTGGAAGAAGGTGCTCTGGTCAGATGAGACCAAAGTGGAATCTTTTGGTCTAAATGCAAACCGTTATGTGTGGCGGAAAACTAACTCTGCACATCACTCTCTACACACCATCCCCACTGTCAAACATGGTGGTGGCAGCATCATGTTGTGGGGCTGCTTTTCTTCAGCTGGCACAGAGAAGCTGGTCAGAGTTGATGGTAAGATGGATGGAGCCAAATAAAGGACAATCTCGGAATAAAACCTGATGGAATCTGCAAAAGACTTGAGAATGGGGCGGATGTTCCTTTCAGCAGGACAACAACCCGAAACATAAAACCTGAGCTACAATGGAATGGTTTAAAACAAAATATATTCCTGTGTTAGAATAGCCCAGTCAAAGTCCAGACCAAAATCCAATAGAGAATCTGTGGCAAGATCTGAACATTGCTGTTCACAAATGCTCTCCATCTAAACTTGCTGAGCTTGAGCTGTTCTGCAAAGAAGAAAGGGCAAAAATTCCAGTCTCTGGATGTGCAAAGCTGGGTTTAATGAAGGATTTAGTTGTTTTATAAGAATCGTGATATACCCCGTCAAAAGACTGTACTGCAGCTGCAATTGCAGCTGCTCTTTAAATTTTCATTCTTACAATGTATGGAATAAACTACATTACTTTGTGGTTACACCAAGTATTGAAATACAAAGGACTCTTTGGGGTACTGAATACTTTTGCATTTGTTGAATGACCACCACATTTTCCAGGTTTTTTTTTAATTCAAAATCATGTATAATTATCTGTCTACTTCACAATTGTGACCTGCTTTGTGTGGGCCTTTCACATAAAATGCCAATAAAATATACTTATGTTTGTTTATAAAATTTTTCCCGAAATTGAAAATACGTAGAAAGGCAGATTTCTAATAATTGGCAGTTTAAGTTTGGTTCTTTCATGCAGAGAAACATCCGCCAGCAGCCTCGTCCTCACCACTGAGACTGCTGCTGGGGTTGGGACAAAATGTTTCGGACGTTTCGCCTCCTAAAGAGAGAAGTCACATCGTATGATGCCACTGTTTCCTCAGGCTCCATAGATGAGGTCTTTGATCCAGACTACAAACGTCTTTGGTTGTTCTTTACGTGATATGTGTTGTCAACCAACGGAGCTTACTAGTTTTTAAATATTTTCCTACATTGTATGTAAAGGAGTCAATGCTACACATTAATGGGTCTGAGGGGGAACCCTTCTTTATGTATTTTTGGCAGGCCATAGATACATGGCGTGTATAATCTAAAATACATCTGTTTGTCTATATGTTTTCCTTTCTCTAACTTTTGGAGACAGTCAATCATTTCTTTCTTGTATCTATTGGAAGGGTCCCTTTTTAGTTGCTCATACGTGTTAGAATCACTGATTAGCCTATTTATTTTGTCTTCATAATCCAATGTGTTGAGAAGCACTGTGCATCTGCCCTTGTCTGCTGGCAAAATAGTAATATTTTTGTCTTTTTGTAGAGTAGTTAACGCCTTTCTCTCTTCTAATGTTATGTTGGACGGAGGAAGTTTGGCACTACTGAGAAGAGCTGATATTTTAATGCGTAGATCATCTGCCTCTGCATACGAAAGTTTGTTATTTTTAATAGCCGATTCAGTAGCTGTGATATAATCTATTGTAGGTATAGTTTTAGGAGTCACTGAGAAATTTAAACCTTTGGTAAGTACCGCCTTTTCTGTCTCTGAGAGATCTCTGTCTGACAAATTTTTGATCCAATTCTCCCTTGCAAACTGTTCATTCCTAATTTTTCGCGTGTTTAGCAGTAGCTGAGATTGTTTCAGTAAAACTAATTTTTGAAATTTGCCCTTTCGTCTCTCTTTGGTTTTGCTGCGGTGCCTCATATAACCGAATTTAGTAAATTCACACACTTCCTGATAGATTTTGTGGGTAAGTTTAGTTTGTAATCGCTGATAATAAGTTTCTATTTCTGACTGTTTGTTTTTTATCTCTATGTTAAGTCTCCTAATTCGCAAATTTAGAATTTTCCTAGTATAATTTTGTTGCATCTTATCGGCTAAGTATCCGGGTTCCAGGGGTGCTTGCTTCAAGCATTTAGGAATTAACCGGCTCTGTCTACATCTAAGATTGAATCTGAGGTGGTTCTTTAAATCAGCTAATTTAAAGGTGGCCTTTTCTAAGTTACGTACCAGCTGGTACGTAACTTAGTGCACCTGTACGTCTGAGAGCTTACACAGACGTACTTATGTTTGTGTTCAGAAAGTGACAAAATGTGGGAAAGTTCAAGGGGTATGAACACTTTTTCAAGCCACTGTAATTTGAATGCTCTATAGATGGCGAGATATTCCCAGACACACTCAAATACGTCTTTGTTTGTGTTTTTGAATAAATGTGGCTTGTCAAAGTATTCGGCCCCCTTACTTTTTTTTGACCATTTTCCACATGTCAATCTTAAAACAGAAAGTCATAAAATTATAATTTGAGAGAGGACACAAAAAAAGTGCAATGGCATTAAGACAAAACGTAAAGTAATATATTTTTTCAGAAATAAAAAAGTGAAAACTGTGTGATACTAATCTGCATTTTTGCTCAGTGCAGCCAACTCATTCCAGATGTTGATTATTTTTGAAAGGGCTTGTGTTGGCCGAAATTGTGATTATTGATGTTGATAAATAGAGTACACCTGTGTCAAGTATGAGTATAAATGGAGCTCCTCTGTAAATGCCTCAAAGGTGTGTTAAAAGAATGCTGGGGAGCAAAGAGTATCATGAAGACCACAGTTTATGATTCTGTTTGAAGCCTGGTATGTGGTGAAAAACTATCACAAGGCACTGTACATAAGACACATATTGTGTGTGCGTGTGTGAGTGGGTGCGTGCTTGTGTGTGTGTCTGATGTCACTCGAATCTGGAAAGAACTCATTCTGAATCAGTTTTTAATTTCCTATTCAATTGAAATGCCCACTGATTCGTGGCTAGCCCAACAGCTATTCACTATAATTTTGGAATTCGCAGTAGTTAGCCTTACTCAAGGTTGATTATTTCAAAGCAACTGTGCACAGCAAAAATGGAAATTCAGGCAAGTGTGTGTGTCCCTTTCTAACCTCCCAGTGCTGGTACGCTGCCTGGATCTCACACTTGTACTTATTCTTCACAGACTCCAAGCATAACTCCTTGTAGATTCCTGAAAAACACAATCGGCTTTGGAACATGACTTCCGTAATTTCCGGACTATAAACCGTAACTTTTATCAAAAGCTTTCAACCTTGCGGTTTATGCAACGCTGCGGCCAATGTATGCATTTTTTTTCTAACGTCAGCCATGGAGCGCTCGAGTACTAAAGATAAGAGTGAGACAGGGCGAATATGTGTACCGAGGAAAACGCAAGTAACTTTGAATGTAACTTTGTGTGTGAATCGTGCCTTGAAAGTGGCCCACCGAGTTGAATGGGCGGCTTGTATAACCAGCGGCGAGAAATCGTTTACCAAAACTGGCCGTATGCGAAGAGCAACTTTTGCACAAGTCTGCCAGTGGATCCTGATAGCGTGGAGCAGTGTGAAAAAAATCTAATATCACCAAGGGGTTTCGAAAAGGTGGTCTGCTTCATGACGGAGAGGACAGCACAAGCTCGGGAGTGACTTTATCTCAGCATGAAAGTGACACAGCAACAACCAAAGAGAGAATGAGAGCGTGTGTGGCGAGGAATATCTGACGCTATTCCAATGTGCCACAAGATTAGGACGGCTCTCAGCGATTTGCTAAAATATTTCTTCCTTGTCCCAGTGACTTGGTATGTTTTTGTACCCAGACCTTTCAGCGAGTGCTAACGTGTTGCTTCTGTTAGTGCCGGACTCTGACTTTACAGGCATGTTTTTTTTAACCAGCCCTGTTCAGGCTGTGTTGCTACCGTAATGCTTGCTGTGTTGCTGCCACGCAACAGGCACTGTTTTGAAACAAAATTTAATCATAATTATAATACATTTAATTTCTAAGCGCCTTTCAAAACTCTCAAGGACACTTTACAGTGACAGGATTTTTTTTGTGTGCAGATGAGTAGCAGTTGAGGTATACTAATTACTATTAAAAAAATTCTGTGTACCGTCTTTCTTTATAAACATCTCATGTTTCAATTTGGGCACACGTGGTTCATAGACAGGTGCAGTTTATGTATGTACATTTTTTTTCCCTTTAAAACGGTACTGGATGAGGCTAATAATCAGGTGCGCTCTGTAGTCCGGAAATTACGATACATTGCCCAGTGTGTAAAGAGATTTTGTGACACGTTATGATTACCTGCCACCTTGGTGCGAACCTGTATGTTGTCTAACAGTACGGCAAGAGGATCCAAATATTCTGCTGCACGTCCGGCCTCCACCTCAGCCAGCCTGCTGTTGACCTGAGTGTGACGTTCCCGATACAGCCTGCATGCACAAAATATTTGCAGGATTTCACACTGCCTTTTATTTTCAAACAAATGGGGCAAATAGCCTTGCAAAAAATCTTGCACTTTCTTACTGGTCTTTGACATGCGTGAACTGTTTCTCCAGATTAGACATTTCATCCAAACACTCACTCCTTCTTCGCTCACAATCCTCTTCATCCATTTCTGCGACATACACAAGTAACACATTGGCAATGTCCTGTGAAAAAACATGTATGTAATTTTGGCCTTTTGATATATAACTATTTCTCAACGTTAATGGTCGAACATGTGGACAAGCCATTAAAAATGTTCTTTATGGAATGCAGGCATTGGTATTAATACGGCTACATCTATCAGTGTCTTGTCTGTGTCAGTACATAATTACATCTGACATTCTTACCAGAGCTGTCTCCATTATCAGATATAGAGGAAGTTTCAGAATCCTCCTCCTCTGAACTTGATTCTTCTTGCTCCTGATCCTCAACTTCCATTTCCTCTGTTGTGCCCTCCTTCTCCCGGTCGCGATGCACTGGCATTAAATTGACTCTGATGAGTCGCAGAAAGAAATGTTTCTTTCAATGGTCGCCCCATGGCGAGTTCTAAATGTCTTGTCGTGGCAGATTTAATATGACCGATTTACATTTTCGCTTAGCTAGGACCAAAAGTAATGATCGTTTGTATATTGTTTTTTATTCGGCATTAAAAACCGTCGCGACATGATTACGTTTTCAGTTCTTCTACTTTTGGGACTTTTTGGATTCAGGCGTGTCTTAGTTTGCAAATATCTTCGAAAAAGAGTATAAACATTGATGTACAACATCTTGCCTTGATCCATCTTACACGCGTGTATTGCAATTGCATGCAATTGTCGCAAAATAAGTGGAAGGCAAAAACTAAACACAAGCGTGTTAGCCTTTTAGCTACACAACCAGCAACAGAACGACTTGTTGCTATGCGAACACTACGCATTTTCCAACGCCAAATTATGACTCACAAACGTAAACCGTTGGTGTTTTTTTTTTTAACCCTGTCATTTTTTTTTACAAAACACGTCCGAACGTATTTTTCCTACCCTGAAATGCTGCCCAGGGGGAAGAAATGCTAAAAACAAAACTCTTTGACGTGAACCTAAACGTGCCGGAAAATGTAGTTTTCCAATAAATATCACCGGCCATTAACAATGCCACAAATGCGCATCGTTACTACATTACCCAGAATTCACCACTGGCTCGAGGCGGTCAAACGGCGTTACATCTTAGTACCTGTAAAACGTTATTTTTCTCTCCAACATACAATCAGCATCTGTTGCATTCCCTTTCTTTCATTACACACACCCTCCCACATTAAAACACCACATATTATTGGAGTGTGTTTGTTCATAGTGTCTTTTATCCATGATTTAGTTTCCCCTCCCTTCTCCGCCATGATGTTTTTCGAGTGAGACACTGAACGAGCTGGGTGAGCTTAATACATGTAGTTACTTTAGCCTTCGGGCTGCAGACTGTTGTGGGAAAGGATATGTAATGGCTATATGCTGTAGCCGCTCCGGTATACCACCTATGATGATTAAGGCAAATAAACTGTGTCCATTTGGAGACGGTTTCCTAATGCGACGCATTCGTGCTAACACCGGAACGCAGTGTGACTGATTGCGTTTGGTTATTTTGAAGATTAACGCTCGCCGCAGCTCTCCAAATTGCTACGTTTTAGAGCTAGCACTTCCTCGCTCTCTACATTCTGCTCCTAGAGTCTCCAGCCTCAGGAATGTTTTCCAAAAAGCCTCACGGGGACGTCAGAAAATCAACACAGAAAGTGTTGGACCCAAAGAAGGATGTCTTTACGAGGCTTAAACATCTCAGAATAGTCATAGGTAAGTTAAATATCCTTGTTGAGTCGCTAACGTTCATGACTACGTGAAAGTCTTGGAATGTCATAGGAAACGAAGAAACCGAAAAAGCATCTCCGAATACCACGAGAGTTGTAATGTTATATACGATTCGCTTTCAGCAGATTTTGTCGCACCTGATCTATCATTGGTCGTGTTGAGATTTTTAATGAGGCTGTAATGTTTTCAACCACGTTATGGTGAAAACATAAATTCTAACCAATGTGTACTTTACAATTAATTGGATTGGATTTGCCTTTATTAGTCTCGCAGTGGAGCAATTTACATTTCACAGCAGCAAAGTTATGAAAGAAATGAAACTAGAAAACCAAAACACAGGAGCTGCTGGAAAGGCATGGCAGTACATTTTTGGGCTACTTTGAACACAATATGTGTGTTTCATTGGAAGCACCGTTTATTAATCGTTTTTCAATTAAACACAATTTAGACACCTCTGCATAGGAAATGAAATTGGTGGACGATCGTCTTTTGTGGTGCTGGAAGCATAACATTCAATAAACAAAGGCCCTCTGTTTAGGGGTGTGTCTAGTTACACTCACCTATCAATCCATCCGTTTTCTGAACGCATGGGTCATCGGGGGTGCTGTCTTGGGACAGTGGGCACTGGGTCGGGTTCACCCTGAACTGGTTACCAGCCTATCACATGTGTCTGTGTACAGTACCATTTCATTATTTAAATGTATGTAATTTATGAAAATAACATTTCATAAGGTAACTTTTCTAGGATAAAAGACTCAGTAGACTGGAACTTCTTTTCCTTTCGGCTTTTCCCTTCAAGGGGTCGGTCGCCACAGCAAATCAGTGTCCTCCATCTTTAGAGCTTTTACGTCGGATGCCCTTCCTGACACAACCCTCTGTATTTATCCGGGCTTGGGACCGACACAAGAATACTTATGTCCCTTCGTGGCTACAGAACAAGCAACTCGCTCGTAAAAGGCTCCCAAACACAAAATGGTCATCGGCACAGCAACATTCAAAAAAGCAAAAACTACACTCACCATTTGATGACAATGCTCTGATCTTACCGTGAAATGGGCATCTCTTTCCCTACATTACATCACATTTGGAATACTTCTTTCATTAGTGTGCATCAAAATATGATGCGAGAGCTCAGGGTGCGTCAAAGGATTGACTGCTATGCCTATATTAGTGAAACACATAATCAGACTGATGCACAGTAAATAAATAAATAAGTGCATATATATTGTTTAAACACTATATTAAAATTGGGAAGATGTGCTCAGAAAAAAAGTAAATAAAATAAATAAATAAAAACAGGTGAGTAAAAAGGCAAATAAACAAATAAATAAAACCCAAAAAACACGCACAATAAATATACATACAATTAAATACATCAAAATAAATACATATTAATAAACAAACAAAATTAAATATGAATAAAGAAATGGGCAGATACACGAACTGTTAATAGTCCCCAAAAATGGACACTACACACCCTCAATTTGCATGCTGTATGCAGACGAAAACAAGCCTTCGTGTTTCCTCTCGATGTCCTGCACAGTAGCACAACTTCCTTGCATTGTGAATTCCCTTGTGTATGTGTGTGGTACTGTATCTCTCTCTCTCTCTCTCTCTCTCTCTCTCTCTCTCTCTCTCTCTCTCTCTCTCTCTCTCTCTCTCTCTCTCTCTCTCTCTCTCTCTCTCTCTCTCTCTCTCTCTCTCTCTCTCTCTCACACACACACAATAAATATACATACAATTAAATACATCAAAATAAATACATATTAATAAACAAACAAAATTAAATATGAATAAAGAAATGGGCAGGTACACAAGCTGACTCTCTCTCTCTCTCTCTCTCTCTCTCTCTCTCTCTCTCTCTCTCTCTCTCTCTCTCTCTCTCTCTCTCTCTCTCTCTCTCTCTCTCTCTCTCTCTCTCTCTCTCTCTCTCTCTCTCTCTCTCTCTCTCTCTCTCTCTCTCTCTCTCTCTCTCTCTCTCTCTCTCTCTCTCTCTCGCGCTGGAGAAAGGGGGTGTGTCTCCCAGTAGTTTACGGAATAAAGACTACATAATACATGTACAAGCACGGATAAATACAGAGGGTTGTGTCAGAAAGGGCATCCGACGTAAAAGCTTGGCCAAAACAAACATGTGTATCATACCTCTGAAGATGGAGGTTACTGATTCGCTATGGCGACCCCTTGAAGGGAAAAGCCGAAAGGAAAAGAAGAAGAAAAATACATGTACAAACGCTCCCCACCTTACAAACTAGTTACGTTCCGAGCGGTCAATCGTATGGTGAATGTGTTCGTAAGTTGCTTCAGTGCTATATTTTGTATAGAATGTATGTTTAAATCAAACACTGAACGGTGAAGTATAAAACACAGACGATCTAACAGTCGTAAAATAAATTCACACATACTATAGTACGATGACATATATCCTTGGGTCTTCAGTAACCCATTACTAAAGCTGCTGACACGTAATTATGGAATTAATTGGTCAGCTTTGGTGTCCGTAGCATAAACATCCAGCCCTTGAAAACTGTGTGCTGTCTGTGTGCGTGTGCATGCGTGTGCGTGAAGCACAGTACGCAGCCAATCGCATGCGAGTTTGGCCGGAAAAAGGCACGCAATACAAAATCTAATTTACAGCATCTCTGGCCGAACATTTTTCGACATGCTGTACCCGCAAAAATGTTCGTATGTACCGTTATTCATCACTCAAATGTTCGTAAATTGGGGAGCGTCTGTATGGTCACTGATGGTGTAGTGCTACACTCACCTGAGACAGGGTAGGACCGGTTACAACTCTGCCTGTATGGATGTCAATGTGACTGTCGCCCCTATATGTGGCCTGTGACTGACTGGTGAACAAATCAGTGTGTAGCCTGTCCGAAGTCAGCTGGTATAGATTCTCCCCCTCACACCACACACACACACACACACACACACACACACACACACACACACACACACACACACACACACACACACACACACACACACACACACACACACACACACACACACACACACACACACACACACACACACACACACACACACACACACACACACACACACACACACGCACACATGCACACACACATTTTGAAAACTTGTCATTGACTGTAAAATAAAACATTGTAGCAAAGGTGAGACAACACACTTCCCAGAGTGCATAACTTCATTGTTATTGCTAGTTATTGGTTGATGATACCAAAACATACATCACAGATCAAAAGACATGATGGACATACAGTGAAGTAAAAAAAAAATACTTGCCCTCTTCCTGATTTCTGTGTTCTTTGCATGTTTATCACAAAGATTACAGTTCATAAAACCAAATTTTAATCTAACACAAAAATAACACAATGAGCTACAAAATGCAATTTCTAAATGGCAATTGCATTTATGAATTTACAAAAAAAAATCCAAAACTACCGGGCCGCTTGTGAAGAAGTAGATTCAAGAAGCAATCAAGAGATTGCGATGGTTGGTGATTTGTCTGTAGAGGAAGTTTGTCCTTCTCTTCTTCATAGAATTAATAATAATAATAATAATAATCATACATTTAATTTACAAGCGCCTTTCTGACCACCCAAGGACACTTTACAACAAAGACAATACACAAAACAGTAAAATCATGAATAAAACAATAAATAATAAAACAGCAGATTAAACTAGACCATGAAGGCAAGTTTAAACAGGTGGGTTTTCAGGTGAAATTTGAAAGTAGGAAGGGAGTCAATGTTACGGATGTTGGGTGGAAGTGAGTTCCAGAGTTTGGGAGCGGAGCGGCTGAAAGCTCTGCACCCCATCGTTGTGAGACGGGCAGAGGGCATATAGAGGTGGAGGGAGGAAGAGGATCTGAGGGCCCGAGAGAGAACGGAGATTTGAATTAGGTCAGACAGATAGGGGAGGGGCAAAGTTATGGATGGCTTTAAAATTGCTTCAACTTTACCACAAAACGGTGGTTTTCCACTATGAAATCCTTGTTCATCTCAATTGTATTCGAATCCAGACGTTGACTTAACCATTCCAAAACCATAATATGTTGTGATTATTATTTTTAGCCATTTAGGGGATGTGGTGCTGTATTTTGGATTGTTATCCTGTAGCATGATACAAGATTGCTTGAGTTAGGGCGCAAACTGATTGTCAGGTGTTTTCCTGAGGCATTTTCTGGTAAACAGCAGTAATCATTGTCCCATCAATAATTGCTAGTTGTCCTGGTCCTGAGGTAGCAAGACCACCACAGACCATCCCCTTTTAGTACCATGCTTCACCGTAGGCATGATGTTCTTTTACCAAATGCCATAACATTTTACCCCAGAAAAAAAGTTACATTTTTGACTCATCAACCCACAGAATGTGTTTCCAAAAGTCTTGAGGTTCTTCAAGATGGCTTAATCAATATGAGATAAGCCTGAGTGTTCTTTTTGGACAGCAGTGGTTTTCGCCCGGGAACTTTCCCATGGACGCTATTTTTTACCACTGTCTTTCCTGTGCTAAACTCTTGAACACTGTCTTGAAATGAAGGCAGCAATGTCCTTTGGGTGTTATTTTAGTTTATTTTGCCATTTCCAGGATGAGTCGTCATCCTACTCCTAGAATAATTTTAGCTGGTCGACCTCCTGTGAATGCTTGCCACTGTTTCTACTGTTCTCCTTTTATAGCTAATTGCTCTGACAGTGCTTCACTGGAGCCCATAATGACAACTTCTGAGATAAAGTAAATTTGCATGCAAATTTACTGGGGAATCTGAAATGATGCTAAACGCGTAGCTTTAAAAGTAGAAGACACTCGCTCACTTTCGGCCGCTGTTGCTGCTTATTTTGAATCACCATTATGTTGTTTAATTCTATTCAACAACACAATGGTTTATATATACTTAATTCTAATCATTTTTGCTTTTTCAGTGCTTTTTTTCGATGCATCTGTGATATTAAATAATGTGACAATTAAGGTATTTCTATATCGTCCACATTCCCTTTTGTATTTTCCAGAAAATGCGGAACCACCAGAGCTGAAGCAGTTCTTTGACCTGAACTACTCGCATATCTACTATGTTTTCTTTGAGAACTTTGTCACCATTGAGGTTAGCCTCAAGCAAAAAGGTAAGTTATAGTAAAACATGATTATATCTGCTGCAGAGCAAGCAATACCACAAACACAGCTTATGAAGCAAGCAACCTATATTAATATTTCACATACTTATTCAGCATTCCCGTGGCACCGAATCCATGAATCAAAAAAGGCCCTACTTTCAAAACGCATGAAAAATTCCCCAAATCATTCTTTCAAAAGTTTTTAAAATGTTGATAAGTAGGGTTTTATGACTGAATAGTCTCACATTTCAAAATAAATGAACATTCAATCAAAGAAATTAATAAGTAACATGATCATATCATGCAATTACAATTGTAGAACCACCAGAACAATTGTATGTTGTAGTAACTTTAAACATTGGAAATTGAATACTGTAATGCAAAATTGGTCTTGAATTTTCTTTGAAATGGAATGAAAAAGTCTCAAACATTATTGATATACAGTAAAGTCTCGTTATATCGATATCTGATATATCGATAGTCCCGGTTATATCGATACAATTCTATGCACGCACGGGGAAAATTACATACAAACAGGGTCGGATATATCGATAGTCCCGGTTATATCGATATTTTTTCGGACTCCCTTGAATATCGATATAACGAGACTTTACTGTAGTTGAATAAAACCATGTTTTTGGAGGACACACATTTCTGAAATCCCCATGCTCTTTAAACAAACAGTCAGTTTTGAAGAAAACAAATTACTATTTTGTTCTGCAGTTTTGAGATTGATGTTGCGGCACCCACTATTAAAGCATCTGGATTGGAGGTGCTAGTGAGCAATGTGGGCCTCTTGGGATTAACACTGGTATTTAATGCATAAATGGCTCGTCAAAAGTAAGCATTTATTTTCAGAAATTAATTGATAGCCTATCCCAGGGACAACCTTTACGACTCAAAGAGCCATTTGGACCCATTTCCCACAGAAAAGAAAACACTGGGAGCCACAAAATCCTTTTGACATTTAAAATGAAGACAACACTGCATCTTTTCATCATCGTTTTTTACCTTTATATATGCATAAACAAACTATAGTGTGTTGCATTTATGAATCAATGAACTGTTACAGAAAAGCGAAATTACATTTCTGCACGCAACAAAAACATTTTATACTCTGAAAAAAAGACGTTTGGTTGAAGATTACTTTCAGATCTAATGCTCAATGTCTATTTGACAGCTTCCCGTGCCTGACTATTTCCTGAGCGGCCACAAACCTAGCATATGTAGCTGAATTTGTAGATTCCATCCACTTCATAAAATGATTTTTTATCTGATCAGCCTTCCGCATCAGTTCCGAAACGGCTCTTTTTCTCTCATCTTCATCCAGATATTTTGGAGCAAAGGCTGTGTGTTTGTTCTGGAAATGTCTTGCAACATTTGACTTTTTGTTGTTTGCTAACTTCTCATTACATATTAAGCATACCGGTAAACCCGTCTCGTCAGCAGTGAAGGCGAACAAATCTGCCCACGTATCATTAAACGTTCTGTTTTCTTCAGACACTTTTCTTTTCTTAGATTTATCCATAGTTGGCCTACCTGGGGGTCGCAAAATTCAAGAAATCGTGCGCAATTTGGCGGTTGTGACCGGATATACGTGCACTGTCGATGGTTGTGACGTATATTATGAGCGAGAAAAAAATTGAATACGTTTTATTTTGTATTATTCATAATCACCATAATCTTCAAATTTAGAATTACATTTTGAAAACGAACGAACTAAAATAATATACATTAAATTAAATACTCATTATTTATTTTCTAAAGCCGCAGGGAGCCACAGCAGGGGGGTGAAAGAGCCACATGCGGCTCCGGAGCCGCGGGTTGCCAATGTCTGATCTATCCGTTTTGCAAATCAAGTCCACCACGCCAAGAAGTCTGCACAAATGAAAATTTTCAAGTCCATTCAAAATTCACGGGAAAGTTATTATTATTGTCATTATTATTATTATTATTATTATTGTTATCATCATCATCATCTGATTTCATGTGCAATCAATTTACAATTATAAAATCAATATCTGAAAAGTCTTCTTCATGCTCACATTTTTCAGGACACAAGTCTCAGAGGGAGGAATTGGACTCAATCCTCTTCATTTTCGAGGTACAGTATTTAAATTTCTTGGCACATCTTTAATTTATTTTTATGAGCGTCCAACAAATTCTTTAGATCTGTGGTAAAAGGTCTGCATTTTGAAAGGTCATCAGTCTGATGGCCTTTCTGATAACACTGACTTCTGTGAGCACAAAAACAAACAAACAAACAAATAGGTGTTATCAGTGCCAATGGCAACATAAGATGGGATTCATACTACTTTGCCATTGGCTTCAACCACTTGAAGGTCTTTTATACATAGGTGCATGGCAACATCAGGCATGCATCCTTGCAAAGAGATCCAATCATATCAATGATAAAATCATTATCAGTATGCATTCAACATGATAACAGATATTGCTGAAACTCACGGGGGTATATTAATATTTGTTGTTTCTTTGTTCCCGTTTCAGAAAATCCTCCAACTCCTCCCAGAAAGAATCCAGAGTCGATGGCAGTTCCACAGCATTGGTAACAAACACAGCTGGCTGTCAACCCTTTCCAAAACGTGTTAAATCTGCTGTTATACTTTCACTGGGACCTCTTCTAATGTGTGATTTATTGGACACATCTCTCATTTTCAGGACTGATATTGAAGAAACTGTTGCACACCGGTAACTCTTTAAAGGTATTTTACTTTTTTTAATCCAGATTAAGATTGTTTTTTTTTTTATTTCTATACGCTGGTGCAATACACACATGTATATGTCCACCCCACTTGCTCGTGGGCACTGCAGATCCGTCGAGAAGGTGTACGCCTGTTCCTGCTGTGGATGCAGGCATTACAAAATAATGCTCAACGTGAGCAACTCTGCATGTTTGCCTGTCTAATTCCTGGCTTCCCAGCTCCACTCTGCCATGGGACTCCACGCACTTTGGACACTCTGATCAACCCACCCCTGAGTTTAACTGAGAGTGAGTAGTAGAAAATTGTTTTAGTGTCCCAAAAGCTGTTCCCTATGAAAATAGACCATTTTAATTATGCTAATTAGTAATTATAATTGCAACTAACCTGTCACTGGATAGACAGACAGACAGAAAGACAGACAGACAAATAAATATGGCATCTTTTGGGAATTGATGTAGGGCTGCATTGAAAAAGTATTTCAACAAATTATAAATATATATTTTTGTTATCATATTTCCATCCGTTTATTGAAAAACACAATTTCCAGAATATTTCTTGGAAGAATCTGAATTATTTATTTTTTAATGTGTCTTCAAACGATGAATGTATCATCAAAAATAATGTTTGACTAATTTGATCACCAGTCATTTATCAGTCATTTGAACATTGGGTCTCTAAATAATTGTTTTACTCGAATGTGAGTAATCATTTTTAAATTCCACATTTCAGCTCAAGTCACACCAGAAGAGATTACCCCCCTGGTACATCCCCAGTCCGGTGACAAGAACCAGGAGGACCTTACCGCATACTTTTTGGAAGCCCTACTGAAATACATGGTAAACCAGGTATTATCATTTTTTTACTAACACAACTAACACAACATTACAGCACAATATCAAATGTCTTCACGTACTGAATATTATTACTAATCTACCAGTGTGAAAAGCAGGGTAATTATAGTTTTGGTAATTTTCACTCTTGTTAGTTTTTATTTCTGTTTGAGTTTGTTGTTGTTGTTGTCTATTTGTTTGCTTTTTTGTTTGTAGTTAGATTTTCTTAGTTGTATTTTTTGGTTTGTAAGTTCTATTATTAGTTTTCTTTTTTATTCTTCTTTTCCTTTTGGCTTTTCCCTTCAAGGGGTCGCCACGGCAAATCAGTGTCCTCCATCTTTAGAGGTTTGATCCGCATGTTTGTTGTGGCCAAGCTTTTACGTCGGATGCCCTTCCTGACACAACCCTCTTTATTTATCCGGGCTTGGGACGGCACAAGAAGACTTGTGTCCCTTTGTGGTGACAGAACAAGCAACTCGCTGAGTAAAAGGCTCCCAAACACAAAATGGTCATCGGCAGAGCAACATTCAAAAAAGCAAAAACTATGCTCACCATTTGATGACAATGCTTTGATCTGTGTGTGTCATAAAAATGTAACACAAATATGAATTTAGAAACATTTAAAAAGAAACTATCAATCCACAAATCAAATACAGCTAGTGCTTAATAGTACGCTCACTGAATGACAATACGTGCATAATACTGCTTCTAAAGCTTGAGTCGTCATAAGCCTAGGATGCCTTGTTTGCCAATTTGCCAACTTCTAAAGTACATTTGTGGCTTAAATTCATGTTCAGAATTGTTAAACTTGGTTCTACAGTGTACGTTTTATGTGTGTGTGAGGGAGGAGTTTGTCGTATACGTGGTTTTGTAAACACGTCTTACCACACATGACAATGTGGCCCGAGTTCAATGACAAAAGCATGGTGGCCATTTGGGCCAAAAGACAAAAACTTATGGTCACCTTGTTGCAATGTTATGTAATTTAATGCGGCTTGTGGCAACCCCTTGAAGAGAAAAGCCGAAAGGAAAAGAAGAAGACATTTAATTTACAAGCGCCTTTCAAAGCACCCAAGCGCAGTCTACAATTAAAAGAACAATAAACACCAGAACAATAAAACCGTAAATAAAAGGATAAATAATAAAACATCTGATTAAATTAAACTCTGAATGCAATTTTAAACAGATGGGGTTTGGGGTGGGATTCGAAAGTGGGAAGAGAGTCATTATTACAGATGTTAGGTGGAAGTGAGTTCCAGAGTTTTGGAGCAGAGTGGCTGAAAGCTCTACACGCCATCGTGATGAGACGGCAGAGGGCACAGAGAGGTGGAAGGAGGATGAGAATCTGAGGGACCGGGAGAGAACAGAAATTTGCAGGTCAGAGAGATGGGGGGGGGGTAAATGGATGTCTTTATATGTAATATAAGTATTTTAAATTCAATTCTTAGTTTGACAGGGAGCCAGTAGAGCTGCTGGAGGACGGGAGTGATGTGGTGAAAGGAGGGTTGCAATAGTGGATACGGGAGGTGATGATACTGTGGATAAGGATAGCAGTGGTGTGGGAGGTGGAAATATGCGGACCGAGTTATGTTATTTATATGGGAGTGAAAACATCGTGAGCTATTGAGGATGACACCCAGGCTCTTGACCTGAAGGGAGGGGTACATGGTTGGACTTTTTGTACCGACAAGGAGAAGTTCATTTTTTCGCTGTTAAGCTTGAGGAAGTTATGGGAAGGGAAACCAGGATTTAATTTCTGAGAGGCAGAGTGAAAGTGCAATAGATGTGTCGTGTTTGCTGGAGAGGTCGAGTTGCGTGTCATCCGCAAAGCAGTGAAAGTGTATGGGAAAATTGTGTAAAATATTGCCACAGGTAGAAGGTAGATAATAAAGAGAAGGTACCCCAGGACAGACTCTTGGCGCTCACCAGAAGGCACAGGAGAGGACCGTGAAGTGAAAGAGTTGATTTGGACTAACTGTGAGCGGCCAGTGAGATCGTAGTGAAACCATCCAAGTGGGGTGTGTGATGCATAAAGTAGAAAGTCTGTTGAGCAGGATGGGGTGAGAAATGGTGTCAAAACTAAAAAAAATATTGTCAGGACTACAACTCCCAGACCACTGTTCAAACATTCTGAAATAAATGGATTTAAAATCAACCCCAAAGGCTGGTACATTGAACTAATTGCCAACAACTAAAACAAAGGACATTTTTGGTGTACTGAAAGCATTTTTGTTTTGATTTTAATTTGTTAAAAAAATATTGTTTTTTCAATGTCATGGCTCATTTTGTTAGTTACCGTTCACCAAAATAAACTTGTGGACAAAGCGAAAAAGCCTAATTTATAGCATGACTAACAATGTCGTCATCTTTCTTACTGCATTTCCTATGTATCATGGTTTCCATGTGACATAAGATCTGCTGTCAACAAAGGATCTGTTCTGCACTTGGCCCTATTTTTGTTGTTGTACAAAACAAGCTTGTTTTGTGTTTGTGTCTTCTAACCAGGCCAAGTCTCTGGAGTGGCGTTGTAAAGAAAATCACGAACGTGGGTTTAGTTTCCTCTTTGGTCACTTCCGGAAATTTTACCTTCCTCACATCTTTCCCAACTTTGCTTCGGAAACTAGTCTCTACAACCCCATACTAGGTCAGTAAATTTAAATATGTAATACCTTTTATTGATACGATACCCAATGCATGAAAACACCCTTTTCCTTTCAGAGGTTCCTCCAATGCGTCCAAAACCCTATTACAGCATGGTGCGCAGGGAACAGGATGGTGCAGAAATTCTCTATTGCACCAAGGAAAGTTTCCTTCAGGCCCGAGTCATCTTCATCCGCTGGCTGGTATCTTTTTGGCTCGAGCCACGGCCTAACACCAACACACAGATCCCTGGGACAGAAGGTGAAAGCATCCCCAAGAACATACAGGTAAGGCACACCATCTGGATGGCGCCGCAAATTACCAACAAAATCAATGAGAGAGAATCATGCCAGTTTCGAACTGTCATTGCATGTTTATGACACTTGTGAGGTGATTTTCATGTACAGTGATACCTCAGCTTACGAACTTAATTGGTTCCCAGAAAATGTGTGAAGACGAAAGGTTTGTCTGCCAAACATTTATTTCCCACGAGAAACCATTTAAAATGAGAATAATCCGTTCCCAGGTCCCCATAAAACATAATTTTCTACTAAATAAGCTCAATAAACTACACAAAATACATCTTATTTTATCTATAATAAATGTGCTATTGTATTGTAATCAAAGAAATAAATATCTATTGAAATAAAATAATGTATAATAAAGTCGTTTTATTTACCTTTGTGATGGTAGTTGTCAATGTATGGTAGCAAAGGTCGATTTAGCGTAATTTTACTGGGACAGCTAAATCACACAAACGCACACCTTGTTTGTGTTTTTCAATGATCTCCTTCTTCTGATTGACCGTAATTTTCTTTTGTGTCCTCTTCGGCTTAACACTAGCCTGTGGTGGGGTCTTTTTCGGTCCCATAATAGCAAAAGTACTCCACTCGATAACAAACCACCTCTGCACTCAAAAGGGGTTTGGAAAATTAGTCCGCCAGCCACCATGGCGCTGTTCGACCGTGTGGTTTTGTGTTCTTCCGCCGACCACTAGTTCGCCAACCACCGTGACGCTCCGTGTGGTCTGGTTCATTTGCTGAGAACTAGTTTGTATGCCAAGATTAGATTCTCACGAATTTAATGTTCGTAACGCGAAAAGTTCATAAACTAAAGCGATCGTTAACCAACATATACCTGTAATTTCAAATAATCTCTGCTTGCGGGTTGTTCTATGTGTTCTGTGAATGGAAACAGTAGTATTTACCTCCCGTCACCTCCCGTATCGATTATTGTAATTCACTTCTTTTCGGGGTCAATCAAAAATGTCTCCATAAACTCCAACTAGTCCAAAATTCCTCAGCCCGGATCATCACAAAAAAACCCTCCTTTCACCACATCACCCCTGTCCTCCAACAGCTCCACTGGCTCCCTGTTAAACTCCGTATTTAATTAAAGATACAGTAAAGTCTCGTTATATCGATACTCAAGGGAGTCCGAAAAAATATCGATATAACCGGGACTATCGATATATCCGATCCTGCGCCGAACTGCATTAAACAAAAGCCGCCAAAAGAGGGCAGCCAAGCGCCATATAAGAAACGGAGCTGGCCATTAGCTCCCTTTTTTGTTCCCCCAATGTTGCCTCAAAATGGCACATATAATTCTTTAATGATTGTAAACATGTATGCTTTAATCTTCAGAACTACAGTGTATTTGAAACATATTCATAACTGGATGTGTAACAAGAAAGCATATTATCCGAATCTGAAGCCATTGTTTGGATTCACAAGCAATGCAAGACGTCTTGGCGTGAAGTCATTTTTATTTGCATTTGAATAAAAAGTGACATCGGCTGTCCTTTAATACACAGTATGGAATGTTAATAATTTTCAAAATCATCGCGCTTCAGCAAACAAAACAAGAAACATTGTTGCAAAAAAACGATTGCATTCATATACAGTACAGTGGGCATGTACATAACACAACAGGGAAACTGCAACGCTTACATCTTACTGTATTATGTATACAATTTAAAAAAGTCATCAATCTTCTTCTGCTTCCCATTTTTACCTTTTAACACAAACACTTCAATCTCGTCTGCTACACACGAGCTAGCGTCTGAAAATGAAAATGGCTCTGCTACACGGGTGCTGGGCACGTAACCAAGTCACCTGACCAAGTCGACCAATGGCGCGACTGATGGCGTGACACGTAACCAAGACACGTGACCAAGTTGACCAATGGCGCGACCGATGGCGTGTCACGTGACAAAGTCACACGGCCAAGTCGACCAATAGCGCGATCGATGGCGGCTCATGTGACCAAGTTGACCAATGGCGCGACCGATGGCAGCTCACGTAACAAGACACGTGACCAAGTTGACCAATGGCGCGACGGATATATCGATGTAAACAACAAAAATGGCCGGCGGGGGATGAAAAGGAGCACCGTAATAACCGGATTATCGTAACAACCGGGTATCGTACTAAACGGTACTAATTATACATAAAAAGACTAGAAATGTGCAAGGGAAACGAAAATAATATCGTAATAAGCGGTACTATCGATATAACCGATATCGATATAACGAGACTTTACTGTACTTCTGTTTACATTTAAAGCCATCCATAACCTTGCCCCCCCCCCCCCTATCTGTCTGACCTAATTCAAATCTCCGTTCCTTCTCGGGCCCTCAGATCCTCTTCCTCCTTCCACCTCTACATGCCCTCTGCCCGTCTCACAACGATGGGGTGCAGAGCTTTCAGCCGCTCCGCTCCTAAACTCTGGAACTCACTTCCACCCAACATCCGTAACATTGACTCCCTTCCTACTTTCAAATCTCACCTGAAAACCTAGCTGTTTAAACTTGCTTTCATGGTCTAATTTATTCTGCTGTTTTATTATTTATTGTTTTATGCATGATTTTACTATTTTGTGTATTGTCTTTGTTGTAAAGTGTCCTTGGGTGTTCAGAAAGGCGCTTGTAAATTAAATGTATTATTATTATTTAGTGTGTGTCACTTGAAAAATACTTGTTAAAAAGGAGTCATTAATATTTGAGAGAAGTGGGCAATCATAATTAGGCACTTGAACCTACAGAGGCAATCCAGACTTTACTAGGAATAAGCAAAACTGCTATAGATACCAATTTATGAAATAAGACAATGTAACAAACAAACACTCATGAAAAGAGTTACAATTTTGGTCTCATCTACAGCGAGCAGCAGCTGGACTTGCTACTCGCTCTGCTGGCAGCTCAGACGATGGCAGCATCACTGGATTGCGCCCTGACAACCATCTTGAAGGGAGTGGAAGCTTATCTGGTTCAGGCGGAGGCAGCATGGGCCTTGGTGGGGCTACTGGTCCAATGGGGGAATCGGAACAATGTCACTCCAACACATCCACATTAACAGAGAGGGAGCCCAGTTCTTCCTCACTCTGCTCTATGGATGAAGAGCAGCTGACGGATATGGAGGTCGTGAGGAGAGTCCTGACCAGCTCAAGAACAAGCATCAACTTCATCAGTGAGATCTTCAGACAGGTGAGGGAGCAATTTTCTTCTGAGTTGAGAATGTTAGACAAGGCTGCTAACATGCGTGACTGTGTCTGAGTGGTTACCACTTGTCTCGCGACCACTGCAGGCATTTCTCCTTCCGCTGTGTGAAGCTGCAGCAATGCGGAAAGTGGTGCGTGTTTACCAGGAGTGGATCTCCATGGAGGACAAGCCAGTATTCATGAAGGAGCCAGAGGAAGGACCGTATCCCATAGCCACAGCTGGTTGTATGGAAACTGGCTCAGAGAAGGATGATGAGGTGCTAAATGAGTTTTTTAACAGTTGTGTTAATTATCAATCGAAGAGTGCAGGCAACCCTTGCTTTTGGAGTCCCAGTTTAGGCTTTTTTGTTTTTTTAGGGACATTTTTTTTCGCTCTCTCAAAATGACCTTTTTATTTTGCTTGTTAGCTGTGTTTTATAACGTACAGAATCAAATAGTATGATTCTAGCCAGGACACTGGTAAATATATAATTATAATAAGAAATGGGGTTATGTATTATTATTATTATTATTATTATTATTATTATTATTATTATTATCTATTTTTCAGGTTTTTGATAAACAGTATTTTCATTTAACCTATAAAATCTTGCGCAATCCAAATTTGATTAAATTAGGTTAACTACATTAGTCTCACAGTGGAGACATTCACAGATGCAAAGTTATGAAAGGAAGAGGAAATTAATAATAATCATCATATTCGTAATTTTAACCTGCGTTGTAATTTATAACTGACGTTTCAGATAAAAAAAAATTCCAAATCGATTAAAGAATTTATTCTGTGTCATTTTGAGGCAAACGGGCAGGGGGGAATGTCTCACCCAAAAAGAGGCAATAAAATGGCCACCGAGCTGTGAGGAATGAATCAGCCCCTTTCCACAGGCTGATAAATTCTTCAATGGAGCTTGGACTCCCTCTGCTGGCGGCTTTTGGATGTAAAATAAGGTTTTAAAAAAAAAAACAGTACAGCAAAATACATTGACGTGATGGAAAGACGCTACAAAGCGTCTTTTTTACGGTGAACGGCGGTCTTTTTCTGACGTCACGTGAGGACTCGTCACCAACTCAAAAACAAGACTTCCTGAATGTTCAGCGCGAGTCTTACAACAACGTAAAATATAGCTATATGCGGTGGAATCTTATTAAAATACGCCCAGTAGAAGTCATTTGAAGCCATTTTACAAATTATGGACACAACTTGTCCGGAGACGTCGGTTTGTTTTTAATTAAGTAATTTAATTTATCGTAAATATCCCTTGCAGATGATTTTGCGCCAGTTGTCGTTTGTCCATACACTGTTCAGCATGTTGCACAATGCAATGTTTGCGTTGCGTCGTCTGCTACTTCTCTTCCCACGATGCTTTTAATAATAATAATAATAATAATAATAGTAATTTAATTTATTTTCAAAGCGCCTTTAAAAACTCTCAAGGACACTTTACAGTCACGGGATAATGTACGTTTGCGTTTTGTAGCGTCATAAGTTTTGTTGGCTTCTTTTGAATCTTTCTTCTGGGGCTGAAGTTCTGTGCATCTACTTTGGAAAATGATACGCAAATACACGCACGACCTTATAACGCTCGTGAAAGTCCGGAAGCACGAAGCAGGCTTCTGATTTGCTGCCGTGCTAAGAATGCAAATCGCCAAATGAACCAAAATTCCGAAATTTCCAAACCAAACAAATCGAAATCTGAATAATTGATTCCAATTTCGAAATCTTTGTTCAAATGTTTGAAAAAAAAAGCAAACGTTTGATTAAAAAAAAGATATACAGTAAAGTCTCGTTATATCGATATTCTCGGGAGTTAGAAAAAAATGTCGATATAACCGTACTGTCGATATATCCGTCCTGCGCCGAACTGCATTAACAAAAGCCGCCAAAAGAGGGCATCCAAGCGCCATATAAGAAACGGAGCTGGCCATATGAGCTTGCCATGATGTGCCTTTTTTTGGGTGAGAGATGTTCCCCCAATGTTGCCTCAAAATGGCACATATAATTCTTTAATCGGTTGCAAACATGTATGCTTTCCTCTTCAGAACTATTTGAATCATATTCATAACTGGATGTGTAACAAGAAAGCATATTATCCGAATCTGCAACCATTGTTTGGATTCACAAGCAATGCAAGACTCTTGGCGTGAAGTCATTTTTATTGGTGTTTTGCATTTGGATAAAAAGTGACATCGTTTGTCCTTTAATACACAGTATGGAATGTATGGTAATTTTCAAAATCATCACGCTTCAGCAGACAAAACAAGAAACATTGTTGCAAAAAACGATTGCATTCATATACAGTACAGTGGGCATGTACATAACCCAACAGGGAAACTGCAATGCTTACTGTATTATGTATGCAATTTAAAAAAGTCCTCAATCTTCTGCTTCCCATTTTTACCTTTTAACACAAACACAGGCTAACGGAAGTTAGCATTGATAATAATAATAATAATATACAGTAAAGTCTCGTTATATCGATATCGGATATGTCGATAGTCCCGGTTATATCGATACTATTTCTATGCACGCACGGAGAAAATTACATGCAAACAGGGTCGGATATATCGATAGTCCCGGTTATATCGATATTTTTTCGGACTCCCTTGAATATCGATATAACGAGACTTTACTGTATGTTATTTCTAAGCGGCTTTCAAAACTCTGAAGGACACTTTACAGTCACCGGATGAGAATTTTTTTTTACTCTTATTTTAAAAGCCTGAAGAACTGCTTTGACAGACCAGTGTGTGCATCATATTATTTTGTAGCATTCATTATTTAGCAAACACTATCACAATTTAACTTATGCACTGTATGTCGAATGTGTTCATTTCAATATGTAAACAAATAGCGGACTGGACTTTGGTTGACTTGCCGCTGAAACACGCATGTTTTTTTTTTCTTCTAAGATTACGAACGGCATGTAATGTAATGTTGCTGTGCCGATGACCATTTTGTGTTTGGGAGCCTTTGACTGAGTCAGTTGCTTGTTCTGTAGCCACAAAGGGACATAAGTCTTCTTGTGCCGCTCCCAAGCCCGTATAAATACAGAGGGTTGTGTCAGGAAGGGCATCTGACGTAAAAGCTTGGCCAAAACAAACATGCGGATCAAACCTCTAAAGATGGAGGACACTGATTTGCTGTGGCAACCCCTTGATGGGAAAAGCCTAAAGGAAAAGAAGACTTCCATCTCGTCTGCTACACACGAGCTAGCGTCTGAAAATGAAAATGCTCTGCTACACGGGAGCTGGTCAAGTCGACCAATGGCGTGACCGATGGCGCGAACGATGGTGTGTATCGATATTAACATAGCAAAATGACCGGCGGGAGAGGAAAAAGAGCACCGTAGTAACCGGATTATCGTAAAAACCACGAATCACTTTGCTGCTGTGAAATGTAAATTTCTCCACTGTGAGACTAATAAAGGCAAATTCAATCCAATCCAATCGTACTAAACGGAACTAATTATCCATAAAAGACTAGAAATGTGCATGGGAAATGAAAATAGTGTCGTAATAAGCAGTATTATCAATATAAACTATATTGATATAACGAGACTTTACTGTATATTTTTTTTTTATTTATTTTCCCAAAAAGTTGTCGGCAACCTGGGCAGAGACGTTTTGTAAGTTGTACGCCCGACGTAAATGTTGCACGCCCCGGGCATCCAGGCAGACGTTATTTCAGACACTGGTACTAACAACAACAAAAACAACCTATTGTTCTCAGAAAGAAACTATGTCAGACTTTGAATCAATCCAAAGAATTCCATCCATCCATTTTCCGTACCGCTTATTCCTTATTGGGGAAATTTGCAGTCCACAGCAGCAATTTGAAAGGGGATGGGGTGGGGGTGAAAGGTTTGAAAACAAGCTAGTGTAAGTATAGTAAAATAAAAATGTCAGCTGTATACTGTAAATGCGTAAAACTGTTTCATAAAAAACTGTACATAGTGCAAGTATCAAGAAAGGCATATTGATATATGTAGCTCTATTGCATATTTACAGTACATGTGTCCAGTTTTTTTTAGGCTCCAATCAGCCTGCCCACTACCCGTGTGTGTACTAGGAAATAAAAATTCTGTACCTCAGAAATAAACACACACATAAATTGAGATCAAATTGCGATATTTACATCATTGTACTACATTCAGTTGACAGAGCAAAGCAAAAGCAGACCAACTTCGAGTGTGTTCAGTATATTATTTTAACATGACTTTTTTTATTCTTTCCTTAGGGTGTAAATAAAATGATTGATAGTGAATTGTTGGAGTATAGCGTTCATGCAGGAGTTCAAACGACACTACAGGTATGGATGTCAATACACATAATGATCCCAAGTTCAAATAAACACCCTGTCAAACTATGCTTGCTGGATCTGCCTGTCTTCCCTGTAGGTGTTTATCACCCATTCCTCCAACGTTTTTTTATTGGAGCCAGCCAACGATATCAAATTCCTTTTAGAGGAGCATGTCGACATGTGCAAGCGAGTCTTAAACATCTACCGCAGCCTTGTTATGCATGAGACCATGGACCAGAAAACATGGTAATGACAAAAAATGGGCATATTATACCTGCACTTGCTAATGGCAAAAAAAACATACAGCTTCATGTAACCATAGTCTGTAGATATTTAATATTTCTTCATTCACTACGTTTGAATAGACATTACTCAAAAATGACATTGTCTTGCTTCTGTGCTTCTCTGTCTTATTTATGGATGGATATGTTCACTTTTATTTGTAGGGAGCAGATCTTACTTGTTCTACTGAGGGTGACAGAGTCAGTGATGAAGAGACCCCCATCCATTATGCCCCAAGGCAAGAAGAATAACACACTGTCGGGAAGGCTGGCTGGTCCTATCTTTCAGGTACTGAATATTCAGCACAAGGTGGAGGTAAAAAAGGGGAGCGGCCTAGAGGACCTGTCATTTCAAAATGGCACAAAAAAGTGCTTTCAACTTGTATTCTTCCGATGCATATTATTATTTTTATTTATATTATATTTCATCACTTTCTTTGTGCAGACATTGATCGTAGCATGGATTAAGGGGAATTTGAATGTCTACATCAGCAGAGAACTGTGGGATGACCTCCTCTCAGTCCTCACTTCTCTTACATGCTGGGAGGAGCTGGTAACTGAATGGTCACTCACGATGGAGACTCTTACAAAGGTAAAAATATAAACTCATTTGACACTCTACAGTACGTACCTCTACTTGCAAAAGTAATCGATTCCGAAATAAATTCTTTCACTAGAAAATGAGACACGTATTCCCACGTAAATGCCGCCCCCCCAAGCCCGACATAAATGTTATTTGAAGGATTAAAAAAAACATCAAAATATAAGATAAGAAAACATTTACACTGCATTTGTCTCACAATGGAGAAATTCCCAATTTAAAAAATTATGAAAGGGAGAAGGTAGAAGACACAAAATATATACATTAATTAGTGCTGTCAAAAGATTAAAGTATTTAATCACGATCAAATTTATAAATTCATCGGGAACTCATAATTACTCGTCATTCATCAGATTTGTATCTGTTCTAAATTGATACTTGGTAATAGCCAATGGCAGAGCACATATGTTGCATTCAGGAAACTTTGTGCTGCAAGTTGCAGCCCACACTGTATTTTTACATTTCATATGTTGAAATGTATTTCGTAAAAAGAGGCAATATGTTGAGTCGTTTCGTAACTTGAAAATTTCGGATGAAGAGATGTTTGTAAGAGGTACAGTAAACTGCATAAGTTTCAGCGCGAGCTATTACCTTGTGTCACACTGGTTGCATAGTTAAAGCCTGTGTACTGTTTTAGGTGTTGGCCAGGAACTTGTACAGCGTTGATTTGAATGAACTACCCCTGGACAAACTCAGTGAGCAAAAACAGAAGAAACACAAAGGCAAGGGTGAGAATATCACTTGGAGCCATTATTTCTCCTGTAAAGACACAGAGGACTCACAACATTCAAATACGGGTGGATGTTAAGGTCATTCTTTTGGCCTTTTTCATCAAAATGTTTGATTATGTTCTTCGAATATTCTCACAACGCTTCAGGTATCGGTTCAGAAGGTCAGCGGCAGATAGTGGATCGTTCCTTCTCGAAAGGTTGGAGCAGAGACCAACCAGGTCAGGCAGCTGCCATGAGACAACGTAGTGCCACGACAGCTGGTTCACCAGGCATCGAAAAGGCCCGGAGCATTGTCCGTCAAAAGACTGTAGGTAAGTATTTTGCCTGATGAATGACCAGCCTCATCCTTATATTTAGGAGTTGTCATATGCATTGCAGGGATGACCTTGGTTTATTTGTTCAAAAAACTGCATTGGTCCCTGACTCTTACAGAAATAAAACAAACATCTTTGATGTTTTGAGTCATCATAAAACACACAAAAACTATTTATTTTAGAAATATCGTCATTGTGCTAATAGCTGTGGTGTTTCCATGGCAATTAAAGTTATTTTCCTGGTTGCTACACAACAGTTAAATCTCTGAAGATGGAGGATACTGATTCGCTGTGGCTCCCCTCATTACAGTAAAGTCTCGTTATATCGATATTCTCGGGAGTCGGAAAAAATATCGATATAACCAGACTATCGATATATCCGATCCTGCGGCATGTACATTTTCTCCTTGCGTTCATAGAAATAGTATCGTAATAAGCAGTACTATCGATATAACCGATATCGATATAACGAGACTTTACTGTACTTCATTGTTGGCTTTTTGGTGTCTGTTCATTGAAATGTTTTTATTTGAACCATTTAGCCACAGTGACAAAGCTTTGAGTGCATTGGAGAATGCTGAGTTGTCCCAGCATTTTTAGACGTTTTGAGTCCACATTTTAAGGTTCAATCAATACAAATAATAGTTTCTCAGATAAGTGAAAGGTTTTTGCAATAGCTATGTATGTTAGCAGGGGCTCAACAGTCCCCTGCTTTAATGTAAATACTAATCAAACTAAAAGCTTCTTATGGTTAAAACTTTTGGAGGAGGGAGGTGGCGAGTACAATGGTGCATGTAAGTACATTGGATCCTGAATGCGGATTTCCAGAGCCCTTTCTGGTGGGCCCGGCTGCTGCCTGCAGGCTAGCAGCTGAATCCAGTGGGCAGCTTAGCTGGGGAGATCCGCCAAAATTGCCTGGCATGCATCCCCAGGCATCGTCGAGTAACGCCAACCAACTACTTGCAATGTGGCTCATGTACAATTTGCCAGATGCGCACCTTCCTAGTGTATGATGCCAGAATATTCCCATTATGTTTTGGCATTGTAGAACAATGTGTACTGACACCCAAACAAGTATTGTGCTGGCATTAAAAATGTTTTCATTCCTACAACAACATCACATCCACTAACTCGTTGATTGCATTGAGTGAAGGTGTGGGGCTCTAAGTGACAAGCTGGCTGCTCGATAGTCCTGATTTTGATAATACATAAATAATGCTACTGATGGCCTTAAAAGAAATAATGCAGTGTATATGCAGCATACATTTTTTTCTCTTTTTGCAAAAACCCAGGGCATTTTTAATATGGAATTCAGTGTTAAAATGGATGAAAACTGAATGGAAAATGTCCATATTAATCTTTCTTTCTGGTAGATGTGTTATTTATTTTGAATGCATGAAAGACCCAACATCATTTTTGTTGTTGTTGATACAACAACAGTGTTGCAAAGTAGGTGGGGAGGCAGATTGTAAGGGTGGATAGATAAATACATCTCGTGTTTATTTCCGAAAAGGTTGTTGTTTTGATTTTCTGTGTTGAGAGAAGTAGCATTGTTCCCATTTCCTATGTGATGTGCGAACACCCTTGTTTAGGTGTAGATATATTATTTCTATTTTTTGTCACCTTAGCTTTAGCTCTTTTTTAAGATACATTTGTCCAGGACATTGCAGACAGCGGACATACCAGCTGCCACCTGCCTATCACTGTTCTTGAACCCTCACTCACTCCTCCCTCACCTGCCCTTTCTCTTCATCTCACTTTCCACCCATTTTTCTTTTCCACCTATTTTCCCGAACACATTCCCCATTTCTCTTCCTACTTTCTTCACCCTCTTCCCTTTTATATACCTTCTACCTGTACCTCTGACCTCTTCAGCCCTGCGAAGCTGTTCTACAGGGGACTCTCTGCTCTCCTCAGCCTTTATCCGCAGTGCCAAGAGTGCTCCTGCTCTGGCTCCGCCTCTTCCTGTCCTTCTCCACCACCACCACCCTTTACTACCCCCCCTTGCTGACCAGCTGGCAGGTACACTCTCTTTGCACTTCCCGACTGCCTGCCTTCTGCCTGCGTTGTGCCTGAAGTCTTCACACATCTGTCAAGGAATGTTATTTCTATATTTCAGTTTCTCCCTTTTGCATTCGTAAAAGCAATGGACTGATTCTTCCTAGTTCATCAAGAATGACTGAACTTATAAACTTGTTTGTTGACTGGTTGAGAGCATTTAGAAGTGCTGGTCTCCATCTTTCTCTTGCCTGCCTACTCACATGGACGTATGTTTTTACTTTCATTTTGTCTTTGTGTTGACTAAATGTCTTTGTTTTCCACTGGTGGCTGAGGTGATGTTGCTCGTTTCATGAAATTACTGGTGGTTTTAATGAGCCATTTGACCCTTGGCTTCATTGGGCATGAGTAAAGACTTTCAACATGATCTTCCCTAGCTGTTCGTACTTGTTGGTGCGTGCATGGATGGATGAGTGGACCAGTTTTTCCCCAGTCGGGCAGTCAGGCAAACACCACATCACTAGACCAAAATTGTGCAACAAATTAAAAAACATGTACATCCATGCCAAATTACTTGGTAGGTTGGACCAAGAAGATTTTGAGCGTAATTTAATTTGGTGAACTAGTTGATAGTAGTGGAACTAAATCTCAAATTTTAGGTCACTCCAAGCAGAGCTGTAGGCGCTGCGGCATAAAGCGGCATGGCCAACTTCCCTTTAATCCTCATATCTCGGGAACTACAGTGTCACTTCCCAAAACTGACATCTCTGGAAAGAAAATTTAACACTTTATCACTTAATCTTTATCAGTGTATACCTCACCATTTTGCAAGGTGTTCTTATTGTTCTCACTTCGAAGGAAGACTATTCTATATATACTTGTTTGATTATTTTAATTATTTGTGTGATGGGAGTAATGCAGCACATGCTCCGCTGACAATAATTCATGAATGCATCCTGCATCTCGTAATTAATTCTTCATTTTGCAATTTAAAAGTTACATTTATTGAGTGTAACATATGTAGTGTTGACAACTGTGTGGAGGAGTTCATGATAGCTTAATGGAGGTGTACATGGCACGAAATAAAATGTTTAAAAACATTATTTCATTTTACTTTTTTTAAGGCACCCCATATTTAGTTGCAATTCACCTATTGCAAGGGGGAAGGGTTTTGAAACATATCACCTATGAAAAGTAGGAGAAGACAGTACCAATCCCATTATATATGTGTGTGTGTGTGTGCGTGTGTTTATGCTACCCTCTTATCCTGCTCATGAGTCAAGGACTTAGTCGTCGCTAGCAAGTGTATTATAGTGGCCAAATCTGCGTTTGTCTTTGTGTGTGTCTAAAAACATTTTTTGTGTTTTCAGATGTGTGTTCTCTTTTGTATGCGTTTATTTCTGAATGTAGTACCAATATATTATTATCTGCCTATTTACTAGACCTCGAGGACCCACCAATCACACTGACATCACGCCCATCTCGGCTACGTCACGCTTCCCAGAGCGATGAGACACCTCCAACCTCCTGTTCAGAAGTGTTCCAGGGGGGGCAATGTGACCCAGATAACCAGGCCCCTTCATCGCTTGCGAGGAGCAGCAGTGCCTCTGACATCATGGAGCCTTTTATCGCCGAACGGGTGAAAGGTGAAAACCCACAGGGGGACACCAGTAGTATCCCAATCCCCCATCATCCCACTGATACTAGCTTACTTGCAAGCAATAGCGATGCGGCTCAACCTCCCCCGTGTCCTGTCCGTTTGTCCTGTCCTACACGCCTTTCATTCCCCAACGCTGTTGTTTCCTCAACCTCAGGGGGACTAAATGATGTGAGTGAGTGTGACCAGATTGGCTGTCACAGCCGAGGTTCAAGTTCCGTTTGGGAAAGCGACTGGGATTCTGCCTTTACATTTTCTGCCAAGGAGATTGATGTCGAGGAGAAGGAAATAGGCACTGTACCAAATGAAGATGATTTATTCTCCTCAATTAGGGACTATCTCACCAACAAAGCAGCTGACCAAAATGAAGCGACAATATTGGCAGCGAGTCTTGCCTTTGAAAACAACATCCGAACATCCATAGCAGTTCTGAGACGTGATATGATGACAGGGGAATCAGAATTTGTACGAGAGACACCAAAGGTGGTTGACAGGCAGATTTCTAAGGAAGATAGGAAGGTAAGTAATTCAATTCGGCACAGATGTGTGGACTCAGCAGAGGAGATTGAGGCAGAACAGCGCAGCATCTACGAGTGCCTTGAAATGCAGTGTCAGTGGCCCTCGCTTGGTGCAAAAGGGAGCATTGATGAGAAAGGCAAAGGGGGAATAGGTGGAGTAAACACAACAGGAAGAGAAGAATTGGAAGGCAAAGATGATGATTGGAGGGAAATGAGGGGAGACAAAAAAGCTGAGAAAAACACAGCCGCAAAAAAAAAGCACTACTTAACAAGACCAGACCCTCATACATTTGAATCTGCCAGTGAAGCAATTGATGCTCCCCAAACGTCCGAATCAGCCAAGCCCAAGATGTCCCGTAACACCAAAAAACATCACTCCGGAGGTGTCCATGTAAGCTTCAGACCTTCCACTGAGTCAGTTCAGTTCCACAACCCCCTTGAGAATAAAGAGGCCCACTGGAAAGCCAGGCTGCGTCGGCTTAGTCACTTTCACACTCACAGCCACACTGCTGGTGAGAGGCCAGGAGCTGGGACAGGAGCAGGCAGTGCAGGTAAGTTTGCCTCTGTGGCTGCTGTTGGTCACAAAGTAGGGGATCATGAGAGACTGCCAGCAGATGTCACTTGGGCCCACGGTACATCAGGTGTTGGCGATCAAGAAAACAGGACTGGCACTGGAGCAAGTAGCAAGGACAGACCTCATCTTCCATTATCATGTGGGGGATCCAATTCAGTGCATGAGATCCATTTCGAGACCTCAACCAGCAGTTCAAGCATGCGAGGTCGATTGGGACGGTCGGCCTTGCGTTCTCGGGCTTCCCGCTCTCGCTCCCAGGAACCCGGCAGCTCTGTATCCAAACACCACCAAGGGGCTCTTCTTGGCGGGGTGTATAAGACCGTGGTTCATGCTTTGTCCACCAAGCCCCGCCCCCGCGGTCAGGGGTCATCCCAAGGTTCTTCGCCACAACGGCAAGGGCGGGCTGCAATGGGTGATGCTTCACTAAGAGACCTCTACTCCCATGTCCTGGGCTACTTTGGACGAAAGTCTACCACGACAGGTGAGGATCGCAGTGGACAAAGTGCTCACAACGGGCACAGCAACAGTCCAACACCAGTGGAAAAGACAAATACTCACAAAACACAAACAACAACCATTTTTCCTTTGTGGCTGTTTAACTGGTTTGTTATGATGGAATGACATTCATTTTGGCTGAAACTCATCATCTTGCTGCTGGACTGAAAATGATTTTTCCTCTTAAACGTGAGCCCCTCCTTCAGCCTGCCACCTACTGAAGACCCCCCTTCCCCCTCCCATAACTTCCACCTGTCCCCCTATCTCAGTGGCCTTTTCCTCCTGTTGTCCTCATCATAAGGGTTGTGGAATTTTGATGTCCTCCTTTCTTCCCCAGTCTTCCTCTCCCACTCGCCATCAAATTGCATGTGACCTCCTTGTGCCTACTTCACCTCCTTCCAGGACTGCTTCAGCTCCACAGCAGGAACCAACAGTCCGCCCCGTTTTCTTTTCCAAAAACATATAACCCCATTATAGATGTTCCAAATGTGGTAGATTTATACGCAGTGACTCGTTCATATCTCATGTTTTCTTTGCTGATTTGTGCCAAACGTTTATTTTTTATTTCCAGTCATCTATTGATCTATTTGTTTGGTCTCTCATGTACATGATGCCACAGTAAGTGCCGTTTAGTTTGTCTATTAATTTATTAAACAAACAAAAGTGTGTGTGTATAATAATATATATATATAGTAAAGTCTCGTTATATCGATATTCTTGGGTGTCGGAAAAAATATCGCCTACTTGGAGCTTTTTTCTGATAATTATATATATATATACAGTAAAGTCTCGTTATATCGATATTCAAGGGAGTCCGAAAAAATATAGATATAACCGGGACTATCGATATATCCGACCCTGTTTGCATGTAATTTTCTCCGTGCGTGCATAGAAATAGTATCGATATAACCGGGACTATCGATATATCCGATATCGATATAACGAGACTTTACTGTGTATGTATATATATATATATATATATATATATATATATATATATATATATATATATATATATATATATATATATATATATATATATATATATATACAGTGAGACCTCAATTTACGAACTTAATTGGTTCCCGGACAGAGTGTGTAAGTGCCTTTCAAAGCTCTCAAGGACACTACATTCACAGACAAGCATAGGTACTATAATAGATAAAATACAATCACAAATAGAATACAATAAATAAAATAGAGCTACACAGAAAATGCAATTTTAAATAGATGGGATTGGAGATGGGATTTGAAGAGAATCAATGTTATGAATATATATATATATATATATATATATTTTTTAATTTATTTTAGTTTAATTATGTGACTAATGGTTTTTAAGGCACCTGTACTAACAAAGCATCATTGCACTAAACTGCATGACTCTATAGCTCATCCATCCATTTTCCAATGTAATATTTAAATGTCGTTGGCTATTATTAAAATACTGTACGCACAGTCAGTTGCTCACATTTACAAAATAGCGACAGTATAGAGACAACAACTGTTGCACGCCATAATAATCTGTCCATAAAGGCATGTTTTGGTGACTTTGAGTGACATATCTCAATCCCATCAAACACTTTGTGATGAATTACATTATTGATAAAGTGTGACTTAACAATTGGCCTTGATGAATCCCTTTCAAATGTCTCCAAAATAAATAAATGCATTAAAAAAAAGACGTAAAAAAAGCTTTACAAAAGAAAGCAGATTCTTACCCGACACCACTTCCTAATTTTTCGTGCCTGATAATTGCATGAACAATTTTGCTCATAAAAGGATTGGCAACTCTGTTTTTAATCATTTATCCAGATACTAAACTCCCAGGTGCTGTTTATGCTTTTATTCTGATCAACCTTGTGTGAAATTATTTACTGAACTACAGTACCCATATATATCCAACCAAAATGAATGGGGCGATCATGTAATGAATTTGAGACGCTTTATATAACACTACTCTTTGCAAAGTAAGTACAGCACTATGTTAACGGATGTGTTCTGTGAAATGATTAGCCTCTTTGGGTCATTCCACTGGAGGGCCACATAGGAAAAGAACCTCTCGCATTCATTGTGTGCCTGTCTAGGTTGAGTGTGTGGTTGATTGTCGGTAGTAAACTGCTGTAAACTGCTGTATTGAATTGACTTACCAGTCGTTGTGTTTCCCCTCAAAAATTGATTATTGTAATTGTTTTTAATTCATTTAGTTCAGTTAACATGTTTACGGTTATCTGAAATAAAAGTTTCCGTACAATAATAATCTTACAAATATTTTTTCTATGAAAAACAATGTTGACAATAAATTGGCCCATATTTAAAATAAGCTAAATATTCAGGCGGTTTCCAGACAGGTTTTAGCAATTTCATATGCGGACCATATGTCTTTTTGAAACATCAAAATGTGGTGCTAAAGGACTGAAGGTTCCTCACCTGTGTTAGTTGATGACTGAATCTGTCATTTGTATTTTAATTTCACCACAATTAGTGAATGTTTTATGGCTCCTTGATCGCAAAACTATATATCCCTATCCATAATTGTAGTAAAAGTGAACTCCACGTTATGCTGCCTTATTTTTATTTTATTTTATTTTTGGTAGCGTCACATTGTAATCTTGATCTTTGTGCATGGTGGAGTGTATTAACTGCATTGCTTCCCTGGTGGTTTTGCCTGCTGTGTTGTGGCTTTTGTTGGTTGTTTATTTTTACTAATTGTTTATTTTATTTTTTTAACAATTTGTAATTCACTTACTCGATGGCTTTCCGTTTATATTCATTCGGGTTAATCTGACAGTTTAGCTTGCTTTCTGCATATTTTCCCATTTTATTTCTATTTCATCCACAACATACTGGGTATGTTACCATGTTTGTATTATAGTCAGTCAATATCGGCCACATAATCATCTTAGTCGTTGTTTAATCAGTGTTAATGTTAACTAAACAAGATGTGTGCCAGACAATGATGGCTCGACGCTTTAGGTCAATTATTCTCTCTCCATTTGTTTGTAGCCAACAAAGAGGAGGTGCTACAGAAGGCACGTCCAGTCTCCACTGATGTTGGAAACAGCAATCCTAATTTCTCTGATCTCATGGATGAGTTCATCCAGGAAAGACTTAGAGCTAAAGGAACAGTGGTCAGTGTCCAAAAGCGCACATACAAATTCACATTTATGTTTTTATTCAAGGTTCAGTGTAAATGTTCATGGGGTTGAGTTGTCACGACTCTTTTGCCTCTTTGTACAGGAGCGCCGTGGCAGCAGCCCAGGTAGTCTTGAAGTTCCACAGGACTTGCCAGAGCTACTAGAGGCTGGCCAAAGTCCTGGATCTCAACCCGCAGATGACCTCAGACCAATTGATGATGCAGGGGTTCCTTCAGAGTGGACATCTCCGGCCAGTGCCAGTGGCTCAGACGTTGTTAGTTCTGACAGCCAATCTGACTCATTTAATGCTTTTCAATACCCCACGTGCAAGTTTGATAGTGAGTGAAAAATCCATTTTTTATGCTTACTTTTAACCATTACATTTATTTGTACAAGACAATACAATACAAGTAATTAGCAGTCATAAAACAGTCCACCGTTACCTCTAAATTGCACCTTGAACATGTACAGTATGTGCTTTTTTGGTAATACTTTACCGAGAAGGTTGTTACATTATACAGCGGTACCTCTCCTTACAAAATTAATTGGTTGTGGAAGAAATTTCTTCACCAGAAAATTTTGAGACGAGCATTCTATGTAAATGCTCAAATCCGTTCCAAGCCTCCCAAAAATTCTGACATTAATGTATTCAAAAGCATTAAAAAAATGCATCGCAGTATGTACCAAATACAGTACATTTTACAATTTGATTATTGCACAATGAATGAGTTTTGCATAATGTTAAAAACAAAGAATTAGAGGTGTGTGTGTGTGAGAGTTTAAAGAGTTCATGGCTTGAGGGAAGAAGCTGTTTAAATGTCTGCTGGTTGGGCAGGGTGCGGAGGTTCCAGTAGAATTTTCCGCGCCCTTGTTTGGATTCTTGCAGTGAATTGGAATCCAAGAATTGGAGTTCACTTCACTCGCAATATCCAATGGATTGTTTTTGTTTTTCACGAAAATGCATCATAGGTATTTACATTTTGGATTTCAAATTTGTGCTGCATTTGACTCTTTCAACACACTTTTCTTGCTGTTATTTTTTTAGCTTGAAATCTAGAATGTCTGTCTGTGTGTGTGTGTGTGTGTGTGTGTGTGTGTGTGTGTGTGTGTGTGTGTGTGTGTGTGTGTGTGTGTGTGTGTGTGTGTGTGTGTGTGTGTGTGTGTGTGTGTGTGTGTGTGTGTGTGTGTGTGTGTGTGTGTGTGTGTGTGTAAATTCCAATTTGCCTTTCAATAGATTTTGCATTTAACTCCGAACCCTGTGGCGGCGGAGATCAAGGAAGCTCAGTGGACCAGGACAGTCTGGGTGGTGGTGTTGCTTGTGATGAACATGAAGTTGCAAGTTTGACTACGCTTCATATTGACTCGGAGACCAGTAGCCTTAGCCACACAGTCACTGTCACTGGTTTGTATATTCAATAGACGTGTAATTCCTTGAGGCTTTTTTGTCATAATGTTTCTATTATTTTACATCACCACCATTGTGCAATACAATACATATTGATTTATATAACGCTTTAACAACAGCGGAGGCTGTAACAACTATATATACTTTAAAACATAGTTTCAGTGCATTTTCAAGATAATTGTTTTTTTGTTTTTTTTTTTGCATGTCAAGGTTCTGAGAGTGCATCTCCCATGCATTCCCTCGGGGGCTCCCGCTCCCAGACCCCTTCGCCAGCTACAATGGCATCAGAGCACATTGCTCGTACACACTCTCACTCGCACTGTCACTTGCAGCTGGATCAAAAACTCCACAACTCAGTGCTGCAGACTCCTGATGATCTTGGTAATAATACAAGCAGACTTTTTCGGAAATGTACTCATTATTTTTTTTTCTGTTCATTTTGTCAAGTAAAAGTGGGGTTGATGATTTATTGGCTCATTGATCCTTCGCAGAAACCACTGAGTTCCCTGGTGAGGACTGCAGCGTCATGGCAGGTGGCTCCCTGACTGGGTGGCATGCAGATGTTGCCACGGTAATGTGGCGGAGAATGCTGGGGATCTTGGGAGATGTGAATAGCATCAAAGACCCAGAGATCCATGCTCAGGTGTTTGACTACTTGTGTGAACTGTGGCACAACCTGGCAAAGGTACAAAAAAGTGAGGGTAAAATTGCATGCTGAAACGGCTCAACTCCTAATTTAATAAATTATTTTCAGATCAGAGATAATTTGGGCATTTCTCATGATAACCAGTCATCTCCACCACCTCCTGTTCTGATCCCACCTCTTAGAATCCTCACTCCGTGGCTCTTTAAGGTAAGCGGGACTGTGAAGTTGCCACGAGGCCTCGATATTCAGTCCGATAATCAGTTGTCAAATTCAGGGAATCATTCAGGACATAGATGTTCTTCTTTTCCTTCCGGCTTTTCCCGTCAGCTTAATCTGCCCCTGTGCGCTTGTGGGTACAGAAGCTCAGGCCTGTTGATGATTTCTGTCCCTCTTCACCTTAGGCCACCATGCTGACTGAGCGTTACAAACAGGGAAAGCTTCATGCCTATAAACTGATCTGCAGAATTATGAAGAGACGGCAAGATGTGTCCCCAAACACTGACTTTCTGACTCACTTCTACAATATCATGCACCAAGGTCTACTGCACCAAGACCAGGTATGTCTAAGATTTTAACCGGTCCTAAATTAACATTTGAAATATTGACATGTACTGTACGTTCAAAAGTGTGAATATGCCGTGATTACAGCTCGATGGGTGTCATTTATTTTTCTCACTTTAGGACATTGTGAACACTATCATCAAGCACTGCAGTCCACGATTCTTCAGTATCGGTCTACCCGGAGCCACCATGTTGATTCTCGATTTCATCATTGCAGCTTCTCGAGTCACCTCTTGCTCATCGTTAAATGTAATAAAACGGAAACACACACAATACAGTTTGACAAGCCAGTGTTGTATATGATAAGGTCTCCGTGTTTACATCCCACACCACAAATCTCGCAGCGTCATCTTCTTTTGTTAGTCGACATGTTTCAATGTAATGTACTCCAGTAGTCTTGCTACGAGTTGAGCAGGTTCCTTGCATCTGCAGTACTCTAACTTTTTAGTAAACCTGTCAAATGTCATTTTCGTTGATCAATTAACGTCGATTGACTTGTCAGACACGGCAAGTCATTATCAACAGTTTTTGATTGGTCAGTACTTTGTAAAAACAACACCAATGACCAATAGTGTAATTTTTTGGAAAAAAAATATTTCCAATACATTTCCACATAGTATGTGCCTTCTTGCTGTTCTAGGCTCCAAGAGTCGAAGCGCAGATCCTTCTTGGATCCCTTGTGTGTTTACCAAACTTCTATGGGGAGCTACCCGCCCTTCACCCCACCACAGCTGATGTGGCACTGACAAAGTTCCCAGATGTCAAGGTAAACAATATGACATCAGTGCTGGTCACCAAAGTAGATTTAGCCGAAACGTTCAGCAAAACTAAGCATAAAATACACCAGAATCAGAAAGCCTTTAATAGTCCCACATCATAAACATTTTTGAAGCCACTCAAAATTAATGCAAATCTTGTACAAAGCATGTCCTCTCTTGACTGCTATTGCATTAATAGATTCATGTTTCTTCAGTTATTCTTGCGACAGTCAAAACAGTCAATAGCAGTCATGTTTTATATTATTGTTGCTGTGGAACTAGTTACTGCCATGCACGGCGACATCCCAGGCTTGCTTTTAGACGAGGCAGAAATGTTTTGAATCATTAAACAGCTCAGATGGACATCAGGTGTTTGTGTATGCAATGTTAATATCGCATGAAGTTTTTCTTTAAAGGACAACCGACATCACTTTTTTGTTTCCTAACTGACATCAGAAAAATGTTCTATAGCATCTAAAATTCCCAAAACTCGCAGTGTGATATTTTAGTCAAATGCAAAACACCAATAAAAATGACTTAGTGTCCAAAAACTACTTCAAATTGAAACCGGAAGCGGCCAGTTTCAGAAGGTCGCGCCCCCTTGTTCGTGGTGTCACCTCAAGACGTCTTGCCTTGCTGGAGAATCAAAACAATGGCTTCAGATTCGGAAAAGATGCTTTCTTGTTACTCATCCAGTTATGAATATGATTCAAATAGTTCTGAAGAGGAAAGCATACATGTTTGCAATTGATTAAAGAATTTATTCCGGTCATTTTGATGGATCTGGAGAGAAATGTAGTGACAAACTCTTTAGTACTCACAGTACCCAAAAAAAGGCAGAAGAGGACGACAAAGCTCCGTGTAAATTTTCTCCTGGGACGTTTTGTAAGCGAACATCAAATCCACTGTAGAAGTCTTGGCGCAACACACAACGATTCATCATCACGTTATTTATGTGTTTTCCTTCTAATTTCACCATCAACACGGATCAACACGAAGTTTTCAGACCAAACAAAGTACCGCAAAATGCATTGAGGTGATACAAGGTATGTCCTTTCTCGGTGAGGGGCGTTCCTTCAGTGCCGTAGGTTGAGGACTCGTCACCAACTCAAAAACAAGACTTCCGGAATATTCAGCGCGAGTCTTAAAACGTAAAATATAGGTATATGCGGTGGAATCTTTGTAAAATACGCTCAGTACAAGTCATTTGAAGCGATTTTACAAATTATGGACACAACTTAGTTGTATTAAGTTCATACTGTCTACTTGATATCTAACTTAAAACAGATTCTTTTCTCACAGTGTATTGTAGGTGTTCAAATACCTGACATCTTTCGGCGTATACTTCCGCCTTCATTAGAGTGTCACGGATGTTGTTGTTGACGGATGTCAGGTATTTGAACACCTACAATACACTGTCTGTGAGACGTCGGTTGTCCTTTAAAGAGGCTTCTCAATTTCCTGTCATAGTACCTTACTGATGCATGGGCATTAGTTGATCCTGAATAAATGCATGTTTCTGTCATGCTTTGTTTTTCAGGAGCACATTATCAAAACTATTCTGACCTCTGCCAGGGACGAACCCTCTGCTCCTGCAAGGTAAATACACACGTGCAAGGATTTTCCTAATCCTAATTTGGTGTTGGCGGGGCCAGACTTTAAAACAGGGGCTGTGTGAAATGGTGTGTTTTTAATCTAAAATATCAATCCATTTTCCAGACTGCTTAATCCTCATGAGGGTTGTGGGGGGTGCTGGAGCCTATCCCAGCCGTCTTCGGGCCTTAGGCGGGGGACACCCTGAATCGGTTGCCAGCCAATCGCAGGGCACACAGAAACAAACAAACATCAGTGCTCACACTCACACCGAGGCACAATTTGGATTGTTCAGTCAGCCTGCAATGCATGTTTTTTGAATGTTGGAGGAAAGTGGAGAAAACCCCGGCGGGGAACATGCAAACTCCACACAGGGAGACCGGACCGGGTCTATAACTCATGACTTCTGCACTGTGAAGTCAGCGTGTTAACCACTCGACTACCAGGCCACCCATATTCTAAAATATATAAAACATTTTTTCCCATTGTTTCATAAATGTAGAAATGTCTTTATATGTTGTCATCTCTTTTACAGTGATACATCAGCTTACACAGAAAGTGTGTGTAAGGCAAAAAGTTCGTCTGGCAAACATTTATTTCCCATAAGAAGCCATTAAAAATTAGAACAATCCGTTCCCAGGTCCCCATAAAACATAATGTTCTACTAAAAAGCCTTAAAACTACACAAAATATACCTTATTTTATGTGCAATAAATGTGCTATTGGATTGTCATTAAAGAAATAAACTGTACTATATAATAAAGTTGTTTTATTTACCTTTGTGATGGTCGTTGATGTCGTTGCCTCTTGATGATATCCAAATGAAGTTGCTGTGCTTTCTCGGCGATAATACCTCTGCTTGCTGCTTTTCGTTAATCCACATCAACAGAAGTTTTTCAACCTCTTCTATTGCCTGTGACCGTTGCTTAGACAACACAGAAACACCCTTAGCCACATGTAGCAATGGTCGATTTAGCGTGCTGGTACTGAGACGCTAAGGCACACAAACGCGCACCTCGTTCGTGTTTTTCGATGATCTGCTGCTCGACCGTAATTGTCTTTTGTGTCCTCTTCGGCTTAACACTAGCCTGTTGGTGGGGTCGGTTTCGGTCCTATAATCGCAAAAGTACTCCACTCGATAGCAGACCACATCGGCACTCAAATGGGATGTGGAAAACTAGTCCGCCAGCCACCGTGGTGCTGTTCAACCGTTTGGTTTGGTGTTCATCTACCGAAAACTAGTCCGCCAGCCACCGTGGCGCTGTGCGGTTTGGTTCGTCTGCCGAAAACTAGTTTGTATGCCAAGATTTTATGCTCGCTAATTAAATGTTCTTAAGGCGAGAAGTTTGTGAGCTAAACGTCTGTGTAAGATCTCAGTCGTACAGGAGTGGTCCATCGATGAGAAGGTTTCTTCAGCCGTCATCTGTACAAAAGTGAAGGTTTCGGACGTTAGGGATATATAAATGGGGCCGATACGACCAGTCAGACTTTAGTTCGCTGACGAAGCCTCTTGGATAGGAGGCGAAACGTCCGAAACCTTCACTTTTGTACAGATGACGGCTGAAGAAACCTTCTCATCGTTTGTGAGCTAAAGCATTCGTAAGCTGAGGTATCACTGTATATGCGTTGACTGATGTGCACTGATCAGAATGTTTTCTTTGGATCTGTTAGGTGTGTAGCCTTGTGCTGTCTGGGGATCTGGTTATCCGAAGAGCTGGCTCATGGGACTCAACATCCACAAATTAATGATGCTCTGAATGTCATCTGTGTTACTCTAAAGGTCAGTGGTCTTTTTTTCTTGATTCAACAACCACAAATGTGGTCAATAAAATTCAAGCCATCTAGTAAACATACTTGATGGCAGGCCAACTTTCACACAAGAAATATCACATTCCGATTACTCTGCCTTCTTCTATGAAAACACTGTCCTTAAAGGACAACCGACGTCACTTTTTTGTTTTTTAACTGACATCAGAAAAACGTTTTATAGCATCTAAAATACCCAAAACACGCAGTATGATATTTTTACTCAAATTGAAAACACCAATAAAAATGACTTCAAGTGTCCAAAATCTGCAAAAAAATTGAGCTGCAAGTTGGGCATTTTCAGAAAGTCCCGCCCCCAGTTCGTGACATCACGCCAAGACTTATTGCATTGCTTGTTAATCAAAACAATGGCTTCAGATTCGGACAATATGCTTTCTTGTTACACATCCAGTTTTGAATATGATTCAAATAGTTCTGAAGAGGAAAGCATACATGTTTGCAATTGATTGAAGAATTATATGTGTCATTTTGAGGCAACATTGGGGGAAAATCTCTCACCCAAAAAAAAGAGGCACGAAATGGCGACCTCCAGTGGCCACCTCCCCTTCCACAGGCTGATAAATTCCTTATATGGAGCTTGGATGCCCTCTTCTGGCGGCTTTTGGGTGCAACACGGTTCTCAGACCAAACATGTCCAGCAAAATACATTGACGTGATGGAAGGACTGCTACAATGTCTTTTTTCGGTCAGGGGGCGGTCCTTTCGTGACGTCATGTACGGACTCGTCACCAACTCAAAAACAAGACTTCCTTAATATTCAGAGCGAGTCTTAAAATGTAAAATATAGCTATATGCGGTGGAATCTTATTAAAATACGCTTAGTAGAAGTCATTTGAAGCCATTTTACAAATTATGGACACAACTTGTCCGGAGACGTCGGTTGTCCTTTAATTATTAAAGAAGGGAACATGTCTTTTATGAATTCATGAATATGGATATATTACTGTGTAGTACTTTGTTGTATTAGTGTCATTTAATTTGTATTGTTCATCAAGGTGTATCTAGGGCCGTGCAGAATAAATACCCAGCCGTTCGTTATCCTCTGAGATGCAACATATTGTGAAACACAGCAGTCCTTTTTTTCCATTTTGGTGAACCGTTCATGGCTGGAATAGGCTCCAACACGCCCCGGGACCCTAGTGAGGATATATATATACACGTGTGTGTGTATATATATACATGTTACATATATATACACGTTTAAACAGATACAATGTGCTGTACATGGAGCGACTATTATATATACACAACAATAAAGCAATAAGTCAATCACAAAGACAGAAGAAAGCACGAGGAAGTAAAACTAAGATCAAATCTGAGACAAATGCCAAACAGTACATGTGAGTTTTGAGGCGAGTTTTAAAAATGAGCAGCTATGGGGCGGTGTGGGAGGTCATTGAGAGAGAGGGACCAAGTTGCTTACAATGGGCAGTGGTTGTTTTGATGATTGGTTACAGATGAAGTACCGGTAATTGGATTTAAAGTGTGGCAATTGGCTGCATTTTGTAATGAACGAAAATCAAAGTGAAGGTCATTGAATTGAACCAAAGCTCTGGCTGCACCCAGAACAGCTTGGTTGTCTGTGGATTAAACATGGCAGTCTGCAGGGAGCCAAGGTATGATGGAAAATGTTTCTGGACAATGTTTTTAATTTTGTTTGGTGAATTTGCCTGCCTTGCCTGTCGAGACTAGACCATCTGAGACGAGACGTTTCAGGCCACTAGACTGGGAGGCCTGGGCGTCACAGAGATGTTGTCCAAATTGCACCCTGTCATCCATAGCCAAATGGACTCAAACACACATAGACCACACACACATACCTTTTCCACCTTGGAATCCCTAGCTTGTGTATCGGCAGCCAACAGTCGGCGGGAGCCAGTTCTGCCAAACACACATTCACTTACTCCTGGGAGCAAACCCTGGACTGTCAATATGTTTGGTCCTCCTTCAGATAGGAGGCCCATCTCGGGGGCACGCTGCAAGCTTTGTGACAAACACACTTACGCTATCTCCCACACACATCTTGTCCACTTTTGCCTTCCCACCATCTGCCCAGCCGTGGGCTCTGTGACATGCACACACTATCACACATATAAACCTTGAAGGATTTTCATATTTCCTTGCAGTGCCACTTGCTTCATTTCTCATCCGAGTACATCCTTTGATCTGGAGGGAATTTGCCTTTGTTAATGATAATCCTATTAGAGCCTCGATGTAAATGGCTCTCCCTTGGGAGTAATAGAAGTTTTCAGCACAATAACTTGATTTTAAGGCCGATGAATCTTTAATTGAACTATTGTCTCACTGACTCAGGAATCGGCTATGAATCACATCTTCGTGGTTTAGTAATAATAAGAATACCGGTATTATGTTGACATGAACCTTTTTTTCCAGTACCCCAATAAGAATGTTGCTCTGGTGGCATCAGACATTCTTCACCTTTTGATCAGTTATGTGGATCATCTTCATAAATTTCCCATTGACACTCCAAAGAAGATAGTAGAGGTGAGACAATTTCGTTATCATTTGCATGACAAATCTGTTGAATACAATATATCACCATGTACAGTGAGACCTCAATTTACGACAGACACCTTACATTGCGAACTTTTCGTCTTACGAACGTCAAATTTATGAAAATTAAACCTTATAGTAAGCACTATTTTCATATTACACACCCACCACGGCTGGAACACCAAAGCACACGACCTTCGGATCTGGCGGAGTGATCTTCGGCGGTAGCACACGACCGAACAGCGCTCCAGCCGGCGCTACTTTCCACACCCCATCTCTCTGAATTCACACGTCCATCGCCTCCGAGGAGCTTTTTGCAGAGAATTTTACTATTATGGGACCGGAAAATAAACACCACAGGCTCGTGTTCAGCCTCAGTTCAAATGTGGTGCGTTACCATGAATAAATTGAAGAAACTACCAGCCGTATACGTCTGCTCTGTTTATTTGTCATCCAAGACTTGGGGTGCGTTCAGGTTCAAGAGTAGCGCACGACTTCTTATGACTGTAGGCTGTTTGGAAAGCATTGTCTAACTGAATGAGTAGGGACAAACACTTGTCAACGTTTTTGTGTTGCTACACTTGAACGCACCCCCTGTCAAGATGTGATAGAAGTGATTGTGATTGGCTACGGACCCCCTGTCAAGATGCAATAGAAGTGATTGTGATTGGCTAAAGGGTAGAGTCATGGTAAGCCAATCAGAGCTAGTGTTTTTACACACACCGTTACAGCGTTTCAATAGTCGCGCTAAATTGGCACGTGCGAGTTGACAGCTGGGGTGGGGCCGCCACTTCGCGACACTTCAATTTCATTTCATTTCAACAAGTCACTGTCACCTCATCAGTGACATGATCACGACGGAAGTTAATCGCTGTGTCTTGTGCTGGCAAATCCAACAGTTTGCTTTGCACGAGGTGATTGTTAGACGCGATCGCGTAAGTTTGTTGCTTTCCGTTTTCCCGATCGCGAGTGTGCCATTTTATTCACCCCGCCTGCCTTCTTTTGTCGCGTTTTATTCCGCGTCCGTGAAATCATCGGACTCGCGCCTTTTGTTGTAAAAAATCTCTGCCAGCACCTATGGTACTCGAAGTGAATGTAGATGACATCGAGGAGCTTGTTGCTGACCATAATGAGGTCATCAACACAGAGAATTTGATTTGCCTTCAAGAGGACAAGCAGAAGCAGGCCATTCAGCTGTTGATGCAGGCCATTCAGCAGCTTTTATTGAACAGTTCCATCCAGAAAAGGATATGAGAATCATCAACATGATGAATGATAATGTGATGCCTCAGTTTCGTAAGACCTTACAAGTCAGAAAGCAACAGGTGTCAATTAAGAGCCATCAATGACCATCACAAATGTAAATAAAGTGACATTATTATACAGTGCAGTGTATTTCTTTCAATACAATAGCACATTTATTATACATAGGATAAGGTAGGTTGTGTGTAGTTTTAAGGCTTATTTAGTTGAAAAGTATATTTGATGGAAACCCGGGAAGGGATTATCTTAATGGTTTCCTATGGGAATTTTTTTTTGAGATCCTTTTCGCCTTACACACTCTGTCTGGGAACCAATTAAGTTCGTAAATTGAGGTCTCACTGTAATTGCTCTGGATTCGGATTAAATCCACATTACGCTGATTTTATTCCCTCTAAGATTTTGATTGCCACTATAACACACTTGCTGCCGACGACTGAGTCCTCGCCTCATGAGCTGGATAAGAGGGTAGCATGAATACACACACACACACACACACACACACACACACACACACACACACACACACACACACACACACACACACACACACACACACACACACACATTTCCACCCAAGAGTTAATTTCTTTGAAAGTAATATTCCAAACATTCTTCCTGCAGCTCGTCGTGTCCTTGCTGTTGTGTCTGTTGGACTGGGTAATGGCGCTCCCTGCAAAGACACTGCTTCAGCCTGTTCAAACTCACAGCCCTCCAGATAAGGACCAGCCACCAAAGACTCTGCTTAGCTGCATTTATAAGGTATATTTTTGGCTAGAATAATGGCATGCATCTTTCTTACAATTTTCTTTTTGCTGTTTTTTTTTCTCTCTTATAATTGTCTCCAGGTTTTGCATGGCTGTGTTTATGGAGCCCAGTCTTTCAGCAGCCTCAAGTATTACCCACTACAGCTGTCAGATCTGTCGAGTGCAGACTACGATCCCTTTTTACCATTAGAGCGCCTTAGAGAACCTGAACCGCTCCATAGTCCTGAATCTGAGCGATCCAGCAAACTCCAGCCTGTCACTGAAGGTATTTTATTCAGCTGTCGCTATGTATTTGTTGCCGTAGTTATTACTGTATTTATCGACTCTATATGGCATAGTAGAAACGTGAGGACCCAGTTTTCTTGGATTGTGCAAAGCTGTTGATTAGAGAGGAGGAATGAGCGGAAATCTCTGCGATGTGTGAATTTAGAAAAACACCACTTTGGGTGTGCTTTTGGTTCGTAATTAGCATTTTAATATGACTAAAATCTAAAAAAATATTTACCATAATGTGGCTGTGTGTTTAGATGTCAAAATGAGACATGATTCTGTGTCTGGTTTCAGGTCAAGTGATTTGCCACATTAACTTTTGTTTTAACCTATGACCTCCAAATGTGTGTTTCTTGCTTTATATCTTTAGAGATTTTTATCCCAGTCAAATGATCCGGGATGCATCTGGGCCACGCCCTTGTGCCATTTCAGCGACAGGCACAACTTTGTAACTCGACTGCGGCAGCACTGGTGCACATCTATTATGATTGGCACATATTGCTACATGAACTGCACCACATATGACATGTTAACATAGCTGAAGAAACGCATTTAGTAAAATAGCAATTGAAAACTGTTCGTCTTCCTTCCTTCAGAGGTTTTAACTTTCGTCTTGATCCGCCGGAAACTGCCTCAAGACATAAACGAATATTCATTTTTCTCATGGTGCGTTGCAGTATTTCATCGAACGACATCGACATAGATGGTTGCAATATGTAGCGATAGAACTGGAGTAAAACTCAAAAAGACATTAAAAACAAACAGCAAACAAACACATTTTCGTTTTTTAAGAAATAACGGAAAATAGTGACAATTTGTTTCAGCAAATTGTTGTTAAAGATTCGAATTTAGTGGATAATGGGAATTATTTCAGAGCTGTTGCAGCACATTGGAAATCTTTACAGCAAAGAAATGTACGTACTGTTGACACAAATAAGAAATATTGTGTCTCTTAATATACTCTGTTCTCTTAGTCTTCTTTGTAATACCGCAGAATCTCAAAATACAGCATGAGATTGATTGTGTAGCAACTAAAGACAATAGAAAAGGTTTGTTTATTGTATGTATGAATACATTCTTTGACTTGAATTTAAAGTGTTTATATATTACAAAAATACATTTTAATCAAATAATGTTTTTTTTATTTGCAATTTAGAAATACCATGCTCCAATGAATGTCTTTTTGTTTATTTCAATCAGTTTTGTATACTTCGGCAATCTAGTTAAATTGGGCCCATCAATTTTAGAATTTCCCAGATGCATCGCTGAATTATACTAATCTACAATGTTGTTTCAGAAACATGGATTGTACTTTGTCTAAATCTTGTAAAGTGATGTGATGACTAACACAGGACCATTTCATCCACTGCCACCATGGCAGTGCCAATTATGAATAATAAAAACATTGTCTGCGTACATGTGTGGACCCTTTTCGTGTTCCAAGTTAAAGTGTCTATGGTACCCTTCTGTGATTCCAGCATGACAAGGCTACTCCTCTAATGACCACAGCAACTTCTCTCATGACCGCAGCAATCTATGATGTATTATTTGTTTCAACCTTGCAAATTGATTGACTGATTGATCAAGAGTCGCATGCTAAAAGACATTCAGGCCTTACCTAAATTGTAGATGGCCTTTTCCTAAATCAATTGTTATCTGGACTTTCCCCTGCACAGAAAAACGCACAGAGGCAAGCTTCTTCTCGTTACTCCCCCCGCGCATGTGACTGATAAGGTCCTCGACTTGGAGCTACAGGGGCAATGACAAAGTCTTTGCTGCTCCCTTCCAAGTCACAACTGGAGAGAGTGCATCTGCTGTGCACAGCTCATTTCACAGATTGTGATGCTCACCCCAACCTCCTCTCCACCCTCAACCACCCTGTTTATTACATGCTTTTTCTTTGGAATAGTTGTATTGTGTTTTTAAATGTATGCAACATGTGGTGGTTGTGTTTTTCTAGCTCAAATCATTCTCCCAGGAAGTAGACTTGGAGTCTGTGTTTGTTTTTTTGTGTTTGTTTTTGTGGGTTTGTTTACGTATTTGGTCGGTTAGTTGGTGAGGTAATTAGCTAGTTAACTCACTAGTTAGTTAATTGGGTCGTTGGTTAACTCATTGGTTAGTTGGTTCGGTAATTAATTGGTTACACATTGGCTGGTTAGTTTTGGTTAGTTAGTTTGATAGTTAGCTGGTTGGTTGGTTTACTTCCTCTTCCTGATTGTTTTCATGTCACATTTAAGATAGCACTTAAAACCGACCCGCCAGGCTTCTCGTTCTGCCTTACATGTTGGTTATTGCTATCTGGTTTATGTTCCTCTGAATGGGTTAAAACTGGGAGTTTGTTGCTTTCTTGCTGGAAAACAAGCAGGACAGGAGCCCTGCAGGCTCGGCGTTGGACACACCTGCTCTGGTGTCACCGTCTTGGGTACCCAGTGGTCAAAGGTGGCATTTTCTCTGTGCATACTCGACCTGTGCATCTGCAAAAGGAAGATTCAGTCTGTCTTTTCAGCACCGCCTCTGGTGGTCAGCGGGGATGAAAGAGAACCCCCATTGTGAATGTCAATGTGCAATATTGTGTCTGTGCGTGTGTGTCTGTGTGACTTTAAAATTATGTTTGTTAGGCAAGATACTCTGGCGGCACACTGTGTGATGGCATTGGCTTCTTCACTGCATGGAGCAGAACATGTATTGATCCAATGTGCATCAGAATCATTCTTTCTGTTTTGCTCTTGTTATTATGTATACATATTTTTTTTCGTGAATCTTGCTTTGTAGTTCTTATAAAGTATGACTTGCTGTCATACAACAACCCCCCCTACCCAAAAAAAAAAACAATGTTGATAACTGTTCCATCTAAGTATGTTGTTGGTTTGCATTTTCAAATCTGCACGCATAGTTTTGATCCTTACCGGTCTAATTTGGTTTGTTTTCTTTTGTTTTTTGTTTTTTGTCCTCTCTCTATAGTCCGTAGTCGTATTCAACAGGGTCTAGTTTCCATCGCAGCCAGGACTGTTATCACCCACCTTGTCAACCATCTAGGGCATTACCCAATGTCTGGAGGGCCTGCTACTCTCTCCAGCCAGGTACAGTGAATCACATTAAAAACTTGGGATGGTAATAGATTTTGACCGGTATGCTTCAGCACATCAATTCTGGAAGGTTGGTGCGAGAACCAGTTGGTGAATTGAATGGGGTGCGAACAAGAAACAAGGTTAAAAACCACTGGTCTACATAGTTTGACACATACTTTGAGACTCATAAAATGCATGGAATTACATTTCAGTTTAGCAGGGCAGCATCTTACAAATAGATCTCAAAACATTGAAGCAAAACACTTTGTGAAAACAAATTCTCAAAACCCGTGACTTTGACGGTTCATATGGGAGAGACATATTTAAGCTAATATTGCGATGATTAAGTTGTCTTACCACTTTACTTGAACTGCGTGAATTAATCGGGCACCCAAAGTCAGCTGGGATAGACTGCAGCGCACCTGTGACCCGAGAAATAAATAATTGGTATAGTATTATTATTATTGGTATAGTATAGTGGTATTTATTTATTTTGCTGTTTTGCGGATATTGTTTTTATTGTTCATTTCTAGGTGTGCGAGAACCAGGACAACCCATACTCTGAGAGTGCAGATCTTGGACCTGAACTCTTCCACTCACCAAATCTACAGTTCTTGTCGTTAAATGGCTCAACGCTACTCTCCGTGCTCCAGGTCACTTTGTTTTCTTTACATTATGATGCCAAAGCATTCTTCAGATAGTTAGTCGGGCTATATGTGTGCACTTTGTGCTGTTTCATAGCGCAATGCAACTCCAATAAAGGACAATAAGTACAAAATAGTACAATGTTCCTGAACATTTTTTTCTACTTTGTATTTAATCTTCCTTTTGTATTTCCCAGATTCGGTCAGAGTCTGATATACCAGGAGGTGGAATGACAGCTGGTTTGTCCTCCGCTCCTGCTTGCGTGCGTGTTGTTATTCGGGATGTTGCCGGAAAGCATTCCTGGGACTCTGCTGTCCTCTATGGGCCTCCTTCATTCTCCCCAAGCAGTCCTGCACACACATTACTGACACACACACAGTCCCCTCACACTGTGAATCTCCATCTACACACTCCAACCATAAAGATGGCAGAGGAGCGTAAAGAAGGCTGTCAAGGAAATCAGAATGAAGAGTCAGAGGAGGTGGTAAGTCCAATAGATGGTCAAAGTCCTGAGCTAGACGGAGAGATGGATGATGACAGAGAGGGGAGCAATGTTGCTGAAGAAGAAATTGTACAACAAGTTGAGGGGGAGGAAGTGCAAAAACAAGTGGAACATGACATAGATGGGAAGGCGCACAAGGCAGAAATGGGCTTTGAGCAGCTTCTCGCTCCACCACTGGCCAAACGTGTATGCCGCGAGGTCGTTCCAGCATGGGATACATTGGACAAGGATGGGGATGATTCTCTGGATGAAATGTTGCAGTACCTCGGATACTCAAGTCCTGAGTGTCTACAGAGAGCAGGTAAACAAAAACTGACGTTTATGCAAACCTCTGGCAATTTATACACACGTTGAAACAAAACTTTATAAATTATGCTTACAGGAATACCACTCAATATCCCAGTGCCACCACCAGCTTGCGTTTCAGAGAAGCAGGAAAATGATGTGATCAATGCCATCTTGAAGCAAAGTGCTGCTGAGCGAGAGTTTGTCCTTCATGTGAGTCACTGTCACTAAATCATGAAAAAATTGGTCTCTTACGGTTGGCTCATTAGTTGTAGTCATTATATGTAATGTGATAATGGTGAAAAAAACTATCTATCTTGTCTTGTCTTGTCTTGTCCTCTTCTATCCTATCCTATCCATCTATCTATCTCAGTATATAGATAGATAGACAGACAGGCAGATTCCCATGACCTCTTTAGGCAGAATTGGTTGGAATGTGAATACAGACTCTCCATCTTTCTCATTAGCTGGATTTATGTCTCTTTCAGAGTGGTGAGGTGTTAAACATGAGAGCAATGGAACAGAGTGAACCAGAGACTCAGGCACCTCAGTCAGCTTTCTACTACTGCAGGCTATTAATCAACATACTGGGACTCAATTCCTGGGAGAAAAGGTGAGACCCTTGAAAGCCACTGACAGGACCTTTTCTTCAAATGACCTTCATCTAGCTGCAAGTAAACAATTAAGAAAATTAAATGAAGTGTGTATCTTTTTGGCACTCTCTGAACTGTGATAGTGTGAGTGAGCTCTTGGGAGGGGCACTGAAATTGTTGGTCGAGTCGAGAGTGACGGCTGTCTAAATTCTGTATTGTTTGACTTCAGATACATTTCATCTGCAGAGGTTCCGTTATATGCAGGCGCGAAGAGCTACTCAAAATGGTTATTGCCCATTTGGATTTTTTGCATCGTCACAAGACTAAATAAAATGTTTGTACTGTCAGACTTTTCACATTCACTGTCTTTGAACATACTAGCTATCGCTCTACTGTATTACTTTATATTATTGGGCTGTTTTGAGAAAAAGCTTTGTTTACTTTCTCCTGACCTAGACCTATCCTTGTTTAATTTACATGAGGCTAAAAGTTGAAATTCAAAAACGAGTCCTAAGCTAATTAGACAACATGATCTCTCCCCCCCACCCATTCAAACAACCTATCAATTTTTCTTCTCAGTGACTCCAGGATCCACTACACAATGTTAAAGTATCGGTATAAATGTGTCTGGCCGGCTAATGGATGCTCATTGCTTTTTATCCAGAGAATTACACAGTCTGCATTCAGCCAGCACAAAAGACTTCTCAATGTGCAGTGTGTGCGACGTGCAAGCGTGTGTGTGTAGTTGTGCATGTGTGTGCGTGTTTGTAGGAGTGTTGTAATGAGCCTAGGAGGCCATTGATCAAAATCAACCCATCTGGAGCTAGAATAAAAGGTGGTGCTTGAGGATGAGAGGAGGGGGGGGGGGGTGAAAACCAAACCTGAAAACAGGCTGCATAAAGCACATGGAAATGTATCAAAAGAAAAAAGATTGAGCCAGAATAATTGAGAAGCTTTAAAAGCAGCACATACAGTTGGTTCAATTGTTTAGAGAGATCTTACTATCTATTCATATACAGTATATGATATTCCACGTTGATCGTTAGATACTGACAGTCTTCTCTCTCTCTCTTTAGAGTAATGTCTCTTTTTATGTTTTTCTTAATAATCCAAAGTGTAAATGGAGTCTTTGAGAGCAGAGGATGGCACCATTACTACATATCATTTTAATAAAGAGCAAATTGCTCCCTCTTTCCTTTCTATCTCTTGTTTCTTTTTCCTCACTCTCTCTCAAAAAAAAAGTGAGTGATGTGTCATTATGAGTCCATTTCAAGCGTCATCTACTTCAGTCCGAGTTTGAGATCAGTGCTGCTGAAATTGGTGGCTGGTCTTCGCAGGACATTTTAAACAATCCTTGGATCTATCAGCTTACATAAAAAAAGACTATTGTCTTGAATGAAAATAAAGGCTTTTTATATTTCGATCCTCAAAGTGGCGATTCCATTAGTTGGCAAAGAACTTCTCCCAATAGCAGTTGTTGATATCGATAGTATACAGTAATAACACCTAACCATTTTGTGTGCTGCATGGTTATCTGGTGTCGTTGCTGAAATAGGTTTTTCAACCTGATATGTATGTGCTGGTTCAATTTCAAACTGACTCAGCTCTCACCGTCATTGAATAAAGTAACAACTAATTTCACCATGTAACTTTCAAATGTGCACTGTAACTTTCAAATGGAAACTAAACCGTAAATTTCAGCTATTTTATATTTTAAATGAATGTTTCGGCTGACTTAAATCTATTAAGCATTTAATCTGAAAAAAGAGACAACCAATTCATTGGCCTTTGTGTCTGTGCTTATTTGGTTTGCAGTGTGACTTCATGTAATGGCGCATGTATTTTTCACTTTTGTCTTACCTTACTCATTATATCATTAAGGCCCGTTTTTCATGGTTCTACCCTGAGATAGCCTTGGTCCTCCCTACGCGGTCGGATTTCCATTACTTTTGTTGCAAAGCCAGGTGGTGAAAATGGCACCATTTCACAGAAACTTTTCCAAATTGTTCAAAAGCACAGGCTGGGGAAAAGACAAAATACTGATGTCTGATTGGCTAACAGATTATGGCATTTCTGTAATCGGTGCATTTTAACACCTCTGGTCACTGTCGTCTGGTTTTAAGCATGTGCGATACAGCAACCAACACAAATGATTATTGTGTTCCGTTTTTCCTTTTTCTCAGGAGTAACTTTCATTTGTTGCGGAAGAATGAGAAACTATTGAGAGAACTGAAAAACCTTGATTCGCGGCAGTGGTGAGATAATTTGCCCCTCCAGGTTTCTGTCCAGTCACTTTTGATTTAAAGGACAACCGACGTCACTTTTTTTGTTTTTTAACTGACATCAGAAAAAAAACGTTTTATAGCATCTAAAATACCCAAAACACACAGTAAGATATTTTTATTCAAATGCAAAACACCAATAAAAATGACTTAGTGTCCAAAATCTGCAAAAAATTGAGCTGCGAATTGGGTATTTTCAGAAAGTCCCGCCCCCAGTTTGTGACGTCACGCCAATACGTCTTGCATTGCTGGAGAATCAAAACAATGGCTTCAGATTCAGATAATATGCTTTCTTGTGACACATCCAGTTATGAATATGATTCAAATAGTTCTAAAGAGGAAAGCATACATGTTTGCAATCGATTAAATAATTTATTCCGTGTCATTTTGAGGCAAACGGGCAGGGGGGAAATGTGTCACCCAAAAAGAGGCAATAAAATGGCCACCGAGCTGTGAGGAATGTATCAGCCCGTTTCCACAGGCTGATATATTCCTTCAATGGAGCTTGGACTCCCTCTGGTGGCGGCTTTTGAATGTAACAAACGGTTTTCAAAAAAAACAGTACAGCAAAATACATTGACGTGATGGAAAGACGCTACAATGCGTCTTTTTTACAGTCAGGAGACGGTCCTTTTCTGACGTCACGTGAGGACTCGTCACCAACTCAAAAACAAGACTTCCTGAATGTTCAGCGCGAGTCTTAAAACGTAAAATATAGCTATATGCGGTGGAATCTTATTAAAATACGCCCAGTAGAAGTCATTTGAAGCCATTTTACAAATTATGGACAGAACTTGTCCGGAGACGTCGGTTGTCCTATAAACGTTTTTTTATTTGCCTATTTAACATGTTTGTTTTCTTTTTCGCTGCTCTAGTCGGGAGACACATAAAATAGCAGTTTTTTACGTTGCTGAAGGACAAGAAGACAAGCACTCCATACTCACCAACACTGCGGGAAGCCAGGCATATGAAGACTTTGTTTCTGGACTAGGCTGGGAGGTATGAAAATTTGCTCCTGGTTGGATATTTGCAAGTAACCCTTCCAGCGACAGTTGCTCCTACAATGGAGGGTTAATCGTGTTATCAGGTGACAGAATATCCTAGGTCCAATAATACCTCCAAAAATGTTCTATTGTTTCCCAAAACTTTAATAATACAGTAATGTGCCGATTTGAATTGTTGTAACACATAACAATTCAGTTGCTGGGATATTTACCACAAATTCCTCTTCCCACCTATGTTTTAAGATATACAGTGTTTTGTTTTCCTTTTATTTAATCATAGTATAGTGTACATATTTTAGTTGGTCTTAATTTGTAGAAACTCATTGCAGGTCTTGAGGTTTTACTTTTTTTCTTTCCTTGAATATAAGTGTCTTGAATTGACTCTCAATTGGAAGAACATGATATGGTCCCGCTGACTTGAATTGTAGCTTAGTTTTGCTGTAGTGTTTGTAAAACCATATCTATTTTTTTTATTCTTGTTCATTTTACAATTGTACTTTTTGGGCTCTACTGTGAGAATGTTAGGGATTAAATACTTTTCTTAGGCCACCTATTGCATCGGGGCATATTTTTCAAGCACATTTCCTTTGGATGTTGGATGACACTTGACATATACAGTAAAGTCTCGTTATATCGATATTCTCGGGAGTCCGAAAAACTATCGATATAACCGGGACTATCGATATATCCGACCCTGCGCGCATGTAATTTTCTCATTGCGTTCATAGAAATAGTAATAAGAAAAAAAAATCGTAATAAGCGGTACTATCGATATAACCGATATCGATATAACGAGACTTTACTGTATTTCTTTTATACCATCTGCAGTATGACATTCAAATTGCCTTCCATGACTGGCCTGCTCCAGCGTTTAACATTTAGATATCAAATCACATCAATGTATTTGCACAGCATGGAGGTAATTCTAAAGATTTGGGAATATCATACCGCATTTCTCCCCTGTAATGTTTCATCATCAATGTTTGGCTTTTGATTAACCCACACAAAACATTAAATTCTGTTGTTCCAGTCCAGCGTCAAAATTAAAACTTCCAATACTTTTGTAAACTTTGATATCACTGGCATATCATTTTTTCAAGTGAATTGACCCCAATGTGCATTCCATCCATCCATCCATCCATCCATCCATCCATCCATCCATCCACCCACCCACTTTCCAGACCGCTTAATCCTTATTAGGATCGCGCGGGGTGCGCAGCTGTCTTCGGGCACTAGGTGGGGGACACCCTGAATTGGTTGCCAGCCAATCACAGGGCACACAGAATTTTATTTAAATTGTAATCCTTTGGTTGGATTATCATTTAAAAAATGTTTGCATTCAAATAGAAGCCATACATTTTTTTTGTCAATCAATTTTGGTGAGACTGAGTCCTCCAGAAATAGTTGGCATCATCAGTCTTTTTCCTTCAATTTATTTCTAAATATCTGCGTGAAAGCTTCAATTAAGATTGAGAACAGATGACTGCGGTCCAAAGCTTAACATTGTTCCCGTCCCTTCCCTGATGGATACCTCATAAAAACTCTTTTTCGAGAGTAGGGCTGAGCTGTCAATTACTCACAGATTTACACTATTCAAGGCAGGCCCGCATCACTTCAGTTAACTGTGTATTCACGAAGCATATGAAACAACATATTCCCTGTTTCATCATCGGCACCGAGCTAATCTGACATATTTTGAACATATTTAATTCTATCTGAATAGTGCATTTACATTGCACTCATGAGCAAAACTGATTCCTACCCGACGATCCAATTTAATGTATTTCTTATATTATGCTTCCCTTTCACATATCACAATTGTGCCACTTGAGCACAAAAATCGACAGTTATTTGAACATGCAGAGCAAATTTGTCTTTAGTTAAACCTAACTGTGAAATTTTACAGCTGAGAGTGCATTGTAGGTGGCTTGTTCAAATGTTTCTTCCTTAGGTGGATCTCACCACTCACTGTGGTTTCATGGGAGGACTCCAGAGGAACCGCAGTACAGGCCAGACAACACCTTATTATGCCACCTCTACCACCGAGGTCATCTATCATGTCTCAACCCGAATGCCCCATGACCAGGACCACAATCTGACAAAGAAGGTACTGGAATCAACCATCACCACAAAAGCTTTTTGGATGAACTATGGATGAAAGGGAATCAAATTACCTGCAAACCTGTTTGCTCAAGAAATGACCAAAATAGGATATGTCGGGCAAAATCAAATCGACCAAAACATCTCCAAAAATTACAGAAAAACGCCCCAATTCCAAGACATTCATGAAAAGAGGATAAATAATGTATCACCGACTAGGCCAGAAAAGGTTCCAAAAACATTCCGAAAGTAAACCGTGGTGTGAACCATTATCCACATATGGAGAAACCATGGAGTCATGGTGAGCCTTGCCATGAGAAGAGGTAAGATTCTTACTACACTATAATAGTTCTTACCATAAGAACTAGCATAGTGTTGCTTTGGCCACAGTTGCTTTTATTCAACCAGTATGTGAATGCGCTAGCAAGCTCGCTAAATATTCATCAATGTCAATCTTTCTATTCATCTCTCTATCAAGATAGAGGGAAATACTTTTGATATAATACATACACCCCATGATTCCAAAGTCAAACCATGGCTGACCCAAAAACTAAATATTTTAATCATTCACAAGGTTTTTGAGTGAATATGCCATGTATAACTGAGAGCAGCTTCCATTACTACAATGACAGTCTAAGTTCCCTCTTTCTAGGTTAATGTTTACTACCCAAAGGACTGTGTGACCTAAATTTTGGTGTTACTTTATTTTCTAAAAACCTCTCTGTCATTGTTTTTTGTTCTGTTGTTTTTTTGTTTTTTTTTTAATTTGTTAAAAGATCTGTGCCGGTGTAACGTATCTCCTTTCCAAATGAGAGTGGGTCACATGCAAACATTCATACAAGCATGTTTGTTACATTGTATGTCAAACTCTCCAATTATCTATTTCAATTATATCTATATTTGTGTATGGTGTTGAATTAGCGTCGCAACAGGCAGGTTTAGTGTGTTTGAAATGGTGTATGTGTTTGTGTGCACACCTGTCAACCCCCAGGCAGTGGGTGCCTTGCACATAGCCATAATGTCCCTTTAATCTGATCAAACTTCCTGCTTGTCGGCCTATCGTGTCGCTGCAGGCTTCTGATTGGATTATCGCTGCCTGGTGCAGCACCATCCATTTCTCTGATCAACTGATGGCTCCGTCAAACACACATACTCATAGACTTGCACATGAACATGCACGCACACACAGTCAGTTTTGAGACCCCCTTGAGGCTCCTAAACATTGAATAGCATGCCTCTGCTCATTTTTATTTAGCATTTACTACTTTTGTTTGTTTTTTTACTTCTTGTTTGTTTGTTTATTCAATTTATTTATGTACAGTATTTGCTATCTAAACAATGGCACGGGTCATGTTCAGGTTCATCACAACCCTCTCATTATGGAATTACCTAAAGGTATTAATACCACCAAAATACAACAAAATCACTGCCCGTTATATGCATACCCGCCCGGCGTCCCTTTGGTAGCGATCTAATTCCCTTGGTTTGAGCTTCGAATCACATATACATGAACATCTTTCATTCTGGTCTACAACGACTCAGAAAGTTGCGACACCCTTTATAGACGGCAACAAACCGCCATTTGATGTCCGACAACATATTTTTCCCAAATTGTTAATTCCCACTTTGTCAAGTCTTCTCCGTCTGATCGCCTCCTTGCTTTGGCTGGATATCTGTGGACCTCATAGGGCCGCTCCTCCCAAACAGCCGCTATATTTGCGCACAGTCATTTGGGGCACTGAATTCGCACCCAAATGTCTAAGCATGTCCAAATTAAATGAAACTTTAAAGGACAACCGACGTCTCCGGACAAGTTGTGTCCATAATTTGTAAAATGGCTTCAAATGACTTCTACTGAGCGTATTTTACGAAGATTCCACCGCATATAGCTATGTTTTACGTTTTAAGACTCGCACAGAATATTCAGGAAGTCTTGTTTTTGAGTTGGTGACCTTGACCGTAAAAAAGGACGAATTGTAGCGGTCCTTCCATCACGTCAATGTATTTTGCTGTACTTGTTTGGTCTGGGGACCTCGTGTTGCACCCAAAATCCGCCAGAAGGCCAGAAGAGGGCGTCCAAGCGCCATATAAGGAATTTATCAGCCTATGTAAATGGAGGTGGCCACAGGATGTCGCCATTTTGTGCCTCTTTTTTTCAGTGAGAGATTTTCCCCCAATATTGCCTCAAAATGGCACAAATAAATTCTTTAATCGATTGCAAACATGTATGCTTTCCTCTTCAGAAGTATTTGAATCATATTCATACCTGGATGTGTAACAAGAAAGCATATTCTCCGAATCTGAAGCCATTTTTTGATTCACTAGCAATGCAAGACGTCTTGGCGTGACGTCACGAACTGGGGGCGGGACTTTCTGAAAATGCTCATTTTTTTTGCAGATTTTGGACACTTTAAGTCAATTTTATTGGTGTTTTGCATTTGACTAAAAATATCATACTGCGTGTTTTGGGTATTTTAGATGCTATAAAACATTTTTCTGGTGTCAGTTAAAAAACAAAAAAAGTGACGGCGGTTGTCCTTTAAACATGATACAATTTTACTATTAGATGTCGCTATCAAACTCTTTGGAATGTATCCTCCTCCGCTATGACTAAGAGGGATACAAAGCATAATTTATCCCCCTGCACACATTGTACTGTATATGTTTAGCCTTGGTCACTTTATTTTTGCACAAACATCATAAAAATCTTCAGAGCTGTAGGTGGGTCTCATTTAAATTTACAGTAAATAGTCAGAACACAGTCGAGGTACTCTCAAGATGCCAGGAGCAACCCGTTCAACAATGAGATCCCATAGAAAGGGTAAAGAACCATTTTTGTTATTGGATAGCGTAGGTGGTTTATCTGACATTTAGGTTAGTGACAGCCCCGAGTTTGTGAATGCTCTCAAACATTGACACGCTGGCACGCACACACACACACACACACACACACACACGCACACACACACGCCCACACACACGCACACACACACACACACACACACACACAGATAAGTGGACATTCTACAGACTTGATACTATCAGTTTCCCTGTCCATACTTCATCTTTCCAGAAGTTTCCTTTGGATGAATGATGGATTCAGCCAACCGAGCTAACCATGTGACTTTCATATATGCTTGGCATTGAAAAAGGAACACCGAGAAAATATTTCATGTATTGTTTAAATCGCAGAGCAGTACAATATTCACTTTTATGTGTATCCTTATTCCATCTCTCCTCTGCCCAGCTAAGACACCTGGGAAATGACGAGGTCCACATCATTTGGTCAGAACATTCCAGAGACTATAGGCGTGGAATCATCCCAACAGAATTCGGTGACGTGCTCATCGTCATCTACCCCATGAAAAACCACATGTATTCCATCCATATCCTCAAAAAACCAGAGGTATTGATTTTGTGTGCAAATTAAGTGAAATAACCTTTTTTGTGATAATGTTTCATCTTCAATATTTCTTAAATTGACACGTATGTGCACTATGGTTTTACTTGCCCTTAATAACCTTGTAGAATAATTTAAACGGGTTGATCTATTTATTTTATCATAGTGACGTACACCGGTGGTACTGAACCTTTTTTTGCCACATACTGTAGACCAGTTTAATGTCAGACAATACTTTTGGGGACGAGCCTTTAAGATGTGGTAGATAATTACAAAAAAATAACATGCGCTGACCTGCATAAAAAATGTGATATTTTCTAAACATCATAACAAACACATATCATAACAAATGAGCTATGTCCTATCTGGCTGCAACACTATAATGTTTAAACGTACCATCAAAATAAGATATTCTGCAAATACAAAGTACATGAAAAATACGACTCATCCATCGCCATGTGCAAAGTGGGTTTGCTGTGTGGGGATCTCATTAAGATAAATCCATATTTTTATTTGGACTCCTGATACTGTCTAGGAAATATTCTTTTTCATGCAATTGTCCTGCATCAGCTTTTTCCCCTTCCAAATGAAACGTTCCAATGTTCTTTTACTAACTTTGCAAGGTCTTGACTTTCATTTTAGCGGTAAACTATCACAGGGAAGCGCATCTTGTCCTGTGTCAAGAGTGACATATGGGATGTAACATAGATTTCTATAATTTTGGATTCTGAAATGAATAAAATTGAAGGAATGTAAGTCATTTATTCTTTCTGCGGCCCAGTACCAAATGACCTGCGGCCCAATACTGGTCCACATTCACAGACTACATCATGCTCAGATTCTGGCATGATATAGAAAACATATTTGAAGAAGGATTAAGGTGTTGAATTGGCACTAAGTGAAACCAAATTAGCAAATGGCTCAATGAATCAATGATATGAAGATCAGTTCGGTTGCTCTGAAATACTGGTCATGTTACTTTTTGAACACAGAATTAGAATTATGTATTTGGTGGTGTAGAATGCACCGGTTACATGATTTTAATTGACACTTGAAGGCAACTTTGTTGCAATTCACTTGTGAAGGCGTATGGTCGTATCAGACAGACAGATTGGCTGACAATCCAAGGAGAGGCTGCTCTGCTTTTTGTTTTAAGCAAAACCACAGACATCAATACCACAGCACTGATGGCGTAACTCTGTTTTAAACTAGACTTAACACAATAAATGTCTTTTTTTCTGTATGACATACTGTAGATACCACAGCACTAATAACATCACCATCTTCTGTTTCATTCATCCTTCAAGTAAAATATTGAATTATCATGAATCTGAAAGCAAGTTAGAGGAGATATTTTCTGTGTTGTCCTTGTAAGCTCATTATTCCGTCATGGGGGAAATGAGCTGGAGACCTGGTCCTAAAATTGATATCTACACTTTCATATATGTATGTGTATATATATATATATATATATATATATATATATATATATATATATATATATATGTATGTATGTATGTATGTATGTATGTATGTATGTATGTATATATATATATACCTCAGCACTGTGAAGCCGGTGTGCTAACCACTCGGCTACCGGGCCGCCCCCTATTTTATTTTAATGTAATTAATTTATTTTAACTTGCTTTTCAAGATGACATGTACGTTGTTTGGTGTTGGATTTTATCAAATAAAGTTTCCCCAAAAATACGACTTATCCTACAGTGCGACCTATATATGTTTTTTTCTTCTTAATTATGCATTTTTTGGCTGGTGCGACCTATAATCCGGAGCGACGTATAATCCAAAAAATACGGTATGTAAACTGAAAAAGAAGCCTAGCCTCAATTGAATTGGAAATCATGAAAAGGACAAAATTTGATTTTTTTTTCACTGACAAACTCTTCAACAAATCAGCAATGATTTTAGAATAGTGCTGTCTATTACCCATGTCACAACACATTATGTCCACGCAGATCCCATTTTTTGGTCCTCTCTTCGACGGGGCCATTGTGGACATGAAGATTTTGCCAACAATGGTGCGGGCCACAGCTATCAACGCAAGTCGAGCGCTGAAATCACTCATCCCTCTGTACCAAAACTTGTATCCTTTTAATAACCTACCTGGATTTCGAAGAACTAAATGTTGAAATGTAAGTCACCAATCCTTAATCTTCCCTTTTCATGTCATACGTCATCATGGTCACGGGTAAAAGAACGGAAGGGTTAAATGTGGTGGCGGTGGGAGAATTTATCACACATAGATTGAATAGATTGTTGCTTGTCCCTTTAGCTCGGGGGTCGGCAACCCGCGGCTCAAGAGCCGCATGCGGCTCTTTAGCGCTGCCCTAGTGGCTCCCTGGAGCTTTTTCAAAAATATTTGAAAATGGAAAAATATGGGGGAGGGAAATATATTTTTTGTTTTAATATGGTTTCTGTAGGAGGACAAACATGACACAAACATTCTTAACCTTTTCCAATGCTGTAAAAATGTGTAGAATAAATATTACATTTCAACATTTCTGTCAACGAAGATTTGCGTCATAGCCTGCGACACACGTTTCTATCAGCAGGGCGGGATGCCAGGCAGGTGGCTGTTGTAAACAAACCGGCGGCCGTGTGATCGGCCATGGATCCCAAAGGGAAAAAGAGAAAAATAAATGAGAACAGAGGATTCAACGATTCTTGGACCGAATCATTGCCAATGCGGAAGGATTGCCTGAATGTTTGCTCTGTAGCGAGAAGTTGTCAAATAACAAAAAGAGTAATGTGGAAAGACATTTCCAGGGAAGGCATGCTACATTTGCAGCCGAGTCCCCAGTTGGGAGTGAGACAAAAAGTGTGATTGCATTACTTCTGGAGAAATTAGAGGAGCACAAAAATAGATTTAAGAAGTGGATTGCATCTCCAAACTCCACTACTGCTGCAAGTTTTGTTGCAAGCCGGGAGATAATAAAGCGTCTGACAGCCGAGCTTGAAGACGTCACTCGCCAGAAAGCCCAGCTTGCCCAAAGCCACAAATGGAGCGAAATTGAAAGCCTCCAAACACCCGAGAAACTTGTCTTTGACACATGGAATGCTCTTCCTGACAGTTATAGGAACATGAAGACATATGCATTTGGAGTATTATCCATCTTTGGATCAACATACCTGTGCGAGCAGATTTTCTCAAACATGAACTACATCAAATCAAAATATCGTACCTACCACACAGATGAGAGCTTGCAATCCTGCGTCAAGATTAAAGTTACATCTTACATGCCCGATGTTGAGAAGCTGACCAGTGATGTCCGAAAAGTCCCATTAAACGGGTAAGAACACAATCCTGTCATAGGCACATATTTAGTAACAAAGTGGCTGTTTTTATAAAGTGATTTCTGATTTCCGTCAGTATATATTTGAAATGACACTTAGGGATATTATTGTGTTTTGTTGCTCAGGTCCCAGGATAGCTGCGTTGGTTGCGTGTCAAAAGAGAACGCTGCTGCGTTTTACCCTTGCACTGACTTGCTTGGCATTTGCACAGAAATCAAACTTAAAATGTATTAATTTGATTTTATATACTTTACCTTTTCAAAAGGCTGCTGTTTTATTTTTATAAATGCAGGCTGCGTTTTATTGCACTCTGTTTGTTGCCCAGATAAGGGGCACATTATCCACGTTCCTTTTTGTTGTCAAAATAAAAATGACATCAAAAATTGGATTTCTTTATTGCATTTCTTTATTTTCATCAAAACGATGAAACATAATTCATTAATATTGTAATGAAGTTAAACTCGAGGTGGCATCGTACAACAGAGTAGTCACGTGGTGCGTCATTCTCTACAGAATGCGCTGCACAGAAAATAAACATTTAATCATGAAGGCTCATTATGTATTTGTAGCCAACTTAGTCATTTTGATAGTAGGCTAATATAGATACATACAGCATGTGTTGCCTTCATTATAAGGCTTATATAAGGCTTTTAATTTTTTGAGGCTCCAGACATATTTGTTTTTTGTTTTTTTTGGTCCAATATGGCTCTTTCAACATTTTGGGTTGCCGACCCCTGCTTTAGCTGAATGCATTGTGTGTAAGTGTAGAAAATTGGACAAGAGACTGAAAGACAGGTGTGCATTCAGCCCGTCTGTATGATCGCAAGTGATGACTGTTTCATCAATTGTCATCAACTACTTTATGCCTGACACTTTCAAAAATAAGGCAGTCCGCTCTTGTGACCGCACTTCTGCTCACAAATTGACACAGTCAAAAAAAAGAGAACTATCAAATGAGTCTTCTTTTCCTTTCGGCTTTTCCCTACAAGGGGTTGCCACAGCAAATCAGTGCCCTCCATCTTTAGAGGTTTGATCCGCATGTTTGTTGTGGCCAAGCTTTTACGTCGGATGCCCTTCTTGACACAACCCTCTCTATTTATCCGGGCTTGGGACCGGCACAAGAAGACTTATGTCCCTTTGTGGCTACAGAACAAGCAACTCGCTCAGTAAAATGCTCCCAAACACAAAATGGTCATTGGCACAGCAACATTCAAAAAAGCAAAAACTATACTCACCATTTGATGACAATGCTCTGATCATAATAATAATAATACATTTTATACCGATTTTTAATTTAAAATTAGGGGTGCGCGTTATACACGTGTGCGCGTTATACTCTAATAAATACGGTAAGTAACAGTGATTTCAACAGGCGTCACTCTTGACTTTTAAGGGGGCCAACACGTCTCTTAGCTATCGACATGCTGAAAATGGCTTTCATTTTCATCTGATATAATTCCATCGGCGATAGTTACCCCCCACCCCCCGCCCACAGTATGATAAATCATTTATCATGATGGATGGAAATAGCATTGTAATGAGTAATACAGAAAATCGTACATAAAAACATTTTGAGTGGCACTATTTACTGGCGGCAACAAAAGCACAGTCAGCTTTATACTCCAGAACGCATTTGAAATAAGAATAATTTGATTGTGTTGAAGTATTTAGTAAATATGTAAAACCTTGTAATTGAAAGCATATTGGAGGAGGATTTTCATGTAAGATATTTTAGTTCATGGGTGTATGTAATCAAACCAGTGCCAAATTTTCAGAATGAAAGTGAGTGATAGTGTTCCACAAAGTAGGATATGTTTGTACTCTTGAATACTAAAACATGAGAAAGGGAAGGTATCATGAAAGGATGTGGAAAAAGTGAACAGGTGGTGAAGTGAGACAAAATCAAGATAATGAGACTCGCTTTGTGGTTTTACCTGGTAGCTGATATCTCCATACTGTAGTTGGTTTGTGTTTCTGTGTGTGTGCGCGCGCCTGTGCGTGAGTCTCCTTTGCTGCGACTGTAGATTGTGCAGGTGTGACATGTTTGTGTTCGACCCATGTGTGCATCCGTCCATACGATGTGTATGAGTGCGAGTGATGTCACCTGTTACACACTGTTTGAGAGATGTTTGCGTGTCTGATGGTGTCATGGTGAGTATCGATTGGTGGTAGCAGCAGGTCGATGCCTCTGACAGCCTGAATTACAGTAATCAGTCATTATTGACTCTCAGTCCCTCGACTGGACCCATGTCTTTCTTCCTCAATGGCTCTATCTACATCTGTCACTTCGTTTTTTGCCTTTTCCCACTCTGCCTCGATGCTTCTGTGTGTGTCATGCTTTCATGTCTTTCCGCGCGCGTGCACATTTTGTACTGATGTATGTCATGGCTCAGTGTTAGAGTAGTCCTTTCCCAACCCAGAGGTTGGTTGGTAACTCAAACTTATATTGCAACCATGTTGAAGTTTCCTTGAGCAAGATACTGAACCCCCCAATTGCTCCTGATGCATCATCAATAGGTCATTGTGGTAACAGTGTGAAGCACTTTGAGTTGCAAGTGTAAAAATAAATAAATAAGCATATGACCGCTATATGAGTGACATTCCATTTATCATTTCCACTTTGGTGGTTGAAGCCATTTCGACTTCAACACAAGTTACCTCGAAGCAATTCAGATAATTTTCAAAAGCTTACAGATCTGAAGTCATTACCGTCTTGATTGGAATGTAGTAAGCAGTTAAATATATCTCTGTTTTTTGTCTTCTCTGCTTTCCCTCCTGTCCATTCTCTGGTTCCTTTCCATATGTTGCGCTGTCTGGTTTTTATTTGATCAAATCCCCATCGTTGCATTATCTTATTAAATAGTTTGTTCCATAGATATTCATTGGCTAAAAGTGACAGATGATTCTGTCGCTTAATCTTTTTACAATTTATGGAATAAATGAATGAATCTGAGTTCTTGAATGAGTCGGAAAACAGACATTCAAATAAATATCTGATATACTGTACATTATATATATATATATTATATTATATTCATACATTAGATCAGGGGTTGGGAACCTTTTTTACTAAGAGAGCCATACATGTAAAATATTTAGAAATGTTTTTCAGTGAGAGCCCCACACACACACACACACACACATGCGCACGCACAGATACACACACACACGCACGTACGCAAACCAGCACGCGATTTCAACAAAATGTCAGAATATATTATTTAAAATAACTTTGTGATAATACTGACCATTAATATGAATAGTTTTCCGTTCCTCATGATTGCTAAAAAAAAAAACAGCCAAACGATAGGAATGAAAGTCAACTTGCCGTGTCCATAGACAAAGCTATTGCTAGCTAGCCTGCGCATTGCTCATTAGCTTGTACGCTTGCTTTCTGTTGTCTCTCACAGAAGTACGTATATTGATGCTAACGTTAGCATGGGGCTTTTCAAAGCGCCACTGATATTCAACTGTTTCATTCATGGTATTGTCTCATTGCAAATTCTAATCACGGCAGAACTTTTTCTCTCTACAAAGGTGAATCCTTCCGTCCATTCAACCTGAAGTGTACGAAACTCGTCTTTTTTTTACTCGTCAGGCTTATTTAAAAGGGGGTGTTTTACCTCTTTCGACATCACCGGCCATAGGTCAGTATCATCCAATAATAAATGCGCTTTCCGCCAACTGCCGCCCAAACAGGAAAGGAACAGAAAAAAAGTGAAAATATGTATTTAGTTTTATCAGGGAGCCAGATGCAATCATCAAAAGAGCCATATATGGCTCACGAGCCATAGGTTCCCGACACCTGCATTAGATCAACAGCAATATTGGGTACAAGAAATGAAAAAAAGGGAATGAAGGCAGATAACAGAAAATGTACCAATTGTATTTACTTGAATAGCGGCAATCTTGACTCCTGTGAAAGTCACTCCTTTGCTGGCATCATTATTAATACTAATAGGAAGGCAATTTAAAGAAGAAAACATTTATTTGAAGCCCAAAATAATTCATACTCTGACCAAATGTAACATGAATGTGAAAGTATTCATTTGTTGGATTTGTATCTTCTGGCTGTAAATTATGTATTATACCATAAAATGGCTAAGTGGCAAATACTATATTCATGACTTCCTCTGAAAAAATATAGAGGGTATGATTCTTTTTGGTAGCAGATAAACATAAAATACAAGATATGGGAGGCAGGAGCGTTACATTGCACCCTGAAATGAAGGCCGCGTTTCACTGAGCTTTTGCATTGATAAAGCCTCTGCATAGCTTTATGTCATCAGCTTTCAAATGCAGCCTCTTGAAGGATGCAGCCCTTGAAATAGTACACGGCTGGCTATCGAGAAGCAGTGAGGTCACACGTTCACACCGTCCTTGGTGTTGTTGTTCTTCCTATGGAGTGTACTTGTGCTGTATGTTTCCGATTTATCACTGCATAGTGACATCAATGGATGGTCACAGAGAGGCTGACATACAAGCAAATAGAGGAGGAGAGTGGAAGGAGAATTGGCTGGGCTGAAAGTGATTGTGATTTATTGCCCCTTCATATTTGTAATTTTTTTTTGCCAGTGACTCACATTTTGTCTTTTGGCGCTCTGGGCAGTCCATCTGCCTTCCAAATCCTTTTGATTGTTCATTCACCATGACCACAGCCCTCCAAATGCACACACATCGTCCCAAGTTGCTACCAATACAAAATGCCACACAATACAATACATTTATTTTGTGCTTTTACAACAGCTTCAGCTGTAACAAAGCACTTTTCAAAACAGTTCATATAAAATAACATAACGCAACACATAACATTAAACGGACATTCATTCAATGTTGATTGAAGCAGTATCAGATGAAAGAGGAGAGAATCCAAGTGTGGCTCAGAGACGTCACTCTCAATTTGATTCAAATCCGCTTCGAGTCCAAGCGACTACTCTGTTTTGAATAGGAGTAAAACTACATCTCGCCATGTCCTGCCATCAGGGATTTCATACCTTTTCAAACCTTTCAGACAGTACCAGAGTTGTCAATGGTACTGACAGCTTTATGGGTTGATTATTGCTTGGTTTGTTTATTTTTATTCATTCATTCATTCATTTATTTATTCATTCATTCATTCGTTTTTCAGACCACTTCATCCTCACGAGCGACGCGGGGTGGTGGTGTCTGCTGGAGCCTATCCCATCTGTCTTTGGGCAGTCGGCGGGGGACACCCTGAACTGTTTCCCAGCCAATTGCAGGGTGCAGTTGGAATTAGACAAATCTTGAGTAGCTGAAAACTGAATGACTTGTGAAACGTAAGCTTGTGGATTTAATCAGCATTGATAGCGCTGATTGAAGTGTTAAACTACAATGTTGCATCTTATCAACAACAACCAGCAACTGCAACAGTGGCACCACCATCTTCTACAGTGAACATCTATTTGCATGCAATTGCTGTTGGAGTTTGGGTTAAAGAGCAAGCTATGGCCATTCTCCATCTGGTCTGAGATGATTGCGCTCCTGAGGGAACAATGCTGCAGGGATGCTAAGCTGCTAGGCACACGCACATACGTGCACACAACCACACACACACACACACACACACACACATATATATATATATATCCGCAATAACCAGTTATTGCAGCAGTACTCTGGCATAACTGAATATTCAAATTTATGTCATTTATTTATTTATGTATTTATTTAGTTGTTTGTTTGTTTATTTGTTTATAATGTTTATTTGTCGCTGCATCATGCTTTCAGGATCAGTTGTATTGTGTGCATGTGTGCCTGCGTACATGGGTGTGTTCGTGCACACACGTATAGTTGTTGATTGGCAGGGAGAACTGTAACGTGGCTGGAGTCAGCATATGGCTGGGTGTGATAGCACAGTTGTTTGTGTGTGTTTTCTGTGCATGTATGTGTCATCGCCATTCCCTCTCTGTCACAGTGTGTTCCTAGTGAAATCATGGCAGCTTTGGGCATGTCGTGCTATTATCCCTTCATATCCACACACACGCGCACACACACACACACACACACACACACACACACACACACACACACACACACACACACACACACACACACACACACACACACACACACACACAAGAGCAGCCAAACACGAGCGGACTGACTGCCTGGCTTCTCTTTGCTAGCTCCCTCAATTGAGCCCATTGTCCCAGTAAGGCGACAATTGGCAGCATGTGACAAAAAGAACGTCTCCCTCACAATGGTGGAAAGGTGAGGCATCCTCACAAATTGGAGACACTTATTTAGTACTGATGCCGAAATCGGGTCATTCCACCCTTAACCTCACCGCAGTTCAAAACCCTCATCAGCATAGTTGACACGAAAGAAAACTACGACATCAGATAGCTGATCGAGTCATTGAACATTCTTGCTGAAATATAAAATCTCTTTTGGCTTCACTGTTTTTTTTTTCATGCCTGTTCCTTTTTCATTTTAAAGTCAAAGAAAATGAGCTTAACACACTGGTTGGTTTGAATGTCACATAAATCAGTGATCCCCAAACATTTTGCCCAACAGACCAGTTTAATTACAGGCAGTATTTTCAGGGACTGACCGAGAAGGTGTGACAGATAACTAAAAAAAAAAAACATGACATGACCTGCATGAAAAAGTATTTCGAAACATTAAAAAAATTACGGCACAAGGGGTTTCCTTTCTGGTCCAAACAATCTCTGGCCATGACGTTAACGTTTAAACGTGCTTTCAAAAGAAGATGCACCGCAAATACAAAGTACAAGAAAAATACAACTCTATAGTGAGTTTCCACATATTATATAGAGTGGGTTTAGTGTGTAAAATCCACATTTTAAATAAGACTCCTTCCTCATCTCATCTCATTTTCCATACCGCTTATTCCTCATTAGGGTCGCGGGGGTTGCTGGAGCCTATCTCAGCTGTCTTTGGGCACGAGGCGGGGGACACCCTGAATTGGTTGCCAGCCAATCGCAGTGCACACAAAGACATACAACAGTCACTCTCACACCTAGGGACAATTTGGAGTGTTCAATCTGCCTGCCATGCATGTTTTTGGAATGTGGGAGGAAACCGGAGGACCTGGAGAAAACCCACGCGGGTCCGGGGAGAACATGCAAACTCCACACAGGGAGGCCAGACCGGGATGCGAACCGGCGACCTCTGCACTGTGAAGCCGTTGTGCTAACCACTCAACTACCGGGCCGCCCTAAGACTCCTTCCTGATACTGTCAATTAAATGGAGCCGTCGTCTGTTTCTTTTCTCGCAGGCACTTCTTCTCTCCACTAGCTACACATTTTCCCCTACCCAAAGAAACTTTGCAGGGATGTTTTTACCCATTTTGTTATCGCCTTGTTTTTCATCTTAGTTGTCTGCGTCGAGATTGACATATTGCAAACAAACAGGGAATCTGGTAATCTTTCAAAATAACACATATTTCAGGTCCCGAAATAAATAAAACAGAAGAAATTTCAATTTGATGAAATGACCCATGGACCGGGGCCAGTCCGTGGTCCAGGATCTGTGAACCTCTGACATGGATGACATATTCACAACTTGGATATTTAAAGGACATAAAATATCATTTCTTTAAAGAAGGCAAAATCTCAGTCCATTAGCAGCGACATGAATAACTTCACACATTCAAAGATATTAACAACAGTTTGTGCCTATTGTGGCCCTCTCAAGCGCTTTGAGTTCCATTTTTATTAAGGGCTACACAATTAAACTTGGCTTGATGTTGTCAATCATAATTGTATGCATTCAGCTGGAAAAAATAATATTTGGTTGAGTGTCAAACCGTCCCATTTTAATTGAATATCAACTAAGTCATTTTTGATTTCGCACGTCAAGCCAATTTTCGTCTGTCAGGCCAATGAGCATAGGTTTGTGTGTGTGTGTGTGTGTGTGTGTGTGTGTGTGTGTGTGTGTGTGTGTGTGTGTGTGTGTGTGTGTGTGTGTGTGTGTGTGTGTGTGTGTGTGTGCCAGTGTGCCTCGACTGGGATCACCACCTGATCGTGGTGAGGCAGTTTGTGCGTCTCCATGACCCCGAGAGCTCGTGTGTGTCAGTGTGTGTGTGTGTTTCATAAAATGTCTTGAGTTCTGTAATGACTGCGCTCATGCACATCTTGTACCAGGGAGCTGTGAGTGCAGACCCATGAGTTCAAGCCATCAGTGATTTGATCAAGAGCAGACCTCCCTACGAGGGATAAACAGGCCAATCTGCCCCTTGTTTAGATGTGCGGCAATATGCAAAAAGAAATGATGAACCGTGGTTGTGCTTATGAATGTGTGTTTAAGTAACGAGGTGTTTATGAGATGAGGAAGCTTGGGAAAGTACATCAGCTCTAACAGTTATGTTCTCACGCAGTAGCAGCTCAAATGTTGAACATAATTAATTGCAGAGGGTTGGTCAACATGATTCATTTGAATTTTGAAACAGTGTTTAGAAAGACAGAAATGTGAACCATATGAAATATCAACCAAGATGTTTATTTACTGCCGCTGCAAGCAGAAATTAAACTGACATTATTGTCACGTAACTGAAGTGTAAATCAAGTCGACCATCTCATAAGTCATATGATGGATGGATGGAGTTGCATCATCATTCATATCATCATAGGCTGCTGGCAAAGGTGTTGAACATAATTAATTTCTCCTGAGCACTTTCAAACAGTAATCCATGCCTTCTTCACATCCTGGCTGGATGACTGTAATGGCTTTTTGGAGCGTCTGAGCGCTCTTCACTTTTTGGAGCGTTCACTTAACTTCATTAAGCGTCTCCAGTTGGTCCAGAAGGCTGCTGCTCGCTTCTTGACTGGTCCTCGTGAGACCACATCTCCACCAGACCACATCATGTGGTGAGACCACATCACGTGAGCACATATCTCCTACTCTGGCATCCCTTCACTGGCTACCTATACATTTTAGAGTTCTTTTCAAGATCATATTACAGTAAAGTCTCGTTATATCGATATTCTCGAGAGTCTGAAAAAATATCGATATAACCGAACTATCGATATATCCGATCCTGCGGAATGAAAATTTTCTCCTTGCGTTCATAGAAATAGTATCGTAATAAGCAGTACTATCGATATAACCGATATCGATATAACGAGACTTTACTGTATTTGTTTTCCAATCTATAAATGGACTCGCTTATCTCACTGAGCTCCTACACAGGGTCTGCGGACAAGACAAGATTTGAGGTACGAAGAACTGAGCCGAGGTTCATGGGGGACCGAGCCTTTTCTGGTCCGTGTCTTTGGAATGACCCTCTACTGATCGTTTGACAAGCCTTATGGCTGCCCATTTTTTAAAACTTGTCTAAACAGTAATTTGCATTTTGACTCAAAATTACTCAGATTTAATTTTTACTTGGACTGTTTTCGTGCTTCCTACTGACTTTGTTAAGTTATTTATTTTTGTTCATTGTAGTGTGTATGAAAAAAGTGCTTTGTAAATGCAGTTGAGAATCAGTCATTTACAAGCATTCCTTCCCAAGTGAGTCAAATTGTTATTTAAAAAATAATCTTGTTCTCTCTTACATTTTGTGACTGAGAGTACAAAGTAACTACAATATTTAAAGGGAAACTAATAGCACAAAAAATAAAAAAACATTACTAAGAATGCCAGATGATACGGGTGCCACTGAAGTGAATGGGCAATCTGGCATAGGTGTGTTGAGGCCACATTGAAACAGGCCATGTCACAGAGGTTCGGTTGTGGTTAGTTCCAAACACAAGGGCAGTGTGGCTGAAGGCTGTCCCTCATGGTGGATAAAGATATCAACAAAATAAAATAACCAGACTAAAGATGAATCTTTGTATAATCAGATTGTGTCGCTGGGTGCAGCACATGTTGTATAACTGTTCGAGCCTGCGGATCATATCCATCTCCTTAGTTGGGGAATTATTGTCATGCATGGCCTGTGTGACGTTGACGCACACGAGTACTGTGTTGGTGGTTTATGTGTGTTCCCAGGAAACATGGTTTGTGATAGGGCTATGCCGGGCTCTTTTACAATGATTGGATGAAACAAATGTTAAACGGTTGTAATGAATGTATCACTTTTTTTCTTTTTTTTGCCATGGTGTGTGTGATTGCATGTGTGTTCGTGTTCATGCACAGTACTCCTCAATGCAAGCCGTGCATTAGGCCAGCCCATCTCCGTTGTACATTTACACGCGCACGCACACACACACACACACACACACACACACACACACACACACACACACACACACACACACACACACACACACACACACACACACACACACACACACACACACACACACACACGTAATGAAATCACAAAGCCCTTCATATCATTGCTATCGCAGAAAGATATAAACCCATTAGCGTGTTCCTTTGGGCATGGATACACACGCGTGTACACATAGGTTTATCATTACACGCTGTAAAGCTTTTCCAATTGTATTATCCCTCTGATGTGCTTCTCTCTGTTGTCTGTTCCAATGCCTCGGGTGGGAAGGACAGATATGGCGGCGGTGGTGGAGGCAGCGGTAGTTGTGTGGGAGATGGCGAGTGTGATACGGACGTGTGTTTCTCAGGAGCAGTTTAACCTCTCTTGTGAGGGTCAAATGTTAGGTTGTTGCATTTTTACTCAACACTAACAAGGGGTGAATTTGCCTCTTTGATAAGAACATTTTTGATATTGGTGTCACCGCCAATTAAAAAATGATGTCACTCGCGCATCAGACTGGAAGAATTTATGCTTATGAGCAAATAAAAAGAGGTGATCGTCTAGACCAGACATGGGCAAACTAATACGAGCTCCTACGAGCCACTAAGCCCCTTTCATAAGTCTCACGTACACTTTACAGTCACGGTTTAATGTAAATTTACGTTTTGTAGCGTCACATATGTTGTTAGCTTCTTTTGAATCTTTCTTCTAGGCTGAGGTTCTGTGCATCTATTTTGGAAAATGACATGCAATTGCACGACTTTATAACGCTTGCGAAAGTCCGGAAGAAAGAAGCAGGCTTCTGATTGGCTGCTGTGCTGAGTATGCAAATTTCAACTGCAGGTAGTCTATGTTTGTGTGCTCGGCGACGGTACACGTGTATTGTTTGCGCGTGAAGATAAGGGCGTCAGTGAGGAGTTTGTTGAGCGCGCGGTCAGGACAAACCATCTATGATTTGGCGGAATTTAACACAAGTAGGTATTATTGAGCTTGAATATTTCATTGTGTAATAATATGTTTTGAATGTTGAAAGTGCTTCCATTTTTCAATAAATGTTGATTTCTTTAACTTTGCCCCTTCGATGGAAACTTAAAAACAGACGCAATCTTGATAAATCACAGTGCATATGTTATTTTAATCTATTTCCATTTCCTCCAAGTATCTGCGAAATAGTATGCAAACGCCATATTCCTTGAGACAAATTTATTAACTGATCAGGGATATTTTTCACATTTGAAAGACAGTTAATAAATTGGGTTGTAGTGTTCTTACTGTGCTATGAGGTTTGTACATACTACATTTAAAGGACAACCGGCACCATTTTTTGTTTTTGTTTCCCACTGACATCAGAAAAACGTTTTATAGCATCTAAAATACCCAAATCAGGCAGGCTGATATTTTTAGTTAAATGAAAAACACCAATAAAAATGACTTCAAAATGAATCCGGAAATGGACAGTTTCAGAAGGTCCCACCCCTCTGTTCGTGACGTCACGCCAAGACGTCTTGCCTTGCTCGAGAATCAAAACAATGGCTTCAGATTCGGAGAAGATGTTTTCTTGTTACTCATCCAGTTATGAATATGATTCAAATAGTTCTGAAGAGGAAAGCATAAATGTTTGCAATTGATTCAAGGAGTCCTCCCATATCAATTCGAGCCGTCAATGACAGCAATGTAGCACCCAGAAAAAACAGAAGATTGCGCCCAAGCTCCGTTGGAAATGGGCTGATTTGTCAGCTGGGAATTTGTGTCAGCGAATATCAAATAGTTGTCTTGGTGCAACACACAACGATTCACCATGGCGTTATTTATGTGTTTTCCTTCTAATTTCGCCATCAACACGGATCAACACGAAGTTTTCAGACCAAACAAAGTACCCAAAATGCATTGTATGTCGCTTTCTTGGTCAGGGGCGGTCCAAACGTGACGTCACATGGGGATAGTCATCAACTCGAAAACAAGACTTCATGAATATTCAGCGCAAGTCTTAAAACGTAAACTATAGCTATATGCTGTGGAATCTTTGTAAAATACGCTCAGTCGAAGTCATTTGAAGTGATTATATAAATTATGGACATAACTTGTTCGGAGTATTTCCGGCCCAAACACTCCCTCCAAATGCTCCTGGCCCGGCCCCTCTGTCAAATTTTAGAACCCAATGCGGCCCGCGAATCAAAAAGTTTGCCCACCCCTGGTCTAGATTTTGTCTCCCACCGAGAGATGTTTCCATAGTTTTTGTTGCAGCTGTGTGCATCTTGTAACGTTCATATATACAGACTAAGTGAGAACATGAATTTCGAGAAAATCTATTCATTTTCCCGAGCACCCGGTATATTTTTGGCATGCTATGGATTGCAAGCAGACTTCTTTTTCCGGACATTGGTAGAAAATTGTCTTGGTGTCATCGGTCCATAAAATGTTGTTCCAAATATGTCATCTCTGCTGTTTTTCACAGAATTCAGTCTGGCCTTGGGATTTCTTTTTGCATCATGTGGCATGGCTTCTACAATATGTTTCTTCTTCCAACAATGGATTGAGACCTGCCCATTGGATGTTGGCAGCGATGTCTTTGTTTCTGTCATGAGCTGTTGTTGGAATTCAAAACCTTTGTCTCCTATTCACCTTTTTGTGTGTAACACAAATGTTGTCTGGTGGCAGCCAGAACAAAGGTGCTAAAGCTGCCATTCCAACACTTTTAAGGGGGACTGTGCCTCCAGAAAGAATGTTCAACTCTTTGCTGCCAAGCGTCAACTAATTTCCCTCCTCAGCTTCTCCAGTTGTGCCATCGTACTGTAGACTAACAAACAATGCCAACTTCTCAGTTATGCTTAACAGGGCTGTCAAAAATGGTTGCCTATTTATATGCAAAATTAAATAGTGCAGGTGGTTAATGCATCGACCTCACAGTGCAGAGGTACAAGTTTGTATTCCACCTCCAGTGTAGATTTTACATTTTCTCCCCGTGCCTGTGTGGGTTTTCTCCAGGTACTCTGGTTTCCTCCCGCATTCATAAAACATGTGAGGCAGGTCAATATAACACGCTAAATTGTCCCTAAGTGTGAGTGTCTGCGCTACTAGTGGCTCATCTCTGTGTGCCCTGCAATTGGCTGCCAACCGGTTCAGGGTTGCCTGAAGACAACCCTGGGATCGGCTCCAGTACCCCTCATGACCCTTGTGAGGATAAAGCGGTTCAGAAGATGGATGGATGGACGGACGGACGGATGGATGGATCATAAAGCACCACAACCATCAAGTGGTGACAGTTGAATATTACCGCCATGCCCTCTTCAAAAACTGTGCCATTGTGGGAAAAAAAACATAAAAATAACAAAACGAAGCTCTTGAAGATTTTGAAGACGAGTATACCAACTCAGAATCAGAATCAGAATCAGAATCAGAATCAGAATACCTTTATTCGTCCCGCAATGGGGAAATTTGCTCAGGGCGCTAGTTTTACTTTTTTTTTTTTGGGAGTGGTCTTTGACAATCACTAACTTTGATTTCTGTGGCATTTAGTTTTTGAAGTTCTCTTTCAATACGAATAAACTTTTTCTTTCTGTGGGGGTGTTCTGAATGGCGGCAGTTCATGCGAGAAGTCATTTTAGACATTATTTGCAGAGGTCCGCTTGGATAGTCAAGAGGAGTCAAACTATTGATCTGATCTTAGCAGACTTGTAGCTGCTGTCAATAAAACTGTGTGTAGGCTATAGATAACCATGTGCACACATCACAGATCGTCAGGTGCTTTTACTTTGCATATTGGCATTCCATTCAATCGAACACTGACCCAACATTTTATTTGATTCAACGCAACTGCACTTTCTAGTGATACATAAGCTGTTAAGAGAAGTGCGAAGATGAGCTCTACGTACACGAATAAACCATGATGGATGTTTGGCTTCGGTGTCAAATTCCAAGATAAAGTCAAACATACAACATATTCTTTTCAGGTGATCCTCATTTGGCAAATCAGTTTTCAGTTCAGTTTGAATAATTTGCTGCTGTTCTCTGACATGGCACTGAATTGCATGCATATACAGTAAAGTCTCGTTATATCGATATTCAAGGGAGTCCGAAAAAATATCGATATAACCGGGACTATCGATATATCCGACCCTGTTTGCATGTAATTTTCTCTGTGCGTGCATAGAAATAGCATCGATATAACCGGGACTATCGATATATCCGATATCGATATAACGAGACTTTACTGTGTATATATATATATATATATATATATATATATATATATATATATAGGGCAGCCCGTGCAGAGGTCGCCGGTTCGCATCCCGGTCCGGCCTCCCTGTGTGGAGTTTGCATGTTCTCCCCGGACCTGCGTGGGTTTTCTCCGGGTCCTCTGGTTTCCTCCCACACTCCAAAAACATGCATGACAGGCAGATTGACCACTCCAAATTGTCCCTAGGTGTGAGTGTGAGAGTGACTGTTGTATGTCTTTGTGTGCCCTGCGATTGGCTGGAAACCAATTCGGGGTGTCCCCCGCCTCGTGCCCGAAGACAGCTGAGATAGGCTCCAGCAACCCCCGCGACCCTAATGAGGAATAAGCGGTACGGAAAATGAGATGAGATATATATATATATATATATATATATATATATATATATATATATATATATATATATTTATTTTTATTATTTTATATATATATTTTTTTTTTTTTTTTGTGTGTGTTTTTTTCGGTCAAACGTGATGGTGTCAGAGTGGGAGGCTATCAACAGAGTTAAGTCACATTTGAGTGATATATAAGCCAGATGAGTTGGCTCAGGCATATGATTAGGATGCCTCTTGGACGCTTCCCTGGTTAAAGGCATGTCTCGCCGGCTGGAGACCCTGAGGACAACCCAGGAAACGCCGGAGAGACTATTTCTCCCGGTGGCCTGGGAACAACTTGGGATCCCCTAGTAAGAGCTGGAAGAAGTGACTGGGAAGATGGTGGTCTTGTCTACTGAAGGTCCCTTCTGAAGGGATATGCGAGAGAAAATATATGGATAGATATTTCATTTGCATAGCCCTGAATCACAAAATAGTCTACACACACACACACACACACACACACACACACACACACACAGTCGGAGCCGCGCGCGTCCAACTCCTAAATGTGCACCATCTATCTATCTATCTATCTATCTATCTATCGATCGATCGATCGATCTATCTATCTATCTATCTATCTATCTATCTATCTATCTATCTATCTATCTATCTATCTATCTATCTATCTATCTATCTATCTATCTATCTATCTATCACTCTCTCCTCCACTCTCTCTCTCTCCTCCACTCTCACACTGTCGCAAGGTATCACAGGAGTCGACCGCCATCACAATGAGCCGCGCCGCAGGAGAGTGTGGAAAAAAGGGGTAAAATGGAGAGAAGGAATTGTTGCTCATGGGAAAGCGCGCCAAAGAAAATGAGTTTCTGACTGGACACAAAAGAAGCATTTTATCCACTCACTGTCCCCTATGTTTCTGTGCTCCACTTTCTCTCTCTTCTTCACGTGCCTCTGCAATCATTTTACCTCCTTTCTGTCTTCTTATGGGAAAGGAGATATTTTTCGACTAATGACTAAAAGGGGCCTTCTTAAATCCAATTATGCTCCATTTTATCGTTATGACTGCCATTTGGGTGGAAGAAGTGAACATTGGACAGGCGCTATGTCGAAGTGCTGAGAGCAGAACCATTTGTTTCTCCCATGGATTTTTATTCTAGTGGTAATTGCAATTTCTGTGTATTTGTTAATGTACTTTGTGAGACAGTTTATGCAAAAAAAATCCAGCAAAATCTTTCACTCTGGTAGAGACCATAATGTTCACATTGCACAATTCGTTATGTTGTATTTCTCTTTGAATAATTAATGATTTTTAAGGGCAGAAATTCCAGATAGTGAGATTGTCGACACTGTGCAACCATAAACAAAAAAGGCAAACAGAGGCGGTGAATTGGTGCAATATTAATGTGGTTTTTTTTCTGTAGTTAGATCCACATTTTTTGCTGTTTTTTATAGTTCCACAAAATACCATTCCCTTTGTACTACTACAGCCATTTTGTGCAGACTACCTCTATTTTTTAAGGAGCTCCAAAACATTTTGAAAAAGTAAAATCATTGTGAGTAGAACTATTATTTTTTTTCAACTCATTGTCCAAATAAATGATCGTTTGTCATGTTATTCGGGTCACACCTTCTGGTGCAACTGTGGTGTCAGACTCTTTATGATTCACAGTCTGAAGGCGACATTGAAGCCTTTTCGTCTCCTCACTGAGGGGAGCCGCCGTTTGTGCACAACAACTTAAGGCCACAGATAGAATCCCATGCTGGGCAGATCGCTGGAGGAGACAGATTTCAAGGATAATAACAGAAAAACAATGACAAACGTAAAGGGATGTAATTTCTTTCCTGATTGCGGTTGTAACTTTGTAACTACCTCCTCCAATGGTGTACACCTGTTGCATCAACAATTCTGAGCAACAATTTTAAGAATGCTCACTTTTGATTGGCTCTGTCAAATGATGGCAGTGTACCAATATGATAAAATCACCAACATTTAATTTTGGTCTGAGTGTGTTGCAGTGAAATCTGTTTGAAATAATTAAGAGCAAGGTATGCAAATATAAGCAACCGTGCCCTGCGCAGAAGTAAACTGCAAGTCCATTGATAACCATTTCAGACAAATCCTTGACGAAGAATGTAAACCAAGCATTATCTTTAATTGGGAGAATTTGCTCGAGCTTTTTGGGTTCGCATGTACTGTATACACTCATGTACTATTCGGTTATTGTCGTGAACAATGTCGTGAGCAAAACAACACTGGAGCACCACAAGGCATGTTGTGCAACACAAAAGTGTCTGATAGTGCTCTCCAATTGAGTCCAGGTGAAGTTAATCAGTCTTCGAAGTAAAGCAGGGCTTTTCAAAATCAAGTTCAAAGGAGTTGCAGTTGCGGAAAATATGCTAAATGTAAGAAAGATGCCATACGATTCCATAAATGAAAAATATACACTATGGACAAGTTAATGATTGCTCTTGAATTATGTATTTTTTCCCCAGTTCTATTCTCTTTGGAGACGATCACTTTTCCTCACTCTTCCCCACTCTTCTAAACTACGATCTTGTCTTCTTCTTTTCCTTTCGGATTCAGGGGTCACCACAGCGAATCAATGTCCTCCATCTCACCCGTTTTTTTGCATCCTCTGCTCTCACACCAGCTACCTTCATGTCCTCTTTGACAACATCCATAAACCTCCTCTTCGGTCTTCCTCTCGGTCTCCTGCCTGGCAGTTCAAGGCTCAGCATCCTTCTCCCGATATAGTCACTCTCTCTCCTCTGGACATTTCCAAACCATCTCAGTCTGGCCTCTCTGACCTTCTCTCCAAAGCCTCTAATATGAGTTGCCCCTCTAATGTACTCATTCCTGATCCTATCCAACCTGGTCACTGCCAAAGAAAACCTCAACATCTTCAGCTCTGCTACCTCCAGCTCTGCTTCCTGTCTTTTCTTCAGTGGCACTGTCTCCAGTCCAAACATCATGGCTAAACTACGATCTTGTCCGGTTTGGTTATTATTGTGGTTTCTGAAAGACAGGAAGGACAAATGGTTGAAGTACTTTGGCCTTCGTGTTTCTTTAAAATTCCATTGCCAATTACAATAGTCCCTCAACTTACATCTCTTCACATGACATTTTCAAGTTACGAAACAGGAATATGTTGCCTCTTGTTACAAATTAAATCGAAAGATGCAAAAGGTAAAAAGATTACAAAATGGGCTGGTACCCACGGCTCAGTTTCCTGAACATCTTTTACAATAAAATACATTATGATTTAGATGACACTTTCACAACAGCTGAAGCTGTAACAAAGCGCTTAACAAAACAGTTAACATAAAGTCATATCATAAACACATAACATAAAACACGGACAGTCATGCAATCCAAACCACTTTTCCTTCATCGCCTTGTAGTTTAAAGCAGTTTGTGATGAAAATCTCAATTGTATTCTTTGGTTTTTGATAATAACCTAATGAAAACATATTTGTTGCATATTTTAAGGAATTTTTATGCTCGAGGAAACATATGTCAGATATTTTTTTATAGGGTGATGAATCGGAACGGATTAGGGCATTGACATGGAAAGCGCTTCTCCACTATGAAACGCTTCTAGCTGCGAAATTTCTTATAGAACCAATTAGTTTTGTAAGTAAACTTACCACTGGACCTTGCAATCATATTGCAGCATTTTTTAACAGTTCTGTCTGTTATTGTATTTCACTTGTACTGCTTTTCAAAACAAAATTATTATTATTATTATTATTTTTCACTTTGTACTCTAAATTGTTGTAAAATAGGCATCTTTGGTTCCCTCCCTTTTCGTACTTTTTTTTTCTTCATCTCTGACCCCTTCATTAGTTCCCCTTTCCCCCCAGCTCTGTCTGTCTCTCCACTTTGAAGGAGCCATGTTATTGTTCGGATGATTGCCTCTAACTGGATCAGTTACGATTATACCTGAATCCCTCTCGTTTTGAGGCCCTTAGACCGTCAATCTAACCCAATAGAAAACCCATAGGCGCTCTTTAAAATGGCTTGCTGGACATTCACTTTCTCACACAGAGGTACAAACACAGATTTCATTCGGGAGATTCATTGGGCCTGCCTACTTCTACACACAAATTGAGACACTTAAATGTACACATTTTCTTCGTGTTTATCATCATTAGTATAACAAGACGCACACACACACGCTTCCCTCCACTGAAATTCATTTGTTATCGGAGCTGGGAAAATAAATGGTAATACTGTCGTGAGATGCTAGCATATGCTTGTCTTGACTATAACAGCTGCGCCAAGATGTCATTATGGTTGAATGTATAACTCGGACTGAGGACAAGAGCATAAATGTCATTCTATCAATGAGGTTATCGCTAATAGATGGACAGTTGAAGTCCTGGTTTCCATTTACTCTGCTCTCTGTTGAGTCGCTGCGCCGCATTTGCAGTCCATGCCTGCAGGCTGTAATACAAGTGATAAATTGTTTTCAGAAGGGTTTGATTTTTTCGATGGCCACCGCATCACATTGTTTTCCCCTCTAATATGTAAATTCAAACAGGAAACTTTATCGTGACTGAAGACATGAACATGCTTGTTTTTTTTTTTGTTTTTTTGCATGATTAGAATTTGTGTCAAGCACAGTTCTTATTACATTTGTCCAGCATTAGGCATCATTCCAAGTTTAAAAACAAAGAAAGAAATCAATTGTCCATCGGACAACCATCATGTTAGTTGTACACTGCACAAATCTGGCCCTTACAGAAGAACGGGAGGAAGAAAGACCTCATTTAAAACAAACTTTTAAAGGACAACCGACGCCTCCCGACAAGTTGTGTCCATAATTTCTAAAATCGCTTCAAATTACTTGTACTGAGCGTATTTTACAAAGATTCCACCGCATATAGCTATACTTTACGTTTTAAGACGCGCGCTGAATATTCAGGAAGTCTTGTTTTCGAGTTGATGACGATCCCCACGTGACATCACATTTGGAACGCCCCTGACCGAGAAAGCGATACACAATGCATTTTGCGGTACTTTGTTTGGTCTGAAAACTTTGTGTTGATCCGTGTTGAAGCTATCTTAATCATGTGTTTTGGTTCATTTGAAACATCCATCTATCCATTTCCCGTACCGTTTTTTCCTCATTAGGGTCGCAGGGGGTGCTGGTGCCTATCCCAGCCATCTTCGGGCACCAGGCGGGGGACACGCTGAATTGGTCGCCAGCCAATCGCAGGGCACACAGAGACAAACTACCATCCGCACTCACACTCACGCCTAGGAACAATTTGGTGTGTTCAATCTGCCTGCCATGGTTGTTCTTGGTATGTGGGAGGATAACGGAGGAGCCGGAGAAAACATGGGCAGAACATGCAAACTTGAATTGACATTGACAACTGTAATTGAATATGCACGTCACTTTTTTAACACTAAGTTTTTTGTAACAATTAAGCAGACGTAATTGTTGTTTTGTTGACTGTCACCATTTTAAGGAAAAAAACATGTCATTTTAAAAAAATTGGGGGCTAAATTAGACATACAGTGAGACTTCAGTTTACGGACCCCTTGGCTTACGAACTTTTCGGTTTACGAACGTTACATTTATGAACATTTTACCTTGGCAGACGAACAATTTTTTGGGATAGCTGCCACAGTGAGTGTTGTGTCGTTCACGAACGACCGTTCTCCTAAAGAAAATGGTGGCCACCGTGTTTGTCCTTTCCCCACCTCCAGTCTTCGGTTAAAGCCACGTGATTGGTCAAGAACGCAGCAGTGGGGGATCGGGTTACAGGCAGAGAGAGAGTGAGGCTGTTCTCCAAAAAACAAAATGGCGTCTTTGGTTAAAGCCACGTGATTGGTCAAGAACCCAGCAGTGGGGAGCGGGGGGTTAAACATTAAAGAAACAGGAAGACAGGGAGACAGTGAGAAAACACACACACGAAAGGGAGATGACAGAGCTTGAAACAAAAAAACAAAAGTGTGACAATAGTGAGAAAATGGATAGAAAACAGTTAAAATATACTGGATATTTTAACTGTTTTCTATCCATTTTCTCACTATTCTCACACATTTGTTCTTTTGTTCTCCACAAATAACCCACACAAGTCATCTGTACACTTGATGCAAAAAGCATCAAGTGTAAATACAATTAGCACAGAGAAAGCACCTACAAGGGATATTTCCTCAAGATGGTGGAAGAAGAAGGCTACGTTCCTCATCAAGTGTTTAATGCTGAGTAAACCGGACACTCCATTCCATCAAGCGATCATCAATAACGACCATCACAAAGGTAAATAAAATAACTTTATTGTACAGTACAGTTTATGTCTTTAATCATAATACTATAGCACATTTATTATACACAAAATAAGGTATTTTGTGTCGTTTTAAGCCTTAGAAAATTCGAAAGTAGAAAATTGTTTTATGGGGACCTGGGAACGCATTATTCTCATTTTAATGGTTTCCTATGGAAAATTAATTTTCGGGATACACACTTTTCGCCTTACACACTCTGTCTGGGAACCAATTAAGTTCGTAAGGCAAGGTCCCACTGTATACTAATTTGCTATTCCGAATTTAGCCTCTGGATGGCAGCACTTATCACACACAGGTAATAATAATACATTACAGCATGACTGCCTAATGTATTAATTCTACATGTGGCCAGACATTTATTATTTAATGACGCAGGCTGCGGACCAGATGAAAATTGACCAGTGGCTGCATTTGGCCCCTGGGCCGGACTTTGGACATGTCTGCTGTAACGTGATAACATGGTAAACTCCATTGTAGTAACCACCGTCACTGAATGCGTTAAATATGGAGTCTCCACCCACCAACACCTGTTGACAGAGAGAGGCCTATATAAGGCTTCTTCAAAAACGTCATTTTGCATGACAAAAGAATACCATTCATGTTTCGGTCGTGCCTCCAATTTGGAGCATAACTAGTTGAGGTTTCCCGAAAAGAGGTCTGTAACCCTAACTAAGCCTGGTTGTATAAACTGCAGAAATAAGGGGTGGAACAGTGTCGTGCAGTTATGATTTGTGTTAATGCTGTGAGAATGAAATTACCTGGATGTATGAGATTATTCACAAGGTCATCATTGACGTTCCAAAATATTATTTCCCCCACTAGTTGGATCGACCCCACTCAAACTGCTTTTAGCCAACACCAGCTTTCATCTTATGTTTCATTTCCTCAGTAGATGCATTTCTATTTTTATATCACCTTGACATGTGACCTCAGCTATGAGGAGCGAGCCCGATACTTGGAAACCATTGTGCAGCACCATCAGGAGCCCACCACTTTTGAGGATTACGCTGCCCGTGTCTACAGTCCGGCTCCCTGCACTCATCTGCCGACAGACACAGGTACTACGGTCCCAATGACAACTTTCACATAAAGGAGAAGGAATGAAAACAGTGACATACATTTTACATGAATAGGTTTTATATATATATATATCCCTGCTCTGCAGAGGTGGCGGTGCCAGACCTTTGCTATCATAGGTCCCTGCTATAAGGTTGGGGGGTGCAGAAGACTATTCCCTGAGGCTACACTGCTTAGTTCGATTGTCGTAACTAATTGTGGTCTATGACTGGCCTGATTGTCCCATTTGTTCTGGTATCACCTCATCAGCATGACTAAGCCTATGTGGAATGAATGAGATGGTACCAGAGAAAATGGGGCAATCAGCCCAGTCATAGACCGTAATCAGTTGGGACAATAGAAGTAATCAGGGTAGCCTCAGGGAATATTCCTCTGCGCCCCCCCCCCCCCCCCAACCTTAGAGTAGGGACCTATCATCACAGAGTTCTGGCACAGCCAGCTTTGGACAATAGTGATATATATAGGGCCAGTGCTACCAGCAAGATTTTAGTTCGCTGACGAAGCCTCTTGGATGAGAAGCGAAATATCTGACACCTTCAAAGAAGTACAGATGACAGCTGAAAAAAGAGTTTACACAGACATTTTCTCAAACCTCTTTTGGAAAAAGTACCATTTGTGTATAGAGCAGCGGTGCTCAATACGTTGATCGCAATCGACCAGTCGATCTCCATGTTACTATTGGTAGATCGCATGACAAGGTGATGTCACATTACAATAATAATACATTTAATTTATAAGCACCTTTCAAAACTTGTCATGAATGGCGTGATAAAAATAAAGCAGAGTTGTTTTTGAGAAAAAATCTAGATGTCAGTCTATCAGCGATTCCTTCACTTGATTGATACACCAGACAATCAATCAGATGACATCTCATTATTAGCTACACTGTGTGAGCTCAAACAACACCCCTGAGCATTGCAAAGTTAATAAGCGAGTCATTAGTTACATCCTAATTTTTCACACATTTTTTTTCCTCTTAAATGTAAGATCAGACATAAAAATGAGTGGGGGAGCTGGACAAGTAACAAGGAAAAAAAGTATCACTTTCATATGGAATGGGAGTATGACTTTTTTTTCACGATGACATTTTCAAAGTGTGTTCGTCTCGTCTGCCAGTTGTCAGAGTGAACCCAGGTAATAGCAAAAATTTCATTATGTTGTGTTGTGCAACATAGGCGGTTATACATCAACATAAGTTGTGAGAATCTGCAATATATTTCTCAATAAATATAATGGGTAAATCATTTTGACTTGGTCATTTCAAAAGTAGCTCCCATGCCGAAAAGGTGTTTGCACCCCTGGTATGGAGGAAATGCCAAAATACAGAGGAAAATATAGAGTATACAGTGATACCTTGGCTTACGAACTTAATTGGTTCCCAGAAAGTGTGTGTAAAGCGAAGTGTGAATTCCAAACATTAATTTCCCATAGAAAACCATTAAAATTTGAATAATCCGTTCCCAGGTCCCCATAAAACCTATTTCTCTACTAAATAAGCCTTATTACTACACAAAATATACCTTATTTTACGTACAATAAATGTGCGATGGTATTGTAATTAAAGAAATAAACTATACGGTATAATAAAGTTGTTTCATTTACCTTTGTAATGGTCGTTGTTCGTCTGTTCGGCCGTGTGCTTTGTTGTTCTTCTGCCGAAAACTAGTTCGCCCAAAACTAGTCTGCCAGTTTTTGCCGCTCTGTGTGTTTCCCGAAAAATAGTTTGTATGCCAAGATTATATTCTCGCGAATTTGACATTTGTAAAGCAAAAGGTTTGTTAGCTAAAGCGTTCGTAAGATGAGGTATTACTATTTTTAAATGCGGCGCTATGTCGAAAGGGACACGCTGCAACATAATCATCATCATAATCAGTCTATTCCAAAGAATCTTTGGCACATAAATTATCAGGGATGAAAAGGTTTCTTCAGCCGTCATCTGTACTTCTTTGAAGGTGTCGGACGTTTCGCTTCTTATCCAAGAAACTTCGTCAGCAAACTAAATTAATTAATTAATTTTAATATTAAAAATAAACTTTCCTATGCAGAGGCAGATGATTTGCGCATTAAATATCAGCCCTTCTGAGAAGTGCCAAACCACCTCCGTCCAACATAACATTAGAAGAGAGAAAGGCGTTAACTACTCTACAAAAAGATAAAAATATTACTATTTTGCCAGTAGACAAGGGCAGGTATGCAGTGCTTCTCAACACATCGGATTATGAAGACAAAGTAAATGGGTTAATCAGTGATTCTTCCACTTATGAGCAACTAAAAAGGGACCCTTCCAATAGATACAAGAAAGAAATGATAGACTCCAAAAGTTAGAGAAAGGAAAACATATAGACAAACAGATGTAGTTTAGATTATACCCAGGGGAGGCCCCGCCATGCATCTATGGCCTGCCAAAAATACAAAAAGAAGGGTTCCCCCTCAGACCCATTGTTTGTAGCATTGACTCCTCTACATATAATGTAGCCAAATATTTAAAAACTATCTTAGCTCCGTTGGTTGGTAACACAGAATATCACGTAGAGAATACCACAGGGTTTGTAGAGAGGATCAAAACCTCATATTGGAACCTGAGGAAACATTGACATCTTACGATGTGATTTCTCTCTTTACTTCTGTCTCAACCCCAGCAGCAGTCTCAGTGGTGAGGACGAGACTGCTGGCGGACGTTTCTCTGCATGAAAGAACCAAACTTAAACCGGACCACATCTCCCAATTATCGGAAATCTGCCTTAATACCACGTATTTTCAATTTAGGGAGAAGTTTTACAAACAAATTAATGGTTGTGCTACGGGCTCACCAGTTTTACCCATAGTGGCTAATCTGTACATGGAAGAGATGGAGAAACAGGCCCTCACATCCTTCCCGGGGACAAAACCTAGACACTGGTTTAGACATGTGGACGATACTTTTGTCATAATTAAAAAACAAGAAATTCAATCCACAGATCACCTCAACTCGGTAGACAACATTAAATTTACTCGTGAGGACATTAAAGAGAACCAACTAGCCTTTTTGGATTGTAAAGTAATTATAAACGAGGACAGAGCGCTCAAAGCAGAAGTCTTTAGGGAGGCTACGCACACTGACCAATACTTGCTTTTCGACTCTAACCACACTTTACAACACAAACTAGGAGTTATCAGAACCCTCCAGCATCGGGCTAAACTAATACCAACAAGCGTCGAAGGTAGAGAAAAGGAGTCTAAACATATCAGGAGAGCACTCACTAACTGTGGGTACCCTCAACGGTCATTTAACAAATGTCAGAAAGAAAGAATATGGAATGAAACCAAAAATTCTGAAGATACAAAAAGGAGAGGAGTAGCAGTACCTTACATTGCAGGAGTTTCTGAAAAACTACGAGTCATTTGGCAACACCAAATTCCTACTTATTTCAAACCGCTAAACACGTTAAGGCGAAAATTATTGCATCCAAAAGACAAGCTGCCAAATGAAAAACAAAGTAATGTAGTTTATTCAATATATTGTAAGAATGAAAATTGTAAAGAGCAGTACATTGGGGAGACGAAACAAATTCTCATAAAAAGACTTGATCAACATCGCAGGGATAATACTACTGGGCCTCAATCGGCAGTACATATGCACCTAAAAGCTAGCAACCACTCATTTGACGACAATGACGTTAAAATCGCGAAAGAACATAGATGGTTTGAAAGGGGAGTAAAAGAAGCGACTTTCAAAAAACAACTAAATCCTTCATTAAACCGGTTTGGTGGGCTGAGGTTCAATTTGGATCGTTCATACAATAGCCTGCTTAGGCAACATAGGATTAGTAATACTGATGAGGTGATACCGGTCGAAGTGGGGCAATCAGGCCAGTCGTTAGTCAGAACGATAGGAACTATCAGTGGAGCAGCTGCAGGGAGTAGTCCTCTGCTCCCCCCAACCTGAGAGCAGGGACCTATCATAGGTAATGGAATTATTTCACATTGCCTTTATTTACAATTCTGTTACATGTGCTTAATTCAACAATTTCTTTACAACCGGCTTACATTAACCAAGATAAACTCTTCAGGCGTACATAGAGTATTTGGCGATACTGCACTTTTGTTTTTGTGTTGTCATCAGATGTTTGTGTAATTTTGTTGGTCCTGTCATACCTGCTCCTCTCACTAGCTGTTGTGGCTTAATGATCTCATGATCTTAATAACTTTATTTTTGAGGCTGAATAACATGCAGGGTGACTGATGTAGGCTCCACGTCGCCATGGTGTGGAGACGCTTTATTCCATTTCACATTCATAGTACTTGTTTTCACGAGGGCTGCGAGTAAATTGCAGCCTACAACAGCTGACTTTTGGTCGCCACCTGGACTGGTCGCCAGAAAATCTCAAAGCACAGTTTGAAAACAACAAGGAAGTTGTGCTCTTAATGCAGGGGTGTCCAAACGTTTTGCAAAGGAGATTTGGTGTAAGGGGGGGGGACAACTTTGGCGGACATTCTTTCCATATAATATATAACATATATTATATATATGTTGTATATTATATTCCATATAACAGCAATTAATTTAAATAAATCGGATGACATTAAACTCTTTAAAAACGGCCAGTCTCTTTACATATGAGGCAGACACAGTTGTTACATATTTCAGGGAAGAAATTGTATAATTTCCACACATTCTTTAACCATCGGCCCTCACAGTCAACTTTCCTCCTTTTGTTAATTGTCGCCATTTTAGAAAATTAGGTGGCTCATTCAGTTGATTTCTCATATATTAATTTCCTATTACTAATTAGGCCTTTAGATAGCAGCACTTAACACTTGCAGGTAACAGCGCTATTGCCCAATGTATAAATTCTACATGTGGGCCAGACATTATTGATTTTATTACTGAGGCTGCAGGCGAGATAAAAATTAACCATGGGCCGCATTTGACCCCCGGGCCGGACTTTGGACATGCTGACTTAAAGTAAAGGTCTGGAGCCAAGTGCCTACTTTCCATAATGTTGAATCCAAATGTTGCAATTAAAGGATAATCGCATAATGTATACAAATATTATACAGTGATTTCCAATTAATATACTGTAATTTCTGGACTATAAGCTGCTACTTTTGTCACAACCTGCGACTTTATTTAATGATGCAGGCTGTCAAAAGACTTTTCCAACGGCCGCCAGGGAACACAGAAGAGGTAACAACAGCAAGACACTTTCATGTGTCACAGTGAAAACAACCGGCCAAAGAAGGATGCTCTTCACTTGTGTTTTCAGTTGGATTGCAAAAAAAAAAAGCTGCGTGACTGAATCTGTGACAGACTTAACCAAACACAAATACATTTTATGAAGGCCTTATTCCCAATTAAACGAATAATTTTGACTTTATTCTCAGAATTTTGACTTTAAAGTGAAAATTATGACTTTATTCTAAAAATTCTGAGTTTAAAGTGAGAATTCCGACTTTTTTCTCAGAATTCTAAGATTAAAGTCAGAATTCTGATTATGTGACACAAGTCAGAATTTTCACTTCAAAGTCAAATTTCTGAGAATAAAGTCAGAATTTTCACTTTAAAGTCAGAATTCTGAGAGTAAAGTCAGAATTCTCACTTTAAAATCAGAATTCTGAGAATGAAGTTGTAATTCTCACTTTAAAGTCACAATTCTAAGAATAAAGTCAGAATTTTCACTATAAAGTCAGAATTCTAAGAATAAAATCAGAATTCTCATTTTAAAGTCACAATTCTAAGAATAAAGTCACTTTAAAGTCAGAATTCTGATAATAAAGCCACTGTAAAGTCAGTATTCTGAGAATAAAGTCAGAATCCTCACTTTAAAGTCAGAATACTGAGAATAAAGCCACTGTAAAGTCAGTATTCTGAGAATAAAGTCAGAATGTTCACTTTAAATTCAAAATTCTGAGAATAAAGTCAAAATTCTCACTTTAAAATCAAAATTCTGAGAATAAAGTCAGAATCTTGCCAACCGTATTTTTTTTTTTCTTCACTGGCCCTAATCCTCTTCCGTATTAACAAAAGCAGCCATCTTTTGACGACATCTTTTGATGTGGCATTGTACAGTGCAGTGAAATCTCACCGAATATCGGTGAAATGTTTCCAGTGGAGCTCAAATGCTTCCGATGAAAGATGGGAAATGGCCCAGTGTTGCAAGTCACCGAATGGCCTTGCGTGCCACCAGCCGGCCCGAAGGAGACATCATGCCGTGTGTTGTTCAGCCTCAAAACACTTGGAAGTTTCAAAGTACACGGTGACATTTTGGTCAAACATGAACAGATAAACTTTAATCATCTCCGGGTGGATTTGTGTTTTCATTGATAATTCAATTTTGCAGGCATCCTGTGCTCTGAAATAAGTCCCCTTTTAACGCCCTTCCGTCACAACGCAATGATCAAACATTCTTCTCGTTCTGCCCCCTCCCTTTGGTTCATTTCTGTTTGTCTTTATTTTCGTTTGTTTTTGTTTGGTTGTTCTTTTTTTGTTTTCTTTCTCTGTTTCTGCCCCTCTCCCCCATTCTTTAGATCGTATTGTGTCACTTGCCTATAGCTAAAAGGTAAGCCTGGTTACTTTCATAGTAGTGTGATTAGCTCTTCCCTTTCACAGTTCAGCCTCACGTGTTTTTTCTATTTCATTTCTTTTTTGTTTTTTTTTTTCATCCTTTTTACCCACCCATGCCATCACTCTTGCTTTTTCTGTCTATCCTACACTGACAGGTCTGCATGTGTCTCTGGGAGATTTCTGAAGGAACTGTCATTTTCAAAGCATCTTTTGAGTGCAGTTTTGACAAAATTTGTGTATCAAGTTATAGGACAACCGACACCATTTGTTGTTTCCTAACTGACATCAGAAAAACGTTTTATAGCGTCTAAAATACCCAAAACACGCAGGCTAAGACTTTTAGTCAAGTGAAAAACACCAATAAAAATGACTTAGTGTCCCAAAACTACTTCAAAATGACCTCACAAAGTTTGTTTCAGAAGGTCCCGCCCCCTTGTTCGTGACGTCACGCCAAGACGTCTTTCCTTGCTCGAGAATCAAAACAATGGCTTCAGATTCGGAGAAGATGCTTTCTTGTTACTTATCTAGTTATGAATATGATTCAAATAAATCTGAAGAGGAAAGAATACATGTTTGCAATCGATAAAAGAAGTCCTTCCATGTCATATTGAAGTGTCTGGAATGCAATGTAGCGTCCCAGAAAATGCACAAGCTCCATTGGGAATGGGCTTATTTGTCTGCTGGGAATTTGTGTCAGCCAGTATCAAAGTAGTCTTGTGCAACACACAATTCACCATCGCTTTATTTATGTGTTTTCCTTCTTTCTTTCCATCAACACGAAGTTTTGAGACCAAACAAAGTACCCAAAATGCATTGTGTGTCGCTTTCTCGGTCAGTGACGATACCTACCGTGACGTCACGGTAGCTATCGTCACCAACTCAAAAACAAGACTTCTCGAATATTCAGCGCGAGTCTTAAAACGTAAAATATGCGGTGGAATCTTTGTAAAATACGCTCAGTAGAAGTCATTTGAAGTGATTTTAGAAATTATGGACACAACTTGACCGGAGGCGTCGGTTGTCCTTTAAATGTATCATAAATTCCAGCATAGTACGAGAGTGTGAAATGACCCTACATTTGATGATTCCTGGTTGGACTGGTTACTTATTTTCTACTTTCTTTTTTTTTTAAGTTTGTGTATTTATTTTAATCAAACTATTAAACTACACTTAAATGTGGACATGACATATCCTTCCTTCTATTGAACTATGACCTATGAGAAAGTTTTTTCCTTCAACCTGACCACTACCACTAACACTAACTTGACGTGATCTCACTGACCTTGGGATATTCTAACCTCATGTCTGTTCCTCTCTGACTGCTTTTCTTGCACCATACACACACACACAGACACACACACACAAATTTAGAAATATGTTTCATTATCTAATCTAGCCACATGTAATTATAATAGATGACAGGGCTGGCAGATTTACATGTGTAAGTGTAAATAATGTGCAGTGGATGTCAGCATAAGCAGATTCAAAGTAGTTTCATAGGTAAATCATTTGTTTATCAGCCTGGGACTGTCTTTCTGTTTTATGTCCATTTTTGTTTTATTCTTTTTTTTTTTGCCTTGCCTTACTTTTTGTTCATGGTTTCATGTTTTGATGCGTCTCGTGCTTTTCCATCTCTATCTTTTTCCTTTTCCTTCCTGTTCATTAATGTCCTTCCCTTCCATCTTTCCTGTTCTCCTCACTTCTTCCCCCTCCTCTCCTTTCTCTATTCCTCTCATTTTCCTTCACTCCCCCGATCCATTCCTCTTCTGATATGTGGGGTTTGTTTTACTTGCTTTTGTTGCTTTTGTTCTTTCCGCATTTATTTTGTTTCCCTTTCATTCCCTTTTCCTGCCTTTTTGTTCTCTTTTTTTCCTTTCATCCTTTCCATCTTTGTCTTGTGATATTCTTCCTTCTCCTGCATGGCCACATTCATCCATCCATCCATCCATCCATCCATCCATCCACCTCAGAGAAGCATATTGTGTTGTGTCTAATGGGACCCAAACCGCTGGATAGTTTTCGGCTTAGGCTGAAAGGCAAAGGTTTGAAGCAGAAGGTCCTTCACGCCAGCTGTGAATGGTATGACAGAACTACATACTGTAAATAATACAAGGATACAAACTGCAATCGTACTATTGTATGTGATACTGAAGCCACCAAACCAGACCCCACTCCCCCTCACTTAAAAGGCTCGATAGAACTCCTTCAGTTTGACGGCATCCCTTACTGCTGTATCCACCAGTGAGTTCAGGCTTTGCTGCCACAACAGGCACCAACCACATTAACGGATGTGGAAGGGAACCGCAGTACCCAGGGAAAGCCCACACAGGCATGGGAAGAACATGCAAACTCCACACAAGAAGGCCGGAGCTGATATAGAACCCACAACCTTTGCACTGTGAAGTTTGCATGCTAACCACTTAACTAGCGGACCGCACCGATTAAAACATTGTGATGCTTTTTCATGATGAAAGACTTCACTACTGCTATAATTGATTCAATAATAATAAGACATTACGTTTTAAGCGCCTTTCAAAGCTCTCAAATACACTTTAGTCACAGACAAGCATAGGTACAATAATAAATAAAATATAATAACAAATACAATAATTGAAGCACAAGTTTCAGAGATGATGAAGAATATATACCCGTGAGGATTGTTATATTTTCGAGGTGTTTGATTTTACTGTTCGTGGTGATATTTGAATTGATATAATCCAATGACAGCAACGCTATTTTTTGCCTTTATATAGTAGTAATCTAGCACAAAGAAAAGTGATGTGATTATTTTGAATAATTATATACACCAAAGCAAAAGAAAAGTTACTACTACGAATAATAATAACTAATAATCTAAAAGACGTGTTCTGTTAGGAAAATATGGACTTCAAAACTCCCTCTAATCATACATTTTACACAGTATATTTATTTCAATATGAATGGTTCCAATAAACAAATTAGCAACAGGCAGACTATCTCACGCACACACACACACACACAAATTTGTGTTGTCCAACCTTTTCACCTTTGCATGTCAGATGTTGCTCTTGACCAGTTGTGGCTCATTGTATGTCTGTGTGTTTAGAAATAACGTTTGTTTTAATGGAATTAGAATGAGCCCTGCAAAACGTGTATTAGTTGTGTGTGCGTGTGTGTGTGCGTTTGTGTGTGTTCGTGTGTGTGTGCGCGTGAGTTTGGGTGTGTGGCACAGAGCGTAACTTTCTCCCAACCACATCCCCCTTCATCACCCATCACCTCTCCTCGCCTCCCACCCCCCCATGCCATATCCCCCTGACACCTCCTCATCCACCTGCCACCTCCTTCTCTGCCTTTCCCTACAGGCTCCTGCCTCGAGATTCTTCGGTCAGAAAGTCCGGCTCTTGGGGAGGCCGGGAGCGACTCGGCCTCCCCCATGTCTCCTCGAACTAGCAAGACGCGCATGTCCATGAAGCTTCGACGCTCATCTGGATCAGCCAATAAGACTTGATGTGACTCATGTATAATCACATCCACTTTGGCTCTGGACCTGCACAGTATTTAAAATGGGCTTTAAATGAAACAAAATACAACAAAAAGATGCAAAAGCTACTAGTGTCCAAATTTGGATGTCACATTCATATTCAATACTTGTTATGGGCTGTTTGTGCTACTGTATTTTCTGGAATATTGTAGACTGTACATTTATTTTAGAATTTGTGTGTGAGTGCTTGTGCGTGCACTTGCAGACCCACATGGTGCGATAGTGTTACTCAAAATCCTGTATTCTTCAACAGATCTTCAGTGTTTCATGATATGGACAAAAAATACTGTATCATATTATTTTCGTGGCAAGTTGCATGAAGCTATATGTTGCGTGGCTATTTTTGTTTTCATTTCAACGTTGGATTTATGAAATTTACAAGAGGTTTCCAAGTCAGCCTCAGAAGATGTAAATAGCAACTAAAAATGGGTTGGGTAAAAATAGTCAACTCTTGAGCTCCCCCAAAATACAAAATACATTTGATATATTTACAGGTCAAGTTAGTTAAACAAATGAGTTGAATATTTTTGCTGTAAAATGTGGACAAGCACTGTTTAACTTTTATTCAGGAGAGTTGTCGATTATTTTATGTTCCATTATTCTGGCAAGGCTTGAGTTGCATCGGTCATTCAACGCAACAGAACAACTGCTTTGTCTTTCTTTGAACCTCTGATTATAAATGTATATATTGGATACATTCATATGATAGAGTGATATGCTGTTACGTGACAATAGCTGCAAAAACCAAACGTGGATTCGATATGACCAAGATTTTACGCGGCAAACACTTGCTCTTTTATAAAAAGTCAGTCTGAAATGACAAAGAAGTCAAAAGTACCACACTACATTTATTAAATATAATCAAAGTATTGTCTGGAATCAAGAGCTTAAACACCGTTGTAGTGGATCACTGGCTAATCTTGCCATAAACAAAAAGAGAAGCAGAAGTGCCTTAAAATAAATTGAAAACATCAGAAGTATGAATCCCACTCTTTATGTGATCTCAATTAAATGTTCTTCACCATGAAGAGCATTTGCTGGTCTGGATTTTTTTTCTCCCCGATGCCGTTAAAGAACTGTTTCACTGCAACGGGCTCTATCTGCTGTTATGGTGATGTTTGCCTTTTTCCCCTTCTTCCATAGGTTTTAAATTCTGAAGAAAGTATGTAAATTGATGCATGTCCAAATATGCCACGCTTAAAAAAAAGTCAATATGTTGTTAGAACTTCCTCTTTGAATGCAATTCTTTCTTTTTTCTGCCAGTTTTGTACAAAGGATCATCCATGACGGCACATTTTGGGTCATTCGAAACGTATTTGGACGACATCAACAGCATTGCACTGATTCTGTTACAGAAAGTTTGGTTTCAATGATTGACTGTGTGTGTGTTGTCCTACCTTGGAAACACCATGTCCAGTTTATTGTTGAATGGCTCATTTTCCCATGCACCAAGTTGAGATGGATGCTGCTTTCTTTTCCCATAGTATGGCCATTACAGACACTGCCCATAGGCACTCATACAGGCATGATGCCAGTAAAGTGCATGTCTTGATCAGATAAAGAGCTCTTCACAAAATCTTACAGTCAATGCTTATGTAACATTGACAGTTAATGCAAATGCAGAAGCAGCATGGATGTGTCGGAAATAAACCGTATAATCCCTGATTTGTGTAGTATTGGTTTAAAAGAACACATGATCCTCATTTGGCGTGAATATTTATTGGCACTTATGTCACATTAAATATATTTTAACGTACACACTGTGATAAATCACATACATGTTGGGCAAAAAAAAACCATTTCAACAGTTATTTCAACAATAGTTTATAACCATTAGATATTTTACTCGATGACTTCCTTTTTATCCATTCCTGTATGAAAAATATTGTATGCCACAGTCAATTGGCACATTTCATATAAAAGGTATGTCACTGTGTCACCCCCATCCTTGGGTTTTAGTGTTAAAAAATATTAAGGGCCGTCATTATTGTGTGGTTCATACAAGTCAGGTAAAACCTGACTGGCCGCTGTTTGCCGGAGCGAGCAAATCAGAAATGGAAGATAAAACAAGTTTGTCACCAACTTTTCCTCAAAATCCATTTTTTAATTCACGCTGAACACATTTGAATTTGTATGAATTTACACATTTCAAAATCATTTTTTTATCCTGCAAAATTCTCTCCAAGACGGTTCTGTGTTTCAGCACCGCGGATAGTTCATTCTTTAGCTCGTGCGTTTATGCTGTTCAGAAACATGGTTGAGAAGAACAAAACGGGACTCGCACTAACATCAAATAAGCAGGACTCGGAAAACCCGACCGTATTCATTAATTTCTTTTTTTATATTCAGGGTTTTTGGACTATGTTTATTATTGTACTTTTCAGTTATGGTGGCGTTTTTTTCACTGTCAAATTGGGAATTGTTGTCAAATATTTGGGTTACCTTATTTAACTGTGTGACTGTGGCAAACTGCAAACAACAGCTGTATAACACCTACTTTAGTTTTAGATGAGTTTGTTTTCCTTCAAATCGCTTTATATTTCCGGTAAAGAAGCATTTTTCATACAAATGTTGAACTTTCTGTAGTTATGAGTTGAATTGTGCGTTACAAGTTAGCGATGGACTATGATATGGCGTGTTGTGACTCACTTTCAATTTCTGGTTTCGTCTTCCCAACTAGCGAAATATAGTCACTAATATTTATATTCTAGCCATGTCACTCACGGGACTGACCAAGGCTCGACATCTTCCCTCGTCGGTGTGCTTCGTGTCGCGTACGCTCACGGGTGAGTGGAAGAAGAAAGTCGGGCGTCTCCGTGCCTGACGGCCATGTGCATGATGACGTGCTTGTTGTCTCCGGGATGGCACTTGCTTAAGTGCCTCGTGAGACCCGGGGAGCTGATGAAAGTGGCGGGGCAGTGTTTGCACGCGAACAGTTGCTGCTCGCACCCGCCGTATCCCTCCGCCCCGAAGCCATGGCCTCCTGAGCCCCCCAGGAGCTCGTCCCTCACGGCGTGCCACACGCGGTGCCTGTCGCGGATATCAGACGACGGGAAGCGCGCGCCGCACAGGTGACAAGCGAATACGACAGGGCGGCTTGACGTCGCCGGCGAAGGCCCAGCCCCCAAGTCGTGCGTCGCCATGTGCTTCTTCAAGTAAGCTTGTCGCCGGAACTTCTTGCCGCAGTAACGACAGTCGTACACCTCGGTGTCATCTTCAGCCTGGACAAACGCGAGAGGTTCGTACGAGTTGCCGTTGTACATAAGTAGCCCCGGCGGGGGGCTGTCCTGCCGGAAGAGGGGCGAGGAGGAGTCGGGGACCGCGGAACTGTCCCGCGCCGCCAGGTGCTGATTGACACACAGCAACTCGTTCTCCTTCCCGTCCACGTCGAGTTTGTTCGCCGACAATGGTGGACCTCTGGCCGGGTTGACGACAGCTGGACGCGGCTTGTGCCAGCGGCGGTGGGAGGCGAGGTTGGCGGGACAGCTGAAGACTTTGTCGCACTCTGGGCAGCGGTACTCCACGCGCACGATACGGGAGCACTTGTGCTGGGCGAGGGAAAGGGGGTCGGTGTACTCCTCCTTACAAAGCTGACAGATGAACTCCCCCAAAGGCTGACTTCCGGACGACTTGAGATGTCGCCTCGCTGCTTCGGGGCTCTCCTTCTTAATGCGCAAACCTAAAACAGGAGAGGTGGTAACCTCGTCCTCGAATGTAAGCTTCCGGTTCGCTTTGGTTCTGTTGGCTCTGTTCGACTCCGGAAACGAGCGTTTTCTCCCAGCTGTCAGATGTTGGTTGTTCATTAATGGCGGGAACAAGCGTGCCATGTCGGTGTCGTATTTCGGAGCGTGATCATAAAGTGAAAAGTGCGTGTTGGAGGCTGCTACTCGCGTCGGTGTTGAACTAACCAAAAATGGCAACTCGGTTTCCGTGGCTGAGGACGAGAACGTCTCCGGAAATATCGACGCCTTTTCTACCTCGCCGTGCGTCTCCAAATGTCTGGAGCTCCTGGCTTCTGTTAATGGAGGCGGAGGTGGGAAGAAGCACGAAAAGTCTCCCACGGGAGTCACGGGGTCCGTTTCGGAGTCCGGCAACTGCGCGCGTCGGTCTGCTTCCGCCTCCAGAGCGGATTCCACGTGCAGGTTCCACACCTCAGTAACCCCCGCGGAGTCCTCGCGGGGCGCAGGCGGAAGGGCGACGTCGGGGCTCGGAACCCCCCACACGTGGTCTTGCTTCACTGGCGGTTCCTCGCTCACTTCAGCCTCTGCGCGGTGATTCTTGTCATCGCCACACGTGACAAGTTTGCTGCTTCTTCGCACTCGATACGACGCCGAACACCGCCGGGTCCTCTTCACCAAGAATCCTCGAGGCATGCTGGATATGTTACTGATGGTGGTGGTGATTGTGATGATGCTCGTGGCACCACCAAGCTCGAAAGAGGCTAGACTGTTGTCTGAAGCAGCTTTCAAGTAGGGCTCAGTGGGTGGTATTGTGTGCGTGTGTGTGCGTGCGTGTGTGTGTGTGTTTGTGTGTGTGTGTGCGTGTGCGTGTGCGTGTGCGCGCGCGTGCGTATGTCCGTGAGTGTGTGTGCGTGTTTGTGTCTGCGTGTGCGTGCGTGTTTGTGTGTGATGCGGGGAGGGGGGCGATTTGGAGCAAGGTGAGTGTTTTGGATCCCCCTTTGTGCACTCCTCAACCTCACCTATTACACCAGGACTGTGTAATCATGCAAGGCTTCGTTATAGCGTCTTTGCACATTTTGAATTTGGTGGCCCAATTTCCTGTTACTTTAAAAACCGATGAACGCCGGAAAGAATCTTAATTTTGTGTCAATGAATCTTTTTCATTAATGTCGAGGAAAATTACACAAACACTTCGGCACTGAGCAAAATATTCTTTTAGTATTACATATGTAACGGAGTTGTGCACTAAGATTATTAAATTATGACAGAAGTGACTCAACGGCGCACATTTGTATGAAGTCCCGCCCATCGTAGTCAGAACTACTCTGACAAGTCTATGGTGAGTCACATTTCTCACATGGTCTGGATTAACTCGCATTTTCATGACAATATCTTAATTTGTGTCCCCTTTTGTACTGTCTAGTGTTGTCTAATTAGTCCCCTGATTCCTTTCGAGTCCAGATTACTTTTTTTGTCATTACAGTAAAGTCTTGTTATAGCGATATCGGTTATATTGATAATACTGCTTATTACGATACTATTTTCATTTCCCGTGCACATTTCTAGTCTTTTTATGTATAATTAGTTCCGTTTAGTACGATTCATGGTTATTACGATAATCCGGTTACTATGGTGCTCTTTTTCATCTCCCTCCGGCCATTTTGCTATGTTTATATCGATACAAAAGGTGAATCAATATTTGCTTAGGGGTTTCTATATAGTACCACCATTATCGAAATCTGTATCGGTCGCGCCGTTGGTTGACTTGGTCACATGACTTGGTCACGTGACTGGTCACGTGGTAGAAAATGGCGTCTGCTACACTGTGCAAGGCACGTGACCAGCTCCCGTGCCTTGCGCAGTGTAGCAGACAGTTTTTTCTCCCAGCTTCCGTGTTTTGAACTGTCATACGCGAGCACAATAAAAAAGGCGTAGCAGAGATTATATACAGTACTGTTGATCAACACCAATTTAAACCATGGGGAAACGTAAGAATTGTGATCTCGGAACGAAGTACAAGGCAATAGTGGCTGTCGAGGATCCAACAAGGAGCAAATCCTCCATCGCGAATGAGTTCGACGTGCCGCCGAATACTTCATCAACGTAAGTAATGTAAACGTTGCAGTTTTCATTTTCCACACATGTATTTAATTGTGATGTATTCAGATCTTTATCGCTTGCAACAATCACTGTTTTTCATATGCTTGTACATGTCGGCGTTCGTGGTTTCGTGTGTATTGAACAACGTGAGGATTTTGCATTGGTTGCATTTTTGAAAGGAAATAGTCATTAAAAAAGTGTAAAGACGTTTTTATTTTATGCATAAGTTTATTTTTCACTTCACTACTGTACAAAAAGCATGCTAGATACGCAATCCATGAACCCAATGATAAAATTACATGCCATATCAAAGATCCCCCATTTACGTATTGCCCCCCCCCCCCTTTTAATGCAGTTCGGCGCAGGACGGATATATCGATAGTACGGTTATATCAACATTTTTTCTGACTCCCGAGAATATCAATATAACGAGACTACTGTTTTAATTCAAGTTTTATCGAGTTGAACTTTGAAGCGCTTGTGCTTCATAGTGCTTTTCTGTTGCGCAGTTAATCACAAGATGAAACCCATGCGACTTCACCCATCCCTTCTGCCATACTGTGTTGCAGGTAATGATTTTTTCATTTCGTTTTTATTGTATAATATTTTGTTTCTTGTGTCGTGTTTCATTTGGCCGTGAGTGTTAGTGGCGTGTCAAACTGTGCCGCCATTATCCAGTGCACCGCGTGATTGCGCCTACAGTCTCACATGTGATGTGTTCAGAGGCATCATGTAAATAGCAGTGCACTTGTGTTGTATTCACATTTTCTGTAAATAACCACTATACGATTACACATTGTTCATTCTGGTTTGTTATCTACAATGTTTTGCATATTGAGAACTACTTGGACAAGACTTATGTTAATCACAAGATGAAACCCATGCGACTTCACCCATCCCTTCTGCCATACTGTGTTGCAGCAATAAAAGAAATAAAAAGACACATCCACGCGTCTGGTATTATTAAGACAGTAGAAACGTGGAGCTCAACCCGTCACACATACACTGAATAACTTGAAGAGAAATGCATTGTAAGAGAAAACATTCCCATTGGAGATGCTAGCTGGTAATTGGCAGCCAATTGCAAACAGACATTTACACTCACAATCACACACAGAGAGAATTCAAAGTGTTGAATTAACTTGTCTCGAATAGTTTTGGAATGTGCGAGCAAACCGGAGTATCCAGAGAAAACTCACACAGGCAAGGGGTAACATGCACTTTCAAACTTTGCACCTTTGGATGTGCACACATTCGACCACTTTTCCGCCTGTTGTGGTGGCTGTGTGCATGTGTATGTGCGTTTCTTGCCTTTATTAATATACGCACACAAATATATATATATATATTCAGGTAACATCCGAGTTACGACCGGCGCAAGTTGCGACCACCCGTAATTATGACCATGACCGCCAGACCCTTTTTTTTAATTATTATTATTTTTTTATTCTACGCCTGGCACCGCAACGCGCGAACAGCCCCCTTATGCGTACTACAATTTTGGCCAGCCAGCGTGTCACACACTTGCACAGCAATGTGTGACTACATTCAATACAGTAGTAATAAAGTGCAGATACCGACTCGGCAACATCGCCTGTGTAGTACTGTACCCTGCTTTTTTACTTTGGCATCCGAGCGTGTGTCGGCCAACCTCTTCTGGCCGTTAGCAGGGAGAGTAGGGTAAGTATCACATTTATAAATGAACTGTACTGTAAACCGTTTTGTATACATTACAGGTACAGTTATACCATAATAAAAATCGATAATATGAAATATAAAATGATAAAAATGACACTAAAAGATAAGTATAAAATTTATAAATGAACTGTACAGTAAAGAGTTTTGTATACATTACATGTACAGTTATACAGTAATAATAAAAATCAATAATCCAAAATATAAAATGATAAAAATGACACTAAAAGTTATAAAATCTATAAATCAAATGTAAACAGTTTGGTATATAATAGTATTCAATAGAAAACATTGCTTAAAAACAACAGATTGACATCATATACTATCCTGTCGTGTAAACGTCACATCGGCCATTTTGAATGGATTTCGACTTACGACCATTTTGTCGGAACGGAACCCGGTCGTAACTCGAATGTTTTATATAAAAACTAAAAAAAATCCTCGTCTCACCCACCATGGGTGGTGTCTGTCCCCATTTCAGCTCGGGTCCTCTACCAGAGGCCAGGAAGCTTGAGGGTTCTGCGCAGTATCCGTGCTGTTCCCAGCACTGCGCTTTTCTGGACCGAGATATCCGATGTTTTTCCCGGGATCTGTTGCAACCACTCGTCGAGTTTGGGGGTCACTGCCCCAAGTGCTCCGACCACCACAGGCACGACTGTCACCTTTACCTTCCAGGCTCTCTCCAGCTCCTCTCTGAGCCCTTGGTATTTCTCGATTTTCTCATGTTCCTTCTTTCTGATGTTCCCATCACTCGGAACCGCTACATCCACGACAACGGCTTTCCTTTCCCCTTTATCTATGACCACGATATCTGGTTGGTTGGCCATTACCATCTTGTCAGTCTGTATCTGGAAGTCCCACAGGATTTTTGCTCGGTCATTCTCCACCACCTTGGGAGGTGTTTCCCATTTTGACCTTGGGGTTTCCAGTCCATACTCCGCACAGATGTTTCGGTAGACTATGCCAGCCACCTGGTTATGGCGCTCCATGTAGGCTTTCCCTGCCAGCATCTTACACCCTGCAGTTACGTGTTGGATTGTCTCAGGTGCCTCTTTGCACAACCTACACCTTGGGTCTTGTCTGGTGTGGTATATCCCTGCCTCTATGGCTCTGGTGTTCAGGGCCTTGGGCAGCCAGGATGAGTGCCTCTGTGCTGTCCTTTAGGCCAGCCCTCTCTAGCCACTGATAGGACTTCTTGAGATCAGCCACTTCTGCTATGGTTCGGTGGTACATCCCGTGTAGGGGCTTTTCCTCCCATGATTGTCCTTCTTCCAGCACCTCATCCTCTGTTCCCCATTGACCGAGACATTCTCTGAGTACATCATCCGTTGGAGCCTTCTCTTTGATGTATTTATGGAGCTTGGATGTTTCATCCTGGACAGTGGCTCTCACACTCACTAGTCCCCGGCCTCCTTCCTTACGGCTTGTGTACAGTCTCAGGGTGCTGGACTTGGGATGGAACCCTCCGTGCATGGTGAGGAGTTTTCGGGTCTTAACATCCGTGGTCTGAATCTCTTCCTTTGGCCACCTTATTATTCCTGCAGGGTATCTGATTACTGGCAGGGCATAGCTGTTTATTGCCCGGGTCTTGTTCTTGCCATTGAGCTGGCTTCTGAGGACTTGCCTCACCCGCTGGAGGTATTTGGTTGTAGCCGCTTTCCTTGTTGCTAATTCGAGGTTGCCATTGGCCTGTGGTATACCGAGGTACTTGTAGCTGTTTTCAATGTCTGCTATTGTTCCTTCAGGGAGTGAGACCCCTTCAGTGTGAACTACCTTGCCCCTCTTAGTCACCATCCGACTACATTTCTCCAGCCCGAATGACATTCCGATATCAATGTGATGTGGCAGCCTGGGGCCCTTCACCTCGGAATTTGTGTTGTACCTCATCAATCTCAAGTTGTGATAGCAATTGCCGTTTGTGGATATTGGAACACTGAGCTACTAGTTGTTTCGTGGTCAACCGTGACTGTGAGTTTCGAAGTAACCATTCAGCCCCCATTCTCCGCATGTAACCCCTCTGACTAGGGTTGCTTGAGTAGTAGCATTCCAACAGAGCCATGTTATCGCATCTCGTCCATCTCCGCTTTGTTCCAGTAGCCCATTTTTCATCAGGGTGCTCTGGTTCCCCAGCACCTGACGCAGACCTTGTTTGGCCGGGCGACGTCTGAGCCGGCATGTCATTCCATTTATTGTCTCTCATCATTGTATGAGGTAGGCATTAGCGTGAAGGGTCTTGCCCAAGGACCCACACTGGATGATGTCATTGTGCTCATTTTCTCTGCCACAAGTGGGATTCGAACCCTCATCTCCCATATGCCAAACCGATGCATTATCAACTGAGCTATCCAGCCGCTATATATATATATATATATATATATATATACTTTCATCACTTTGCTGCTGTGAAATGTAAATTTCTCCACTGTGAGACTAATAAAGGCATATCCAATCCAATCCAATATATATAGTCGAGTGGTTAGCACAACGGCTTCACAGTGCAGAGGTCGCCGGTTCGCGTCCCGGTCCGGCCTCCCTGTGTGGAGTTTGCATGTTCTCCCCGGACCCGCGTGGGTTTTCTCCGGGTCCTCCGGTTTCCTTCCACACTCCAAAAACATGCATGGCAGGCACTCCAAATTGTCCCTAGGTGTGAGTTTGAGAGTGACTGTTGTATGTCTTTGTGTGCCCTGCGATTGGCTGGCAACCAATTCAGGGTGTCCCCCGCCTCGTGCCCGAAGACAGCTGAGATAGGCTCCAGCAACCCCCGCGACCCTATATATATATATATATATATATATATTAGGTCTTACAATCATTAATAATAGTCATTAGTCATTGTATTGATTTTGTTCATCTGCGTGTATTCTTTGTTTGCCAAATTGCTCACGAAACTATTCATCCATCCATTTTACGTACCGCTTAATCCTCATTAGGGTCGCGGCGGGTGTTGGGGCCGATCTCAGGTGTCTTCCGGCACTAGGCGGGGGACACAATGAATTGGTTGCCAGCCAATCGCAGGGCACACAAAGACGTACAACAGTCACTCTCACACTCACACCTAGGGACAATTTGGAATCAATCAGCCTGCCATGCATGTTTTTGGAGTGTGGGAGGACACCGGAGAAAACCCACGCGGGCCCGAGAAGAACATGCAAACTCCACACAGGGACTGCACTGTAAAGCCGGTGTGCTAACTACTCGACTACCGGCCCTCACAAAACTAACATACATGAGTAGCTGTCTCTCGGGACGCTGCTCTGCTTGCGTGATCCCTATCGTTGAATTTTTAAAACAGCACCCATGGGACTTCCAGATCATATCTATGTAAGACCACTAATGAAGGTTTCGGTCTCATTTAAATGTCTTTATTGGCGGTGGGAAAAGCTTGGGAACGGATTTCCCTCTGTGTGTGTTGGAAACACCCCCTGCATGCGTGTGTGCTAATGTCTCCCTATCGGGAGCACAAGAGTCCCATGCGTATGTGTGTGTTTAGGCAATGATCGCACCCAGTCTCCCCCTAGCAGGAACTGCTCTGGCTGATAAGCAATCAGAAGTACATTCAATCATGCAGCCAGACCCCCAAACCCGCTACACAGACACTGACACACTGACACACACACACACACACACACAAACACGCACACACACACACACACACACACACACACACACACGCACACACACACACACGCACACGCACACACACACATATGCACACGCACGCACACACACACACACACACACACACGCACACACACACACACACACACACACACACACACACACACACACACACACACACACACACACACACACACACACACACACACACACACACACACACACACAGTGACACAACTCTGTCGTTGGGCCAGAGGATTGGTAGAGGCAAATTCCCTCTCTTGGAAATTAATCAAGAGGGTGAGTGTGAGAACAAGCTGCGACTGACGGATCTGTTGGGCTGATGATGGGGTGAATATGTGGGGAATATGAATGAGTGTGCAGACAAAGGTGGGGAAATTAGTCATACAAGTTCTCTAGGCATCAAAATTCACCATTTCATCAACTATTTCCAAAATTGAGTGTCACGTTCCGAACGAGGCAGATAGCAGCTGACCGGTAACGAAATTGAATGTTTGGATCCCCAAGCAGATGACAGAGACAGAGGTCCATGCAGGATGATTATTACGAGACAACACAAAGCACTGGTCCTTAAAGGTGGACCAGGGGAATAATCAAAAATAAAGAACACTAAGAAAACCAAGAGTAGGGGACCAAGGGGAACCCCCACCCGCATACGAAGCCAATTGCGAAAAGCAAATCACACACGGTGGTGCAGAAAAGGCGCAATCCCGAAAGAATACAAAATGGATGGGGGGGGGGGGGTGCTCGTACCGGGTTAACCACGAGCACCGAAGAGAGAGAAAATCCGAGGTACTGGTGGGTGACGAGGCGCAAATACAAGGTGACAGCGTCCCGTATAAATATGTGGTGTCCTAATGAGGGAATTGACAGCAGGTGGTTGAAGCGGGGAGCCCCCCCCCCAGCTGTCAATCCACAAGTGACATCGAGTAGTCATTGAGTAAGTAGATTTGTGTAAATCCTCTGATGCCACCCTCTCAAGGGTAATGAAGGTAATCTCCAATTTTGTTTGTTCTCCATGAAAGCAGACTTATCTTTTGTGCTTCATCAAAATAAGACATTCGCAAATATCTGCTTTTACTTTGGGGAAAACACTGGGCGGACAAGTAAAAAGGATGAAAAAATGTAACAATGTTTTCACTGAATGAAAAGTGAAAAGGGGTTTCGGTTGTGGGATTACCAAATGCAGAAACGAGAGAGAACAAACAAATTGAGAAAATGCAATGTTTACAACGGGAGGGAGTCATTGGAGGACAACTGTTGTCCATGGTTGTGCACTTACGCACTGTCCACCATCTGATTTCATATTGCGGGTATGATTGCAATACAGTGGGGCCTTGTCTTACAAACTTAATTGCTTCCCAGACAGTGAGTGTCTAAGGTGAAAAGTGTGTTTCCCAAAAATTAATTTCCCATAGGAAACCATTAAAATGAGAATAATCCGTTCCCAGGTCTCCATAAAATATAATTTTCAACTAAATAACTACAAACAACATACCTTATTCTATGTATAATAAATGTGCTATTGTATTGTAATGAATTAAATACACTGCACTGCATAATAAAGTCACTTTATTTACATTTGTGATGGTTGTTGATGGCTCTTAATTGACACCTGTTGCTTTCTGACTTGTAAGGTCTTATGAAACTGAGGCATCACATTATCATTCATCATGTTGATGATTCTAATAGCGACAGTCTTTTCTGGATGGAACTGTTCAATAAAAGCCTGCACATCATTCCACTAAGACAACATTGCCTTGATGCTCTCATGTGATGCTGCAGCCATCTCCTCCTCCTCGCCCTCAGATGACAACTCATGAATGGCTTGCTTCTGCTTGTCCTCTTGAAGGAAAATCACATCCTCTGTGTTGAGGACCTCATTATGGTCAGCAACAAGCTCCTCCATGTCATCTGCATTCACTTCGAGTCCCGTGTTCTGTCCAATGGAAACAATGTCGCCCAAAACAACGGAGTCATGAGGATCAAATCCTTCAAAGTCCCTCTCAAGGATGCATGTGGGCCACAAATTTATCATAATTCATCAATTCATCATTCATAACATCATGCCAAGCCTTTTCTATCAGCTGAACACAATGATACACATTGAAATGGTACTTCCAATAATCCCTAAGTGATATTTCGGTGTCATTAGTCACGTGAAAGCATCGAGTAAATAAAGCCTATGTGTAAAGCTTTGTTGCGAAGTATGGTAGCAATGGTGGACTTAGCATATACACTAAGCCGCTAAACCTAGTTCGTGTTTCTCAATGATCTCCCTCTTCTCCTCGACTGTAATTTTGTTGTGTGTCTTCTTTGGCTGAACACGAGCCTGTGGTGGGGTCTTTTTCGGTCCCATAACAGCAAAAGTATCGTTGAAGACGATCGACGTGTGCATTCAGATAAAGTGGGTGTGGAGAGGTAGGCCGGCTGGGGCGCTGTTCGGTCGTGTGCTTTGGTGTTCTTCCACCAAAGATTACTCCGCCAGCCGTGGTGGGGCTGCGCTCCATGTGTATCCCGAAAAGTAGTGTTTATGCCAAGGTTTAATTTTCATAAATGTAACGTTCGTAAACCAAAAATTTCGTAAGGCAAGGTGTTCGTAAACCGAGGCCCCACTGTATAGTGGAGACCTGCTATTCTTGGGGGATAGAGTGCACCCCGCGAAGAGTAAAAATCTCAATATACTGTAATTAGATGAAAGATTTCTGCAATCCGAGGTGAGGCTGACCCACTTTCACTCTCACCTATTTTTTGGAAAAGGAAATTCAGCTGTTTTATCGATGAACTCCTAGGAACTTGTGCATTCAAAAATCTATAGAAATGATATTTGTTCATGATTTGAACTGCATTCTAGGCTCACTAGGGTCTCCACAGTTGATGGAGCCTATCCCATCTGTCTTCTGTCAGGAGGTAGGGGACACCCTGAAAAAATTATTAAATTTGTCATCTCTCTCTATCTTAGTGGACTAAAAGTGAAGTTCCTCATGTTTCCGTTCCGAGTCGGATTTGAAGCTGAGGGTTGTCCTCATGTCGTTGAAGTCAGTTGTCATACATGTTATGTTTCAGAAATCATAAATTGGAAGATTTTCGTACTCGGAACTCTGTGGTGCATGTTAAAATAATGTGAGTGTGACAAAAGTGTAAATTAGAAGGAAATAAAACACAAAAATGCTTTCATTGTTTATTTCTAGATTCAATTAGTATAAACATTTATTTTTGTTTACATTTTCTTTTGTTTCAGCTTACAAATCAACTGTCTGTATTGTGTCAATAGTTGCTTTGCAAAGTGAGTATAGTGAGTATTGTGGTAAAAATCGGGAGTCACCTGACCAAATCATGAGACGTAACATGTATGAGTTGTGGATGTGGGATTTTGAGAGGAACGATGTGTGTACTGTGTCACACAATATGCCATTTAATTGGTTTATTGATCTCTTTCTTAATACGGCCTAATTTTTGAAATCCTCAACGAGTTGTTGTAAATAGGACCTTAAAGAATGGCTATTTTAACCCAGGAGATGATCGCTTTCCTCAAACCAAAGCAGAAATAAAGACAAATAACCGGTGCTGTTACCCTTGTCAATCAAATTGCCGTATTTTCCGGTGTATGAGGCGCACTGAAGTAAAAGGAATGGTGTATTTTCAAACATTTTCCATATATAAGCCACACCGGACTATAAGGCGCACCTTCAATGAATGAAAAAAGTTGTACAAATATAATATGGAAATATCTAAAAGTTTTCAAAATATAAGGCGCTACAGTAGAGGCTGGGGTTACGCACTACTTCTTCTGCAGGGGGAAATGGAGTCCGCTGCTGACAGTAGTTGCGAGACCTGTTGTGGCACAATATGACTTTGCATTAAGGCGCACCTGCGTACAGTATTTTTTTTTAAAGTTGACTAATACATTTAATTCCAGCCATGACGAACAGAGAACACAACTGCAATCATCAGCATTTTAGAAACCTGCAGCTGATTACTAGCATTTATGTTAAGTCCCGTGCATTTATAGTGTTTATTCATTAAACATTGCCAAAGTCAGTATCTATTAATGTGTTGCAAATGCAGTTATTTGTTGACATAGAACATTTTGCCCATAAGATTTGCAATTTTTTTTGTGCTTATGTTTTGTGGGGAGAAATGTATTTTAATCACAAATCTTATTTCTGTGATGGTCAGATTGCAAATGATTTAGTGAGGACATTGTGAGAGAGTATTTTTCTGTTAACCCTCGTAATCCGTGGCATCAATTGGATTTCAATGTTGGCATTCAATGTTTAACATCACTAAATGAATGACCTCGATAGCTTGTTTGCTATCCTTGATGACTGTTCGCAATCTAAATGTAGTCTACTGGGTGAACATAAAATGAAAAAGATGATCTATTTTCGCTGTTCTGGACAAGTTGTCTGCATAGGTGGGGTCAAGTAAACATGAAGGTAACAGCAGGGTTAATAATGTTCCGATGAGCTCTAAACCAAATGTTGGGAAGTTTATTTCACAGCCCGAGGCTCCACCCATTGTTAGAAATGCTTATTTAAATCCCAGATTGAGGGTGAAGTTTGTCCAGCAGCTGCAGTTGTTGCCTCGCAGCTCGCCTCGTCTGTTTGGAAACAACATCGACTATGAAAATGGCTACAGCTGGTAAAGTAAGTAGTATACCGTAGTCATGAATATTGTTAAAAAAACGCATTGTCAAAAAAGTTAGTGTCTGAATGTTTGTTGCAATTTATAAACATAACATGAAGTTATAATGCATTTTAAGAAAATAATGTCTAGGATGAACCTTTAAATTAGAATATATGACATTTGTTTTTGGAATACATTTAACATACCACATAAATCGCCGTTAAACTACACATCTGGAGCCCAATTTTGAGCCCACAGATATGTCGTAGAAAAACCGAGCGTGACTTAGTTGATTTTGAGTTGTCTTGATGCATGATATACTATGATACATGTTTTTATTTATTATATCATGAACGAAGGGTTCGGTGAATGTCAACTGATTAGGTTCAGTGACTCGAACAAGGTTCAGAACCACTGGTGTTATTTCAGGTAAAATACAATTCGAGGTCATTTAACAAGAAAGATTAACAACTCTCAATTGTTTACTTTTTACCCATTGCCTCGCCTCATGCTCTGTTTTGACCTTTAGAACTAGCTTATCTTTCTGCATCCCAGCAGCTTCTTATGATCTGCGCGCGATGTAATTTATAGATAGAGCTGTTAAAAATAGGCGGCTTTGTGTGAGTGTGAGCGTGCGTGTGCGTGTTTGTGGGCCTGTGTGTATGGTGGTGTTTGTGTGTGTGTGTGTGTGTATGTGTGTGTTTGCATGTGTCTGTGTGTATGTGTGTGTGTGAGTGCATGCGTGTGTGCGCGTGCATGCAGTTGCGTGTAAATGTGTATGTGTGTGTGTACATGTGTGTGTGTTCGTGTGTGTGTGTGTGTGTGTGTGTGTGTGTGTGTGTGCTGTGGGGGTGATTATAAATGGGGTTACGGGTCCCAAACTGCAGAGTGAACATTGGAGTCATTTGTGTATCTTGGACAGTCTCTATATACACACACACACACACACACACACACACACACAATGAGAGCATCCCTGCTGCTGTTCACCTCCACTTTGCGTTTTTAACTTGTTCATAAATAAATATAAACCAGTGTACATTGAAGGGGATTTGGTATTATTTTATATGAAACACTTTGAAAAACACATTCATTTTTTACATTGATGCACTATGAAAATGGCAACAGCTGGTAAAGTAAGTATATATAGTAAGTATACATGAATATTGTTAAAAAACGGATTGTCAAAAAAAATGGTGTCTGAATTTTTGTTGCATTTTATAAACATAAAATGAAGGTGTCATGCATTCTTTTATTTTTTGAGCATTTATTTTAAGAAAATAAGGTCTAGGATGAACCTTTAAATTAGAAAATATGACATTTGTTTTGACATTTGATTATAAATGGGGTTGCGGGTCCCAAACTGCAGTACATTGCAAACATTGATCATAACCTTGTAAGATAACTATGTTGTCGAAAAACAAGACTACACCACTGTGATAAAACATTGCTCATTTTAGCTGCACTTTTAAACAGACAAAGCTGCATACAAAGTGCTGTACATGGACAACTATAATATTCTCAGTATATGCAAGGTGGTGGTGGTGGGTCCCAAAAATGCAGGCAGAAGGGAAGAGCAGGGTGTATTTGACAAATGGTATTAAATAAAGTCAGCAGGAACAAAATCTCAAACAACAGTGTTATCAGAACAAAAAGGTCCAAAGTAGCAAACAAATTCATGAGTAAAACATGACAGAGTGAAATAAACAATGATCTGACACTGAATGGAGTCCTTTTAACGGACACCAATTAAAACGACCAACGCCTTTGCAGCTGCAGGCAGTGCCACCCGTTGGTTTCAAACTGAAACGTGACGAATATAGGAACTATCAGTTTATCAACAATGACAAACTTCAGATGAAACACTCTTCTCTCTCAAGGTTTAATGGTGTCGTGGTTATCATTTTTGTCTTCGACACGAAATGTCCCCTATTCAAAACTGGGTGGAAACAGGCTGCTTTTTGGTGTGCTGTGAAAAACTTCATCACCAAAGTCTTGAAAATGTCACATACTCCTTGTCAGGGAATCAAACCCTTGTATTTGGTGTTACAGGTGTAGATACTTATATGAAACACAGTTCTCTCTCAAGTTTCCATGGTTTAGTCACTAAACCATGGAAACTTGAGAGAGAACTGTGATAACTACTAAACCTTTAGTGGTTATCACGTTTGTCTTGCACACGAAAGATCCCTAGTTTGAAACTGGATGGAAAAATTCCACACTTGTTTTAGTTTTGCTGTTAACACTGCATCGTCAAATTAATGAATACCACAGAAACTCCCCTTCCGGGAATTGAACACCAGTCCTTAGAGTGGCTGGCAGAGATTCTATTCACATTACTAAAAAGGAACACAGGCTTAACCCTGGCAGAAATGAGTAGACACGTTTGACGAAATTTTCTTTTTGTCAGTCGTAGATAAATATACTCGTCTAACACCTTCCCTTCAAAAACCAGCTATATTCGTATATATTTGTCACTTTTAAGATTGTGAGCCATTCTACGTGTGAAATGAGTATTCTCACAATAGGATAGAGCTGTGGGATTTCACGGATATTGTTATGAGACTTTCTCAGACACCCGCCATCATAAGGGTGTTGTTCGCATTCACATTTTCATTCATTTTTTTTGTAGCATTTTCAAGTGTTACACCCCAAAGTGATTATAGTGAATATGAAGCTTCCCTTAGAAGCTTGAATGGTACTTCTGATAACTCTGCCAATGCCAATTAATTAAGTAGTCCAAGATGGCGCCCAAGTAGGCAGCCGTCAGCAAGTGCTCTCATGATTTTTTGGTGTCTTGTTTTTGTGTTGTCTTTTATCACTTTGTCTTGTTGTGCGTGATGTGGAACGGATGCAGAATGTTTTTCAGCATTTTTGGCCACGACATTCATCAAGGAGACTGTGCTGAGCGGTTGCGCCTTTTTGGCAGAATCAGAATCAGAATCAGAATCAGAATACCTTTATTCGTCCCGCAATGGGGAAATTTGCAAGCATGAATATGCCAGCACTGTTTTTGATTAGGCCATTTGACTGTCATCGCTGGACAGCTCAGAGGCAATTGTGCTTTTTTGCACCTGTAATGGGCAGGTGCCAAATTTTCACAGCACCGCTTTGTTCAGCGGAACGGTCCCTGCTTTAGAACGGTGTGCAACTGGATGGATGCATTGCTTAAAGGACAACCGACACCACTTTTTTGTTTCCTAACTGACATCAGAAAAATGTTTTATAGCATCTTAAATACCCAAAACACGCAGGATGATATTTTTAGTCAAATGCAAAACACCAACAAAAATGACTTAAAGTGTCGAAAAACTACTTCAAATTGAAACCGGAAGTGGCCAGTTTCAGAAGGTCCCGCCCCCTTGTTCGTGGTGTCACGCCAAGACGTCTTGCCTTGCTCGAGAATCAAAACAATGGCTTCAGATTCGGAGAAGATGCTTTCTTGTTACTCATCCAGTTATGAATATGATTCAAATAGTAGAAGAAAGCATACATGTTTGCAATCGATTAAAGAATTTATTCCGTGTCATTTTGAGGTATCTGGACAGAAATGTAGCACACAAAAAGCAAAAAGCTGAAGATGGCGACAAAGCTCCATGGAAATGGGCTGATTTTCCCTCTTGGAATTTGTGTCAGCGAATATCAAATAGTTGTCTCGGTGCAACACACAATGATTTACCATTGCGTTATTTATGTGTTTTCCTTCTAATTTCGCCATCAACACGAAGTTTTCAGACCAAACAAAGTAGCGCAAACCTGCATAGTGCGTCCTTTCTCGGTCAGGGGCATTCCTTCCGTGACGTGACGTCAGGAATCGTCACCAACTCAAAAACAAGATTTCCTGAATATTCAGCACCAGTCTTAAAACGTAAAATATAGCTATATGCGGTGGAATCTTTGTAAAAATACGCTCAGTAGAAGTCATTTGAAGCGATTTTACAAATCGTGGACACAACTCGTCCGGTGGCGTCGGTTGTCCTTTAAGGAGCCTGCCCTGAGAAGAAAGGAACGTCAGTGCAGAGCGCCGATGCGTATGTTGGACTGTCGCGACTTGGAATTGAAGCAGATTAACGTGGGACAGGAGATGTTAGACAATCTCTTTCATCAATGATGCAACAGCGTCGTGTTTGCTTTCAACGTTTAGCTTGTAGCAGACGTACACATTCCACCATTACATCCCTGATACACTGGTGAAAAGGACACTTTGATCCTCTCTTCTTTCATCTAGAACTGGTTCATGGAACAAAGACGGTGCATAATGATCTTAAGATTGAATAACTATATGCGTCTTTGCGTCGTCATATTATTTGTTATCTAGTTTTTTTTGTTCTTTTGACTTTAAGATGGCACCGCGACCTTTCCATCAGCTCCTGTATTTTGTTTTTCTACTTCTTTCTTTGCTTTCCTCATCCTTTCAAACTGTGAAATGTAAATTTCTCCACTGCAAGACTAATAAAGGCTCATCCAATCCACCGGACAATGGCTATTTCTTGAGGAGTGAGGAGGAGGAGGTGAGCGTAGAGCTTGGAGAAGCCTCGAGTTGCCAGAGGAGCGTATACTTTCACAGGAAATCATGGAATAACGATTGATTGAAACCTATCAGAACTGAGTCAATTTGAAATGTTCAGTCTTTTTTTATTGACAAGAGGATTATTGACTCTGAACTGGTCGAGACTAATCATTTTGCTGAACAAACTGGGCAAGATTTACACTGTTTTCATAGCTAGCTTCAACTATACCATAGAGAGCATAAATAAAAACATTGTCTGAAGAAGGAACGTTTTTTTACAAAAAAAAAATGTTGTGGGGAAAGGGTTAAAAGAACCTCCCAAAAATGTTTGAGTTTAAAACTTCCTCATAACTCAAGTAATTTCCTTTGCTGTGTGTTATGTATGTGCTTTTCAGGTCATCAAGTGTAAGGCAGCAGTAGCCTGGGAATCAAACAAGCCTTTGACCATTGAAGAGATTGAGGTTGAGCCGCCGCAGGCCAATCAGGTCCGCATCAAGGTGAGAAAGGGGGGATTCTACCTTATTACGATGTTGCACACTAAGTCATCACACACATTACACACATAATGTTGATGGTGTATGGCTTTTAAATAAAAAGGATGAACCTATTGTGCATTAGTATATGCAATTCAAAATTAACTTGGACATTTAGGTGGCCCAGTAGTCGAGTGGTTAGCACGCCGGTTTCACAGTGCAGAGATTCCTGGATTGCGTCCCGCTCTGGCCTCCATGTGTGGCGTGTGCATGTTGTCTCTGGGTCTGCATAGGTTTTCTCCGGGTCCTCCGGTTTCCTCCCACATACATGCATACATACATGCATACATGCATACATGCATACATGCATACATGCATACATGCATACATGCATACATGCATACATGCATACATACATACATACATTGAAAAGACTGTGGCTATGAGAATCATCAACATGATGAATGATAATGTGATGCCTCGGTTTCGTAAGATCTTACAAGTCAGAAAGCAACAGGTGTCAATTAAGAGCCATCAACGACCATCACAAATGTAAATAAAGTGACTTCATTATACAGTGCAGTGTATTTCTTTCATCACAATACAATAGCACATTTATTATACATAGAATAAGGTATGTTGTGTGTGGTTTTAAGGCTTATTTAGTTGAAAATTATATTTTATGGAGACCTGGGAACGGATTATTCTCATTGTAATGATTTCCTATGTGAAATTATTTTTTGGGATACACACTTTTCCCCTTACACACTCTGTCTGGGAACCAATTAAGTCCATCAGACAAGGCCCCACTGTAAGTCAAAACCTGACCCCCACCCACCCTACTCAAAGGTAGAGAGTTAACATTCCATATCCCTCGACTTGCCTTCTATAACGGGAATCAGAACAGCACTCATTAATCAGGTGTTTTTACTGACAAATATTTCTCTTTGCAACAGATAGTGGCCACGGGTGTCTGCCGTACCGACCTCTTCTACTTGTATGAAACGGAGAATAATGACCTTTTCCCAATGGTGCTTGGCCATGAGGGTGCAGGCATCGTGGAGAGTGTTGGACCCGGAGTCACTGAATTTCAGCCAGGTCAGTCAGGAATGATGCTCGTGCCAGTGGTTCTTAATCTTGTTGGAGGCACCGAACCCAACATGTTTCATATGCTATTCATCGAACCCTTCTTTCAATGACTGTGCCCACTAACTGCAGACGAGGCTGAGGGGTGGACCTCTGCGGCCGAGGATCCACCGAACCCCTGAGACCGACTCACCAAACCCCTACTAGGGGTCGATCGAACCCAGTTTAAGAACCACTGTGCTAGACATATGTCTTTAAAAATATGGGGGGGTTTGATACCACACTTGAGTTTGTGCGCTTCAGTCAGTAAAGCACCGTTTTTGTCTTTTAGGTGACAAAGTTGTGCCTATGATTATCTCCCAGTGTAGAGAGTGTCGCCTCTGTAAGAGTCCCAAGACTAACCAGTGTGAAAAAGCATGGTGAGCTCCACAAGCAACCACCTTCTTTTCCTAATTGGGTAATAGGAAGTTGCCTCTTGAGTTCCTTCCCTCTGCTTTCCTAAAAGCACATTGGTCATGGACCAACCTACTTTACTTATTGTACTTTCTCAGTAACATAGAAATTTCATTGACATTCCTTTACAGCAGCTTAAATGTCTCGTACCAAAACAGTGGGCTTGCAACGTCTGAGCTGATTAGTATCCTTCCCACGCATGCATCCCACGGAACAACAATCATGTCAATAAATGCTGCTGTCTGAACTGAGGGTGGGTAACAGTACACACATACCTGCACATTGCAGTGCTTCTTCTATTGAATTTGGGGTGTTGTTTGTGTGTATACACTCAGGAGAAAAAATATCCCAGAACACTCAGTTTTCCAAAGGTAAAAAGCAAGTTTATTAAATAAGATTACAATCTTCACAACAAAAAGATGCATGTGCAACATGGTCTAAACCAAAAACAATATGACAAAACAATAATGTAAAAAACATAAATAAAACATCCTCTCACACAAGAACTGAAACAAACAGAAAATAGGAGTAAACAAAACAATACCAACAATATGAGGCAAAATGGAGACAAAACCCATATAAAGCATAGAATTAAAAAAATAATATCAAGCCATTATCTGGAAATGCGCAACAAGATAAAACTGTGCACGTGGTAAGTCATGTGGATGCGGAATACTAACGCCGACACACAGGTCTGTTGAATCCAGTGACGTGCAAACGTGTTGAATCCAGTGACGTTACTAACATATGAACTCTACAAAGTACCTTATTCGCCATTTCATTGGCAACAGTTAACGTGTTTTGTTTAAAATGTCATGTCGGCATTCTTCATATATACAAACTGTAGCATAGACAGAAATAGTTTTAAAAAAAACCTTATTATCGTGTTACCTTCACTTATAAATGAAGTCCATGCGCCGCTCCTTCTGAAGAAAGGCATGGATAACTTCTTTGTAGAAGCCTTCCTTATCTTCCTTCAGTTTTAAAAGTATCCCTGTCTCAATGGAGATCACTGCCAGTGAAGAAAGTCGTCCTTGATCAGTCCTGTTGCGACTGTATGTTTTCAGTCTTTTCAGTGCTGAAAACAAGCGCTCCACTGATGCTGTAGTATCTGGAACAGTGAGTACGAGCTGGAGCAACTTTGTTGGCTCAAGAATAGTTTCAGTGAGATCCTTCAGGGCCAAAAAGCTGAGAAGCTTTCCAGGAGATTTCCATTCATCCCTCACCGTTTGTGAGCTATACAGTCCGGTGTTGCTCTTCCTTTAATTATTATCTCCTGCTTCGATTGAAAGTCCAGTTTAGAAAATTCTTTCAATTTAGATATGTAATCCTCCATTCTGAAAATAAGGCCAAGCAACACGAAAAAAATGACTGGATGGTTGCACTCAGCTTGCTAACTGTTTACTGTAGCTTGCTGTCACTAATTCTATTATTCTGTCATGAGGCAGGAGAACTGTGTTTTGATAAAAAAATAAAATAAACACTGTAGTACAGTGTTTATAATGTACAGTGACTGTAGATTATATGCACCAGCTTAACTGTAGAAATTTAGTTCATATACAAAAAGTGTTTGAACACTTTAATAGCGATATGCAGAGGCACAGCAATGCAGTCTCACTGCAGAGCAAGTCAGCACAATTAGCATAGTGATTGCGCAATCCATGTTGAGGCTCAGCCGGCTGCTCAGCCTCACCGCTCGTCTCTACTTAGTATTTGAACAGTAAATGTGAAAATTCAGTGATTTTGAGAAAAAAATCCAAAAATGGTGAAGTTAAATGGAGAGGAACTTTAAAGTACAGATCACTAAATACATAAATATCATTATCAGAAAACCTTTATTCGTCCCACAATGGGGAAAATAGAACTGTTTAATTTATTATTTCATTTGATATTTCCATGATGACAGATGACAGGTGAGGCACAGTGAGATAACTGATTGTTCATTGCGCATTGAAAAAAAGTGGAAAGTTGGTTTCCGGTGACAAGATAAAGAGCTTTTTGCAAAATCTCAACTATAATATAATGTAGGATAAAATAATGAAACGAATGTTTCATAAAGATTTATTCATATACTGTGACATGAAACCAACCACAAAGATGCTTTGAAATGACTGGATGCCCGCATAAGGACTTTTGTTTGTACATTCAAATATGAATCTTCTCTTTAAGCAATGGCGTCCTATTTTCCAGACTAAAGTCAAAGTCAGCTTTATTGTCAAGTATGCTACTATGCATGACATACAGCACAGATGAAATTACTGTCCTCTCAGAGCCAGCGTGCAAGGCACTTATAATGACTTAACAAACATAATAAACACGAGAAGTCGTATCAGCCGTAAAATGCATAATTAAGAAGAAAAACACATTGAAATCGCACTGGAGTGTGAGTCACATTTTGGGGATACATTTACTCGATAAAACCCAACTCCAACAACATCTTGAAAGGTAAATAAAAACAAAAATACAGAACAACAGGCAGAATAAATTACAATCACGTAAAGTTACATGGCGCATCAAGAACGAACGGAGAACATGCTTGTTATCCTCATATAACATATTGAGATTTATCTGGATAAAGAGATAAGATAAGCTATCTATTTGCTATTGATTATCTATCCATTAGCTGTCTAGCTGGCTGGCTGGCTAGCTATCTAGCTAGCTATCATTTAGCTACCTAGCTGGCTAGATAGCTATCTATTAGCGACTGTATCTATTAGCTAGCGAGGTAGCTTTCTTTGTATTTGAGTTACTTCCGGGTTGAGTGAACGCTGGCGCATGTGGCTGCCGTTGCTCACCCACAGAAAAAATTACCCTTTGACTGTGAAGTGACCTTGAGAGTTTTGAAAGGTGCTTATAAATTAAATGTATTATTATTATTATTATTATTAGTAGTAGTAGTAGTAGTAGTAGTAGTAGTAGTAGTAGTAGTAGTAGTAGTAGTAGTAGTAGTAGTAGTAGTCGTATTAGTAGATGTATTAGTATTAGTTTTATTAGTATTATAAGTAAAACCTTTATTTATCTCACAATTGAGAAATTCTACATTTATAGCAGCAAGGGTATAGAAGGAAGAAAGTAGAACAAAAAGTATTGGAGCTGCTGTAAATGCAGCCACTCGTTTAAAGAACGTGCTCAAAGGTTTACCAAACCATCAGTCTCATTCCAAATCACGAATTCCACTGAAATCTTCATCTTCGGTGTCACTTTGAAAGAACGCCACAAACTCCAGAGGAAGATGATGCTGTGTTTCTTCTATTTCGTTGTTTATTACATCAGAGGCATGTCAGTTGTTTTAATCAGTTATTTCCTATGTGCAAAGTATCAACACGGGCCTATAGCCCCCTCTTGCGGTTTTATGTGAGAATAGCACAGGTACAGTATTGCGTTAATCGTTGAACACAAAAATTGCTCCAGTGTATAAATCGCACCCTCTTGCCAAACTATGAAAAAACACATCTATAATCCGGAAAATATGTTTATCCTTAAATCCAGAATATTGACACTAATGCTTCCGTTTTGTTAAGGGATGTGATACCTCACAACGTGAGCCTAGCACCCGCCTCCAAGTTAATTTGCAGGGGAAAGAAGTTGCTGCAGTTCATGGGGATCAGTACCTTCTCAGAGTATAGTGTGGTCAACCAGATTGCTCTGGCCAAGATTGATCCTGGTGCCCCTTTGGATAAAGTTTGTCTTCTTGGCTGCGGGATCTGCACAGGATTTGGAGCGGCAGTCAATAATGCTCAGGTAAGGGGAGACAATCTTGCACATTTTTATCTTTGCAATCACATTTAATGTGACATTTTTGAAAGAAAGAACGGACGGAAAAAACATGGGAGTGGACCAGAAAAAAAGCTTGGTGGTTGGAATAAAATTTGCATCACTTTGATCCATTGAAAGCCATGTCCAAAACGCCACACACAAGGACAGAAACACAAGATTTCAACAAGAGATACAAATAACAACAATGCAATGCTTTTGCAGTAGCTTCCAACGTTCAAACTAATCCAAAAGATGGCAGCATCGATTCATCAAATAAGGGAACTGCTTGGGTCAATTTATAAACGCAATCATGTTATCTTAAACGTTGAAAGGTGTGTGTTTAAACTAGAGTGAGTATAATTAGGCGTGGCGAGCATAATGAACTAATGGTAAATTTGATAGACGCTACTTTAAGTAAAAAACGTCGTGCTAAAACACGCTTTACAGAGTGTTTTTGAACACACCACATGCATATGTGATCAATGAATGGTGGCCGCGGACGAACTGCTGGTTTGGCGCCATGAACTCAACGAATGAAAAATCAAGACACGAACATGAGACAGCAAAACTGAAAATAAATCAACATTACCTAAGAAAGCACTTGCCAATCAACTCAACACAAAAAAAGTTTCAGTGGACAAAACATCATTCAAACATTGACAGAGAAAATAATATTGGTTCAGAACATTTAAAGGACAACCGACACCCAGGACAAGTTGCGTCCATAATTCGTAAAATCACTTCAAATGACTTCTACTGAGCGCATTTAAGATTCCACCACACATAGCTATATTTCATGTTTTAAGACTTGCGCTGAATATTCATGAACTCTTGTTTTCGAGTTGATGACGATGGCCGAAGTGACATCACACTCGGAACGCCCCTGACCGAGAAAGCGACACACAATGCATTTTGGGTACTTTTGTTCATCTGAAAACACCGTGCTGATTGCGAAATTAGAACGAAAACTACATAAATAACGCGATGGTGACACGGTAACACGCATAAAGAATGTGTAAGTTTTCACAAATTCCTTCAGAACTATTTGAATCATATTCATAACTGGATGAGTAACAAGAAAGCATCTTCTCCGAATTTCACCTCTCTGAAGCCATTGTTTTGATTCTGGAGCAAGGCAGTTTGTGAAGGAGTATCCTGTCGTGACGTCACGAACAAGGGGGCGAGACTTTCTGAATCTCCCCAGTTTCTAGCTCATTTGTGGCAGTTTTGCGACATTTTAAGTCACTTTTATTGGTGTTTTGCATTTGACTAAAAATATCAGCCTGCATGTTTTTTAGATGCTACAAAACATTTTTTCTGATGTCAGTTAGGAAACCAAAAAAATGTGTTAGTTGTCCTTTCAGGGAATCACTTGAGCACACCACATAGCAATATCAGAAAAAAATAATTTAAATATGAACACACACACCCATGCGCGCACACGCAGACACACACAAACACACGCACACACTTTGTATTGATTTATTAATGTATTTGTTTACTTATTTTTCAGGTTGAACCAGACTCCACTTGTGCCGTATTCGGTTTAGGAGCTGTGGGCTTGGCTGCAATCATGGGTTGCAAATATGCAGGCGCAAAAAGAATTATCGCTGTGGATATCAACGTAGACAAATTTGAGAAAGCCAAGGAGTTTGGAGCCACCGACTTTGTCAACCCAAAGGATCACGACAAGCCTATTAGCAAAGTGCTCACTGAGATGACTAATGGTGGAGTTGACTTCTCCCTGGAATGTGTGGGGGATGTAAAACTCATGGTGAGGAACATTTTCTTCTAGAATGACAATTATGTAAGGCTTTGTGAAACAATCAGTGCCCTTTCCTGTGTAGCGTTCTGCCTTAGAATCATGCATACCTGCCTGGGGAGTAAGTGTGATTGTTGGCTGGACTGACAAGGAAGATTTCTCTGCTCGTCCAAATGATCTCATTGGTGGACGCACATGGAAGGGCTCTGTATTTGGAGGTAAATCAGCGGAGGGATTCTGCTGGTGGACAGCAGATGGCATTATATTAATTTCATCTGTATATTTTACAAATGTTCTCACAGGTGTGGATGAGAATGTGAAGGTTTATTCATTTGTGTTTCACCTGGCCTTAGGGCATCTGTAGCCACATCAGAACAAACAATCCAACACATAACTGCAGGGTGTAAGATGCTGGCAGGGAAAGCCTACATGGAGCATCTTAACCGGGTAGTCTACCGAAACATCTGTGCGGAATATGGACTCCAAAGGTGGTAGAGAATGACTGAGCAAAGATCCACCCAGATACCAGATACAGACTGACAAGATGGTAATGGTGAACCAACCTGATATCGTGGTCAGAGGTAAAGGGCAGAGGAAAGCTGTCGTAGTGGATGCAGCGGTCCAGAGTGATGGAAACATCAGAATCAGAATACCTTTATTCGTCCCGCAATGGGGAAATTTGCAGGCCACAGCAGCAATTGAAGAGGGATGGGGTTGAGGTGGAAGTGAAAGGATAGAAAACAAGATATTCTAAGCATAACAAAATAAAATAAAAATCAGAAAGAATCTGCGCATAACCCTCAAACTTCCTGGCCTCTGGTAGAGAACCAGAGCTAAGAAGGGGGACAGATACTCTCTCTCTCTCTCTCTCTCTCTCTCTCTCTCTCTCTCTCTCTCTCTCTCTCTCTCTCTCTCTCTCTCTCTCTCTCTCTCTCTCTCTCTCTATATATATATATATATATATATATATATATATATATATATATATATATATATATATATATATTATATATATATATATATTGTGATAACATGAGAGGCTGGCTCTCAGCGGGACAGGACAAGAAGTGCAATGGACGATGGACGACAGGTTTGGATACAAAGGTTTTAATCAAAGGTTTCAGGGGGGATTCACAAGCAACAAAGGTTTGAATAGTCTCTTCCAATACTTAAATCAAAATAAAGTCTCTTCTGAGGTAAAACTGAAGACGGAGTTCTTTTCCCTGAGTCTCTAGGCCTCACCCCTCTTGACGTCCTCCTCATGTAGCCTAGCCACCTTAGCAAGGTCCAAATCCAGTGTCCAGTCGTGTGGTCCCAACTGGCAATCAGTTCCACGCAGCAATCAACTTCTTCACAGACCACAGCAATCGAGCTTGTCTTTCCCCAAGCTGCACACTCAGAGGCTCTCTGCCTTAAGAGCCTTGCCTGCCAATCCCGCCCTGATCAGCTGCAGGTGTGAGGTTTTAATTGCTGCCTTCCACCAGATGGGGCCAAGACTCTCTCTGGGTGGAGCCATTTTAGGGGGATGTATTTGCCCTCCAGGACACAGCCTCTCGTGACATCACAATATATATACAGTAAAGTCTCGTTATATCGATATTCAAGGGAGTCGGAAAAAATATCGATATAACCGGGACTATCGATATATCCGACCCTGTTTGCATTTAATTTTCTCCGTGCGTGCATAGAAATAGTATCGATATAACCGGGACTATCGATATATCCGATATCGATATAACGAGACTTTACTGTATATATATATATATATATATATATATATATATATATATATATATATATATATATATATATATATATATATATACAACACAAATTCCGAGGTGACGGGCCCCAGGCTGCCACATCAGAGGAAGAGGTTCAACCAGAGATTGGGAGGCAAGCCCCAATGAATGATGAGATTGGGAAGCCAGCCCCAATGAATGAAATGCTGAGCGAGGCAGCAACTGACCTGAGAGATAAGATCATGGCAAGAATGAAAACTGGGCAACTAAGAAACCGATTACAACGGCTATGTGAAGTACCACCTGAAAGTCTCATAGAAACTGTGAATGCAGCACTGAGAACGATCCCGACCGGAACGATCACGGAAACCAATGAGCTGATATACACCTCAGCATCAGTGATCCTAGAGATGCTCGGCTACAAGAGCAACCAAGAGAGCCACGAGATTCATTACCCACCATGGAAAAGACGATTGGAGGCCAAGATCAAGGCGGCTCGGAAAGATGTGAGTCAATTGACGGAGATCCAGAGAGGTGTGAATAAAAGGCCAATACCCAAGAGGTACATGCAGATAACCATACCTGAAGCACTCGAAACTGCCAAACAAAGGCTCCAGGCCTTGTCCAGTCGCCTAAAGAGGTACACGAAAGAGAATGAGGCCAGAAGAATAAACAGGCTGTTCGCAACACAGCCTGCGAAAGTGTACGGTCAGTGGCAGGGTTCTAACAGCAGAGCAGACCCTCCAAGGCTGGAAAATGAAAGATACTGGAAAGGCATATGGGAGAAGGAGGTCGCACATAACAGCAGTGCACACTGGCTGGTGACTCTGAAAGAGGAGCACAGCAACCTCCCTTAACAGAACCCAGTTACCATCACAGCGGCAGATATACAAGGAAGAGTCTCAGGTTTGAAAAACTGGACGGCACCAGGCCCGGATATGGTCCACACCTACTGGCTAAAGAAACTCACAGCTCTCCACGAGCGCCTAGCAGCACAAATGAACCAGTTGCTGATGGATGGGACTCACCCAGGATGGCTAACCGAAGGGCGAACAATCCTGATCATGAAGGATTCCTCAAAGGGTGCAGTTCCTTCCAACTATCGGCCAATAACCTGTCTCTCTACAACATGGAAGCTCATGTCAGGCATCATTGCGGCTAAGATAAGTGGACACATGGATCAATGCATGAGCAAAGCACAGAAAGGCATTAGTAGAGATACTAGAGGTGCCAAATATCAGCTGCTGGTTGACAGAACAGTCGCTCAAGACTGCAGGTCCCGACATACCAACCTGTGCACAGCCTGGATTGATTACAAGAAAGCATATGACTCGATGCCACACACATGGATCACTGAATGCTTGGAGTTGTATAAGGTCAACAGGACCCTGAGAGCCTTCGTTGCAAACTCGATGAGGATGTGGAAAACCACACTTGAAGCCAATGGCAAGCCACTAACGCAAGTGTCCATCAAATGTGGCATATACCAAGGTGATGCACTCTCCCCACTGCTGTTCTGCATAGGACTGAACCCCCTCAGCCAGATAATCGCCAAGACAGGCTATGGATACCGCCTCAGAAATGGAGCTACGATCAGTCACCTCCTCTACATGGATGACATAAAGCTGTATGCTAAGAGCGAAAGGGACATAGACTCCCTGATCCACACAACCAGGATCTACAGCAGTGACATCGGAATGTCATTCGGGCTGGAGAAATGTAGTCGGATGGTGACTAAGAGGGCCAAGGTAGTCCACACTGAAGGGGTCTCACTCCCTGAAGGAACAATAGCAGACATTGACAACAGCTACAAGTACCTCGGTATACCACAGGCCAATGGCAACCTCGAACTAGCAACAAGGAAAGCGGCGACGACCAAATACCTCCAGCGGGTGAGGCAAGTCCTCAGAAGCCAGCTCAATGGCAAGAACAAGACCCTGGCAATAAACAGCTATGCCCTGCCAGTGATCAGATACCCTACAGGAATAATAAGGTGGCCAAAGGAAGAGATTCAGACCACAGATGTTAAGACCCGAAAACTCCTCACCATGCACGGAGGGTTCCATCCCAAGTCCAGCACCCTGAGACTGTACACAAGCCGTAACGAAGGAGGCCGGGGACTAGTCAGTGTGAGAGCCACTGTCCAGGATGAAACATCCAAGCTCCATGTATACATTAAAGAGAAGGCTCCAACGGATGATGTACTCAGAGAATGTCTCAGACAATGGGGAACAGAGGATGAGGTGATGGAAGAGGGACAATCATGGGAGGAAAAGCGCCTACACGGGATGTACCACCGAACCATAGCAGAAGTGGCTGATCTCAAGAAGTCCGATCAGTGGCTAGAGAGGGCTGGCCTAAAGGACAGCACAGAGGCACTCATCCTGGCTGCCCAAGAGCAGGCCCTGAACACCAGAGCCATAGAGGCAGGGATATAGCACACCAGACAAGACCCAAGGTGTAGGTTGTGCAAAGAGGCACCTGAGACAATCCAACAAATAACTGCAGGGTGTAAGATGCTGGCAGGGAAAGCCTACATGTAGCGCCATAACCAGGTGGCTGGCATAGTCTACCGAAACATCTGTGCGGAGTATGGACTGGAAACCCCAAGGTCAAAATGGGAAACACCTTCTAAGGTGGTGGAGAATGACCGAGCAAAGATCCTGTGGGACTTCCAGATACAGACCGACAAGATGGTAATGGCCAACCAACCAGATATCGTGGTCATAGATAAAGGGGAAAAGAAAGCCGTTGTCGTGGATGTAGCGGTCCCGAGTGATGGAAACATCAGAAAGAAGGAACATGAGAAAATGGAGAAATACCAAGGGCTCAGAGAAGAGCTGGAGAGAGCCTGGAAGGTAAAGGTGACAGTCGTGCCTGTGGTGGTCGGAGCACTCGGGGCAGTGACCCCCAAACTCGACGAGTGGTTGTGACAGATCCCGGGAACAACATCGGATATCTCGGTCCAGAAAAGCGCAGTGCTGGGAACAGCACGGAAACTGCGCAGAACCCTCAAGCTTCCTGGCCTCTGGTAGAGGACCCGAGCTAAAATGGGGGACAGACACCACCCATGGTGGGTGAGACGCGGATTTTTATATATATATATATATATATACCACTGCTGTTCTGCATAGGACTGAACCCCCTCAGCCAGATAATCGCCAAGACAGGCTATGGATACCGCCTCAGAAATGGAGCTACGATCAGTCACCTCCTCTACATGGATGACATCAAGCTGTATGCTAAGAGCGAAAGGGACATAGACTCCCTGATCCACACAACCAGGATCTACAGCAGTGATATCGGAATGTCATTCGGGCTGGAGAAATGTAGTCGGATGGTGACTAAGAGGGGCAAGGTAGTTCACACTGAAGGGGTCTCACTTCCTGAAGGAACAATAGCAGACATTGAAAACAGCTACAAGCACCTCGGTATACCACAGGCCAATGGCAACCTCGAATTAGCAACAAGGAAAGCGGCTACGACCAAATACCTCCAGCGGGTGAGGCAAGTCCTCAGAAGCCAGCTCAATGGCAAGAACAAGACCCGGGCAATAAACAGCTATGCCCTGCCAGTGATCAGATACCCTGCAGGAATAATAAGGTGGCCAAAGGAAGAGATTCAGACCACGGATGTTAAGACCCGAAAACTCCTCACCATGCACGGAGGGTTCCATCCCAAGTCCAGCACCCTGAGACTGTACACAAGCCGTAAGGAAGGAGGCCGGGGACTAGTGAGTGTGAGAGCCACTGTCCAGGATGAAACATCCAAGCTCCATGAATACATCAAAGAGAAGGCTCCAACGGATGATGTACTCAGAGAATGCCTCAGTCAATGGGGAACAGAGGATGAGGTGCTGGAAGAGGGACAATCATGGGAGGAAAAGCCCCTACACGGGATGTACCACCGAACCATAGCAGAAGTGGCTGATCTCAAGAAGTCCTATCAGTGGCTAGAGAGGGCTGGCCTAAAGGACAGCACAGAGGCACTCATCCTGGCTGCCCAAGAGCAGGCCCTGAACACCAGAGCCATAGAGGCAGGGATATACCACACCAGACAAGACCCAAGGTGTAGGTTGTGCAAAGAGGCACCTGAGACAATCCAACACGTAACTGCAGGGTGTAAGATGCTGGCAGGGAAAGCCTACATGGAGCGCCATAACCAGATGGCTGGCATAGTCTACCGAAACATCTGTGCGGAATATGGATTGGAAGCCCCAAGGTCAAAATGGGAAACACCTCCCAAGGTGGTGGAGAATGACCGAGCAAAAATCCTGTGGGACTTCCAGATACAGACTGACAAGATGGTAATGGCCAACCAACCAGATATCGTGGTCATAGATAAAGGGGAAAGGAAAGCCGTTGTCGTGGATGTAGCGGTCCCGAGTGATGGGAACATCAGAAAGAAGGAACATGAGAAAATCGAGAAATACCAAGGGCTCAGAGAGGAGCTGGAGAGAGCCTGGAAGGTAAAGGTGACAGTCGTGCCTGTGGTGGTCGGAGCACTTGGGGCAGTGACCCCCAAACTCGACGAGTGGTTGCAACAGATCCCGGGAACAACATTGGATATCTTGGTCCAGAAAAGCGCAGTGCTGGGAACAGCACGGATACTGCGCAGAACCCTCAAGCTTCCTGGCCTCTGGTAGAGGACCCGAGCTGAAATGGGGACAGACACCAGACGGTGAGACGAGGATTTTTTATATTTGTAAAACAACCAAACAAAATAAATAACTACATAATCATCCACCTTCAGTATCTGAGGCAGCTAATGCAGTACATTTGATACCCTTTTTATTCTCACTGGTATCTTTTTTTTGTTGCAATTTCTATATCAGGCTTTAAGGGTAAGGACGGTGTGGCTGAAATGGTTCAAGCTTACATGAACAAGAAAATAAAGCTGGATGAGTTCATTACGCACAACATGCCGTTGGATCGCATCAATGAAGCCATTGCCCTTCTTCAGCAGGGCAAAAGGTATGACACACTCCAACATTCCATTATTACACAGTAATTAATGACAAAGAATGTTAAAGTAAGTCTTCTCGTTTTGTCCACAGTATCCGAACAGTCCTGAGTGTTAGTCCACAGTAATTCAATTGTTCAAGGATTTTCTTGTCCTACCAACAGAGACTTCCAGAATGTTAATAGTTTTCATACACAAAAAAAATCAGTCACTCTCACACTCACACCTGGGGACAATTTAGACTAGTGTTCAATCAGCCTGCCATGCATGTTTTTGGAATGTGTGAGAAAACCGGAGGACCCGGAGAAAACCCATGCAGGCCCGGGGAGAACATGCAAACTACAAACAAGGATGCCGGACCGGGTCTTGAACTTACGACGTCTGCACTGTGAAGTCGGTGTGCTCACCACTCGAATACCGAGCCGCCCTAATCATTACATTTTTTTTAGGTAATTATGATTCCAATCACAAAGGACTACTAAAATAAATAAAACATCTGTCTTGATATTTAAAAGTATTAGGAATCAATTTCATATATTTGAGTTGATTATGACTTCAATCAAATATGACTTCAAAAAAAATCTGGAACCGACATTTAAAGGTATTGTTTATTAAAGGTAATGTTTATTATGTTTGTTAAAGTCATTATAAGTGCCTTGCACGCTGGGTCAAGAGGACAGTAATTTCATCTGTGCTGTATTTCATGCATATTAGCATATTTGACAATAAAGGTGACTTTGACTTTGACTATTGACAAGGAATTTCAACCGTATTCCCTTTTGTGGTTTGTGTATTACATCACTTTTATGACATCAGTTGCGTTGCAGCTCATCTGGCAGAGTACACCCGAGTTGGGTGACCTCTGCACTCTCGTATAACATAGCCCAAGAGTTTATGACAGAAGCCGACTTCTGTGATGAAGTAAGGCAGTGGAACATCAGTCTCTCTTTGTGCTATTAAATTATCCAGTTTGTCAAGCATGAAAAGTGAATTCAATGGAAATTAGCTTGTTAATGACATGGGACAGCAATTGTGCACTTCATTTGTTTTGAGAAGTCATTTTTTAATGAGTTTGTATTTTTTTATGATGATGAATGAATGATTTTTTTTTGCCCTGTAAATGTTTAATCTGTCGTCATTCCTTGCTCGGCCTGTTTTGTTTATTGTTGATGTTGGAATGTGGCTGGCTAGAGGTCTAGTCATCCATGTGTCAAAACTGTCTGAACTTTTTCTGAACTGTCAAAATCAGTCAAGTCATGAAAGCGGCAACGATACAAGATAAAAAGTGGTCCCGGGTTGACGGGTTTGCCTCTGGAGACAAATGAGAAAAACCCATTTACCACTTTGTTACATCAGCTTTTCATTGAGCAACATTTAATAAATGTTTTTGAACTGAGGAGAACCGTGGGTTAGTCTGGTAATGTCGGGACATTATTTTGCTCTCAGCATGTGTCGGAGAGGAAAGGCAAGCCCTAAACCCCCCACTAGTTGCTGGTGTCACTTTGATGGAGGTCAAAGCTTGATGAAATGTCACGCGCCACAGAAACTGACAGCTCTTCCCTGCAGGATGCTTAATTCACTTGGTCACTCAGAAGCTTGCTCCCCCAGCACAAATCTGGCAAGTCTGTGGATACTACACAGCAGGTGCCTTTGAACAAGTTGTTTACAGGAAGGTGAGAGGACGGTGTACACCACTGTACTTAAGGTTAACGCTTTAGTAATCGAAGTCACCTTATTAATCAAGGCACAAAGGAAATATAAGAAACAAGCTTGTTTTTCTCTAAATTACAATTCTCCAAATACAAGATGGTTATTTGTCATGGAATAATAATAATAATAATAATAATAATAATACATTTCATTTATAAGCGCCTTTCAAAACTCTCAAGGACACTAAAACTAGAACTGCATGCAACTAGAACTCAGGAATGAACCTTTTTAGACCTGTACACCAGTTTAATGTCAGATAATATTTTCAAGGACTGGCCTTTAAGCCCGGATGAATGCAACAAAATAATATATGACCTGCATTAAAATTCAGGTATTTTCAAACCATAATAATAAAGATGAATCATGACACAAGGAACATCGTATCTGGCCGCAATACTATTTGGACGCTATGTTAACGTGTACATGTTCAGTCAAAGTAAGACATGTCGCAAATACAAAGTGCATGAAAAATATGACTCACCGTGTCCAAAGTGGGCTTGGTGCATGAGACTATTCCATTGATTAAATCCATATTTTAAGTAGGACTCCTGTCTCTTAAAGGACAACCGACACATTTTTTTTTGTTTCCTAACTGCCATCAGAAAAACGTTTTATAGCATCTAAAATACCCAAAATACGCAGGCTGATATTTTTAGTCAAATGCAAAACACAAATAAAAATGACTTAAAGTTGCACAAAACTGCCACTAATGAGCTCAAAACTGGAGAGATTCAGAAAGTCCCGCCCCCTTGTTCGTGACGTCAGGAAACTCCTTCACAAACTGCCTTGCTCCAGAATCAAAACAATGGCTTCAGAGAGTTCAGATTCGGAAAATATCCTTTCTTGTTACTCATCCAGTTATGAATATGATTCAAATAGTTATGAAGAGGAAAGCATAAGTGGTTTGCGATCGATTAAAGTCATTCCGTATCAATTTGAGCCATAAGCGACAAAGCTGGTGAAGGACACGACATATGAAGCTTCGTGAATTAGCAATATAACATCAACTTCGGTGATATGTGGCATATAAGGACACGAATAACAAATAATAAGCTACAAAATGTCAACATCAATGCAGATAGTTTTGGTTGTGCATGCAAATGGTTGTTTAAACTTTCAAGAAGAAAAGTTACGAACTTACATATAAATGCAGCCTTCTTTTTCTTGAAATTCACGCTAGCCTTCTGTCTTCTGGCTTGGCCTTTTCTCCTTCCCGAAGAAACTTTCCAAAGACATTTTTTTGTTACTCGTTTTGGTAGATCTCGATTCATTTTAGCGGTAACTTACCACATGATCGAGAATTATGCCTTGACGTTTATCAAAGTAATATTTTGTGTAACAAGGGATCAGGTACAAAATATAACGTTTCAGAGTCTAAAATAAATATAACAGAAGTAATGTAAGTTATTTATTGGTAGGCACTGCAGTATAGTATCACATGGTGTGATCAGAATCAGAATCATCTTTATTGCCAAGTATGTAGAACACACAAGGAATTTGTTTCCGGTAGAACACGCTGCACTAGTATCGTTGTCAAAAAAACAAAACAAAAAAAAAAAACTGCTAAGATATACAGTTCCATTTTGGCTACTGTTGAAAGAGTTCACAGAGAGATTATGCACGTGTAGAGTTATTTGTGTATTTTGTGCCCTGCGCTTGGCTAGCTATCAATGGAGGATATCCATTAGCTATGGATAAGATTTTCTAGTTACTCTTGTAGTATATGAGGGTGATGCAGGAGCGCCGGCGGAGTTGGTGGAATCGGACACCGCGTCACAAAGTGGAATGGAATCGCTGCTACGAAGGTCTACTCGTACTCTAAGACCCAGAGAGATATTTACATATGAACACTTGGGTCATCCATCATACCAGGATTGGAGACCTGGGGTAAATGTGTTGTATACTTGCATGCCTTACGCCACGACTCATTATCTAGTGCGACCTGAACACTATTGCTACTCTACCCCGACGGTATGGACTTGAATGTAGTTGCAGTAGAATGTGATTGACACCACCCTACGGAGACCAGACAGATGACTGTGCTTCTACTGGTACTTGACTACTTGTTGGTATAGTCAAGATGTCGGGGGACATCTTTTAAAACAGGGGAGAGTGTAGGGGGTTAGAAACGACCTCTGTTATTGTATGTTAGTCGATTAGACTACCAAGTCAGAAGAGGGCGCTACGCGCCTGTGAATGGAACAGAGGAAGGCGATGTAGGCTCAGCTCACGCATGCGCAGTTGTCATAAATGCCGTTGTGTGAAGCTGATTAACACGGTTGTCTCGTGTCGTCTTTCCTCGTCGTTCACAGTGCTACCTGCCTGTGAAGCGCTTTGGACCGACCCAGGTATCCCCTAGGCCTGAGGTCGGTTACAATTGGGGGCTCGTCCGGGATTGTGGGCAGAGTGGGAGCTGCTACGAAGAGAACCTGTGCCTAAAGCTTCAGGGAAGACTGTAGTGCTGTCCGTTCTCCAGAGAGTAGAGGCTTCAGGGGCGAACGATGGCTCCCACAACTCCACGACGGGTATTGATTTTCAAGATCCAAAAGAGACTGTTGGCTTTGAATGTCAATCAGCTACTAACTGTTGCCGGCGCAGTGGATGAGAGTGATACTGAGGACCTTGCGGCCCTTAGTGAACCAGAACTGTTTGAGGTGATTATTGACTATGTCAGAGGTGACAAATTAAGACACATAGAAGATGAAGGCATGTCTCAACTCCTTCACCTCGATGACATGATCAGCGAGCTCCTAGATGCCCCGGAGGAACCTACTGGGGAAGGAGCTGACCGGAGAGGAGAAGTTGAGGTTCCATATCTTCCACCGAGAGACATCCACACACCGGGCAGGATCATCGGCCACAGTTCAGGTGGTGCTCCTCCTGAACATGCCGGTTTATCCTCCGGTATGGGGGAGCAGGTGGTGAAGTACACAGATGTAGCTGCTCTGTTTCCACGGAGGGAGTTCAAAATTTATGGTGGTTAGATTTCTGACACCGGGTCTGAACTGTCATACCGTAGCCTGTGTAGACAAATGGATGAGGGACTACAAGAAGGGTTTAGCGAGTCTGAGGTTATCCGCACTGTGTCGAAGATAACAACCAGGTGCAGATTTTGGTTACGATCAAAAACTTGTCCAAGGTACATTTCTGCACACACTCTATCAAGGGCTAAATGAGAAGAATTATCATGTCAGATGTGATCTCAAACCATTCCTTACCGATTTACAGGTTCGTGATGATGTCCTGTTAGAACAACTTACCAAGTCCACCAGTGAAGAGGCTGAGAGGGTGAAACGCCTCAGTACTGTGACTAAAAATCGATCTGTGAATGTCCATGCTGCTCAAACTAATCAAACTGACCAGATTAACCAGACCAAAGTTGACTCTGAATTACAGACTAACCGTGCTGCCATTCTCGAGCTGACTGCACAAGTGACCGCACTGACCAACACTTTGCCCAAGTTGTTAAACCTACAGAATCGGCGCCTCAGGTAGATCCAGGTCCGTCCCTGACTCGATCCTCGACGCGACCCCAGACACCAACGAATGAGACTAGGGGCAGGTGTCAGGCCTGTGTGCGGAAGAACATTAAGAGCTGCCCTCACTGTTTCATTTGTGGTCAGGAAGGACATAGAGCTGTGGGCTGTCTGCGAAGAAAGGCATTGGGAAACGGGGAAAGGTCACTGGAGTGAGGCTTCCAGTGATCAATGCCAATGATAAGCCTCCAGTACCAATAAACTTGGTTGAACCAGTAACATCCATAAGTCTGACGACGCAGTGTCAGTCAACATCAAAAAAACATGTAGCACAACTAATTGGCAAGCGATGTATGGTCTCATGTGCACTCAATGGGGTCCCACTCCAAATGCTGCTTGACTCAGGGTCTCAAGTGACCGTGGTGAGTAGGGCGTGGGTAGAGGAAGCACTGCCCAACGTAACCATTCAGCCACTTTCATCCCTATTTCCGGACCAACCGTTTGGAGTATCTGCAGCGAATGGCACAGCGGTTCCCTTTGATGGTTGGGTAAATGTGGGGTTGCAGATACGGAGTGGAAGCCATGGACATGCTGACATACAAGTGCCCATACTAATCAGTACGAGTTGTGTGAATTGTCCTCTCTTAGGAAGCAATGTGATTGCAGAAATGATCAAAGAGAATAATGAACAGGTGGACATTGGAGCCATACTGAAAGAAGCCATGAGTGTCAGTGAACGCACAGCAGAGACCTTGATTTCTGTGCTTCAGAAATCGGGCCCTGATCAGACATTCCTCCAGTACCCTGTGTGTGTTGGGAAGAAGGGACTCATTATTCCTGCGGGCAAGGTATGGGAGGTGAAGTGCAGAGTAAGAGCATGGGCCAAGGGGGGAACAATGCTATTTGAGCCCAGTATAGGGAACAGCTGCCCTGAGGGGCTAGAGCCGGTCTCCTCGTTAGTACATGTACCCAGTGGGCCGACAAAAATGGTAAAAATTCCCATTCAGAATGTTAGTAAACATGACATTTATCTTCCACACAGAACTGTTCTCGGCTCAATTGAGGAAGTTACTAGGGTCGTGCCCTTTAAGGAGTGCTCTGACAATCCAAAGCCACTAAACAGTCCCACCGTTCAAATCTGCGCGGCTCTGACCACAGACAAGTGGCATCCTCCGGTTGACTTGTCACATCTTAAAGAGGAAGAACAGGGGATTGCCAGAGACATGTTGTATGAAGAGTCAGATGTCTTTGCAAGAGGTGATGCTGATATAGGTTGCATTCCAAACCTGCAACTCAAGATCCAACTCACTGACAACACGCCAGTGCAAAAGCGTTACAATGCCATTCCAAAACCCCTTTATCAAGAGGTGAAAGACTATGTGCAAAACCTACTTCACCATGGTTGGATAAGAAAATCCACTTCAGCATACTCATCTCCTGTCGTCTGTGTTAGAAAAAAAGATAAAAGCTTGCGCCTGTGCGTTGACTTTAGGGAGCTAAATCGCAAAACTGTCCCTGATCGTCATCCACTCCCACGCATTCAAGATCTGCTAGATAACCTGGGGGGCTACTCTTGGTTCTCAATACTTGACCAAGGCAGCACTTACCACCAGGGCTTTGTTGATGACAGTTCCAGGCATCTAACGGCTTTCAGCACCCCTTGGGGGCTGTACGAGTGGCTCCGCCTCCCATTTGGCCTAACTAATGCGCCAGCAGCCTTTCAAAGATGTATGGAGGACGTTCTTGATGGCCTGAGGGACGAATGCTGCTCTCCTTATCTGGATGTCGTGCTCTGCTTTTCAAAATCATTTCATGAACACGTAGAGGACCTGAGGAAAGTGCTTAACCGGCTGCGGGAGCATGGCATAAAGCTACGTCCGAATAAATGTGAACTGTTCAGACGACAAGTGAGGTACTTGGGTCGTCTCGTGTCAAGTGATGGTGTCCGCATAGACCTTAAAGACCTGGAAGCCGTTTTGCAGTTAAAAGAGAGAGAACCACGCAATGTAGGGGAAGTCAGAGCTCTATTGGGGTTCTTGGGCTACTATAGATCCTTCGTACAGGACTTTGCCAGGATTGCACGGCCGCTGTTTAAACTGGTAGAGGGGGCCACTCAGCCTGACCAGAGGCCAGTTCACAACACCGCTGCACGCCAAAGGAAAGTCACCAAGTTAGGCCAGCTTCCCTCTGGTAACCCTGTTCAGTGGAGCCCCGAACACAGTGCTGTGGTCTCCCGCCTGGTAGATGTATTGACTGGTCCACCTATTTTAGCCTACCCAGACTTTAATCTGCCCTTTGTGTGAAATACGGACGCATCCAATGAAGGTCTGGGGGCTGTGCTTTATCAGCAGCAGGGAGATAAACTTTGCGTTGTTGCTTATGGATCCAGAACACTCTCACCTTCAGAGAAAAATTATCATCTCCATTCTGGAAAGCTTGAGTTTCTGGCGTTGAAGTGGGCAATCTGCGACAAATTTCAAGATTATCTCTACTATGCACCCACATTCACTGTGTACACGGACAATAACCCTCTCGCGTACGTTCTAAGCACGGCCAAACTCAATGCTGCCGGACATCGCTGGGTGGGTGAATTGGCGGATTTCCACTTCACAATAAAGTACAGGCCAGGCAAGGCGAATGCTGACGCCGACACACTGTCGCGTTATCCAGTTAAGCTGGAGGGACACACAGAGGAGTACACTGAAACTTTGCCCCCAGACGTGGTTTCCACCATATGGCAGGAGGACAAGGCTGTGGCTGAGGAGAATGTGCCATGGATGGCGGCGTTGCAACTCACCTCTGATGGTGAGGATTTTCTTCCGGTGACAGTCCCCGTTATCACTCCAGATGATATCAGAGCTGCTCAGGAAGAGAATGCGTCAATCTCTGAGGTAATGACACTGAAGAGGTGACCACGAAGGTCTACTCGTACTCTAAGACCCAGAGAGATATTTACATCTGAACACTTGGGTCATCCATCATACCAGGATTGGAGACCTGGGGTAAATGTGTTGTATACTTGCATGCCTTACGCCACGACTCATTATCTAGTGCGACCTGAACACTATTGCTACTCTACCCCGACGGTATGGACTTGAATGTAGTTGCAGTAGAATGTGATTGACACCACCCTACGGAGACCAGACAGATGACTGTGCTTCTACTGGTATTTGACTACTTGTTGGTATAGTCAAGATGTCGGGGGACATCTTTTAAAACAGGGGAGAGTGTAGGGGGTTAGAAACGACCTCTGTTATTGTATGTTAGTCGATTAGACTACCAAGTCAGGAGAGGGCGCTACGCGCCTGTGAATGGAACAGAGGAAGGCGATGTAGGCTCAGCTCACGCATGCGCAGTTGTCATAAATGCCGTTGTGTGAAGCTGATTAACACGGTTGTCTCGTGTCGTCTTTCCTTGTCGTTCACAGTGCTACCTGCCTGTGAAGCGCTTTGGACCGACCCAGGTATCCCCTAGGCCTGAGGCCGGTTACATATACATTGAAGAAAATAAGTATTTGAACACCCTGCTATTTTGCTATTTCTCCCACTTTGAAATCATGGAGGGATCTGAAATTTTCATGGTAGGCGCATGTCCACTGTGAGAGAGATAAACTTAAAAGAAAAATCAAGAAATCACAATGCATGATTTTTGAAAAATTATTTGTGTGATACAGCTGCAAATAAGTGTTTGAACACCTGTGTATCATGGAGAATTCGGACCCTGAAATACCTGTTAATCCGCCCATTAGAAGTCCACCTGCACTCCATGTATCATCCTGAATCAGATGTACCTGTTTGAGGTCGTTAGCTGCCTAAAGACACCTATCCACCCCACACAATCAGTAAGACTTGTAACATGGCAAAGACCAAAGAGCTGTCCAAAGACACCAGAGACAAAATTGTATACCTCCGTAAGGCTGGAAAGGATTACATAGCAATTGCCAAGCAGCTTGGTGAAAAAGCTGTTGGAGCAATCATTAGAAAATGGAAGAAGCTAAACATGACGGTCAATCTCAATCGGAGTGGAGCCCTATGCAAGATATCACCTTGGGGGGTCTCAATGATTCTAAGAAAGGTGAGGAATCAGCCCGGAACTACAAAACAGGAGTTGGTCAATGAGCTGAAAAGAGCTGGGGCCACCGTTTCCAAGGTTACTGTAGGTAATACACAAAGACATCATAATTTGAAATCATGCATGGCACCAAAGGTTCCCCTGTTAAACCAGCACATGTCAAGGCCCATCTTAAGTTTGCATATGACCATTTGGATGCTACAGAAAAGTCATGGGAGAAGGTTTTGTGGTCAGATGAGATCAAAATAGAACTTTTTGGTCATAATTCCACTCAGTGTGTTTGGAGGAAGAAGAATGAAGAGGAAAATCCGAAGAACACCATCCCTATTGTGAAGCATGGGGGTGGTAGCATCATGCTTTGGGGGTGTTTTTCTGCACATGGAACAGGACGAGTGCACTGCATCAAAGAGAGGATGACTGGGGCCGTGTATTGTGAGGCTTTGGGAAACAACCGCCTTCCTTCAGTCAGAGCATTGAAGATGGGTCGTGGCTGGGTCTTCCAACACGACAACGGCCCGGAGGAGTGGCTCTGTAAAGAGCATATCAAGGTCCAGACCTGAACTGAAAGTCTTTGGAGGGACCTCAGCCCAGAAACGTGACTGATGTAGAGAAGATCTGTGTGGGCCAAGATCCTCCTGCAGTGTGTGCAAACCTGGTGAAAAACTACAGGAAATGTTTGACCTCTGTAATAGCAAACAAAGGCTCTTGTACCAAATATTAACATTCTTTCTCTCAGGTGTTGAAATACTTATTTGCAGCTGTATCACACGAATAAATTGTTAAAAAAATCATGCATTGTGATTTCTGGATTTTTTAGTTTATCTCGCACAGTGGACATGCACCTACGATGAAAATTTTAGACACCCCTATGAGTTCTAAGTGGGAGAAATAGCAAAATAGCAGGGTGTTGAAATATAACTCACTGTAATTGGCCCAATCTGTCCATTTCTTTCGGTTTAGGGCTTGTGACGATCCAGGTCCTTGCCTTGTGAGTCAAATCGCATGGGTAAATTAGACCAGCACCCCCCAAACCCCAGGGACCGGTTTATCCGTCTATTTTCCAGACCGCTTTATCCTTGTGAGGGTCGCGAGGGTGCTGGACCCTATCCCAACTGGCTTCGGGCTCTAGGCGAGGGACACCCTGACTTCATTACCAGCCAATTGCAGGGCACACAGAGACAAACAACCATTCGCTCTCACCGGTTTAAAGCCAGACTATATTTTCAAGGATCGGCCCTTAATGTGTCACAGTTAAATACAACAAAACAACATGATGTCAGCTGCATGAAAACCTATCCGGTCGTAACGCGCTTCAGAGTTTCGCTATGCTAACGTTTAAACGTACCTTCAAAATAAGATACGCAGCAAATAAAAGTGCATGACAAATAACACTGATCATCGCCGTATACGATGCAGCCCCTGGGTTTCATTTTAGGATCACGTGACAGAGAAGCGTACCTTGACCTGCATTAAGACTGACATTATTGACAATCCATTAATGTAAAACTAAAACTATTCAGATTCCTAAATGAATAAAACGGATTCTAAAATGAATAAAACAGAAGTAATGAAAGTTATGTAATCTTTTTCTGCGGCCCAGTTCCAGTCCACAGCCTGGGGATCGCTGCATTTGACAATGCCAATCTGACACACCTGTTCTGCAACACCCTTTGTGGGTGCTCAATCATTCCTCACCGCATTTTTCCAAGATTATCATTTGAATATTCAAAGGCAGGTAACATATCAAATCACGATTTAAAACACAGCCTTTTAAACCAGCATCACAATAGTTTGTTGACTAACATGCTTTTGACTACTTTGTCTCTCCATGACGTTTTCCAAAAACATATTTCACATTGTTCTTTTAATCTTGTTACATGACTTTGACTGACATAAAAGGTGCACCTAAAATAATAATTAGGAATGTGGTGTACTGCTTTAATGAGGCAATTATGATGAATACCAAAGCGTGTACCTCGAGAGACAAAGAATACTGTATGTACATTTATAATACACGGCTTGTCACGACTGTATTAATGTGACCCACTTTCATGCTATAATAGGTTCAAAAACATACATGTGCATGTAGGCTATCGTTTCATCAGCACTTTTCATGCATTCAGGATTCAGCCCATCAAAGGAAATATATCTTAGACCCCTGGTTGTTTTGTTGATAGAAGCCTAGTGAGGTCCGATTGTAATTTTAACCTCCTGAGTAACTCCTATTAACTTGTTTTCCCCGAGATTAGCTGGACCAGATAATTCACTTCATACATGTAAAACACAGGTGTCAAAGTCAAGCGCAGGGGCCAGATCTGGCCTGCCGCATAATTTTATTCGGCCCGTGAAAGCAATTCAAGCATGTCAAGTGTCGTGATGCTTGCTAAATTTCGAACCAAAATTTTAAATTGTCCAATGTAAACCAATCTTCTTTTCCGTTAGGCTTTTCCCTTCAGGGGTCGCCACAGCGAATCAGTGTCTTCCTTCCATCTTTCTTGATACTTGCAGTAGTTTTTTTATGAAATGGTTTTGCACATTTACAGTATACAGTTGACATTTTTAATTTTGTGATGCTTAGAATATCTTGTTTTGTATCCTTTCACCCCCCCCCCCCCCTTTCAAATTGCTGCTGTGGACTGCAAATTTCCCCATTGTGGGACGAATAAAGGTTTTCTGATTCTGATCTTTTGGCCAAACGTTTAGGGCTGACACAACCCTATGTATTTATATGCATTAACAGTCATTTTATTTCTTAACTTCAATTCTTCACGGCCCTGGAGAAGAATCCGGAACTGCAATGTCGTCTGCGGCAAAAAAAAAAATAGTTTGAAACCCCTAATGTAAAAGAAAAAAAAAACCTGGCCATACTTTTTACTAATTTTATAACACATAAAAATGTCTTAACCCCGACACATACCACCCATTTATTACTTCTGGCAATCAGTCACCCTCGAATAGATTGGAACAAATTAGCACAATTTAACAGAGCCCCACAGCTTTGGTCACCATGGTCAGGGTTTTCTTGAATGTAGGCCACTGCAGATAAGGAGCATACCTTGCTAAGTAAAATGATGCTCCAAGGGTATGTCATTTTGTATTGTGCACTAATACATTTGCACACCTGAAACCATGCATTGTTCACCCCGGATTTGAACGTTTAGGAAATGTTAATTTGTTTTCCGCCCCATTTAGTGGCGGTTTAATATTGAAAAAGTACAAAATATCTGTTGCCAAGTCGCTGTACAACTGGGGATAAAAAAAAATAACTTTTAAATATTGTTTTCAGATGTTTCAAAGTTCAAGTAGATATTGTGCCCCCTGCTGATCATTTCAGGACTCGCCCTTCAGGGCAACTTTCAATATCCTCTTAATCCTTTTAATTATTTATCTGAACCCGATGACTGCACAAATTACTTTTTCTATTAACGTTTTAATGTTTCCTTTAGTAAAACACAAGCACATTTCATTATCAAATCAATCCACACATGACAAATTCAAGTATGTCCCAGAGGGCTCGTATTTAATTGAAAGAACACGATAGCCAACTTGAGCAGTATTCTCCTGTTTCAACGTGCGAGCGAGTACGAGAAACCCAGAAATACTGGAAGCCAACATGTCCACTATGTCCAGTCCTCTGTGCGCATGAACTCCATCCAAGCCTACATTTGGCTTAGAAAATGAGCCCGACCGTTGTCTTCGAAGCGCCGGGTAAGGATATCGCAGCCAGTGTCTGTGACCAGAAGGGTGTGTTCAAACTGAGCGGAGCGCTTGCCATCTCTGGTGACTGCTGTCCAGCAGTCAGGCCAGGTCTCATCTTGCCAGCCACCTGAAATAAAGAATGTGCAAGGCGTTGGGTACAACACAGATATAATTCAGATTTATTTCATGATTTTTGACAACACATGCTTCAATCACACACAAGCGCGCATACACACGGGCGTGCGCAGACAAGCAAACACATCTCAAACAAAATGATCAAGTTATGAAGCGCCTCAACAAGAAAATATTGACTCTTTACATAATTTCAAGATACAAAAGGTAAAAATATAGTATGGGCTGAAACTCGCGGCTCTGAACGCAAAATACAGTAGCTATGCCGAGCGCTACTACAAAGCATCATCCTGGCATTCTCTTGGCTAAGAGGTACATTTACCAAATGTACTGTTGTGTGTAGATAGATGTGTTGGTGCAAAATCCTTGTTATTCACCTCTTGGGCCATGAGACGCTCTGATAGTTTTGCGTAAATGTGAATCACAGAGAAAAAGTGTTCACCGGTTGAGCGATTGTTGACTATGGTGATGTTTGCCTTGGACATTTTTAAAACATTGTTAAAAGCAGATAAAAGCAATCGTCCTTGGATCAGTTTACAAAACGCCAAGGAAAACATGAAATAAAACATGAACCATTGAGAACAAAAAACAAGCAGTTAAAAGCTCAATGAACATCAATTTTATTCTTTATTATTTCTTTTTTACATGCAATAATTCATTTCGTTTTTATGTTGTTTTGACTTCAAGGTGGCACCGCGAGAGTGGCTGCCTTTACAGCAGGTCCTGTATTTTGTTTTTCTACTTCTTCCTTTCCTCACTATGCTGCTGTGAAATGTACATTTTCCCACTGCGAGATTAATAAAGGCTAACCCGATCCAATTGAATCCAATCCAATGATCTAATTCAAACATGTATTTGTTCCATAATTAGATATATTTTTATGCTTTCGGAAACATTTGAGCCAGATTCTTTTCAGGGGGAGCGGGAGCATGGAACGTAATCCATTCAAAACGTTGAACAGAGACTGTGCTAAATGACTTGTAAATGCAAAATGATTTGGGCGCCACGGGGTTCGATGTCTCGACCTGTTCAACGTCAATGCTTTCCTCACTTTCTTGACAGGATTTCCATCGGATGAAGTGGATTTTCTCGTTGGGGCCATGGTTACGGTCTTGGGTAAAAAATGTACAGTGTACTACAAGAGATGTTGCCGAGTACTACAAGAGTGTCTGTGTAACTGCTGAGTCTAGTCACGCAGTAGATTGCTGAGTGAGAGTGAGATGCTAGCTGGCCGACACTAACAATAGTGTTGTACGCGTTCCCGGGCTGCTAGCGCGTTACGGTGCCAGGCATAGAATTAAAATAAAAAAATAGGGTCTGGCGGTTGTGGTCCGAAGTCGAGCTGGTCCTAAGTCGCATGGTACCTGTATGTGGAGGAAACGAAACAGTCTAATGGTTTCTCTAGAGGAAAGCGTAATTACTATGTGGCCCGCGGCAAAAAATGAGTTTGACACTCCTGAATTAGGGCATTTACAGGGAAAATGTCTCTTACAAAATTTTTCCAGGTATAAAATTTCTTGTGGGATCAATTCATTTCATAAGTAGAGCTACCATTGTCCTCAGTTGGACAGTTCCACGGGACATTATTTGAGAATTAGTTTGAAGAACTGCCAACAGTTGTCATGTGAATGTTCACGGTTGTCTCGATGTGCTATTCAAATGTGCTCACCGGCTGGAATGAAAATAAATAAACAAATAAACAGTTAAAAATTGTAGCGCACTGGAAATTGGGCAGAATTGGACAATAGTTAAATCTTGCATTCATTTTTGGAATTGAGATTGTAACGCGTTTTTGTTTTGTGTGATTACGAGAAGTTATTTCATCGTCAGGAGGACTCACCTTCACATATCATGGGTTCAATGGTGAACACATGACCCGGCTTCATAACACCGACTGCTTTGTTTTCTGTGGAGAAGAAAAAAAATCAGAATGCTGAAACAATTTCTGATATACACATTCTGGTGGACTGAAAAATGGAGCCAATGTTTTCTTCAATGACAGAACAACTTACTGGCATAATGTGGCACATTTGGAGCAGTATGGAAAAGCCTGTGGATGCCGTGGCCGCAGTAGCTCCGCACTACAGAGAAGCCACTTGCCTGGGCGTGCTTCTGAATGATGTTACCAAGCTCTCTGTAGCGAACGCCGGGCTTCACTGAAAGGGCAATGTTAGCAACAACGCGAGTTACCAAACTCATCAGATCTCGTCACACATGTGATATATTCCAAAACGGAAGAATATGAAAGCACAACCAGTGTGGGGTTTCTTGTCCAAGATAGAACGAATAGTGTTTAAACCCCATAAAATTAGACAGAACATAGCTCAGGTAGCATTTACAGTAGACAGTTGACATTTTTATTTTCCTATGCTTAGAATATCTTGTTCCTATCCGTTCACTCCCCCACCCCATCCCCTTTGCTGCTCAGGACTGCAAATTTCACCATTGTGGGACAAATAAAGGTTTTCTGATTGTAATTTGTACCCAGCTGAAGTACCCATTATCATTCCCTCTTTTCTGCTTCCTCTTACAACGTATCCCGCCTATTGCGTAAAACAAAATCGTTTTCTCCACCCGTGCATCGCAGTGGGGTTCACTAAAATGAAAACGAGCCCACCGCAAAGTCTAACCTAAACTCAGCCTGCCACAGCAACACCTACTGCTAAGCTCAGAAATGGTAACAGCAACAACCACACTGGCCTACACATGTCAGACGCAGCACAAACATTGCATCGGTAAAACGGCTATAAAAAAAGGATCTTTGGCGAACACTGAGTGAAGAAAAGAAAAGGTTTAAAGCTTGAAGACAGAATGAAAGTAATAAAAATGAAAGTTGGAGGAAGCAAAGCAAAGTAAAAGACATTCTGCAAGAAATTGAAAGTGAATTAGGATAATAAATTGCAATTTCTTTCCTTTTTTCCTTTCTATACTGGCTATGTGAAGGGTCAAATAAGTGTATGCTCATACTTGTGCACTACTGGAATAAAAATAAAGAGTACACGTTTGTGTGTGTGTTTACATCTGAGATAAAATTTTCTACAGTGAAAAGTTGCCTGTTGTGAAAAATGTCTGCTGCAAACACGATTTAGTTGTAGAGGAATTTCACTGTAGTGCATCAATTTTGGAAATGATGCTGAAATCCACCATGTTAATATCTATTAAATTTATAATTTAGCTTAGCATAGCTTACTGCCTGCAAAGAAGGTCTTTCATTCACATATCACTAAGCAGTTATTGAGTGTGAGTGCAAAGTGACGTTCTTGTGGGACATGTATATGAGGGAAAAAAAGAGCAGGAGAGCATGATAGTCACATCCAGTCAGATCTGTTACAGTAAAGTCTCGTTATATCGATATTCAAGGGAGTCCGAAAAAATATCGATATAACCGGGACTATCGATATATCCGACCCTGTTTGCATGTAATTTTCTCCGTGCGTGCATAGAAATAGTATCGATATAACCGGGACTATCGATATATCCGATATCGATATAACGAGACTTTACTGTATTTCTTTCTTTTAAATAAAACTTCCTCAGAGCCCCCGTCTGGGGCCATTGGAGCAGTTATTAAGAGCTGTGAGGGCCATTTGAACTGGCGAGTGAGCATACCTGAATCTGGTTTGGAAATGAAAACTAAGATGGAAAGCTTAGCGTCAGTGTATTGATAATACACAATATTTTTTGCACTATGAAGCACACCGAAAATCTGGTGTTAACAGTCTCTTTCTATTCCTATCATATTCTATTGTTTGGTTTGGCTAAAACAAATTAGTCAGGGTGGTGCGATATGACAGTGATTGACTTGGCTAGTCCTGTGCAATTTAACCCAGAATACCATGTGTTACTGTTGTCACTCTGTGTTACCAAATAGGACAATGATCACTTGTCAACCTGGTTGGAACACACCTCTCATACTAATTAATGACATGATTTATCATGGGCATATTCTTCTTTTCCTTTCGGCTTTGTCTTTCAAGGGGTCGCCACAGCAAATCGGTGTCCTGCATGCCAATTCAAAAGCAATCTGATTTCAGATGTTGTCAGTATTTTTACATTTATGATGCTCATATAATAATTTAAAGTCAAAGTTATGTAAAATCTTTTTTTTCAATATCAAGTTACTTCATTGAACAGTGTAATGTATATAATTACAGTGGGGTATCAATAATTTGTCCACATATACTCAAACTAGGCTTATTGGCGAATGGGAAAGGCAAAAAAAGAGGGGGTGATTCCAGCTCTTACCAGAGTCTATAGCCTGCATAAGACATTCATAAGTGGTCTTAACAAGTTTCTTTGCCCCTTCGTCAACCTCCCCGACGTAAAAGGTCTCATTGAGGTCACCATGGAAACCATTGTGGTAGACTGTGATGTCCACTGTGGGAGAGACAGAAGAGTTACAGAGATTGAAATGACCTAAAAATCGATTTGATCATGTCACAAAGAAGCAGGAGGTCCATATGATTCTCAGTGGGTGGAACAGACCTGATGAAGTGGAATTGTGAGTGGGAGAATTTTTCAAGAAATAGAGGGCAGCAAATAAGAATGGAGGAGCACCACTGTGAAAGGTTAATGGCATCGTTTGTCTTATGGGATCATGCTGATGACTTGAAGGCGTGTCAATCTGAAAGCATGAGGGGAGTGTCTGATGGAAGTTTATGCACGAGTGTAAATTGCCAAACGAATGTTCGTTTGGCAATTTGCATACTCGGCACGACACAGAAAACCATAAGCCTGTTTCGTGCCACGGACTATGCCGTGACTGAAAAATGTACTTGAGAGTTTTGAATGCCACTTAGAAAGAGGAGTCCACATGGTTTGTAACGGTTTGCTTGTACCTTTTGCTTCATTGAATAAAACAAATGTTTTATTTGAAAAAAAAAAAAGTTGTCCGCCACTCGGGCCGAGACGTTTAGAAAGTTGTACGCCCGACGTAATAGTTGTACGCCCCTGGCCACCGGGCAGACGCTATTTTAAACAGTGCTTAGAATGAAGGTAACACATGCAGTAAGTATCTATATTGACTATATTAGCCCACTATCAAAAGGACACACATTTTTACAGCATTGGAAGATGTGAAGGATTTTTGTGTCATTTATCCTTTTTCCATTGTCAAGCATTTTTCACAAAGTGTCAGGTAGCCACTATTATAGCGCGAAAGAGGGACATGCGACCCTAAACTAGATTGTGGGATACATTTCTTTAATCCAGTAAGGGAAATTAAAGAGACATTGTTCCTGAAGAGTTTGAAGGAGCTGGAGTAGACATAGAAATTCGAATAAAATTGAGAATGAGCAAGTGCAGAAAACCACCCAAATGTCATACCGTTTAGTATATCACCATCTTGTAGTGGTCTTCTGTCTGGGATTCCATGGCAGATGACTTCATTGACAGACGTGCAGCAGGATTTGGGAAAGTTGTAATAGTTGAGAGGCGAAGGGTAGCAGTTCCGTGCAGTACTAGCCTGAGGAGACCAGTATGGATAAAATGAAAGAGGAAAAAAAAACAAATATCCTGCAGTTTAAGTGTGTCAGACTGATGTTTCTGACTGGAATCATATAAGAGTCTGAATATTAACAAAATCCACTAAACATTTTTTTTAAACTCTTGTTCAATATTTTTTTTAATCAGGGGTTTGGTAACAATTAAGTGAGTGCAGCATCTTGAGAGAATGCAATTTTATATTGTGGAAGAAATATCACAATGACAGAGGCTGGATCTGGGTCTTTGACCTCGCGTTTGAAAACTGTGCTGCAGTTCCCCATTGACCATGTGATTATGCCTTAGGGCAGGGGTAAGCAACTTGCGGCGTTGGAACCGCATGTAGCTCTTTCATGCCGCTCAATGACTCCGTGGAGCTTTTTTCATGATAATCAGTTTCAGTTGGATGTATCCATTAAGTCTGGTTGCGCGTGCATC